>NC_142767.1:14087500-14785000 GCF_054948205.1 Urtica dioica subsp. dioica | reverse complement strand
AGAATGAGAGATGAAAAATGGTTATACTACCTTGAAAGGGTATTTTTGTCCGAAATTGGTACAAAAGTCTAATTTTAGATATTTCTGAACCAGTGAGTCTAATTGAGATATTTTCATAACTTTTGAGTCTACAAAATGAAATTTCTCATCTTATATTGGTGCTGGTAGGAATATTGAACTTTTGAACACACTAATCATGTCTTCTCCATAGGTCAAGAGTTAATTCCAAGTCCCAAAAGAAAAGTTCATAATCAGTATTTTATTTTCTTTTATTTTTTAAGAGAGAAAAAATTGAAATAGTGCACTTTGTAATTTGTTCGGTCACAAAAAAAATGAAGACCGCTAGAAAGATAAATTTCATTTTCTAAGGCTCAAAAGTGGAAAAATATCAAAACTAGACCTCATAGTTGCAAAATATCTAAAACATGATTTTCGACCAAAAATCGGACAAAAACGTTTTTTCAGCCCATTTTTCTCTTTTTCACTCTCCCCTCATTACCACTCAAAATGATTTTTTCTTTCTTTCAAATTTAGGATTCTGACGCTCAAAAGAGTGACAAAAAAGTAAGATTTATTTATTTATTTATTTCGTGTTTGAATTGTTGTAGGACAGTTTTAATAATGTAGAGTGATAATTAGATAATTTGGATCGGTTTTGAAAAAAGTTACGATTTTGAAATCCGATGAAATTCATAGTGATTTACGATGAAATTCGAAGATTTAAGATTATTTTAAGTTTTTTTTCGATGAATTCCGATGAATTCGGATGAAATTCAAAGATTTAAGATGAATTCGGATGAATTTTTATGGATTCGGATGTAATTTAATGATTTAAATAGGAAAATATGGAATGAAGTGGTATTTTTATTCGAATTTGGGTTAAAAGTTCAATTTATGATATTTTTCAACCAGTGGATCTGGATATAATAAAACAAGAAGAAAAAAGGAGCGAACTGCGAACTTGAAACGTTATACATCAACAATTCGATATTTTTAGATTATGTATTGTCATTTTGGAGCTTTATAAGAGTCGTTTGTACTCGGTTTTTGAATTTTTACAAACTGGATTTGGATTTTAGAAACTGGATATCCATTTAATAAAACTGGATATTAAACTGGATCTGAAATTTTACAAACTGGATAACCGAATTTTAAAAATTGGATACTGGACTGGATACTGGATTTAAGAAACCGGATAACCGAATATTCGGATAACCGAATTTCGGTTTTAGACTAAATTGGACCGGATACTGGACCGAGTTTTTAAAAACCGAAAATTCGGATTCGGATACTAGAACTGTCAAAAACCGAACCGAACCGATCCAGTTTCACCCCGTTGGTCCAACGGGGAAAAAGAGTATTTCTTACCTTAATTCTAGCGAATAAGCTACTCGACCGAAATAATCTCGTGTCAAGGCCAGAGCTTGAATTCTATATCTAAATTCTACATTCGGATTTTAGCAACGGCTTTGTGGATTGGTCTATTTCTCGAATCGAAGACCGATTTAGTGTATCATCAAGTTCATAAAGATAAATAATTAGCAAATTAGCCATATTTACACTTTTAGATTGCTATTTAGCCAATCTTTAATAAATATTTAGAAAATAGTCACAATGATTACGTGGCAGCATATAAATAATCACAAATTTTCAAATTCAAAATGAAAATATACGTATAAATAGAAATCATTATGGTTATTTACCAAATATTTACTTAAGTTTGGTTAAATAGAAATCTAAAAGCGTAAATATGGCTATATATCTAATGGACCATAAATAATAATATCTACTTTCTTTTCTTAAATGTAGCAGTTTCTATAATTAAACCATTTTTCTATTTTTCATCCTAACAAGGCGATAAAGGGGTTTTGACAGCAATAATACCATCTTGTTGTCACTTACCATATTTAGCCCAAAACCAATATTTTGACACATATGTTACTTTGACTAGGAAAGAGAAATAAAAATTTCCTCAATTACCCTCCCCACAGATCTTCCTTCTTGCGCTCACTCTCTCATCTTCACTCTCTCTTTCACGGTCTCTGAAAAAAAAAACCCTCATTCACGCTCCAAAGCAGCTCTCTCATTCACGCTGACTCAGATCTTCATTTCCCTCCAAGCATCTCTCTCATTCACGCTCACTCTTCAATCGCTCACCCTCTTCAGCGTGGGTCCAAGTCTTCTCCGGTCACCGTCGTCAGATCTGGGTCGAGTGTCTTCTCCGGTGACCGTCAAATCTTGGCGTCAAATCTGGGTAAGTAGCTTGTTCTTCTAACAACTAAGAGCTATTTTAGTGATTTCGTTCAGTTTGAACGTGTTCCAAAGCTTTTTTGAGTTTTTACTTCGCCAAAAATGGTGTTTGGAATTTCAGTGTTGAAATTTTCCAGGTGTCACGAACTGGATTCACTTCGTGACACTAGTGTCACGAACTGGATTCACTCCGTGACACTAGTGTCACGAACTGGATTCACTCCGTGACACTAGTGTCACGAACTGGATTCACTCCGTGACACTAGTGTCACGAACTGGATGTTTTTCCATGTTAATAACCGTCTTTTAATACTCATTTCTAATACTGAGTGAACGTATACAGGTATGGCGGAAATATGTTTATATGCTAAGCATAGCGGGAAATGGGTAAAACCGGGCGTATATCAAGAGGGTGGTACTCTTACGCTTTTACTTCCTACCAAATTGAATTACCAAAGTTTGATGCAAACATTGTATGCTCGGTTGAACGTGACCCCTGCAACGCATTCAATCAACGTCAAGCATGAAGCTGACGGGCTCGTACCGCCAACCATAGACGACGACGAAAGTTTGCGATGTTATTTGTACTTGAGGAAGAACGAACCGAACCGGACGAAGTTGAATCTTGTACTTGAGATTAGTCCGGAGGCATTTCAAGATAAAAAAGCGGATGGCGCGTCTTCTCCACGGGTTGGATCCACTCCAACAGCAAACACAAGCGAGAGTGGATTTGGTTACAATCGAAGCAGGATCATTCCAAACATGCCGAGTCCTATATCCGAGGCACGTGAATGGGACGTACCAAGTCCGGAGGCTTTCGACAATGATACTGTTGGGTTGGATGACATGAATACTGTTAGCCAGGCAACACCCCAACCCAGAAGGTCTCCACCACCAGTTATTTTGTCAATAGAGGCTCCACCACAGACTCAACACCAGGAAGAGCCTCCTCTTCCACCACAGCCGCCAACTCGATCACAAAGAAAAGAGAATGTATCGAGCCAAGAGAATGGGGGGTGTTCGGTTACGGCTCCCGAATCAAATACATGTATCGAGAGTAACGATATTGAGGTGTTGGATATTTTATCTCCGGTAAGAGTAAAAAAAAAAGGATTATATGCAAACAAAGCGGCGTTGTTGAAGCATTTGCGGATGGATGCAATCAATAATCATTATCGGTTCAAAACGAAGAACTCATCTCCGCTCAAACTTCATGTCATTTGTGCGGGTAAAAATTGTGATTGGGCGGTCCGGGCAGTGAAGCTAAAGAACACGGATTGTTTTGAAATTAGAAGGTAAAATTTCACGACCTAAAAACTGATTTTATTTGAAATTTCATTTCTCTTCGTAGATGAATCAGTCCGTGACAGATCTATCACGACGTGAATCCACTCCTGACACGAGTGGATGTACTTCGTGACAGATATGTCAGGAAATGTATGCCCTTTTAATTTTAAATTGTTTTTGATCGTGTGTATGTGTTTATGGTTCAAGATATGATCCAAAGCACACTTGTTCTGTGGAGGAAAGACAAAAAGGGCAACCGCAAGCTACTGCAGAGTTCGTTGGAGAGAGGGTGAAACACAAATTTATTGATCCAACTGTACATAGTTGTACCCCAAAGGAGATTCAGAGTTACATGCGAACAGAGGTTGGAGTCAATATTTCATACAGAAAAGCATGGAGGGCAAAAGAATGTGCAATACAATCCTTGTATGGGACTGATGATGAGTCATATGCCTCTCTTGCAAAATACAAGTACATGTTAGAGCAAAAGAATCCAGGTTCTCTCATCGACCTAAAAACTGACCGTCATAAATATTTCATGTACTTTTTCGTTTCTTTGGCTCCGTTCAGAGAGGGATGGAAGTATTGTCGGCCTGTTGTAATTGTTGATGCAACCTTCTTGACAAACTATCACAAGGGCAGCATGTTTACGGCTTCCGCGATGGATGCAAATGAGCAAATATTCCCGCTTGCCTATGGTATTGGTGAGTCCGAAACTTCCAAGTCCTGGTTTTATTTCTTCAACAAACTTAAGGAAGCATTGGGGGAGAGGGATAACATGGTCATCGTATCCGACCGAAACACCGGAATCATTAACGCCGCGAAGAAAGTTTTTCCAAGAGCAGAACATGGTTTTTGCGCATACCACGTGAAGAATAACGTCAAGGCAAAATTCAAAAAACTTGGCAAGGAATTCAATTGGAAGTTCTACGGTGCAGCAAAAGCGTATACTATATTTGAATATCAAAAGTTTATGCGCATGTTGGACAAGGAAGACCCGTTGATACGTCCGTACCTTGTCAACGAAGTAGGAAATGAGAAGTGGGCACGTTGTTTTTTCAAGACATCAAGGTATACGATCATAACTTCAAACAACGCAGAGTCTTTGAATGCGTTAACTGTTAAAGCAAGATCATTTCCAATAGTGAAGTGCCTTGATTGGTTGAGGGAGAGAATGCAAGTTTGGTTCTACCAACGACGAGAAAAGGCGGCATCAACTCAAAGTGTGTTGTCAATGGAATATCATACCGAAATGTTAAAAAAACTTGCTGTCTCGGCAAATATGCAGGTTATAGTGTGTTTTTAATTTTTAAATTCTGTCACGAAATGACCCGAGTCCGTGACACTTGTGTCACGGAGTGACTTCAGTCCGTGACACATGTGTCACGGAGTGAATCCACTTCGTGACGCAAGTGTCACGGACTCGGGTCATTTCGTGACACATGTGTCACGGACTGAGTGGTTATGTTTAAACTTTTTTTTGCTTATGTTTTAGGTCCGGCCTTCTGCAGTATACGAATTCGAGGTTTTAGACACAGAAGGAACACCATGGGCAGTGAACTTGATTGATAAGACGTGCTCGTGTCGAGAATTTCAAACTGATCTATTTGTATGTGTCCATGCCATTGCGGCTTGTCGCTTACGCAACCTACCAGTTGAGAGCTATTGTGCAGAGTACTACACGACCGAGTATTGGAAATTGGCGTATGCAGGGGTTATTCATCCTCAAGGAAGTGAATCGTCATGGACTTTTCCCGACGAAATCAAGCAGATCAAAGTAAATCCGCCTAACTTCTTAGGTCGTCCGGCGGGTAGACCTAAGAAGAGAAGGATTCCCTCTCTTGGAGAATCTGATGCCCCGCTTCGTAAATGTTCCCGTTGTGGAGGTGTAGGTCACAATAGAGCTACGTGTCGCAACCCAATTCCACCGGAAATGAGGGCTCCGGGGATGGGACATTGGTTTGGTTTGTAATTCGACACGTTTTATCATTGAATATCTAGAACTTCCTTGGTGTTTTGCTATGTATTACATTTTGAATGTTTTGAACTTTATTGGTATTGAAACAATGTTATTGTTAAGAAATTGAAGTTCTAAGAATACATATATAAAGTTATAAACAATACATACACTTTTAAACTAAGAAATTGAAGTTCTAAGAATACATATATAAAGTTATAAACAATACATACACTTTTAAACTAAGAAATTGAAGTTCTAAGAATACATATATAAAGTTATAAACAATACATACACTTTTAAACTAAGAAATTGAAGTTCTAAGAATACATATATAAAGTTATAAACACATACATACACTTTTAAACTAAGAAATTGAAGTTCTAAGAATACATATATAAAGTTATAAACACATGCGTACAATCATAAACACATAATTTCAAGTTGCCTCAACATTGACATTTCCACGCGTGTGTAGTTTTAGCGCTCCGTGTCGGTATAATTCGGTGGTCATTTTCTGTCGATACATGATCATGTCCTCCTGTTTCAAATCAGACAATGGAAGGTCGTGCGCCAAAAACTCGGCAGTCTTGATCATAAACATGCCACAATCATTTCTGAAGGAACAAAAAACGCATGCTTTAATTGATATGTGTCATTAAGAATGTAAAATTAAGAATTAAAATATTTACCCATTGTCTTGTTGTGGCATTTGATCGTAGTGGACGACCTTGAATATTTCTTCATTGGAGAGTAGAACGCCGGCGACATGCAGAACATATGGCAAAATGGTGGCCAAGTTTCTGACTTCAGTGTCCACGAGCGTTTGGTGTCCACCGGTGGAACTCATGGAGTCGTACACCGTTATACACCTTGAACGCACGTTGACAACAAGAAGATACCAGTGTCCGCCATCTATTACAGGGATGAAGACATCATCGACCCCATCCCATGGGTCCACCAGTTGCTCCGCTCCAGACTCTCCGGTAATGTGGTCGACGACACATTTTTTCAGTTTCTTCTTTAAGAATACACCCGGATCTTGACTAGCATTGAACTGAGTGTAACTATCTCGGAGATACTTAAAGAAGACCGTGGACATGATGGTGAAGGAGTGACGTAACAAACCCGCCTTTTTCTTCTTCCGGAGGTAGTACATCGCGACGTCCACATGCTGCACGACAAAAGATAAACATAAGCACTAAATACCTCAGTCCGTGACACAAGTGTCACGGAGTGGATTCACTCCGTGACAGATGTGTCACGGACTGAGTACACTCCGTGACAGATGTGTCACGGAGTCAATTCACTCCGTGACACATGTGTCACGGAGTCAATTCACTCCGTGACACATCTGTCACGAAGTGAATTGACTCCGTGACACATCTGTCACGAAGTGAATTGACTCCGTGACACATCTGTCACGAAGTGAGCTGCAAAACAAGACATATTTTAAAAACTACTGACACACATTAATACCTGATCAGACAACCAACCGTCCTCGTGCCACATGTTGTAGAAGAAGGTCTTCTGGTTGATAGCCATCTGTCCAAGTTCCATAGAAGGCGCTATGGTTTCTTCCTCCGGCTTATATTTTGGTTTGCCCTGAGATATGTTCTTGTGGCCCCTCTTCAAGCCGACTTGGAACCACAACTTCATGACGTCAACGTCATCCTGGTCCGGTTGTTTGGTTACCTCTGACAGCGGCAGTTCATCAGGAAGCACGTCTGGAGCATTGGTGAACCTCAGAAAAGGCAACGCCTTTTTGGAAGGAGTAAACCTATCGGGGCTGCGTCGTTGCCGGGTCATATGTTTCTTGATAGGTGAGTCTTCAATAAGGATATGGGGATTCGGTGTCTTCAAGTCATATATCTATCCAACAAGAGAAATAGAGTTCAAGTTTATTGTTGAGTTCAACCATAAAATAATATTTCATAACAATTATATGCTTATTTGAGTTCAAGTTTATATTTGAGTTCAAGTTTATTGTTGAGTTCAACCATAACAATTATATGCTTCTAAACAAGTCAAGAATTAAGTTCAACCATCAAATTAATGGAGGTACCTCTTGAACCCCCTGTGTCCCTAACAACTCATACTCTTCCATAGCCTCTGCATTCATTTGGGCTTCTAGACTGAGAGGCGAATCTTCATCACCCCAAGATTGTTGACCTTGTGTGTTTTCGACGTCACTTTCATCCTCCTGACCATTCAAAATCATTTAGTTCAACATGAGTGTAATCAAAATAACGAAATTCAGCGACTCCGTGACACTGTGTCACGCACTAAGTACACTCCGTGACACATCTGTCACGGAGTGAATCCACTCTTAAATAAAAAAATAATATGTCTATTGCATATCTTGTACCTCTTGTTGACTGGTTTGTTTCTTTTTCCCTTTCTCGACTTCGTTTTTCTTCTTCTTTTGGTCGCCATCCTTCTTCTCCTCCTGTTTCTTGCTCTTCTTGGCGCCATCGTCCTTCTTATTCTTGTCGTCTTTGTCCTGCTTATTTTTCTTGTCCCCGTCATCGTCATTTTTCTTCTTGTCCTCGTCGTCTTTCTTCTTCTTCTCGTCTTCGTCGTCTTTCTTCTTCTTCTCTTCTTCGTCTTTCTTCTTCTTCTCCTCGTCTTCCTCTTTCTTCTTCTTCTCCTCTTCTTCTTTCTTCTTATCCTCTTCTTCTTCTCTCTGCTTCTTCTCTTCTTCTTCCCGCATTTTCTTCTCTTCTTCCTGCATTTTCTTCAGCTTCTCAACATATTCTTCTTCCTCTTTTTTTTTCTTTTCTTTTCCCGCTCTCTTCTTCGCCATCACTTCTTCCCACTTCTTCAATTTGGCCGTTTTCTTCTCCCGGCGCTTCTTTTCTAACTGTAACTCGTTTCTCCAATCGTAGTACTGATCCAGTTCATCAAGAGCCACTCTGTAGCTCTTCACCGCGTCCAAAATTTCTTTTTTGAACTTCCTGTAGTCGTCTTGCATATAGCGGAAACGCTCGTCGAGATTTCCAACTGAGTTTTCGAGAGAGTCGAGCCGGGACTGTCCATGACCAAAATAACAAAGTAAGTTGGCTGACGAGTAAATCCAGTACGTGACACATCTATCACGGAGTGAATCCACTCCGTGACAGATGTGTCACGGAGTGGATTCACTCCGTGACAGATGTGTCACGAAGTGAATCCACTCCGTGACACATCTGTCACGGAGTGGATCCACTCCGTGACACATCTGTCACGGCGTGGATCCACTCCGTGACACATCTGTCACGGCGTGGATTCATTTAAATTAAAATAGAAACCCAAAATTGTGTTACCTCAACTGTCTGTGCTTGTGAATGGGACGGTTGTTGTGGTGGTTGTGGTGGTGGTGTTTGTGGTTGTGGGGCGTCTTTTTTGGGTTTCTTCTCCGAGCGTTTGTCCACCCCCGCTGCCGTCGTAGAAGGGGTTGCAACGCTTGAAGAAGTGTCGCCGATTCCGTGAAATTCAACCTATACGTGGGACAAGTTAACAAATGAGTGTGATCAATATTAAGTATGAATTAACCTACAAATTTATTACCTCATTGAAGTTGATTCCTCTCATGGCGGCATCCTGAACAAGTCCGATAGACTTCCACCGACGCATTATTGGCCGAGCTGTGGTGGAGACTTTCTCACAAACCCCCATGTTCGTCAGGAAAGGAAGACACTCGTACCCCCAAACCTGAAGCGGCTCGACGAATCCGGGGAGATGGAGCTTCCTTTTTTTTTTACCTTGCTCCATTGGCTCGCCACCCTTCTCCACAAACTTCCGGACTTCGCCGAGAAGGTAGTTCCACACCACGTTGCCCCATGGATGGCGACCGAATGTGTCCGTGTCCTCCACCGCCTTAATGAGCTCTACGCACGGTGTCCTGTTCTTCGCATCATCCGCCAGGAGGACATTCAAGACGAAGTAAATTTTCAGGTAATTTACCTGAACTTCTGTCGGCCAATCTACGCTCGCCTCCAAGAATTGGTTGACCAAGTTCCGACTCAAATACTTCCCCGGGAAGAATTTTTTGAACAGGCTGTCATTAGAAACAACCCCCTCGAACTTGAATTCCTCGTAGTCATCGACGACTTTGAGGAATGTGATCTCCTGGAAGTCTCTCTTCGTGAACTCCCGGACTCGGCCTCCAATCTCAATCAGAAGCCCGTCAGTGGTTTCGCCCTCGAAGCTCCCGGTCCTCAACACCAAGTGGCTTATAATCGCCGACGACCGGACTATTTTGGGTTGCCCCACGAACTGCCCAAAACATGATTGGGCGAATCCAGCTTGCGTCTCGGCGCTGCGGCCGAGTAAGAGAGCGAGGAAATTTTCCAATCCCCCGTGGAAGTTAAAGGAAAATCCTTCAACGTTGGACTCAGGTATAAACCGTCTCCACTCCTACACATATGAGTCAATGACATTATTAGTGAAACCATTATGCTTGAGTTCGTGACAGATGTGTCACGGACTCACCCACTTCGTGACGGATGTGTCACGGACTCGCTGACTTCGTGACACATCTGTCACGAAGTCATCGAGTCCGTGACACATCTGTCACGAACCAGGATCAAAATGAGTTTCTGACACTCACCTTTCGGGGAGTAGCAGTTGTAGGACTCTCCAAGGCGGTCGCAACGCCCGATGACTCAGCCTTGTTTTTTGGCTATATCAAACACAAAACAAAATCAAATAGGTGCACATACATCTAATTAAGTCACGTCATTTTTATTCTATACCTTCTTTATCTTTGTTGGTGCGACGACGAACGCGTCGTCATCGTTGGAACGCTTGGACGGCGAAATTATTTTCCTTTTCGAAGCCGTCCTAGAACTTCTTCGAACGTTTGAGGCCTCCTCGACCTTGGTTATTTTAGACTTCGTCATTGAATATATAAAACCTGAAACAAATCAAGTCACCAATTTTCAACAACTTCAAGACCAAATACGCACACACACACTCGTCAAACCCTAACATTGTTCAATCAAATATATACACGAGCACGAAACACACACAAACACACACATTCTCGGCCAAACACAATACACACAAACACTCAAAGACAACACATTCTCGGCCAAACACAAATACACTCAAACACCCGAACACAAATACACTCAAACACCCAAACCCAAATACAATCAAACACCCAAATACAACACATTCTCGGCCAAACACAACAAACACTCGCCCAAACACCAAATACACTAAAACACCCAAAAACATTTTGAGCCAAAAACCCTAAATCAACAAACACTCGGCCGAAATAAATGAAATAGAGATACCCATACCTTTTTGAGTAAATGAAATAGGGTTTTAACAAACACTCACCAGTATTTCTAGGGTTTTAAGAGACCGAAATAAATGAAATATGTGTCACGGAGTGAATCCACTTCGTGACACAAGTGTCACGGACTCGGGTCATTCCGTGACACACTCGCCCAAACACAAATAATCACAAACACTCAAAGACAACACATTCTCGGCCAAACACAAATACACTCAAACACCCAAACACAAATACACGCAAACACCCAAACCCAAATACAATCAAACGCCCAAATACAACACATTCTCGGCCAAACACAACAAACACTCGCCCAAACACCAAATACACTAAAACACCCAAAAAAATTTGAGCCAAACACCCTAAATCAAATAATTTGAGGTTAAATAGAGTTTTCAATCAATTTGAGGCTTTAATAGAGATCGGCCGATTTACCTTGATATGAAGATGAACACAATCTTTTCTTCTTCTTCACCGATTAACGTCAAGAATGTGATAGAGACCGAGAGCTGGGTCGAGCAGAGGTGCCTTCGTCGCCGAGAGCTGGGTCATGCAGAGGTGGGTTGCGCCTTCGCCGCCGAGATGGGTCGCCGAGGAGTGGGTCGCCGACAGCTGGGTCACCGAATGCTGGGTCGCCGAGAGCTGGGTCGAGCAGAGGTGGGTTGCGCCTTCGCCGCCGAGAGCTGGGTCGCCGAGAGCTGGGTCGTGGGTCCCCGAGATGGGTCGTCGCGATTTTTGAGCGAGAAAGAGAAAGAGAAGGACAGGGAGAGAAAGAGAGACACAGAGGAAGATGATTAGAGAGCGAAATCGTGGGAGGGAAGAGGAAGAGATAGCGAAATCGTGAGAGCGAAAATGTGGGAGGGGTTGGAGGTTTGAAAAATCGTGAGAGAGAGAGGGAGAGAGATAAACCGAGAAGATGAAGAGGTGTAGGTGTGCGAGGGAAAATGGAGAAAATTGGGTTGGGATGGTTTATTTCGTTTAAATGAGTTTTGAGGGTATAATAGTCTTTACCTATTGGTGTAGGTATTACATGTGTCAAATTTTGAGTTTTGGGCTAAATATGGTAAGTGACAACGAGATGGTATTATTAACGTCAAAATCCCGGCGATAAATTTATATTCTAAGTTCAACATATAATTAAGTCTCATTTTGTTTTTGTGAATTGTGTCAGGCACCGGATAGATTTTATGCGGCAGCTGCGAGGAATCCAGTTTGCAACTTGGCGTTGATGGTCGGCACGACGGACATTCCTGATTGGTGCTATTTCGAGACATACGGAGTCCGCGGTAAAACCTGATTCACTGAAGCTCCACCGCGATTAACTTTATTTCTCATGCGCTGTAAGCTTTCTCCAAATCATGTGTATGAAATATGAATGAACAACAGTCTTGTTAGTCACAAATATTTACATTTTTTTTGGGGCTTGAATGAATCATTAATTATTTTCACAATTTATATATGACGAGAAAGAGTACAAACTCTGTACTCTATGATAACAGAGCTTTTGCTTCCCATGGAATGCACACTAGATGTTTGAGAAAATTCCTCAAAAAGAACCCGAAATTATGAAACTTGATTTTTTTTTTTTTTTGAAAGAGAAACTTGATTAAACAATGTGGTAAACTGTCCTGTGATCTGTATTGTTGTATTGTCGTTTACACATTCTCTGCGGAGCATTATACATGTGTTACTGTGTATTAGTCTTCTTCTTAAATAATGTAGTATTATATTTACCATGTTTTGTATATGTTAATCATAATTGAATATTAAGACGGTTTTTAATTTTTAATTCAAGATGATTTTAATTTTTGGCAGGAGAAATGAGAAGAATCAAATCGCATTCTTTAGCAACACAGTCTGCGAGGAAGCCTTTCTTGTTCTTCAACCTCTTTCTACGAAAGAGATACAGTGTCTCTGCCGAATCTCTTCCTCCGGGAAACGGAGACGATGAAACTCTAGTGTCCCGAGCCGTTCAGCTTCTCTGGCCACCGGAGGACCAATGGAACTCCGAACAGCTTCGAGACCTCATCTTCTCGGACCATGAAAAACCACCGTTGTCCCCGAAACTCCTCTTCCAGATAGCTCGGTGTTTGGAGTCACCTTCGAAAGCACTCAAGTTCTTTGATCACGTCGAAGCCAACTCAAAAAACTCGGAGTCTCTCTCTGCGGCATTCCAGGCGGTCATCGAGCTCGGCTCGAGAGAGATCGGGCGGGAAAAGAGGCTCTTCGAGCTTTACGCTTTGTTGAAGGAGAGAGGCATTTCGCTCACCGAAGACGCAGTAATGATTATGCTGGGTTGCCCCGGGCGGGGCGGGATGAGAGAGGAATTGCTCGCCGTGTTCGAGGGTCTCGAAAAGCCTTTCAAGAACACCCAGCTCTGTAACAAAATGGTCGACGAGTTGCTTGGGCTGGGGTATTTCCGAGACGCTCTCAAGGTCCTCGACGAAATGCTCGAGCCAAACTCAGATTCCCCTCCAGACAAGTCCACCTGTGGGGTCGTATTCCCATGGCTTCTGAAGAGAGAAAACGGGTTCAGTGACGGCGAGACAGCCGGGCTGTTGTCAAGATTCGGAGACCGAAGGTTGTTTCCCAATCTGATATTGCTCACGCAGCTGATTAGAAATCTCTGCCGGGAACGGAAGGTCGATCTGGCCTGAGAGATATTCGACCGCACGATCACATCCGGCGGACGGATATCAACTTCTTTGTGCAACGCCCTCTTGATGGGCCTTGGAAATACCATAGATTTCAGTCGGATGAACCAGCTGATCTCGAAGATGAAGGAGAGAGGCCCGAAGCCCACCGGGGTCGATTTCGGGATCCTGATCGGCCGGCTCTGCAGGTGCCGGAAGATCGACGAGGCCATGGAGATCTTCGAGGAGATGCGCGGGATCGGAACGGTCCGACACGACCCGCGGACTTACAACGCGCTGATCGAAGGGCTGTGCAAAGTCGGGAGGCCCGAGCGAGGGATGGAGCTGATGGAAGAGGTGATCCGATCGCCGCGAGCTCGTGTGACGCCCAACACCGTGACGTTCAACGCGTTGATCGAAGGGTTTTACAGAGGTGTTCGCGCGGATGAGGAAGGATAAAGTGCCGCCGAACGTGGTGACGCTCAACACGGTGGTCGAGGGGAACGGGAAAGTCAACGCCGCGGCCGCTTTCTTCGAGGAGATGCGGAAGAACGTGAAAGCCAACGTGAGAGGCAACGCTGCCACGTACGCGCTCCTCATCTCCGCCTACTGCTGCGTCGGAGCCAACAACAACGTAGATAAGGCCAAGGACCTCTTCGACCAAATATGCGGGGCCGGGCTTTCAACGGACGCGCCAGTCTACCACAACTTGATTGCGGGCCTCTCGCGGGCCGGCCGAACGGACCACGCACGTTTGGTCGCCGCTCGCCTGAAAGCCGTGGGCTTTCCCGTCGACACCAGCACCTACAAAATCTTGCTTGCCGGCTTTTGTAGGTAAGGGTTGATATCTTGTTTAATAGGAAGCAATATGAGAGAGAATGGATAGATCTTTTTACAAGGGAAAAATTGGAAAATAAATGAACAACTAAAACTGTCACATCAATGGAAAAAAACCATTCCTCTCTACCAAACAAGGCCAGGTCCGTTCGAAAGTTGGATTTTGAATTCCAAGGATGGCGTGCAGGACGGGGGAGATCGAGCGGGCCCACGAGTTGCTGGAGGAGATGGAAGGGGCCGGGGTGAGGGCGGATAGCGTGACATACAACACGCTGATCGCGTACCTGAGCAAGACGGGGGACATGGAAGCGGCCCACGAAGCGCTCAAGAAGATGTTGGGCAGCGGGGTTTCAACCACGGTGTTCACATACGGGGCACTCCTCAACGGCTACTGCGTGAACGACGACATCGAGGAGGCGATGAAGCTGTTCCGCAAGATGGTCTCGGCGTCGAAGCTCAGGCCCAACGCGGTGATCTACAACTTCCTCGTGACCACTCGGTGCAGGAGGGACGACGTGGACTCGGCGCTGGGCCTGGTGGACGAGATGCGGGCCCAGAGAGAGCCCCAACGCCGCCACGTACGGGCCGCTGTTCAGGGCGCTCAGGGCCCGGAACGACCTGCCCGGAGGGCTCAACCTTATGGACTGAATGCTTGAAGATAATTGCAGGCCCAATTACATGACCGTTGAAGGGCTGACCGAGTGGCTCACTACGGCCCGGAAAGCAGATGAGCTCCGGCGGTTTTTATGTGCCGTCGAGGTTTTGAAGTCACCTGAATAGATTTTGCTTTAGTTATGCCTTGGGAGAAATGATATGAAATAGTCAATTCAAACTATGACTTTTGCAAAATAGCCATAGTTTCATTAGGTATAGCAAAATAACCAATTGAGAGTACTACGACTTTTAATCCTGCCTCGATTAATTTTAATCCCGCCTTCATAAAGCTTACATTCTGTCTTTATAGTTCGTTGAGATTAAATTTAATCCATCCTAGATTAATCTTACTTGGGCTAGTTTGCTTATAGTTGATAAACTATGGCTATTTTGCAAAAACTTAAAGTTCTATTTGGCTATATAGCTGCTTGTTTTTTTTTTTTTAAATCCAAATAATCAACAGATTGAAGATGCTCGTACTAAGGAATGGATTCTTTGCTAGTTTTAATGAATGACAAGAAAAGATCAGAACATGGGAATTTACTACTGCTAAAAAATCTTCAAATTTTAATATTCAATCTTATATTCTTCTAGATAATATCTTCTTAGATTAACATGTAAATAAGATATAATTTAGTGGAAAAAACACCTATTGCATATTTGGTTAGTTTGTAATTGTAAGTTTGACTTCAGGATCGAACTAATCATCACAATAATATCAAGTGTTTTTATCCTTTGTTAAGCATAAAAACACTAGAGATTATTGTGAAGTATTTCTTTCCACCAAAATAACAGCTCTACGATTTTAAAATAACTAATTATAATAATTGGAAACACGTAGGTGACATTAGAGATAAAGGGGTTGTAAAAGGGTAAATCTGCAAAGGATTAAAGAAATAGAGGGCCAAAAGAAGCGGGTAAAGGTAAGAGTAAGCAAGTTTTGAAGAAAGAGCATTGAACGAAACAAAGTAAAGACAAGAATTGAACGAAACAAAGTAAAGACAAGAATGTTTTCCAACATCCAGCGAAGATTATATTTTTAATTTTAATTTTTATCGAATTTTTTGTTTATTTGCTAATGAGAAATGATATCCACTTTTTCCTAATCTTTCTCTCTCCCTCTCGCGTTTAATCACCGACGTTTATTCACCTATTTCTCTTCATTCGCTCGTGAAAAGTTTGTCCGATCTCACTTGGTTCTAGAAGAGAAGACAAAGCCCCTTTAAAGTTAACCCATTTTCTTTTTTCTCTTCTAGTTCCCATTGTTCTTACTTGTTTCCATCTCCTCTTCGGACCCAAGAAGGATAACCAAAAATCCATTTTTTGATATTTGATCCGAGTTTGATAGTCCACTCAGCATCAAAGATCCAATATTTTTTTTTGCTTGTTTTCTAAAGGGTAAAGCGTGTTTCCACTCTCTCCAATGCTTTTTTTTTTCTCCCACTTCATTTGATCATATTTGGTCTTTAGATCTTAATATAATTTTGCATGAACATGCTTATATCTCTTTCTTATGACAATCTATCATATTCAAGTGTTTGGGTCTTTGAGAGGGATGTTTGTGTTGTATAAGTTTCAGATAAACTCTTAGAGAACATCCTAATGTGTTCATTGTTCTATTGAAGCACCCTTTTCCTCGTTTATTTGTTCTGAGATTTAAACTTTTGTAGGTTAAGATTGCTATTACATTTCTAGGTTAGGATAGATAGAAATTGGATTTGAGAATTGGGGAAAAACTAACTCTCATCTTGAATGATTGAGAGTGAAAATGTTTATTCCAATCTTGAATGAGAAAAATACAACTAAATGACTTTATATAGCCATGAAACATAAAGAAAATAAATGAAAATACAATGAAACAAATAAAGGAAAAACAACTTGTTCAACTTGTCGTTTAATAGACATAAACGACACTTATGAAAAATATTTGATCTCTAATACACCTCTGCAAGATGAACTTTCCTGAAAGTTCATCTTGGATTGAACTTGGATATCGGAGAAGACAACTCGGAGAAAACCTCGATCGTATGAATGAAGAAACGAATTGACTTTGTGAAGAACCGATCTCGTTTTGAGAAAAATTTCTCAGAGGCATTTTGTCGAACACTTTGAGTGCGCTAAGAAGAAGAGAATTGTAGAACATAGCTTTCTTGGCATCCAATCCCAGAACCCCGGATTCTCGACCACCGCAAACTGTTTGTTCCCGAGGTACAAATCATAAATCCTTCTCCAGAGATGCCATCGTCTATGAACTACACCGACTTCCTTCCCGTTCACCTCTGCATAAATTGAGCTCGTTATCCACCAGAAACGTCTACGAACCTTGAAGAGCTCGGTACCCATTGAATCAGTGATGAGCGCAACAAATGGCCGCCTCAAGCGAAGCAACTGTCTAGCGATCAAATTACTCTGCTCGCGAATGAGACCTACAGGCGATTCGGGATAACACACATCCACAACTGCATATCGATTTTCCTCTTCAGGAAAGTCTGGCCTGAGAAAACCAGAAACAGATTGGCTGAGAGGTGGTTGTCGCACAAATCCCTTACTTTCTTCTAAACAACTCTCCTCGTAATCGCCGCGGTGAGAACAAACAACCTTTCTTCTTCTTCTTCTTCTTTTCTTAGCCAATTCCTCAAATTTCACATCAGAAACCCATTGCTGCGCGAGAAAATCTTTGTCCGACTGCGAATCGCTCGCGACTTTCTCTTCGAAACGGCGAGACTGAATCAGCGAGCTCTGGTTCGACCTAACGCCCCTGGAACTGAAATCCCCCGCGACGGTCGAGCATTGTCGAGAGACAAAATCGCGAAAGATTCGGATTCTTTCGGCGTCGAACACAGATTCCAGGTCGCTGTTCCTGGCTCCGGTGTGCGATGACGAACCGAACTTATAGGAAAGCGCTCTCGCGGAGTTGTTGATCTTTGCGAGAGTAAATAGACTTCTCTTCCAATTCATTGCAGAAATAGACGTTGGTTGATCTAGTCTAGTCAGTGTTTAGCCTCGCGAGAGTGAATAGACTTCTCTTCCAATTACTTGCGCTCGGAGCCGGTCTTGAACGTGTCGACAATCGCAATCCAAGCGTCGAAGGTGAAGATCAAACCCACGATGAAATCAACGAAATACCACGTGAACAAGAACCCCGAGACTTCTCGTATCTGCGGATCCACGGCGACATGACCGAGAAAGGCATGAGCTTTAGCCTCACGAAGAGATTGAAATCGTTATGGAGAAGGAATCGGGGATCGGAAATCAGCGGAAAATCTCCGGAAAAACAACTTGAAGCCTTGACACGGCGGAAAATCTCCGGAAAAACAACTTGAAGCTTTGACACGGCGGGACTCGCCGGAGAAGCCTCTTGAATGTCGACACGACGGGACTCGCCGGAAGAAGATTCTTGATTAATGAAACGGCTTGAAATCACCGGTGATGAATCTTGATAAAAAATAACGCTCCAAATGTTCGATGCATCTCCATCGATGAAGCTTTTCCGTCAATGAAGCGATGAAGAGAAGAACTTGAAATCGAGAAGAAGAGGCGCTCAATAATGTGACGATTCGGAGGAAAAAAAAATCGACCTTCATGGAATTCCACCGAGCTTGTCGTCGGAGATCTATTCCAATCGTCGAGGAATCGGGGATGACGAAGTGTGTTTCTCTAACCTAGAAAATCGAAATGCGGAAATTCGCTCTGATACCATATTACATTTCTAGGTTAGGATAGATAGAAATTGGATTTGAGAATTGGGGAAAAAATAACTCTCATCTTGAATGATTGAGAGTGAAAATGTTTATTCCAATCTTGAATGAGAAAAATACAACTAAATGACTTTATATAGCCATGAAACATAAAGAAAATAAAGGAAAATATAACGAAACAAATAAAGGAAAAACAACTTGTTCAACTTGTCGTTTAATAGACATAAACGACACTTATGATAAATACAAGCGGTCTAACCGCGCGTTGCCGCGGGGATAATTGCTGCATTTTAATAGTTATATGTACATAATTTATTATCTACTTGTCAATAAACAATTGGTAGTTAAAATGATATTAAAAAAAATATACAAAATGTTAAAAATAATATAGTAAGTTTAAGTTGTATTTAGATTATATTGATGAATACATCATATATAATAATAAATTACTAAGTTAGTTCAAAGAGTAAAATTACTCGAGAAGCTTTCTATATTTCTAATTAAAAATGGGTTTAAATAGATAAGTTTAATTTTTTAGAGGGATAGAAATGAGATGGGATAAAGCTATGGACGCATTAGCAAATTTATAAACTTGGCCTTATAATATGTAGTACTTGCAACTTGCTTGCACAGTTGCACGGCACCCTAATGAAAAAAAAAAATTGAGACAGTGAGAGAAACAAAACGTAAGAGGTAAAGGGAAACAAGCATGGGAGAAATGAGAGGAGCGGAGAGAAGATAGAGAGAATTAGCGAGAGAGCTAGGAGGAGGAAGAAGTAGAAGAAGAAAACTCACCGAAGCTCGATTTCAACGTCATTTCAAGGTGAATCTTCAATATCAATTTATCTTCTATCTCAAAAATTCAAGAGGAAAATTTAGGGGTTTCCTTGAATTTGGTGAAGTTCATGCTTTAATTAGTTTGTTGGTCTATTAATTATTGTTTTGGTGTGGATTGAGTAAATTTTTCTTCTTGTTTATATGTTTTGTTCTCAATTTGGATATCAGGGTTGTGGAATATTCAGAAAGTTGGGGGTTTTGACCAAATGATTTCACTTCTCTCTATCTCTCTTGGGTTCGTACCCGTGGGCCATTTCATTCCTTTTTTTTTGTTTCCCTCTACGTAATCCAATTGTTCTTGCATATAGTTGGTAGTACAATAGTTGATTTTCTCTGTTTGGTTAAATGCGGTTTTCCTTTATATATATATAACAAAAAAAGTTACAGAAATATCTGGGCTACGCTTGAGCATAAGATAGAAGAATGCTCTGGAGAAGTCTAGACACTTACTCGATGACAACTGTTGTAAATTAAATATGTGTATAGGATCTATTACGCTCAGTGACAGCAGACTTGGTTAAAAGAATTATTTGGAGACTGTTCTGGAGATATCTTGAAGTTTATATCTCGTGTGGACAGGCGTGTGATATTTTTAATTATTTATTCTCAGTGGCACGTATTGTAATTATGTCAAATTCAAGGGTATTTTCGTGATTTCACAAAATCTCGTAACAGTAAAATGAGTCTATATGAACAGTAAATATAATAATTTGATCTCTAATAATTGCCTGTGTCTTCATAGATCAATTGAAAACTCTGAATTTTGACCATATCCCGTTACCCAAACGAGAATGTTCTTCAATTTTGTTTCATCATCTGTTTGTGTGTATCTTAATTCTCATTTGACTTCTTGTTGAACTCATATTTTGGCATTACAGTTACAAAGAAGAAAGTGTAGAAGAATATAGAGAAATAGTTCAGATCTAAAAGAAAAAAAGAAGAAGAAGAAGAAGAAGAATGTCTTTCCTCGGAACCACACAGAAATGCAAGGCTTGTGATAAGACTGTTTACCCAGTTGAGCAGTTATCTGCTGACGGTGTTTCTTTTCACAAGTCCTGCTTCAATATAACTTCTACATATTCTATAGTAAGAGCATCTGGGTGGCAACTTTAGTTGCAAAAAGGTGACATAGATGACATTTATTGTTGCCTACCCATTGGAGTTAGTATAAAAAAGAGTAAATTTGACACTGTTTCTTATTTTGGCACCAATGCCAAGTGAAAAACTTAAGTATTATTTTATTTTTTTAAATAAAAAATATTATAAAACTCCCAACTACCAACTGTGTATTTTGTCTTATTCCAATCTCAATTGTATTGATTAGTTCACGTACAAGAAGCATTTATTGAAAATTGTCTTATTCTTTTTCAAGTAATGGACTCCCAACTACTAGTACACGTACAAGAAAACATTTACAAGAAAATATTTATTGAAAAGATTTACTATTCACTATTTTACTGTTTTTAATATATAAAAAAATTGAAATAAAGTATGAACTCCCAACTATACATGCTATACCTCATTCGTCTTTTTTTTTTTTTTTTTTCATTTTCAATTCTTTACACGTCTAAAGTCCCATTTTTTTACATAATTTTACATAAAGTATGAACTTCCAACTTTCTAACTATAAATGCATTGGAGTGATTTTGTTAAAAATTGTCAACTAAATGACGTGGAAGAGAGATATAATTAAGGGTTATATAGCTAAATAGCTTCCCAGTTTAGACAGTTTTGGATTTAGCCAACATTTGGTTAATTTCGTGTTAATAGTCAGCCCAATTTATTTACATAGATAAAAATACGAAAATAACCTCTCAACCGTTCCCGCCCATTAACCTCACGAAAATTAAAATCATTAAAAGCAATATCTTCGGATAATAACTGCCGCAAATTAAAATCATTAAACTCTGTAATTAAACCACAGATACACGCAATCTTCTTCTCCTTCTTTTCTTCTGCGCTCGGACCAAACATCGTCTTCTTCTCCTTCTCTTCTGCGCGCGGCGACCAGCACCAGCCCGAGCCCGAGCTTCTCTTCCTCGCGCGCGCCATCCCGCTGAGACCGAGCGCCGCCGTCTTCTTCTCCTTCTTCTCTTCTGCGCGCGGCCACCAGCACCAGCCCGAGCCCAAGCTTCTCTTCCTCGCGCGCACCTTCCCGCTGAGACCGAGCGCCGCCGCGCGCGACCGCCGCGAGTCGCCGAGCGCGTCGTCGACGAAGAGACACCGGAGAATTTCAGGAATTTCAGCGTTTTTTTATGTTTTTTAATTTTTATTTTTTTATGTCGTGGTTTGTTTAATAAGTTCAAAGTTGATGAATTTTATTTCAATTCAGGATATTGCTTTCCTTTATAACTGGGGAATCAAGTTCATTCTTGTTCCTGGAACGCATGTGCAAATCGACAAGCTTCTTGTTGAGAGAAGTTTATGGTTTTTTTTAATACAGTATGTTCGTGTAAATAGATATCATATTTACAGTATGTTCGTGTAAATAGAAATCATATTTACAGTATATTCGTGTAAATACGAAGCTTATTTACAGTATATTCACTGTAAATACAAATCATATTTACAGTATACTCGTGTAAATAAACTGAAAAAATTCTGGAAATATTTTGAGCACGAAAATTATGGAAATTATGAATATATGGAAGACAAAATAATATCAATGAATGAAGAATTAATTCGAAATTAATTACCTAATGAATTGCAACGAAAATAGAAATTAATTACCTAAAGTCAACGCTGAAAATTTCCAAATACATAACAATTAATGGCTGAGAACTTTCAAAATCTGCTCAAAATTCAAATTTCAAATTTGAAAACTTCCCTATTCGGTTTCAATATTTAATTCGAAAATTTTTTAAAAAAATGCCTAATTAAAATAGCGTAAGGAAAAAAAGGTAAAACTAATTCAATTAATAAGCTGCCACGTAAGCAAGATGGCTATTTACGGGAAATTAACGAAAGGTTGGCTAAAACCAAATTGCTAGTGTTTTAGATGGCTAAACAGCTAATTATTTGTATAATTAAATAATATTATTTTGGTGATGTGTCATTGGCAACTCAATGTATTGGAGATGGAGATGCTCTAAAAGTTAAAGTTAGTATATAAATAACAATGATCAGTAGATAATAGGTATCAAAAGAGTCTTAAAAAAGTATTTTTGTAAGGAAGAAAGTCTGAATACGGACCTCTCTCGAATGAATGTCCGATATCATCTTTTGTATTTTCTTTTGTTCTTATTCTATTCTGATTGATACGAATATCACATAGCGTATCATATGTATGGTTAATTAATAAGCAAGTTCACTAAATCATACCATTTAGACCATTTTGAAGCTTAGGTCAATACTCAATATTGAGAGTCATATTCACTAATTGTTTGTCATATTTTACTCTTTATTTCAAATGCAAAGCATCAGCTTTTGTAACACGTTTGAATCAATTTGAGATTTATTCATCAATCTCTTGCTGGACAGGATGATAGCGAGACCGAGTATTGATCGGTGGTGGAGGATCGTACAACAAAGAACGGAAATGAAATTTTATAGGAGAACCGTATGACAACATTTGTAGTGCTCATGACTGTTCCGAGGACAGATCACGGCAATGAGTGTCAGGCAATCATATCATAGGGTTAGCCTACAAGAAATTATATATAAAAAAAAAAAAAAAGGTCTACGCACTTTCATATGATAATTGGAACCTGAATTAAATCAAGATTATAAATACTCAGTACAAGGAATTGGAGTTAAAAAAATCTATTTTACAAGAAGAAAAGATTCATAATTGTTCAAATACCTTGACGCCATTGCACCTCCACGAGCTTCAAGCGACTATGTGCACTCGTATAGAAAAGATTATACATCTGTTACCGTTGCACCATTCCTTCCTCTTGAAGACACACATTGGTCATGTTTGGATCATCTCTGGGCTTGTCAGAGGCAGCTTGAAACTGAAAGCCTTCACACGCGTGGAAGGCATTTATTCTAACAAGCAATCCGAAACAAAGTTAGTGGAAACACAAACTTCCCTCTAGCATATATGGAAAGCACAATAAATCTTACTCTCGTAGCAGGATCAGAATCTGTGACACTTGTCTTCTAATATCTTCGCAGGACTTCTTTAACGACGCTCCCTTGTATAAAGCATCAAGCTCAATACCCAGTCTAAATCCAAATGAGTTACTAAATTAGACGGCAATGTTATGAGCATCGTTTAGATGAAAGATCGTACAGAGTGAGTATTCTGAACCCAACTTACAACTCTAAATAAGCTACTTTCACGAGTTTCAACCCAAGTACTTTAACTTTTTCCTTTCTTTCTTTATTTACTAGAGTCTTATATTCTTTTGGTATCTACCTTTCGATATACGGTGTGTTCCTGATCCATGATAACCTTAAAATTGTGTGCACCTGTTCAAGAACCTGCAAAAATTTAGAATACGGAAAATGTAAGAACACATACTTGTAACTGCTTCCAAGAAAGTACTAAAGAAAATCAACATCAAAGCATGCTCATGGCACAAATTTACAAACACAGAAAGGCAGTTCAAAATGCCTCACCAGTAGAACGGTCTCATCATCATCAGCACGCATCCACTGGAAGAACAGAGGAAAAATTCTCCTGAAATGAGCTACTAACAGAAGTCAGAGACTGTTGAAAAGCGCTTCACTGTGTTGAAGCCAAGCCATGCGGCGATCCTTGTTTCTTGGTTGGCGTTCCAAATGACTCAACATCTCGCCTAAGATCCTCTTAAACCTATCATGAAGGAGACAAGTCATTGCAACAAAAGCAATGGCAGTATTTAACAAGATGACGAAATAGAGAATGAGGCGGCACCAAAACTAAGTGTTCGATTTTTTTCAAAAGTTGCGTTTGGAGCCTGGAGAATATAGGAGAGAACGGAGAATGAAATTCCCCTGTTTTTCTTGTGTTGTTTTAGATGGAGGGAATATAGAAGCGAAAGAGAGAATGAGAGGGAAAATGTATAACTGATGAGGGATTCCATTTTCCATAAATCGGGTGAAAAATAAAACCCATCCAAGTGGGGCCCGCGTTTGTGTCTATTTTCTCACTTTCTCTTCTTATTTCTATATCATTTTCCAATACTTCCAAGAACAACAAAAGATTTTCCTTTTCCCTCATATTTTCATTTTCCTCGCATTTTCCGGGTTCTGAACGGAGGCTAAGATATTTAAAAATAATTCGCTGACCAGCTTTCGAAACCAACAAATCAATTCATTTTCCTTCTAACTCCAGCAGCACTAAAATGACGTTGCTACTAGCCATATCTATAGGTTTATCCATCCAGAGAGCAGACTTGAGAGTAACGAAAGTACACAAAAAAAAACATACCACGCTATGCGGGGATTACTTGGGTGTGTACGAGTCACAAAAAGCACAGACATTTCGACGACAAGATGCCATATCTCGGCACTAGAGGCAATATTATGGCAGCAAGCATCCAGAATCACACCTTCATAACAACCAATCTCATTTGTGTCCACAATTTTCCCAATATGTATAAAACTAACCATGCCCTGCCCCTGAAATCAAACAAGACACAAAACAACAATTGGTGCGGCGACAAAATACATTAAATTTGAGTACCACCTAATCCATTCAATGCTTTTCCCAAATTCATGATACAAAATACAGATGCAAGAACTATTTTTTTTCCCCTTTCCAATTTGTCCATCCACCATTTGGGAGGATTAACTCAAGAAGAATTGAACCGCATATTATCATGGGAACATATATTAGGCACGAAGACTCGAACTAAGAAAGCAATAGATTGTAAAATCTTCAACTAAAATTCAAAAAAGTTCAAGAGATAATGTAAAACCGCACTTTAACCTCCGGAGACCAGTGATCGAGAGCTGTAAGAGCACAAGGAATCAATAAGCTGCACAACTTTCCCAAATGTGGACGACCAATCTGCAACAGAAGATTGTTACGAATCAAACCGAACTCAATCAAACCTAAAACAAATCTTCAAATTTTCAGCACAAAACTGCCAAGTCCAAAAAGTCCGAACCTGAGTAACGAACCATCTGAATTGATAAGCAGCAACAATGGCGAGCCCGACCGGTGTCCGAGCAGAAGCAGCGGAGATTTCATCGACGTCCTGAGAGCTATCGGTCAAGCTTTCTTTGATCGCATCCTTCAATGGAGGAACCACCTCCGGCATCAAGTCCATGACCAGGCTGAGTTCTGAATGGGCCGAATAAACTTCGGAGAGCTCGCCAAACACCGACTCTGCATAAGACGAGAGATCCTCGGGAATCTGTGAGAGCAGGTCGTTGTCTGATGACTTGGACGATGCCAGCAAAGCGCAGGCTAGAGCGAAGCCTCTCAATGAGCTGCGAACATGGCTCGCGGTGACTTTCTCATTGCTTGGTTTAGGGAGAAGATCTTCGAGTATTGCTTCGACGGAGATACTCCCTGGCGGCGGATTGTACGGTGTTTCGGATATGGTTTTCCTGATTGGCGCCGATAACCTGACGGACTCGAATATTGAATACACAGAAAAAAGTGGAGCTTCGAAATTGACAGAGAGAAGATGTGTATATTACTTGATGATCAGGCGATGAACCGCTGACTGGAACGATTCTGACATATCGGGCTGAGTTCGCATTTTCAAGTCTGAACTCGGAAGGATTTGAAAATTTTAGTGAGACTGGTGCAGTGTAACGACGTTATGGTTTGGTTCGATGAATGGGAGAGTGAGAGAACCAAAGAGAAGAAAGAGATAAAAACAAAATTAAAATTGGAAGAAAAAACAAGAGAATGGACAACTTACCCCAATGAAAATTGAAAACCGATGAACACGCCGGAGAAGACGCCTGGAGGCGGAGAATCGTTTTCGTGGTCAAATCGTCACCGTCGTAACCAAGGGAATGTTTTAGGAGAACACATATTTCTCTTCTCGGTTAATTTTTATGGTCATTTTATTTTTAGGGGTAAAAAAAAGTCTTAAAAAGTCTAGATACGGTAAAGTTGAAATACTGAGTCATTTGGTGAATAAAGACGGAACTTCTCTTTTCAAAGGTGCCAACAAAAAAAGAAGACTACAGTTTAAAATGTGAATTAGTGGTAATTGTGGTAATTACTAGTCCTTAAACCAAATCCTTCCATATTCCCACCACAACCCAAGATGTAAACTTCAAACATAAAAGGATTTCCCCAAATACCATAAAATCAAGTAATTGCAAGCACGTCAAATGCAAACCTTGACTTTTAAAATCATATACATATTTATTTATTTGTATTATTATTTTACTTTTGTTAGGAATCTCTTATAAAAATTCAATAGATGGTCAAGCGAGGGTAGACGGCTGTTTATGAGTAGTTAAGGCAACTCGATGGCGGTGAAGAGGAAACGCTAATGGGTTCTTCTTCATAGATTACTGTTCTATCATCATGATCCGTAGCTATGCAGAGGAGATATCAACACGAGGTATTCTCTACTAGTGAGATATGTGGCATCAGTCCACATGAGATAAGATTGATGGAGAATTTGGCGAAAACAATGATTGAGTGCGATGTTAATGTTATTGGATTCTTGGGAGAGTGATTCACATGGAGGAGATGTCGGCGAAGGGTGTGATGGGATAGTGGCTAAGTTTCGTGCAGTTCGACCTTTTTTCGACGAAACATACGGTGTATAGACCATCACACAGTCTTCCATGATACCACGAGAGGAGCAAGAAGTGGCGGAACCAGGGAATAGGCTGAGGGGAGGAGTGGTCGATGAGGTCAGATCATTTGCTTTGAAGTTCTATAGTTAAGCAAGTGTCAAAGGGACCTTCGACGCTAGAGGTGCGATAAGTTTCATGTGTTGAACCGAGGAATCAAGCTACATAAGACTATTTTGGTGTCACAATGCTTAGTGACAAAGAATGGTTTTCACCCAATTATCATATGCAATGTGGTTTACAAGATATGGTGTCACAATGCTTAGCGAACTAGTTCAAGGTACTCTAAGAACCATAACGCTTTCACAGGGGGAGACTGATGTTTGACAATGTTATGGTTGTTTTCGAGGAGATCAATACCATAGGGTTCTTCTACTTAGTGAGTTTATTTTTATTCTATTTTTCCTTTCTGCAATAATTATGATAATCGTCAATTGAACGTGAATATTACTAAATGCATTATTATATACTCTTATATTGTCATAAATTTGTGATGATTTGTCATAAAATTAATGACGATAATTTTATATATTGCATACAGGTAATCATGAGAGTGTTAATTTGTATTTGTTAAGAGCTTTTGCATAGACACTTAATTTGTTGAAGTTGGAACTGAGAAATTTGAGTTAAGAGAACTTATTAATGAAGATGATTCGATGTCTATTTCTAACGATAAATTATTAGATAGAAAATTATTTAACTAATTTTGCATTAACGGTCCCTAAAAAAAGGAAAGGAGAAAAAAAACCCGAAAAGACATGACAAAGAAAGGAAAAAAAAAAAAACCGAAAAGACATGACATTTCAATAAGTACAAGATACTCTGCTCAAGTCTCCCCTTATTATTCCAACTCAAACTAATATAATGCCGTAATATATTTATTACTATACTAGAATTTATATTCCGAACTCATATTATGTATTTAATGTCTCTAACTCTTTGAATCTTATTTCATCACGGTAACTTAATTTTTTTCTCTTGGAAAAAAATATACTATCTTGGAAAAATGCAACACAATTACTATGTTACATATGGTATTAACTTATAAACAAAAACTTGTAAATTTAGATCGGGCAAAACCGCTTTAAAACTTTTTGATCTATTTTTTAAACCGTTAATTCAGTCGCAATTAATAGTCTACAAGTAACTACTACTTCCATTTAACCTATTAAATTCAATAACATTTTTTTTAAAATTTAATAACATGAATAACCGGTAATTATAATTAAAATATGTTTATACTTTGATTAGAATTCAGCATCTATTTTAAATGGGTGAATGTACCCGTTAACTGTTGAGCTACTATCCTCTTCGGTCTAGAATTATGATTTCTTTCCACCAAAATAACAGCTCTACGATTTTAAAATAACTAATTATAATAATTGGAAGCACGTATGTGACATTAGAGATAAAGGGTTGTAAAAGGGTAAATCTGCAAAGGATTAAAGAAATAGAGGGCCAAAAGAAGCGGGTAAAGGTAAGAATAAGTAAGTTTTGAAGAAAGAGCGTTGAACGAAACAAAGTAAAGACAAGAATGTTTTCCAACATCCAGCGAAGATTATTTTTAATTTAATTTTTATCGAATTTTTTGTTTATTTGCTAATGAGAAATGATATCCACTTTTTCCTAATCTTTCTCTCTCCCTCTCGCGTTTAATCATCGACGTTCATTCATCTATTTCTCTTCATTCGCTCGTGAAAAGTTTTTCCGATCTCACTTGGTTCTAGAAGAGAAGACAAAGCCCCTTTTAAGTTAACCCATTTTCTTTTTTCTCTTCTAGTTCCCATTGTTCTTCCTTGTTTCCATCTCCTCTTCGGACCCAAGAAGGATAACAAAAAATCCATTTTTTGATCTTTGATCCGAGTTTGATAGTCCACTCAGCATCAAAGATCCGATATTTTTTTTGCTTGTTTTCTAAAGGGTAAGCGTGTTTCCACTCTCTCCAATGCTTTTTTTTTTCTCCCACTTCATTTGATCATATTTGGTCTTTAGATCTTAATATAATTTTGCATGAACATGCTTATATCTCTTTCTTATGACAATCTATCATATTCAAGTGTTTGGGTCTTTGAGAGGGATGTTTGTGTTGTATAAGTTTCAGATCAACTCTTAGAGAACATCCTTATGTGTTCGTTGTTCTATTGAAGCACCCTTTTCCTCGTTTCAATTGTTTATTTGTTTTAAGATTTAAACTTTTGTAGGTTAAGATTGTCCTCTGTCTTGATAGATCAATTGAAAACTCTGAATGTTGACCATATCCCATTACCCAAACGAGAATGTTCTTCAATTTTGTTTCATCATCTGTTTGTGTGTATCTTAATTCTCATTTGACCTGTTGTTGAACTCATATTTTGGCATTACAGTTACAAAGAAGAAAGTGTAGAAGAATAAAGAGAAATAGGTCAGATCTAAAAGAAAATAAGAAGAAGAAGAAGAAGAGAAATGTCTTTCCTTGGAACCACACAGAAATGCAAGGCTTGTGATAAGACTGTTTACCCAGTTGAGCAGTTATCTGCTGATGGTGTTTCTTTTCACAAGTCCTGCTTCAAGTGTTTCCATTGCAAAGGAACCTTGAAGGTATATATATCTAAATATAAATCTTCTTTGTATATATAATACAGGCCTAATTGTTTTTCGTTTCATCAACTTGATACTCGTTCATTTAGTAATGAACTTTATATGGTTGTTGTATTAACAGCTGAGCAACTATTCATCGATGGAAGGAGTTGTGTACTGCAAGCCTCATTTTGAGCAGCTCTTCAAAGAATCGGGCAATTTTAACAAGAACTTTCAATCGCGTATGTTTTTCTTTTATCGCCTAAAACTATGGTGCTTTAGTTAATCTTTATTCCGCCTTATATATTTATATATATATTTTATCCTAACGTGTTTTGATTTCGACAGCTGCAAAATCGGCTGATAAGCAAACTCCAGAGATGGTGAGTAATTTTTTTTCGCGACAATGTCATAAGTTTTATCTGCACGAATTCAAGAATATAACAGCGTTATAAATTATAATCTTCCGTGCTTTTCAGGGTAGGGTGCCTAGTAAAGCTGCAGGCATGTTCTCTGGGACTCAAGACAAATGTGCAACGTGTGGTAAAACTGCGTATCCATTGGAGAAGGTAACGGACTAGATTTCTAACCCCCCATAAGATTTATCTTATGATGTCCTGTTTTTGGATCCCCTATCATTAAAAGTAACTGGACTTCACAAGGTTTATAAGATCACGGAGTTCCTTCACTCGTTACCAATTAGTTCAGAGATGGAGTTTTATGATAGTTAAGAAGTCCCAACCTAATTGTTCATCATTTGGTCTATAAGAAGAAAAAAAAAAGTCACGAAGAATTTTATTCATAATTTTTGTGCACCTTCAAAACGGTTCCATTTCAAAACCAATGTGCGATGTGAAGAAGAATAACTCATGACCTTGTATTCCGTAAGTTAATAGGATAAGCATTCGAAACCCCGGAGATTCTTGGGACCTTATCAGTCCCCGGTTTGATTCCCTTTGGTGGGGTAGTCTCTCGGTCGATAATGCCAGAGCCTCGTGGATTTTAGTCTGGTTTTAACCCAGACACCACAGTTATCAATAATATTACAAGATAAGATATGGTTGAGTAGAATTCGCTTACGGATTTGAATTGCAGGTGACGGTGGAGAGCTTGGCGTATCACAAGACGTGCTTCAAGTGCTCGCACGGCGGGTGCGCCATATCTCCGTCGAGCTATGCGGCGCTCGAGGGAGTTTTGTATTGCAAGCACCATTTCTCGCAGCTCTTCAAGGAGAAAGGAAGTTACAATCACGTCCTCAAGTCTTCTTCCATGAAGCAGCGCGCGGCCGCCGCCACCGCCGCCGCCGCCGCCGTGGCTGCCGTGGATGCCCCGGTTCAGGAAGAGTAAAAATTTGAAATTTTTTTCTTTTTCTTTTTTTTTGTTTTCTGATGAATGAGCTGAGCAAAGTTGTGGTGTGGTAATTGCGAGGAACTTTAATTTTTTTTTTTTTTTTTTTTTTTTAAGTTTTTATTTCCTTTTCTCTTGTGTTTTGAGATTGTACTTTAATTTTTTTTTTTTAATTGCCCTTCAACACTGTGATGTTGACATGGTAGAGGGACTGTCAAAACTCGTTCTCATATAATTTCTGGGTCATCCAGAGTGTTGAACATGTTTTTTGTGTATTGCTTTTGGGAATTGACATTCAGAAACTTAATATATGCAAGTTTCACATGATATGCGTTCCAATCCAGGCTTTATCAAGCTATTAAGGACATCTTATGTGAAGGAAACTACAAAAAAAAGCCTATATGTGTCTTTGAATTAACCTCTCATAATATTTTATTCTTAATTTTTTAGTGTGTCATAATGTTTGAATAGGCTGGCATTAAGGCAGTTATAAACTTCCGTTTAAACAAAATAGGCATAAACAAAAGCTTTGTCGTCGACCTCCCTTGGACTCGTCTATGGGGTTGGTGCTCAATGATATATTAATCTGTAATGGCTTTAGTAGTTTTAGCCACATATGGTATTAATTAATTGTAATATATATATTTATATACTGTTTGACGGCCGGGGTTTACCGGTTATATTTGACACCTTACCTACATAGATGCCGTTTATCAATAATATTTTAAAGCATTTTTTCTCATTCAAGATTTTCGCAGTAGGTTTGCTCTCTAGAAATTTTTCTCCGCTTGTAGTTTATAAAACAATAGAGATCACAAAACCTTTGAATGGACAGTAACGGCCGTAAAAACCAACCACTCAAAAGTCAAATGTACAAACTCTCAAGGACGTGACAGCTTGAAAATGACACGACAGAGTTTTCAAGATTTCGCTGTTCGTGTTTATGATATCATAAATCCGCCGAGCAATTTGCTTGCTGTACTAAACGGCGAGCTGAATTTTATTTCGTATCAATTAGTTATTTGACAAGTTTCGCCGGGAAATTTGTAATCAGATTATAATAATGTGACGATTCTCATACGACATTTCAAAGATTTGCCAGTAAATCAAAGACGAGAGTTGTCATGGTATGAGATCGTTCACCGTTTTTTTTGGCTCATATGATTTTCTATCGTTAGTGGGACTCCATTGTTCGATATTCTTAATAGGTTTTATTGTTTATTTATAGTCGAATAATGCTACACCTACACGTATTTAGCAAGGTGGGCATCTATTGTCGAGCTGATAATAATTATGAAACTATAACCAAAAAGTTAGGTAGACCACAATATAAAGTATAAACGTAGAGAATCCTAAACATGTTATGCATTGGGAGGTAAAGGTACAAATAAATGATATATATATATATATATATATATATATATATATATATATCTTATAACCTTTTCTGTATTTAAAAGGGATTTATTTCGGTTAAAAATTATGTTCTATACCTATTTTCATATTATATACAATTCAAATTTTTAGGTAATCAAGCCGTTAAAAATTTGTAAATGGCTAAATAACTAATTTTTTTGTTAATTATAAGTAAATAATTATCTAGGTGATGTATCATCATATGGATAATTTAACATTTCATATATACTTTATTGTGTCAAGTAAATTTGGATATTTACGTATCATCATATAGATAAATAAAAAAACATGATTATTTACTTATAATTAACAAAGGTTGGATATAATATTTTTTTTTAATGTTTATTAAGCTACATATCTAGTGAACCATATAGATATATAATTCATGACTATTTAATGAATTTCATTGTTATATAATAATAATTATTATTATCATTTATATATTTTGAACCGCTCGAAATGGTTTAGGGCCTTTAGGCTATTACAATGGATCAACATCTTTTTTGTTTTTTATTTTTTACTTCAAAATTAACTTCAGTTGTTTAGTTAAAATATTTTCCAACTTCTTATTTATCTTTTAATTTAAATCGACAAGTAACAATCAAGCAAATTTTTTTTTACTAGTAACAATCTAAAAATGCATGGTGATTGTTCTTGTTTGCTTATTGAGTAATAAATCCGAGTTACAACATAACTTCTTTGAGAGAAATGATTATTGTAGTCGGGCTGATCGTAGAGAAGAATATGCGAGTCCCACTCCACACAATTGTATAATTGTTGATCAATATCCGGATTACAAAAATCATTTTTCCTTGAGAATATAATTTGAGAGTGAGTTGACATTTTGCATGCACGTTACTATATATATATATATATATATATATATATATATATATATATATATATATAAAGGAAAACTTTACCCTACTTGGCTATTTAATTAATATATATTTGCCTTGTTTGATATCACGTAATCAAACCCCTCAAGCAAAACAGAAAATTTATTATATATTTAGTTAAAAACAGATAGTTGTGTGGTAGTAGAAGTAGATTAATCAAGGATCAAACTTTTAAACGAGGGAACATCAGGGATTACCATAACTAATGTTCAAGAAAATCATTTGAATCAACCTTTTTCAGCTTGAAAATAAGCACTCGATCTCTTTTTTCTTTTTCTTTTTAATTAAAAAAAAAATAGCAATCTCTTGAATCATTTGAATCATCACTCTAGGATTTGTTACACTCACATCTGCCATTGTTTTCCTTTGATCTTCGTGATATATTCAGACTCCAATACATGGCATTCAGATCAGAATTCTCTGATACATCATAATAATCATCTCATATTCGTAATACAGGGGACTAGTATTTGTGGAAGAATCAGAAAATAAACAAAGATGAAACAAAGATAGAATGCTGTAAAATTATAAACGTTTCCATTAATTACTCAACAATATGCAAATATAAAAAGAAATGTTAACAGCAGACTCATTGATCGTCTGGTTGTGTAGGAGTTCAATTTCTAAAACCCTTTAACAAAAGAATAAAAAAGAGATAGCCCTAAAAAGCTTGGGAATAAACGGAGACATATTCAGTCACTTATTAAATTTTTCCTATCACTAATTCCTTTTTTTCTTTTTTTGGTCGCTGGTACAAATGCGAAGAAGGGGACACTCTCTCCTAGGGACCTCCAAGGAGAAAAAATAGAATGTGGAGGGGCAAAACAGGAATATTAAAAAAAAAGAAAAAGAAAAAAAGGGACGAGATTTTGATTGCCGACACCAAATGGAGTGTGTGAAACTAAGGACTGGATGATATCATTGGGCATGTTTTGGTGTTGCGTTTGGGCAAAAATAAATCAAGATACCAGTTTGTTTGTTGCCTCATTAGTGTGCTTTACTTGGTTTCTTTACTTCTCTTCTTGGCTTCGCTGTAGAGGATAACTCCGATGACAGTGAGAGAGTAACCCATCATCCCCGTGACCGAGACCGGATTCCTGAATATCAAGATCGACACCACCACCGCCACCGCTCCTTTCGCGTTCCCCAACACCTAATCACACACATTCATTCACACATCACCAATCACAGAACATACACTTGCTTGATCAGACACACAATGCACCATTCAAATTCAAATGCTGTATCTATCTCTCCCTCTAATGATATGATCTGAGTGAGCGAAGAAAAATCGGTTACCTGGAGAGTCAATGCGCTGGTGTGCTTGGTGACGAGGAAGTTCGTGAGGTTGACGAAGTACGCGAGAGCCGAGTTGAAGAGGAGGTACCAAATGATCTTGACGTCTTTGCGAGCGAGAGCGAGCGTGATCCCGACCACATTGTCCTCCATGATCAGAGTCGCCGGAAGCAGAAACACCACCGCGATCGGCGCCATGTATAGCAGCAGGTTCATCGAGTTCAGCTTCTCCCTAATTAAAAAAAACACAAACAGATCCAAAATCAAATCCGATAATCAACAAATCAGGAAGAGACTTTTCTTACCCTTCGGATGAGAGCAGGATTCCCTGGAGGACGGATTTTAGGGCTCGCGCGGCGGTGGCGGCGACGCAGATGAGGAAGCCGAAGAGGTGGAAGCTCGGCTCGCCCTGAAAAAGAAAACACGATCAGAGAGAGAGAGAGAGAGAGAGATGGAGAGAGAGAGAGAGGTTAGATCTGTAGTTACTCCGCTGGCGATGACGACGCCGGCGACGACGGGGAGGAGAGTGAGGTAGGTCAGAAAAGCCTCGCGGTTGAAGGTCATGAGGTAAGCGAAGACGGCGGTGAAAAACGGCGTGGTAGCTCCGATGGCCTGGTTGAAGGAGACAGGGAGGTACCGGAGCGAGACGTTGCCGAAGACGACGGAGACGCAGAAGACGAGGCTCAGCGCCGAGATCTTGAAGAACTGAACTCGCGACCGGAGAGCCTGCATCGGCACCGCCTTCAGCCACGCGATGGCGACGTAGCTGAGCAGCGAGCAAGCCGTCATGTGGCACATGGTCAGGAATATCGGGTACTTGAACCCGTAGTTGCTCAGAAGATACTTGTTCAGAAGCAGAACTCCGATGTTCGACGAGTACCACGACGCCACCAGCCCCACCGTGAACATCCGGCTCGCCGCCCCCGTCGCCGCCGTCATCTCCTTCTCTTCTATTCTCTCTCGATTCTCTTCTTATCTAATGTCTGTCTGCCTCGCGATTAGGATCGATTATTATCTCCTTCTCCCGCCGCGGATCTGACGCCCGGCACCAATCTCTTCCATGCCGACGATTCGCCGATTCAATTTGGGGATCCTGTATCTCTCTCTCTAACGATTGAATTAGCGATGAGGAAGACGAAGATACAAAGGCGAGGAAAGGAACGGAAATGGAGAGAGAGAGGTCTAATTTTTTTTTTTCTTTTTCTTATGAGTTTGATGTGTGAAAGAGAAGAGAGAAGACACAGACGAAATAAACGCGTTCTACAAAGAAATAATATAATATAATATAATTAAATTAAAGACTTGTATTCATTTGTTTTTTCTCTCTCTCTCTCTCAACTATTTTGATGTATGTTTCTTAATTTCCCTTCCCATGTGTTGATGAATTGTATCTTCAATTTCGGTGGTCTTGAGATGGATGTAAGTACGAAAAGTAAAAATTATAAACTAAAAATGAAGCAAGGCAATAACTTTGACTTATACGTATTTGGTCATTTTTATTAGTTAAAGTTGTGGTGGCTTATTGTATTACCACTCTACTGTGTATTAGTTTGGTGTATTTTGTATCAAAAAATATGATCATAATCAATTACTCTTCCTCTCAAGAATCTCCCATGAGAACTTCTCATCAAACCGGTAGTCTTATGTTAGAGTTGGCCCAGCCGCGTGATTATTTTAGCCCAAAAAATATAACAAATCAGATAGAGGTTTGGCACAAACAACGATCCGGCCCAATGAATAACAAGGCTCGAAGAATTAATTGGCCCAATAAATTCTAGAAGACTTACAACTCACTCAAACTAAAAAAATCCTCTAGAAGACATACAGGTTCAATGCCCGTAATAACTTTCCATCTCCTAGGACATACGGAATTTTTTGTGCATTGCACTTGTCTCTCTAGAGCATTCCTTACTTGTTAGACATCCTTTCGATAGTGTGAATAAACTGACAATATTTGGTATTCAATCGAGAGAATTCATTGCATTGATCAGTGTGACATATGTGTTGATGTCGGAATCGGTTCCTCAACAATCACAAAACTATATATTATATTTAGTGTATCATTTTATTTTATGTGGATCTTAAAAATTCGTCGTATAAGAACAAACAAGGAATCAAAAATAGGTGCTTTTATTGAATAATAATTAAAAGAGTACAATTGAGGTCGAGTTCAGCTCACTGAGAAGACGACTCACTGAGAAGACGAACTCAACTCACTGAGAAGACGAACTCAACTCACTGAGATGATGATCTCAACTCACTGAGATTACGAACTCAACTCACCGAGATGACGAGCTCAACTCACCGAGATGACGAACTCAACTTGCTGAGAAGACGAGTTCAACTAATATTTTTAGTACAAATTTAACAATAATAATGATAATAATCATATGGATCCTACATTTTTAGCTGAAATGGATATATTTATAGCCGAAGGTTAGCTCATCTTCGTCATCGATCCTGAAGACATGTAGTCGGATTGGAGAGCTTGACGGAGTTGCACGTGTGTTGACCTGAGTTGGGGATGAGGATAAAGTCAAGCAAAGACCGATTCTTCCGGGTTGACTGTGTGGAGAGCTTAGACTCATTCTTGGTGGGGATTTAAGATTGTTTGAACGAGTTGGTTACGGGCTTGCGAGGAGGTTAGCTGATTTGGATGAGCTGGGCATGGGGCGATTTGAACTCAAGATTATCAGGCATGCACTTGAGCTTGGGCTCAACTGAATATTTCCAGTAGGGAGGTCTAATCTATGGTCATACATGGATATATTTATAGCCGAAGATCAGTCCATCTTCGTCGTCGATCCTGATGACATGTGGTCGGACTGGAAAGCTTGGAGGAGTTGCACATGTGCTGACCTGAGTTGGGGATGAGGATAAAGTCAAGCGAAGATCGATTCTTCCTGGTTGACTACATGGAGAGCTTGGACTCAGCCTTGGAGGATTTAAGATTGTTTGGACGAGTTGGGTCTGGGCTTGCGAGGAGGTGAGCTCATTTGGACGAGTTGGGCCTGGGCTTGCGAGGAGGTGAGCTCATTTGGACGAGCTGGGCGTGGGGCGATCTGAACTCAAGATTATCAGGCATGCACTTGGGCTTGGGCCCAACTGAATATTTCCAGTGGGGAGGTCAAATCTACCCCTACAACATGTTAGTTATGTCCTACTGAGAATATTTGTGCTTATTCACAAAACAACAAATATGTTAAAGGAAATAATGACTATGAAATTAACTAACGTTGTTAAGATGATTGTTGAAGTTTTAGGTTAAACAACTTGTAGAACAACTGATTATTTTTAGCAAATTAGATGCAATGTTATAGAGACAAACAATCAAACCGAAAGCAGTAAAGAAGAAAGACAAATTGGTAACCTTGCTCGGTATAACAACATAATCAGGGGAACTGCGACGTTCGGGTAAAAGCAATCTATTATCTCAAACAACCACGATTATAGAAATATTTTGTTAGACAAACTCCTCTTTGCTAAGACCTTTCTTCAATGATTATCCCCAGTGGGTATGGATTTTTTAACAGATTAGATGCAGTAATATGGTGACGAACAATCAAACATAAAGCCGAACAAACACAGAGAAATTAGTAACCTTGTTCGTCATAACAAACTACTCAAGAAGATTGCGACGTCCGAGTAAAAACAATCCACTATCTCAATCAACCACGATTATATGAATATTAAGTTAGATAGAACTCTTCTTTGCTAACACCTCTCTTCAATGGTTATAACCAGTAGGTATGGATTCAAGCCCGCCTTGAACCAGAGACTCATCTCCATGTATTACCCCAATATTTCACTGAAGATCAATAGCACGCCTATGTGACACATGATCTCAAGCTTAGTATGAGATACAAAGCTCTGAGTTAATCAACGTCTGTTGTCGATGAAGTTTTCTGGAAAGAGATGACAGACAAAGAAAATACGGCTTCGTGAATAGCCAAACAATTGAAGAACCTCGTTAACCAAAGATATAAACCTTAGGTGGATTTATATATGGTTTGGTTCTGAAATCCTACGCGGAAACAAAATCAATCGAATCCCTAAATATCCGAGATTACATCTCCAAGTAAATCAGATGTTAACTAATCGATTACGATAAACTAGATCGGATTTTGCAATTAACTAACCAACTTGGTAGTTACTTGATTTCCGCGTGAGGAAAAAGACGCAACTTTCCTAACAGCAAGTTGCATAAGTTGCTTGAACAACTTGTTGACGCTCCGGCTTGAACAACTTGTTGACTCTCCGGCTTGAACAACTTTGTTACAATTTTTTTTGCCAAATAAATTATGCCATACAATATAACAACATACTATAAAGGTAAAATAATAATTTTGAAATTTTCATATAGTTAACGATATCCACGAAGGGTAAACATTGAAATATAGTCAATGGATCCAATGTATTAAAGTAGTAGTGCATAGTAGAAAACTAAAATTATTAAATGAGAGATTTTCAGTGTCAATTATTTAGTGGAGTCAACTGATATTTGGAATGAACATATTTTAAAGTGTGTGAACTTTTGAGTCAAATTATTCAATCTTAAACTTTGTTCATATGGATTCATGATGTTTCTCCATCTATCAAATAATTCAAGATATGTCGAATTAGTGAAAATAGAATCAAGTTCAAATGTTGAACTTAGTGAATTTTTGTGAAGTCGGACTTAAAGTCGCTTGCAAAAAAATAATTTTTCCAATAAAATTGTCAAACTGTTGTGATTTTGAGGTTTATCATATGATTATAACTGAAATGATTATCATAGGTTATAATTTGGACTGCGACCATGTGTATAGTAAATATGGTAAAAATCAAGAATTTAGTATAATTAAGAACAATAACAAGAGAACAAACAAATGCAAACACATGATATATGTGATGACTATGAAATGAGCTTAATGAAAACTTACTTAGTAGTCTTCAGTGAAATATCATATCATTCCTTCTTTTCCACTCTATCTAATTATCGCAGTGTTATGAAGAGAAAAAGCTGTTTTCTTTTGTGAATGGCCTCGTAGTTTTCTACAACCATCTCCAAACAAACTGTATAGAGAGGCAAGATGAGATGGGTTCGACCAAGAGAAGGAAGAGATAATATACATACATACATATATATATATATATATATATATATATATATATATATAACTATGAAATATAGTTAAATAGTAGAGATATATATAAATATATATATATATATATACACATGTAACTTATCATAATTTTAATTGTATTAACATTTAAAACAAATTGTATTTATAAAAATATTTAAGTTTTATTAAAAGTGAAATCTATTATTAATTTTATTTTCGGATCTTAATATTAATTATATATATATTAATTTGTAATAACTTTTAAAAATTTATTGCATTTTAGCATATATATATATATATATATATATATATAGTTTTTTTAAAATTTATTTATTGTTCAAATATCCAGCGGGATACTCTTTTTTATGCGGAACGATATACTCCGAACGTTTTCAAGTATCCCGAAATATCATGGTACGAGACGAAATACTCTCAAAATCAGAAGCGCGGTACGAGTGCGAGATGAGATATTTCAATTTTGGTTGTGACTATACAATCTACTTTGTTAGAGAGTATGGATATCTAAATCGGGCTAATAATAAGTTTCCATGAGTTCTTCAACTAAACCAAAGTCATGGCTTATTAAGTTTGAGTGACTCCACTCAAAAACTAAACCTCTCGATTTCAGAGACCTCTTATACGCGTTCTTATAAGAGAAATTGACCCATTTGTCACCAATTTCGTAACATTTTCTAACTTTCCATCAAAATACTAATTTGACCCAAAATGCCACCGATATGTCAACAATGTTGATATCTATGTCAACAATGTTGACATCTAATAGTGAATGAAAAAAATAGATGTCAACATTGTTGACATAGATGGTGGTATTTTGGGTCAAATTAGTCTTTTTGCTGGAAAATGGAAAAATGTTATGAAATTGGTGGCAAATTGGGCAATTTATCTTCTTATAAAGCAGGTGATCAAATATAATAATTTACATCAATCAACCTTCTATTTTAACCATTTCCATCAATCAACATTCTATAGACGATCATATCTTAGAGCAAATGTAAAATACCATTTTACCCTTTTTTTTTCTTCAGCCCCACTTGATATAGATAAAATAAATATTTAATAGTAATAATCTCGAATATGAACGCTCTTTCATTTCTTATCTAAGACAAAAGTTAACGAGGAGTTTCACTTCTTTCGGCGAAGTCTATATCTATTGACTCATGCAATCTCGTCCATTCGCACTAATAATGGGAAGAAAAAAAAATTGATCTTGTTGTCACAACGAGACAAAGAATATCGAATATAAAAAGGAAATAAATAAAGTCGTGCACGAGATAAGGGTTCAAGTGCATGTCCATATCTTAGCTAGTCAAACCCTGCAATGTATCTTACATATAGACATCGAAGCAGCATATATAGTTTATGATTCTTAACCTTGCTCGCTTGATCATCGGGTAGTTTTTGTTAATCTTAGATATTGTTATTTCTTCAATAAAGAAATTAGTTGCTAGGTCCATAACATTCAATATCTTACTTGGGCTTCCCAACAAATAAGTTCAAATTTAATTTAGCCTGAAACGAAACTGCTACCTTAATGTTTAGAAAATTATCCACTCTTTAAATCCATTCTCATCTCATGCATTTTCCGTATATCTTTCGCTTATTTTATCAATCCTAATTGAGTGATATATATATATATATATATATATATATATATATATATATATATATATAAGTTTGTTAAAATTATAGGTGCAACAATAGTACAGGTTGAAGGGTAGGTTGTAGCATCAAATAATAATTGAAAAATACCAAGAAATGGTTAAACGTTTGATTTTGCTAAATAGTCAACGTTTGATAAATCTTAGATAAATAGCCGTAAATAATGACGTGGTTTAATATATGGAGGTGACTATTTATCTAAGATTTACGTCTGTAAATATATGAAAATGACTATTTACCTAAGATTTATCATACGTTTGCTATTTAGCAATATCAAACGTTTAAGTTGGTTACTTTCCTAAATGGATCCTATATATATATATATATGTATATATATATATATATATAGAGAGAGAGAGAGAGAGAGATAGAGAGAGAGAGAGAGAGATTTAGGAACAATGTCTAAAGTTCTAAACCTCTTGGTCAAGTGCCAATGTCAAAAAGGAAGAAAACTCGGGTGACTGAGCAATGAGCTTTAAGCTTCTTAAGTTCCGAGACAAACCGAACAAGGGTCAAGAAAGCTCCAAAGCTTAAATATTTCAGAATTAAAGGGCAAATTTGTAATGTAAAGGGGAATTTGGACATAATTAATTTTGGTATATGAGATCATTCTATTAAAACTTAAAGCCACTTTGTCAAAATATAGATGGAATTTCAAAAGCAATACAATCAACCCAATTCGATCCAAATCTTCTTCAACTCAATTAGGTAATAATTTAATGAGAGATGAAAACAACAAATAAAAAATACAAACTAATTTATGTCTGTTTTCAAATATGATTTATGCACCAACAAGAGGTCAGGGTAATTAAGAGGCATGTAAATAAATTTGAGGAAAATTTGATGACATATGAAGAAAAAAATAGAAATATGAGAGAAAAATTGTGACAGTTTGAAAGATTTTGGTGCCAAAAAACTGGTTCAAATATTTAGCATTTACGGTGATCACAACTGTTGCTTATCAAAATTATAAACGCCAAGAGCCACCATAATAACTTGCTTTACCGTCATTACTTCTCTATATTTTTATCCCATTACATTTTGTTAACTGAGATTAAATTATTTAAAATATTGTTAACTGATAGTTTTTTTTACGAAAAAATACGGCAATGGATGACAATGCCAATGTAAATTTTTCTTCAACTCCTCAATCGGTTTAGGTTGTTCATAGCCTGGTGTCAAGCTAGGAATTCTTTCTTGTGAAAACAAAGTCACTTTTCACCAGAATTTCAATTTTCTGAGGCATTTCAGCAACTTTTATATAGGAATAAACTACCGATGCAAATAATCATTGATTTATTTTATAACCTTATCGTTAATAACTTAATAATAATAATAATAATAAACATCTATTTTCAATATTGACGCAAGCTGTCTCAGTCATGACAAAGAACTGAGACTTTACTCGTTAGCCATAAAATAAAAAATAAGCAGGCCTAATAAGAAATAATATTGGCAGTGGATCATATAAAGATTCCGAAACAATGGAAAGAGAAGAGAAATAGGGGGACGAATCACATATCAGCAAACACATGGTAAGTCTTGGAGTCGACAGAGATGAGCCTCAAGGCGGAGATGGCGGCGGCGACAGACATGCAGCCGAAGAATAAGACGTTTAGCCAATGCCAGGCCTTCTGGGCGGTCGAGAGCTTGGTCTTCTTGGCCACCATGTACATGTGGTTTGCGAGGATGAAGGTCAGAGGGAACGTGCTTATAGCTCCGGTGAGGCTCATGAAGTCTCCAAGGAACGGCAACAGAGCCGCCACCAGAGTGTTCACCGCCAAATACCCTCCTCTCACCGCCACCCTGAACGACAGGTTCGACATCTTCATCGCGCTCCCTTTTATCTCGAACTTGGTGTCGATGTACTCGTACATCGGGCTCGCAAATATCTATTTCCGTAACACCAAAGCAAAATCAATCACCCAATTCAAACTATTGCCAAAAAATTACGAAAAATGTGCATGTATCTGGTTTCAATAATATATATTTTTTTATATATATATATACAGGGTCAATATTTTGGCTATTATACTGATCAATAAGTTTCAGATGGCTATTTTGTTTGATTTTTAAGATAAAGAACTTCCGTAGTAGGGGTATAGTAGAGACAGGGAAAAGTGTTTTTACATGTAAAGCAATGATAGTTTGAAGGAAAGCGGTGATGTTTGCAGCGGCTTTAACCCAAAGAGGACCGTTGACGCTGTTGAGAAGGTAAGTCTCCGTCGAAGCGCCATAAGCCCAATACCCGATAAAAGTAACCGCCAACATTGGAATTATTCCGGCGGTGAATTGGAAGTATAAACCTTTCATCATGTTACTCACAACCGGTTTCCTCACAGTTGCCTATTCAAAAAAACATGACAATAGAGAAGGAAGTGAATACCAAAAAAAAAAAAAGAAAAAAAAAAAACAGATTTATGAATTTGAAGGCACACTTGTATCTCGGGAAGCATTCCGGTATTGAAAGCGAAAACTAGATTCGCTGCTGCTCCGATAGTGATGAACACTTTGCTTGCGGTTGATGACTCCGGAATTTGATAATCCCTCTCCGGCGCTTTAATTCCTGCAAGTTCATACAAACGGTACAAGGGCCAAGGCTTATTAATCCTCAAAATCAACGGAAACATTAAGTAAATAAATCATAACAAGAACGAAAGCTTGGGACTGGGAATAAAAGTAAACAGTAGTTCCAGAAAAGAAGCAAACGCTGTATCTTTTGAATACAATAATTGAAGACAGTTTCTCAAAGAGGCTGACTCCATATATTTGTTTTTCTAAACATTCTTCTAAAATTATATGTGTATATATATATATATATATATATATATATATATATATCTAGAGATATGTCTGATGCAGTCTTGATTAATTCCATATTAATGCGACAAATACCATAAGAGGGCTTCTTACTAACGCAGCGGTATAAACTTGAGCAATGAACTTCAACGAGTCATGCCCTGAATTCCAGAAAAGATTTGCAGAGTAATACTTAAGGTCAGAAAATCACACAACGAAAGCCGAAACAATAAAAGAAAATCCACAAAACTGAAGACAGTTTCTTAAAGAGCTCCATATTTTTTTTTTAGCATTCTTCTGAAATTATATGGGTCTATATATATAGAGAGAGAGATATGCAAGAACAAGCTATTTTATTGGAAACATTCCTCTATTGAAATCCCTGGGAGCTTATAATAAATGGAATATACAAAATTGTGATCAATCAAATATATATATATAGTTTATCACCAAAACTTCTGGATCAGTTATTCAAAATTTTCTATACAAAAATAAATAAAATAACAATTTTGTTTTGATGCAATCTAGATTAATTCTAGGTTAATGTGACAAAGACCAAAAGAGGGCTTCTTACTAACGCAGTGGTATATAAACTTGAGCAATGAACTTCAACGAGTCATGCCCTGAGTTCCATAAAAGAGTTGCAGAGTGATACTTAAGGTTAGAAAATCACAGCTAAAGCCGAAACAAAAACAGAAAAGCCACAACGCCTAACAACATAACTGTAAATAAAAAACGGCAGAGGAAAGCGAGATGAGAGCTAACGCAAACCACAAGAAGAGAACTAATCAAAAGACGATCTCAGTAATATATTTAAAAAAATGGCTCTGCATCGCTTACCATCTTGAAGGGAAAGACCAAACGCTGCAACGATGTAAAAGAGGCCTAAAACAGTCGAGACTATAAGCCAAAACCTGAGCGCCGACAAGTGAGGTATCGCAATCGCAAAGAGTGCGCACATGAACCCTGTTATTGCTATGCAATACGGAAGCGTCATCACATTCTTCTCACTGAACATCACAAACACAGCCTGTCAAGAAATCAAAACCATTCAAAAAAATCAGTTTCTAGGCAATTTAAAAATAAAAATTAAATTCACGAGGCCCTGGCATTATCGACCGAGAGACTACCCTAGTGGCCCCAATTGTAACGTCCTAAGGGATATCGAACCTTGTTTTATTCACCTTTTTAAGATATCACCAAACATGGTTTTATTAGTCTCTCACCTTTAGAGCAGAACCAGCCAAGATAATGAACCCGGTGTTGATCATGAAAAGGTTGACGTATTGCAGTCCCCAAGTAAGACCATAAGCCTTTTTCCCTGTTGATAAGAAAGAGCCAAATTAGAGGTGATAAACATGAATCCAAAAAGGAATACTTGTTTCATTCTTTGACGTACCGTATACGAATCCGGCGAGATCTCTGTATCTGATGTGCCTTTTACCCCCAATTTCATGGAGCTTGGCGATGAGGGAATTTGCGTAGAGAGAGATAGCCGCGGCTAGGATTAGACCAATTGCGCCGAAGAACCAGCCGAGAGGAACCATGATTGTGGCTGAATATCCCAGAACATAGATACTATTGATACCCGTTGTGAGCACAAACCCAGCTTGAAACCATGAATCTGTTCAAACGCACAAATTGTCCTTTTGTTAAAAATTCATTCATACATATAAAAAAGACCACAACTCGTTTTTATTTCAGTTATCTATTTAGCATCACAATAAGCCACGCCATTCATATATCGTCGTTCTGACTCCTGGATGAAGACGAGGCACTTGGAATATCTACATGGTGCGTTTCATTCAACGGTTTAAATAATTACTGTACGGAATTCCAAGTTCCAACGCAGAGAATGAGAAATAAAATATTATTAGAATGTAAATTTCATAATGATAGATACGTACAAAAGCGGAGTCGGAAACGGAAGACAAATACCCAGAAAACCAAAAAAAAAAAAAAAAAAAAAAAAAAAAAACCAATAATAAATAAAATAAAAATTAAAAAAAATACCTTGGCTAATCTGGTGAGCGGTAACAGGAAGGTCTTCGGGCGCAAGGGTTTCGTCGTGGACTCTTCGGAGACCAGACTCGAGCTCATCGCCATGTTCAGCCATGGCGGTCAACGCGTGTTGCTCTTGGAGACGCAGAAAAAACTCTTCTTCTTCTGTGAGTGAGATTCGACCCAAGAGCAACTCTCGAGCCTCCTCTGTTATATGATTTGTTACAGCCAGTCTTGCTACGCTTCATATACATATATATATAGATGTAGGGTATCGTTGATACACCCAGATATGCGATATTATGGTTGCTAAATTTCAGCAAATTTTGGGTATTTTCTTTTCAAGTCACAAAACCAAAAATTTTGTTGACTTTGACAATAATGCCCGGCTCGAAAAAGAGAAATTTTATGCCAATTGACACGTGACATCATCTATTTTGGAATGATTTCTAAAGTACAGCATCTTTATATAGTTAGAAAGCAGTGCATCTTTTATATTAAAACAACCTTGAGTGCAAGTAATCTATTTTTAAGGTAATCTGCTTAGAATCATTGGACGTAAACCAAATTCATTCGCATTATAAAAAAATAATGGGAATATTAATTTTTTAAGATCGACATTTCTTAATATAGTAACTATTTTAATTTTGTTACAAATAATTAACAAATTAATCATATTTATACATTTAGATTGATATATAGCCAATTTTTACTAAATATTTGATAAATAGCCACAATGATTACGTGACAATAATATGTAAATGAACAGTTTTCAAGTTTGCCTTTCTGATTTCGTAAATAATTTTTAGTAAATATTTGATAAATATTGTCTTATAGTTATTTAACAAATATTTACTAAAAGTTGACTAAATAGCAAATCATACATGTAAATATGACTATATATCTACTGAACCCAATTTTTTAGTAGATAGTATTTTTCAAACGATAAATAATTATTAAAAAAACTTTATAAATGAAACGATAAATATTGGATTTTTGTTTTTTGCTCCCCTATTTCAAGAAGATGAATTTTTTATTTTCGGGTTTCTCTACTCGAAATTTAGTCGCACAAATACTTGGACGTCATTTCTCGTGGTGGGTTGTCCTCGGATGTTTGAATTTATCCATTAACTTTCAAAGATTTTCAAATGAGTCATGGAGTTGCTCTAAATATAGTGTACGCTTGCGTAAAGCTTGTTTAGGCACGATGTGCCATCAATCGATTCTAATATTGAATTACGATTTGAGATCGTATTTTTCATTGTGGAAAGATTTTGATATATGTATTTTTGGGTATTTTACCCAGTTTATAATGAATAACCTCGTGCTTCTTTAGAAAACAAATTTAAAAATAAAAATTTTAGATAAAGACCAAATCAGTAAATAAATTTTGTTTTTAAATATACAACATAAAAAAAAATTATTTACGACCCGAAAAACACTATTTTTATGATAAATATGTTATTTTTACGATTAGTTTTATAAAAACAAGTGCCAAATGCATTTTTCAATATTTTTATATATTTCCATTAAAGGAAAAAAAGGCTTTACTATATCATTTAAGAATATTGTTGTTTTATAAAAACAAGTATCACATGCATTTTTCAATATTTTTTATAAGTTTCCATTAAAGGGAAAAAAAAAGGCTGTACTATATCATTTAAGAATATCGCTGGAAACACGGATTATATTCTATTTTTAAATATAAAGATATGCCATATATTAATTTTGGGCCTCTCCTTTTATTAGTGTTTACTATATATACTATATACATTAACTTTTATAATTAATTTAAATTAATTTTGTAATCTTTATAATTTGCAGACCTTTTTTTTTTTTTTTTACATAAGTTTGCAGACCTTATTTGCACCTTTTTTTTACCAGGCCCATAACAAGACATTACTTTCTTGGGAACATGTGGTGGTAAATAAAGTTCTCAAAACGCTTAGATATTTGTTGGTACATAACTTTCTCCGATTGGCCATGGTGTGCTGAAACTTCAATTTTCCAATCCAAGTCGTCATGTGAGTTCTCATTTCTTCATAATTATAATCAAACTGTTTTTTTTTTTTTTTTTTCTTGGGCCTTTCCTTTCACATTCATTATCTTTCGGCATTACATGTTATCCTCAGAAGAAGAATCTCTTATCTTCTCGCCGACTGCTTTTCCATTGTGATATCTTACTCTGAGTCTTTGACTCTTACGCAACATTTTGGGCCCACATTGCATTCCTATCATCAATTCACTTAAAAACGTTTTAACATATCTTGATCTAATCTCGCCATTAAGGACGCACATTAACCATTCATCTCGACAACGTTTGAAATAAATTTCACGTTTGAAATAAATTTCACCCATAAACCTGTGGTTATAAAAATAAAAATAAAATAAAAACTTCATATGAACGGTGAAAATAAATTCGGCAACTTAAAGTGGAGGAGAATCTTACTGGGATATCTTTATGGGACAATCGTATCTCAATTGATTCATGAGCCACAACAAATAAAACCCTATTGAAGGAGCGTGTTATCTTCCAAGTGGAAAAGGAATCAAAGGTTTGAAAGACAATCATTAATCCTTGATCTTTCTTTTTTCTTTTTCTTTTTTGGGTTCATTCATATATTGATAGCTTTTATTTTTTGCCTTCTTTTATCATTAATTGTTCATGAATTTTTTTTTATGTATTTATGTCATCTATTTTTTTTTAATTACAAAAATCCTGAAGTGTATGAAGACAATGAGGCTGTTAATCCTTAGGGCAGATAAATTCTCTTCAACAAAGCTCAAATCCATTCCTGAGAAGTGGCAGAGGAATTAGATGAGATTGGGATTGGTGGTTGTATTAGAAACTCGATCAGGAAGTTCTTAGCGGATCGAAGAAAAACCTATATATCAGCTCTCCAGGAAGGTTTTCCTTTTGCAAAGAGATATCCAACTCGTTTATAATCTTGTTCAAATGTATTAAAATCCGACTAGGAAAAAAGAAAAAAAATAATATTTCGGATAGGAAAACCCTAACTAACCCGGCCTAGTCTGCCTATGCACAATCGATCCCCTTTACAAAATAAGGCCACGTTTAGGAGTCTAGATGCTTCTTCAAAATTTCAAATTAATCATATAAAAACTCCTAAGTGAGACTTTTTACACTCTTTTTTTTTTTTTTTTTTTTTTTTTTGTGGGAAGACTTTTTACACTCTTATCTCCCTATTTTTCATTCTCCACTACAACACCAATTCATGGTAAATTTTTGCATTTTTTTAGCAACAATTTCTAATTCATATTAACTCCATTTAACAAATTAAAAATTGGTCTTATATCCCGCTACGAAAATAAGAATCTGCTGTAAAATTTCAAATTCGATTAATGGATCCTATTCAAATATTTACCACAAAATTAATCAAACAATTGATATTAATTACTCTTTTAACACCACTTTTTCCAACGCCAAATTTGAGTTTCGCTTCAATTATCTCTATTTTTTAACGAAAGATCAAGAGACTTTATCAATCACATGCTCTATATAATATACTCAAAAGTCAATTTAAGTTACGTGATGCACTGTCCTACCTAAGCAACTACTCTCGTTGAACTCGCGTCCAAGTGAAATCAAAATAATGCCAATCTCAACGACCATTGACCGCTAAAGTGATTTTGACTGCCTACATGGATTGGAGAAAAATAATGAAAGTGACAACGACATATTGAAGAATCAATAGACCTCACAAACAAACACACGCTCGATCCGAATCGATCAATTACTCAAAAGGGCAAGAGAAAGGAAACTAAAAATCTACATCAAAACAAGAGCAAATCTTTGATTATGTGCATTTAGGTTGTGTTTAATTATTCTAAATTATAATGTGCATTTAAGATTTTTATGTTTTGATAGATTGTCCACGGTTCTTTGGTGATCTTTGTGTCCCGAAGATGTTATAGTTATCTTGCGAGTTTATAGTTTGAGTTCTCTGTTAGTATTTTGGCGGTGCAGTCACTCGAACATTCTTCTCCACGGTCGGTGGTCCTCGTTATTTTTTGTTCATCCATTAGTTTGAGAGAATTTCTTGAAAGTGTAATTGAGTTGCTTGAATTTTAATGTGATCTATTTTCCGTTTGTCGAAAGCTCACACACGATGTGCATTCACCGAATCTTAGTCTTGAACCATTGTTGCTTCGAGGTCTTATTGTTCAATTTTAGAAGTCGTATATGTTTATCCTCTTAGGTGATATACTTATTTTTTTCCTAAAAGAAGAGCCTAGAGTTATTATTATGAAAAAAAGAGAAAAAGTCAACAAAAACGGAGAAAATATCTCTCACTTAGGCAGTGACGGACCCAGAATTTGAAGTTGAGGGTGGCCAACGATAAATAGAATGCAATATTATGTTAAATTAATTAAAATAAACATACTAAAAAATGTTTTAATATATATCATTAAATCAAAATAGAAAACCTTTTTGTAATTTTGGAACATGATCCCATGTGCATGACTATCCGTGATAGATTTCAATATTTTTTTTTTTTAAGAATGAATCAGTTGTTAAGTCATCTGTAATATAAAAAAAAAGTAATAAGTGCACAATACCAAAATCTCTTAAATAAAATGTTAAATAAATTTTAAAAGTAGTTTAAATATGAAATAAAAGCTTTATATAGAAACACTAATTGTAATAAAAAAAAAATATCGACATCGCATTACATCTCCAAGCACTTAATCTAATGTAAATTTGAATAAAACAAAATAATATTAAAGCCACAGCTAATACATAGTATTTGCACAATTATTCTTGGCAAATACATTGCCTAAGTCGCACACTTTCTCAATGGTATCAGTTTCTCTAGTAACGACATTTACTCAACAACAAACAAAAAAGAAATAATAAAGAAGTGGTTTGTGATCGTCTTCAAAGACGACTCGCTGCAACTTCAAATACTCCAATCAGGCCAACTAAGTCTTCCACTCCGAAAAAAATCCTCTTTGGTCATAGAACTTGTAGAATTGGACTTGCACACATTGACTTCGGAGTGTTGTGGTCGCGAACAATAGCTCATATTGCCACTCGATTTTCACGCTATGTCACATCAGAATTGAAAGTTAAACCAACTTGATGGGGAGCTCCAAATCTTCGTATGAATCAAAGCGTATATGAACAATGTTGGAATGTGGATAATAAATTTTATTTATTATCATGGGAATGGCTGATTTGTGGCAACAAGTTGAGTGGGTTCCACTCATCGGAATTGAATAATTCCAAATGATACGGATTCCTCGTAACGAGGGCTATAAAATCGAATATTTATTTGCCAAAATCGGACCTAAGATGAATGAGAAATTGATGCTCAAAGTAGGCTAAAGAAACACAATTGTTGTTGTGTTGTTGTTGTGTTGTGGAAGTGAAAACCAAGAGTCCCACATTGGTTGGGGATGTGTGTTGTGGTAGTGTTTATATACTATCCTCTCTCTTTAGTGGTCAAGCAAGTGCAAGAGAGGAGAGTGTGGGTGGGTTATCTCTTAACCCCTCACGCGCGCCGCCGCCGCCGAGCCGAGCCGGGAATTGTCTCGGGCTTTCTTTTTACTACAAATTTCACTTCTTATTAATTTAATTCCTCATGATGCGCGTTATGGTTGGGAATTAAAACCGTGCATCAATGCTGTTGGAAGATTAACGTCGTGCGTTAATGGCCTCATTAGGAGCGAACGTTGGCTTGTAACCGAGCGTTAATGGCCTCATTAGGAGCATTAAACCTGGGCGTTTTGATGGGTGATTCAAATTCGCTGCCTTGGCCTATATAAGAGGTCCTAAGCTCTCATTCAGTCGCACTTGATTCCAGATTTTCCCCACTGTTCCCGATTCTCTCTTGCTCCCAGAAAATTTTCTTTGTCTTGGTGATAGTATTCTCGCAGGTTCTAGTTCGCCGAGAGAGTCAAGTGGTTGGTGCTCACCTTGCCTCTGACGTCGTTGTATCCTGGGAGGCTTTCGCTCACGATTTCCAGCACCTGTGGGAGAGCGATAAAAAGCTTCAAGGAAACCGTCCAACGGGCCTCGACTTTTCCGACCTGTTTTTTGTTTTCCGGTTCTTAATATAAAGGTGTAACCGGGTTTTGTAATCTATTTACATGTACTTTTCCATGCATGCAATTTATCTTTTATTTACGTCAATATTACTATAATATTGCTAACAAACAATACCTTGTGTTACTTCTTTGGCACGCCATAGTCGTTTGCAGGTTTGGAATGAGGTACTGAGCTCAAGCACCTCCTCTTACTATCCTTGATCAGTAACATGAATATAAAAATCACACTTTAATCAATCCTTTAAACATGAACCCAATAGGCACACAACGTGTTTCCATGTCGTTCACGCTCTCACTAGTTATGTACCATTTGATTTGGAACGAGGGAAAGAGGATGGATGGATTAAACTATAATAATTAATTCATTTTGTGTTGTTTCTTAGAGAGGATGGAAAACAAATGGAATGGATTAGGAGTGATTGATTTTCCATGCCCCACTAAAGTTTATTACTTCCAATTTGGATGATTGAAAAAGATGTAAATAAAAAATTTGAATAAATTATAAATATAATGTTTATTAATATAATTACCATGGAAAGACTAAAGACAATAGTAATATGGAGCTTTAATACATTAAACATCAATCACTAATCTCTATTTTTAATGAAAAAATTGTACAAAGTACTCATTTGAAACTTAGTGATTAGTAAAATAGTCAAAGTTTTAACTTTTCAACAAAATAGCTAAATTTACATTTTCAAACTTTTTTTTACAGCCAAGATTAAATTTTTGACGATTATTATAAGCAATTTATTACTTTCGAAAAAATTACTCTTGGGGCAAAAAAAAAATTTGAAACCAGATTACTGTACATTTTTGCTATTTCACTAAATTAAGACAAACTTCAACTATTTTGTAAATTCATAATTTTAAATTGACTATTTAGATACATCACATATTTTTTTAATATGGAGCAAAATACACCGATCAAAGAGAGGGAATTTAATCTCTCCTTACAATACACCAATCAATTTTAAAAAAAAATATCATCCGTCCTTTTCATTTCTCTTCCATCGTACTTAATTCATCTACCCATTCTTTCTTACTAATCAAAGTGATGCAAAGTAAATATGAGTTTTAATAGAAAATCTTAATCTTTAATTTTTAAATATATCGTGATCAAAATTAATTTTATTAGTAGTAGTTAGTTATTCGTAGTATTAATATATATGCTATATATATAATATTCTCTACTTATATACAAGGTAATATATATATATATATATATATATATATATATATATATATATATTCTATTGATAGTAGTTAAGTATTAGTATTTTCTATGTAGAAATAGATACTATAGTTATATAGCATATTCTCTACGTGATAATATATATCACTACTATATCATAGTATTAGTTATATTCTATATATAGTATTACCTACGTAATTTTTAATATCCTTTCTATATATAATTTAGAAATAATATATAATATTAGTTATAATATATATGTATTTGAATTCTTACATTATATATATAATTAAATAGGTTTATTTAGTATTATATACGTATTAAAGTATTAAATATTTTATTCTATTTAGTTTTCGAAGTCTTGTAGTAGGGATTAAGGTTTTATTATAAATAGGCTTTTAATCCTCCTTGTAATGTGAATTTAAAATGAATGAAAAATCGATCTTTTTTATTAGGAGCTTTTTTCTGTTTTTCCTATAATCCGAGTCTACATCACAAAGCCTAACTCTCCACTCTAAAAATCACGCAAAGAAGATCTACATATTATATAGCCAATAATAATAAATAAAATAAAATGAAAACAAAATTAGCCTCAGTTTCAGTTATACTGATGTACAACTTGAATATTAGAATACTAGTGAACTCTCCTTTCCCCAGAATCACGGGTAAGCTTAAAATTAATAACTGATTTGAGGTCATACACCATGTTACGTAACATCTGTTTAAAATTTGAGTAAACTCTTATAAATGATTCATAAAATTTGTACTTCTCATATTTTTTTTTTTAAATTAATAATGCCATCTTGAAACAAATGTAGACTTTTTCATTGAAAAGTTGTAGGAATAAATAACGAAGAATTTTTTGGTAATAAAGATTAAAAGCATATTATTTTGTGTTAGTGGGGGACTTTATGAGAATGACTAAACTTTCTCAAATTTACTTGGCATCGCTTGTCCAGCTAATACTTTCAATAGAAAAAAAAATGAATTAAACTCAATATGTTAAACATTATTTCTAAAATTTTCATCATTGATTTGAGGGTTTGCTAATATTATGATCATCTCCAACATCCAACTCAGACTAGAATAGAAATATAGTGTGCTTATGAAACACATTTAAGTGTAATGGATTATGATAGGAAGAAGACAACACACTTAATAAAGTTTCATAAAAACAAGGAACTTGTGGAATATAAGCTTGTTCTGCAGATCGAGGTACTCGTCAATTGATGCTCATTGTATTGCTCAATCTTCATAAACAACAAACTATTTTTTTTCCTCTTCCCGGTGAGAGAATATCACGATTATTAACAAATATTAATATTTTTTTATTTTTTATTTATTTAAAATTTATCAAAGATTGATTATATGACAAAACTTAAATTTTCATATGACTGTATATATAAAGAGCCCATTTTTTTAAAAATAGACATAGGCCCGGCCCAAAGGAAGGGGGAGGGGGGGAGTGAGTGGGGTAACGACCCAAGGCCCCCTCCCAAGAGAGGCCATTTTCAGATTTTGAGTTATTACTTTATTAAAAAAAAATTAATGACCTTAGCTCTGGATAAGAGAAAGCAAAGCAACATTAGCATGTTTCTCTCAGCAACAAAAGGCCCATTAATAGGTTAAAGCAAGGTTTTAAATGTCGTTTTCGTTGCCGTTTAGAGCATCCTGATTTACGGAAAATCGTCATGTCAATGGAAAACCGAACGGAAAAAAATGTGGAAAAGCACAAATGAAATACCGTTTTCAAATGTCATTTTCGATGAAAAACCGACGTGCCGATGGAAAACCGAATGGAATAATGTTGCAAAATAAACTAATACACATATTTGTAAATATAGTCCAAATTTAAAAAAATTTGAAATCATATATATATGAAACATAGATGTTTCAATAATAATAATAATACATCATAAAAGATTTATATATATATATATATATATATATATATTTATATATTTTACTGACACACGGTGTTAGTGGTTGAGCTCCATAAATAACATTAATAACAAAATATTATCGAGAATTAACAAATAACAAAACCTTGAAATAGCTCAAATGGTGGTTCGAATAACATGTTATTATATATGTTTTTTGAGACAGATAAAAACTTGCGATTAGGCTGAACAAAGACAAATCAAAGATAAAAAAAATTATTATAAAACATCTTTTTTATAACATGTTCAAGTACCTTTTTCATAAAAAGGTATTTCCTTTCTTTCAATCATAAAAAAATGTACCTTTTTTTATCATTTTCTAAACGCAACATATTCAAATAATAAAAAGATCAGAAATGATTTTTGTCCCGATTCACGAGTGGGGAACGATCCACTCGTGAGTTGACACGTGGCAACTAACTGCCACGTGTCAACTCACGAGTGGATCGTTCCCACTCGTGAATCGGGACCAATAGCATCACGCTAAAAAGATTTATATATATGTTTTATTGTCACACACACACTGACACACGGGAGCTCACTGCCACAGCCATTGTTTAAATATATATATTTCAACCTCTCTCTCTCTGTGGCATTGTTTAAACATATATTTCAACCTCTCTCTCTCTCTCTCTCTCTCTCTCTCTCTCTCTCTCTCTCTCTCTCTCTCTCTCTCTCCTCCTTCATCTTCTTCTTCCTTCTCCTACTTCTTCACCACCATTTTTGCAGACTTAAATGTCTGGCTAAACGGATCTTTGGAGAAACCCGAAAATCTCCAGATCCGCGTTGTTTCGTTCGATTTTCCTCGAATATCGACGACTTTTATCAAGTTTTACTCTTTAATGGTAGTGAAAACGACCGGTCGTCGTTTGACGAAACGACTTGTCGACGATAAATAAACAATTCCTAGGCAATGGTAGACCTAGGAATTGAAGTTGAGGGTGGCCGACGATAAATAGAATGTAATATTATATTAAATTAATTAAAATAAACATATTTAAAAATGTTTTAATACATATCATTAAATAAAGATAGAGAACCTTTTGTAATATTGGAACATGACCCTATGTGCATGACTATCCGTAATATATTTCAATATTTTTTTAAAGAATGAATCACTCGGATATAATAATAGACTCCTCAAAGAGATTCTCTCGACCAGAGAAAGACTACCAAGAGTGGAAGATGGAAGACGACAACTTAGACATAACCGAACTGACTCAGCAGACCAACATGTTGGGAATGGATGACGACGACAAAGATTGGGAGCTGCAGACAGAGTCCGCAACTTCATTCGCTGATGAAGGAATCCTTGAGAGGCTAGTTCCGAAGAAGCCAATCCGAGGTCAAGCTCTGGGAGCCCTTCTAGAGGGGTTGTGGGGCTTGGCTAAACGTTGGAAGCTGAGGATTCTAGAGACCAATGATCAAGGAATCACGTTCCAATTATGGTGCAAAAAGAAAGAGGAAAGCCAATATATAACAACTAGAGACCCATGGTGCTTCGCTCAGGGAATCGTCCTTGCGAGAAGCTAGCCGGCGTCGGGAGACTGGAGACAAGAGAATATGGAGGAACTGAACTTGTGGGTACGAGCAGTAGGCCTCCCACCATATATAATAACGCTCAAGAATGCGATGAAAATAGCAACTACAATCGGAAAAATCACAGAGCTCAAACTTGATAAACCAAAGGAAGTAATGTTCAATAATTACTTCCGATTCAGAGCCATCATTCCTCTGAAAGGGAAATTGAGTCCAAGCCGCTTTATTCCGAGCGGTGGAAGAAAGTTATGGATAGAATTTCAATACGAACGCCTCCCGCCGATTTGATTCAACTATGGGGCCTTGTCACATGAAAAATGTAATTGCCAAGAGTAGCCACTTACGATTCAGAGAGAGGATGGAATGAGGGTAAGAGCAATCGGCGGCTGGTTAAAAACCAACAAGAAAAGATCTGGCAAGCTTCTTTCTCTGGCCCGATCAGTGACAACCAACAACGAAACAAATTCAGAGAACATGGCCGGAGGCGAAACGTCGATGGCGAGCGGCGAGAAGATCTGTGGCATGGAAACGTGTGCGCCTTCATTGGTTGCAAGTCCCGAGACGAACAATCATGGAGACATGAATACCACGCCACCCAAAGCATGGGAAAATGGGAAATGTCACGCAGAAACGAAGCCACTGGCACAATCGCGTTCAACATCTCGAGATTCCCATGATTTAGGGAATCCATCGCAATTAATTCCCCAGAAATCCCCAAATAATAATAGCGACACAGATTTAATATTAAAAAAGCCCAACTAGGCCCAAAACCCACTCAAAATCCACTCATATGAAGATCTCATTAAATCCCATCTTCTCAAATGGGCCTACTTTGGACAGCCCACAAGATCAGAACCAGGACTCTGTTTGGAATATTGTCCACTAGAAGATGATGATTAGTAAATACGATAAGAAGTGACTTTATTAACATCATATGAATATTGGGTTGAGGTATGATAACATTTAGAATCAATAACAATTATCATCCATAGTCTCCGTATCAAACTGAATATCATGCTGGGCATCCGAAATCGGGCGGTGAACTAAAACTTGATCGATGATTGATATGCGCCTGGAAAGCCTTATCTAAATTCATATATGTGGAACATGAGTGAGGGTTGATCACTCAGTGAGAGCATTATACACTTGCAAAAGGTGTACGACCTGGACAGACTTTGGTTTGGATAGATGTGTCGTTTAAGGACCGTTACGATGCACTAGTCGAGGCCGTTTATGATGGTCACAATGACGTTTGCTCTAATATCTTGAAGTAATCATGGACTTCTAGATCATGTTACCGGCTTCTTTGACTCACCACGTTAAAGGCTAGTTAGACGCTGATCAAATAGGTGTCTTGGGAAGTCGGGACATGATTGTAGAAGAAAGTGTTTTACAGATATGGAATCCAGCATTCCTGAAAAATGGTTAATGTTCTCTCACTTAAGGGTTGATTTCAGAACCGATTGATTGTGTACACTTCCGAAGTTAGCTTACGTTCGGCTAAATCTTTCGGTGGAGAAACAACGATGCTTAGGGTTTATATGACGAGAAAGATATAACGGAACAAATTGACCTATCTCGATACGGGCAGAACCTGGAGGATCATGATCACGTACTGACTAAATCAGTGGACACTCTTTACGATGAGTAAATATAATCCTAGTATCAAAGTTGGGTTCAGTCATGGATTACACGGTGGAGTATTGTAAGGGACTAGACAATTCGATTAGAAAAGAAAAAGGAATATTTTGTTTTTTCATCAAGATTGTTAAGCTTCTACTACTAGGTCCATCATCCCCGATTCGGCTTCGATACATGCGGATAAGAACGTTAATATAATAGTATGTTTTATTATTATAATTTCACTTGCTGTAATAGTGATTGACATAATTAAATTCAAAAAAGGGTATATTGGGAATTAAAAAAATATTTATTGTAAAGCTGTTTATTTATTGATGGATCAAGTAAATAAACTTTATATTTATTGTTGGACAAGTAAATATGTGTTAAATGGGTTTAAATTTATTGGGCCTTAAAAAAGCAAAATTTTGGGCTTCCCTACTAGGGTAGGCGATTTTTAACTGTCTGGTGCAAACCAGTATTTTTCTATTTTTCTGTTCCTAAATTATAAGAGAATAAATAGGAGATATGATTGTCTTATATTCTCTCCTAATATTTAGGCTAAATATAAGGATTATATTTAGGAGAATATATTTTCCTAAATTTTATCAACAGCAAATATTTTATACTGTTGTATAAAATAAAATCCAAGATATTGATTTGGCGGATGAGAGAAAAAACAGGATTCACTTGTTGATGTGCAATGGCTGAGATTTAATCCACTAGTGTGTGAACATAATAAAAGAAAATAATATCTTTTAGAATATTCTGGAATATTCTATAAAGATAGATTTTAAACTGCTATAAATAAAGGGCTAATGAGAAGCAAAGTTTAACCTAATAAACTGATAAAATCAGCCAGCTTGCTCTCCCTTGTGGCCGTGCCTTCTTTGCTTCTTTCTTCCCTCGGAATTGCTTCAATTCCATTCTTAGAAATAAGAGAGAATATAACGAAGCTCACTCTTTTATCTTATCTTCCTCAGAGATTACATTTCGGAAGACTTTGGTGTCATCACATCGAGTCCTTGAAGGAGGAGTTCCAGATCTGATCGTGTGGAGGCTTCTACGTTCAAGACGAAAACGGATTGTGAAAGCTTTCAGTTCGAGAGCCAAAAACTGTGAGTTTTCTTAAACTCGTCTTTTATCTGATATGGTTACTTGATGAAGTTTCTTATGTTTAATTAATTAAGTAATCTAGATCTTGTTTAATAACCATGTTAATAATTAACTATTTTAGTGTATTTATTATTATCCGTATTTAATTGGTTATTTAAGGTGCAATAATCCCCAACAGACTCTACAAACCTGGGCCAAATCTCCACCATCGCTCGTGCGATGAAAAATTCTCTCGCAAAACAAAACAAAGTCGCTCGCCAATCCAGCGCAAGTTCCATTTTGGGGAAAGTAGCGGCCAACTCCAAGAAGGTATAGACGCAGAGAGCTGGCCGGAAGTCGTCTATCAAGTACCTGGCTAGTCAGTGAAGAAACAGAAACATCAAATATCTACACCGAAAACCTCCAATGGAGTGCCCGAGAACTAGGCGGAGGAGGAACATTCAAAATCTTGGGAATCAAGTCTTTGGCAATGGATTTTGCAGGTCACACTGATGATCTCATAGCCTCCGCAAACATGAGAGCGGCACCGGACTTCATCTTTCTCTCTGAAACGAAGGCGACCAAGTCTCAGATAGAAAGACTGAAGTTCACTATGGGTTACGACAACGAGTTTATGGTATAAATGAGGGGACTGAGTGGAGGCCTCTCGCTTCTTTGGAAGGACACCAGCAATATCCAAGTTCTAGGCTTCTCGAGAAGCCATATTGATGCTAGAATAGTAGAGGAAGACAGTAAAAACTGGCGATTCATCGGCTTCTACGGGAATCCAGACATTACTCTTAGATGTCAATCTTGGGAACTTCTTCGAAGGCTAAGCGCTCAGAGCTCGGAACCGCTTCTAATCGGGGGTGACTTTAAATAGCTGTTGCACGCCCACGAAAAGCTCGACGGGGGAGACCGGCCACCATGGCAGATCGAGGAGTTCCGACAAGCAGTCAATGACTGTGAATTCCAAGATCTTGACTTTAATGGCACGAAATTCACGTGGCAATGGAAGACAAAGGAGGGACTGATTCTAGAAAGATTGAACCGCTGCCTTGCTAACCCAGAATGGACGAATGAGTGGCTACTCGCCAGAGTCACTCACTTACCGCTTCGGGTATCAGACCCCCGTCCTCTTCTCTTTGACTTAGATAGAGGCCAATGAGAGGACAATAAGCATCAGGGTAGGAGGACAGGCTTCCTCTTTGACGAAGCTTGGAGTGACGAACCAGAATGCGGTCTAATTGTGGAAGAAGCATGGAGAAAAGACTGCAACATTCCGATATCAGCCCGTTTAGATCAATGTCAACACCGACTGCCAAAGTGGGGGCGGGTAAGATTGGCGGACCTCTGAGATTAGATTCATAAACAAACAGCAATCCTTGAAAGGTTCACTGACGATACTTGGGGAGGGGGGCACAATAGAGCAACTAAGATCGAAGGAACGTCAACTTGACGCCTTGATGAAGAAAGAAGAACGCTATTGGAGGCAGCGAAGCAGGGCGCTCTGGCTCCAATAAGGTGATTGAAACCTAAAATATTTCCACCGGAAAGCGACACAACGGAAGAAAAAGAACACCATTAAAAGGTTGTTCGATGAAGTCGGGCATTGGAAATCGGACACCAACGGGATGACTAAAATCATAACGGACTACTTCAAGGACATTTTCACGTCTACGGGAGCACCAACGGAAAGATGCGAAGACATTCTGGATTGCATTAGCCCGAAAATCACTGAAGAGAATAATGAAGAACTGCTCCGACCCTTCACGGTAACAGAAGTGAAAGATGCCATTTTCACATGGAACCGCTAAAAGTCCTAGGAAAAGACGGATTTCCAGCCTTATTCTTCTAGAAATATTAGGCGACGGTGGGAGGAGAGGTCACCGAGACTTGTCTAAGGATTCTAAACTCGGACTACAAATTCACGAGCTCAACGACACCATCATAGTACTGATTCCTAAAGTGAAGAACCCGAAGACTATAAAAGACTTCCGGCCAATCAGCTTGTGCAGCGTGCTCTACGAAATCGTCTCGAAATACCTCACCACAAGAGTTAAAGGTGCGATGGCTTTTATCATTTCTCCCAACCAAAATGCGTTCATTAGAGGAAGGCAAATCAGTGACAATATCGTGGTGGGTTTTGAAGAGATCCACACGATGAAAAGGAACTTGTACGGGAATGGTGAACATGCAGCCCTTAAGCTCGACATGATCAATGCATTCGACCGAGTAGAATGGAACTTTATTGAAGCAGTGATGAGACGATTCGGCTTCGTGGAGCTATGGATAGCTAAAATCATGAAATGCATCAACTAGGTTAGATTTACCTTCTCGCTGAATGGGCAGCTCGTCGAGATGGTCAAGCCTCAATGCGGACTCCGACAAGGGGACCCGCTCTCACTCTTCCTCTTCCTCTTTTGTTCGGAAGGGCTTACGGATATTCTAAATAAAATGGAAGAGGGGGGACGGCTCGAAGGAATCAGATTTGGGGACCCGGGCATAAGAGTTTCACACTTGCTATTTGCCGATGATTGTATGCTTTTCCTTAAGGCCAGCGAGGAGAACTTTTTCACTATGAAGAATTGTCTCTCCGAATACGAAAGAACGTCGAGCCAAAAGGAGAATTACGACAAGTCCACTATCACCTTCGGATCACAAATCGAAGAAGAGAGGCAACACGAACTCGCGGGAATCTCGGCCTCCCAACCTTTTCTAGCCGACAGAAAAATGAGCTTTTCACCTTCGTTCTAGACAAAGTGTGGAGTAAAATAAGGAGCTAGAAATGTGGCATCTTCTCGCAAGCCGGAAATGAGGTCCTCTTAAATGCGATTGTGCAAGCAATCCCAAGTCATGCAATGAGTTGCTTCCGACTTCCAAAAGGCTTAATCGACAAAATCCACAAGATTATGAACGCCTTTTGGTGGGGAAGTACCAACGAGAAAAGGAAAACTCATTGGGCTAAATGAGAGAAGCTATGAGACCACAAGACTAAAGGTGGGCTCGGCTTCCTACACCTTGAAGACTTTAATCAAGTCTTCCTAGCCAAGAAAGCTTGGAACATCATCCGCCAACCATATAGCCTAGTAAACCAAGTTCTCAAGGTGAGTTACTTTCCCTTCCAATTTTCTGGAGGCTAACGAGGGGACTAGTTGCTCTCAAATCTGGAAAGGGATCTTGTGGGACGGGGAGCTTATTGAAAAACGATCTAGATGGTGACGAAGATGGCGAACAGGTTGACATAGTACATGACCGGTGGATACCGAGACCTAGGCTATTCAAGTTGATCGAGCTGCCGCCACTGCCATGTGACATGAGTATCGCCGAGCTGAAACTCCACTCCGAGAACTAGAACGAAAAACTTATCAAGAACATGTTCACTCCGCAGGACGCCGAGCAAATTCTCTCGATCCCTTGCTGCAGAATCCAAACAGAAGATAAGTTGACGTGGCACTTCACCAACAACGATGAATATAGCATGAAAAGTGGCTACCGAATGGCTCGCGATTGGAGACAGGAAGCTAGTGGATCGGAAGCCAGCAACAGCGATTCTTGGTGGCGATTTCTTTGGAGCTCTAGACTTCCGCCGAAGATCAAGATGTTTGTGTGGAAGCTGTGTAACCATTGGCTCCCCACAAACTCTAACCTTCGAGCTCGGAAAGTCACGATCACCGATGAATGCTACAGGTGTGGGAAGGAGAGGGAAACATGCTATCACGCTATTTGGGGATGCCGAGAAGCTAAGAAACTATGGAAAGCCGCGGCTATAGTCAATGGCCTCATACCTGAGGAGACTAAAGACATTGTGGGTGGCCTCGCTAGACTAGCCAATATAATGAGAAAGGAAGAACTGGAATGGCTGCTTGCGTTAGCATGGCAGGCCTGGAATGCCCGCAACGAGTGGGTTATGCAAGGGCGACATAGACCAGTATGCATGATGGTGGACTGGACAGATCACTACTTCAACGAATTTGTTTCTTCCCCGAATCAATCAAAGCAAACCAACAGAGAAAATGCTCAGGGGCCGGGAACCTGGCAACCACCAATCCAAGGAGTTGTCGCGGTGACGGTGGATGCCGCGATCAGCCAAGAGTAGAGGAAATATGGCTCGGGTTATGTCCTCAGAGACCACAATGGTCGCCTCATTGCTGCTGGAATCTCAACAATGAATCAGAGACTTAACCCCCCAGAGGCCGAAGCAAGAGCCATCATTCACGGGCTAAGGACAACAACAACCCTCCAGGTGCGCAAGGTCAAAGTGTTGGTGGATCGAGCGCGCATCGGACACGAACGATCGCTCCGATGCGACTCGTTTGAGATGATTCCACCATATAACCATATTAATGCGGAAAAATAATTAATTACGTTGATCATAAGCTAATTAAATTATGGTTATAATTAACAAGATCTAGTTATGTTTAATTAATTGAATTCACGAGAGCATATTTATCAAGCAACCGATTTGAGCGAAAAACGAATACTTACATTGATTTTCGGTTCACGAACTGAAAGCTTTCACAATCCGTCTTCGTCTTGAACGTACAAGCTTTCACACGATCAATAAGGAATTCCTCCTTCAAGGACTCGATGTGATGACACCTTAGTCTTCCGAAACGTAATCTCTGAGACGAATAAGAAAGATGAGTGGACACAGTCTTTATCTCACTAGATCACGAAACTAGGTGTTTCGAGATCTCTCTCTTATTTTACTAAGAATGGAAACGAATTTCCGAGGGGAGGGAGAGAAAATTTCGCACGGCCAAGGGAGGGCCACGAAATTATTAGGTTAAAATCCTTTTTATAGTAGTAAAAAGGAGATATTCATGGAATCTTCCAGAATATTTTATTTCCTTTTATTGTGTTCACATTGGTGGATTAAATATAGGTCATTGGATCTCAACAAGTGAATCCTACTTTTTCTCTCATCCATCAGATCAAAATCTATGGGATATTATTCTCTATTTAAATAGAGAATATTTTATTTAGTGAGATAATAAAGGGGAATATATTATTTCCCTTTAAATATATTCTCATATATTCTCCTAAATACTTTCCTATAAATAACGAGAAAATATAGGACAATATCTTATATTATTCTCTCTCATTTATTTAAGGAACTAAAGAGAAAATATTGGTAAATACCAATATTATAAAAATTGAATTATAGGCACACGGCCAAGGGGGGATTTGCGCAAACCCTAGTGCCAAAATTCCCAAATTCGATTTTCATATTTTGTGTAAGGCCCAATTGCTTAAAACCCAATTAATTATTTATTTACTTGGTCCAACAATAAACAAATAATTGATAATTGTTTATTTACTTGATCAAACAATAAATAAACAATTCTACCATAAATATTTATTTAATTCTGCGAATACCCGTTTTCCATAATTAATGCTGTCAATCACAATTACAGCAAGTGAGATTAATAATGATAAACATTATTATACGAAAGTTCTTATCCGCCTTTATCAGAGCCGAATAGGGGACTATGGACCTAGTAATAGAAGCTTAACAAATCCGATGAAAAAGACGAAATAGTCTTTTCTCTTTTGTCTATCGATTCGTCTAATCTTGGTCAAATACTCCACCTTGTAAGCCAAGACTGAACTCTCCTTTATACTAGAATTATATTTACTCATCGTGACGAGTGTCCACTGATATAGTCAGTTCGTGATCAAGATCCTCCAGGTTCAACCCGTGTCAAGAGAATTCAATTTTTCCGTTATACTTTTCTTGATACATATCAACCCTAAGCATTGTTGCTTCCCCAGCGAAAGATTCTTTCGAACGTTACTTACTTCGAAAGTGCTAGCAATCTATCGGTTCTGGAATCAACCCTTAGGTGAGTGAACATTAACCTTCTTTCAGGAAGGCTGGATTCTGTATCTGTAAATCACTTCCCACTTGAATCATGCTCTGAGAAAACTCCCAAGACATAAGCTGTGATTAGCATGAATAGCCTTTTAGCGAATGAGTCAAAGAGCTCAGTAACATAACCCAGTGTCCATGATCACTTCAGGATTTAGATCAAGTCTCACTGTGACCATCATAGTGGCCTCGGTTAGTGTGTCGTAACGGTCCTTAAACGACACATCTATACCAAGACCTGTCCAAGTCGTACACTTACCACAAGTGTAGAATGCTCCCACATAGTGATCAGCCTTCACCTATGTGTTCCACATATATGACTTTAGATATAGCTTTCCAGGCGTATATCAGTCATCGACCATGTTTTAGCACACCGTCCGAACTCAAGTGCCCAGCACGTGACTCAGTTAGATACGGAGGCTATGGAAGATAGTTGTTATTGATTCTAATTGTTTAGAACTCAACCCACTAATCATATAATGCTAATAAAGTAATCTTATTATCGAATTTAGAAATCATTATCTTCAAGTGGGCAATATTCCTAACACAAAGTTCAATCTGACTGCCAACGGGTAATCTCCTTGATCCTTCAGAACCACTTGCCAACGACGGAGCTAGGCCTTCTGGTGGACGAGATTAAATACCTGAAAGATTGCTTCTTAAATACCTGAAAGATTGCTTCGACGAGTCTCACTTCTCTTTCTTGCCTCGAAATAACAATGTTCCAGCTCATAAACTGGCTAGATATTCTCTTAATTTCGATGCAGATGTAATGTGGCGCAATGAAGCTCCACCTTGGTTGTACCCCAATTTAATGGCTGATTTGCCAAATTAATATAAGTCTGATTCTTTGGTAAAAAAAAAAGAATGAATCACTCGTTGAGTCATCTAGAAAAAAATACCAAAATCTCTTAAATAAAATGTTAAATAAAATTTCAAAAGTAGTTTAACTATGAAATAAAAACTTTAAATAGAAACACTAATTGTACTAAAAAAAATATCGACATGGATTTACATCTCCAAACACTTAATCTAATGTAAATTTGAATAAAACAAAATAATATTAAAGCCACAGCTAATACATTGTATTTGCCCAATTATTCTTGGCAAATACATTGCCTAAGTTGTAACTTCAAATACTCAATAAGACCCTCTATGTCTTCCACTCCGAGCAAATCCTCTTTGGTCATAGAACTTGTAGAATTGGACTTGTACACATTGACTTCGGAGTGTTGTTGTGGTCGCGAACAATAACTCATATTGCCACTCACATCAGAATTGAAAGTTAAATCAACTTGACGGAGAGCTCTCACTAGCTATGGGTCCATGTTATTTGTAACGAGGGAAAGAGGATGGATGAATTAATTATATACAGAAAGTAATTAATTTGTGATGTTTCTTTGAGAGGATGAAAAACAAATGGAATGGATTAGGAGGGATTGATTTTCCATGCCCCACTAAAATTTATCACTTTCAATTTGGATGATTGAAAAAGATGTAAACCAAAAATTTGAATAAATTACAAATATAATATTTATTAATATAATTACCATGGAAAAGCTAAAGAAAATAGTAGTATGGAGCTTTAATACATTATACATCAATCATTCATCTTTATTTTTAATGGAAAAATTGTACAAAATAGTCATTTTTAACTTATTGATTAGTAAAATAGTCAAAGTTTCAACTTTACAGTAAATTAGCAAATTTACGTTTTCAATTTTTTTTTTAAGCCAAGATTAAAAATTTTGACGATTATTATAAGCAATTTATCATTTAAAAAAAATTACTCTTGAGGCAAAAAATAAAAAATTTGAAACCAGATTATTATACATTTTGACTATTTCAGTAAATTAAGACAAATCTTAGCTATTTTACAAATTCATAACTTTAAATTAACTACTTTGTTACATCGGAGCTAAATACACCAATCAAAGAGATGGAATTTAATCTCTCCTTACAATACACCAATCAATTTTAAAAAAATATATATCATCCGTTCTTTTCATTTCTCTTCCATCATACTTAATTCATCTACCCATTTTTATTCTTTCCTACTAATCAAAGTGATGCAGAGTAAATATGAGATTTTAATAGAAATTCTTAATCTTTTAATTTTTAAATATATTGTAATCAAAATTAATTTTATTAGTAGTAGTTAGTTATACGTAGTATTAATATATACGCTATATATAATACTCTACTTATATATACAGCAGTAATATATATTCTATTGATAGTAGTTAAGTATTAGTATTTTCTATATAGAAATAGATACTATAGTTATATAGCATATTCACTTCGTGATAATATATATCACTAATGTATCATATTATTAGTTATATTTTATATATAGTATTACGTACGTAAGTTTTAATGTCCTTTCTATATATAATTTAGAAATAATATATAATATTAGGAATAATATATATGTATTCGAATTCTTACATTATATATATATAACTAAATAGGTTTATTTAGTATTATATACGTATTAAAGTATTGAATATTTTATTCTATTTAGTTTTTGAAGTCAAGATCGTAGTAGGGATTAAGGTTTTATTATAAATATAGGCTTTTTAGACCACATTATAATGTGAGTTTAAAATGAATGAAAATCAATCTTTTGATTAGAAGAATTTTTCCGTTTTTCCTATAACCTTGAGTCTACATCACAAAGCCTAAGGCTTTGTTTGGTAGAAAGGAAAGAAATATGGGTGGATAGATTATCTTCAATGGAAGAGAAATGATAAGAAATTAATAGATTATAGATTGTTAAAAAAGTTGATTGGTATAATCAGTGACGGAGCCACTATAGGCCCAGGGGGGGCTTAAGCCCCCCCTCAAATTTTTTTTTTTTGCATTTTTGCCCTTTTTTAAAAAAAAATTACTTAAAAATTTATACTTTTGGCCCAATTTTTATAAAATTTTTACAATCAAGCCCCCCCTGAAACTTTTTTTTCAAATTAGCCCCCCCTGGTTTACTTTTCTGGCTCCGTCACTGGGTATAATGTAATAAAAAATTACACTCCATCCATTTTTTGTTTGTTATAGATAAAAAATAGAGAGGAGTGATAGATGTTTATTGTAGCAAAATTACTATATTACTCTTATATTATACATAATCAAATTATTTTCAAAGTTTATACGTGTAATTGTCTTCATTTTTGTTTTCATTCTGTCAAATCCACCCAAATTGGGAGGGAGGGATTTTGGTGGGACCCATGGAAAGTTAATCCCTCCAAATCCCTTCTACTATTTTTCACCTTCCCTACCAAATAAGCCAAATGGATTTGTTTCTACTTTTCAATCTTTCCTATTTAATCCATCCATCCTCTTTTCTCTCCTATCAAACAAGGCCTAACTCTCCACTCTCAAAATCACGCAAAGAAGATCTACATACTAAATAGTCAATAATAATAAATAAAATAAAAACAAAATTAGCCTCAGTTATACTGATGTACAACTTGAATATTAGAATACTAGTGAACTCCCCTTGTTGGAAATATTGTAATAAATGGTATTTATTTACTATTATGTGGCTGATTTGTGGCTAAGATTTGAGTGAGGCCTACTCATCGGAATTGACTAATTCCTACGTACTCTTATTCCTCGTTGCGATGGGTATAAGATTGAATGTTTATTTGCCAAAATCAATGCTATATTGAATGAGAAACCAATGCTCAAAATGGGTTGGAAAACATCAATGTTGTGAAGGAAATGAAATGTGTTATGGATGTGTATGCATATACAAGAGTTCCACATGGAAGAGATATGTGAACTATGTGTGTGTTTATATACCAATTGTGTGGATAAGGGTTTGAGTTCTATAGGGTAACCCGGTTTTGTAGAGGGGCAAAGGCTTAGTGCACCGCCGTCCGGGCGGGCGGGTTAGATCCTAAATTTTTCCTTCTGATTTCTTTTTATTTTATTAAATAAAAATAAAATCATTTTATTAATTGGTATTAAAGTGGACAGTTTTACATGGGTTTAATGCTTGTAACCGTACCATTTAAATGGACGTTTCTGAGCTTGGCTGGACGAGCTGTCAAGGCTTGTAACCGTGCATTTACCATGCACTTATGGAGACATTTTTGTAACCGAGCATTGATGGACAATGGTTGTAACCATGATTTGCCTCTCGTATACAAGGTGGTCGAAGTCTCTCATTCGAAGATCATCTAGAGCAAGTCTTTCATAGCTTGCCCTCTCTCTCTCTCCCTGAAATTGTTTTCTTTGTTTGTTTTTATTCGTAGTTCGGTGGTAGTTTCTAGTACTAAGGTTCTAGTTTGCCGAAGTCAAGCCGATGGTGCTAAGCTTATCTTATTGTCTTTGTATCCTGGGAGGCTTTCGTTCAACTAATCATGCACCTGTGGAGGACAATAAAAACTTAAACGAAACCGTCCAACGGGCATCGACACTTTCTTCTCCGTTCACTCATTCTTGTGTTCATACCGGTCAAGATTTTTCCGGTTTTGTAATTTATTATATTATTTTCTGAAAAATCAATTTGATTTAATTTCTTGCAAATTGTCTTTATATTCCATCAATATTATTATAATATTGCTAACACCCCTCCCCCAGAATCACGAGTAAGCTTAAAATTAACAGGAAATTAGGAAAATAGCCAACTTAAACGTTTGGCATTGCTAAATAATCAACGATTGATAAATCTTACGTAAATAACTGTAAATAATGACGTGTCCTAATATATGGAGGGGATATTTATCTAAGATTTACGCCTGTAAATACATAAAAATGGCTATTTATCTAAGATTTAACAAACGTTGGTTATTTAGCAATATCAAACGTTTAAGTTAGTTATTTTTCTAATAGACCTTAAAATTAATAACCGGTTTGAGGTCATACACCATGTTATGTAACATCTGTTTAAAATTTGAGTAAACTCTTATAAATGATTCATAAAATTTGTATTTCTCATATTTTTTATTATTATTATTAATGCCATCTTGAAACAAATGTAGACTTTGTCATTGAAAAAGTTTTAGGAATAACGAAGAATGTTTTTGGTTATAAAGATTAAAAACATATTATTTGGGGGGGGGGGGGGGGGGGGGGGGGGGGTGTATTCTTTTAGTTTAACAAATTTATGAGAATGGCTAAACTTTCTCAAATTTACTTCGCATCGCTTGTCCCGCCAATACTTTCAATAGTAAAAAATAAAAAATAAAAATAAATATAAAAAAGAATTAAACTCAATATGTTAAACATCATTTCTAAAATTTTCATAATTGATTTGAGGGTTTGCTAATATTATGATAATCTCCAACATCCAACTCAGACTAGAATAGAAATATAGTGTGCTTATGAAACACATTATGTGTAATGGATTATGATAGGAAGAAGACAACACGCTTAATAAAGTTTCATCAAAACAAGGAACTTGTGGAATATAAGCTTGTTCTGCAGATCATGGTACTCGTCAATTGATATGCTCATTGTATTGCTCAATCTTCATAAACAACAAAATATTTTTTTCCCTCTTCCTGGTGAGAGAATATTACGATTATCAACGAATATTTACCACTAATAATATTTTTTTTACTTTATTAATAAAATCTCGTTACCATTTACTTAAAATTTATCAAAGATTGGTTATATGACAAAATTTGAATTTTCATATGATTATATATAAAAAAATATATAAGCCCATTTTTTAAACTGGACATAAAATGAATCATATGGTTTGCTGTTCCAAGACTTTGAAATTCATTCGATGAGAAATTTTATAAATGTTTCAAACTAACCGAAATTGATTCATGTGTGGCCGGTAACTTGTTCACATAGCCTAGACCCATAACATGAAGACCTAATAATTTGAATCACTTGAAGATCGTACCATTAAACTTGTTTTGCTTGTATGGTACATTGCCTTGATATAAATGTGGGGTGTTGATTGTTTGTATTCTCGACGTTTTAAATGTACTGCAACTTTTTATATGTATTATCGACTTTTGTACTTATTAGCTAGTTAGATAACATACTTTATATTTACGGAAATGATTTTTGGCACAGCTCACGACTTCTGACGATCCACTTAGAAGTTGACACGTGACCACCCAAAAGTATTAAACAGTCACGTGTCAACTTCTGAGTGGATCGTCAGAAGTCGTGAGCCGTGCCGAATAGCATTGCTCTTATGTTTATATGACAATATTTGAATTATTATAACCGTATTTTATTTATAATTTCATTTGTCATAAATTTAAAAACTTTTAAAACTTTATTTTATGAATTAATTTTTTAATTAAATAAAAAAAATGACTTCTATTCGGATTAGAAAAATCCGCTTATGATTTATTGCCCGCCGGAGATACACTAGAAGCGGATAAATCCATTGTTAACGAAATTAGAAATCCGTTGTTAACGAAATTAGAAATCCGCTTCTAATATGATATGTTTGTGATGAAAAAATGATCATTACAAGCGCCAAATTACTCAAATTAAACTTCAAATTACAAAGGCCCAAAGAGATGTCAAGCACACTATTTTGCATAACACACCGCCTCAAGCTTTCATTACTGAATCTGTTGCCGTCAAAATGTTTGAAGCCATTTTTACGCATAAAAGCTCGACTATAAAAAGAAGAGGAGTCCAAAGAAGAAGAACGAGAGATGCTCTCATTCACATTATCAACAACCTGTGTTTATTTTCTAGGATAAAAATAAGTCTATATCTAATAAGTCCAGTTTAGGATCTTTACCATTAAGATCTGTCTTTTGGCTTTAGTTTGGCTAGCTCAATAGATCATTCATCGAACCATTGTTGTAGATATTTTTGAACATAAACTATTTTTTTTCTTTCACCTTTTCAATTTTATTTAGTCTCCATATGAGATGTGTGGAGAGATATGACAAGACTATATTTGTGCTTGATGTCTCTGCTTTCTAAAATCAGAAATGTCAAAAATTAGATGCAGAGCCAACTCCTATTTATTTGAGGAAGATGAGAAAGTGTTCGCTACTTCACTCGAGCATATTCTATTTGGTTGGGCAAAATTTTCATTGAGTGGATGAATTGACATTATTCTCAATCATATTTTGTTCTTTTATGTATACTTTTCTATGTCGTTTCTTCTGGGTTATCTATGGATCTATGAATCAAGTAAGTGATCCTAATCAAGCATAACGTAAAACATTTCTTTGAGAGAACGCCATATCATATGATTAGGGAGTCAAAGTCAGCAAATGAATGAAAGTAAATGAAATATTAAATATAGTTATATATAACATTATATTATGCTTGTAATAATGTTGCCATTTTTCTTTAATTTGGTTGCGCTTGGTCACAGATTAATACGTGTTGCCAAACTCCTTTTCAAACAATTACACAAGAGCAACTCTTAAATAAAGTTATCAAGTTAATTATATCTTCAAAGCATCTCTTTGCTCACTTACAGTTGGGGTCAGTTTCTGCTTTTTGCCAGTTTGTCACCTTAACTTAATTGGAAGAATACAACGGCCAAAATATTTAATGGCAATTAAAAAAAATGTCTAATTTTAAAGCTATCTCTCAATGAGCTGTTCTTTTGTAAGGTTCACATGTGAAGCTCACTTGATTTGTCCATTTAACCATAGGTAATGGCAAATATAATCTTTCCCTTCTTCTACAAGTCATTTCTTTATTATAAACAATATAGAAATGTAACATGCAATTATCTTTATCAATCTTGACATCTGAGAATGAATCCCAAGAGTTGAGGGTAATTACAAACATTGAAGTTCACTGATATAAGAAACCAGAGGTCAATCAATTGGGTCTCGTGGTGGTTGAAATCTAATTTTAATTTTAGAATTGATTAGTAGCGATTCTTAGAAAGGCAATTAAATAGTATATAAGGGACATTTGCGTAACGTGCTTCCCATGCTACAAGCGAAATTAAGATTGAGGTGATTAGAAGGTTGTTTTTATATTTCATAAGCTTTAAAAACAAGTTGTCATTGTAAGAAATCTCACCTTGAGCAATTAAAATAAAAATGTCTGAAAAAGGTGAGTTGCATCAAAGTCCATACAATTACACCTTAAAAAAAATGTGAATGAGATTGTGAGTTGGACAATTAGGTGCAAGATTGTGCCAACTCTTCTGTTGATATTTAGAAAAAGCCATGTGCGTTCCCTAGTTCAAATCTCATTGACATGCAAGTTTCACCAAGAAAAATCATTAAAAGCAAACCTTAATTCCCATTAACACTCAACACACCCACCCTTGAACCAGTGCTCAAAAGAAACATGGCAACAGAAAACTAAAACTCATATATATATATGGGAAAAGATTTTCGGCCCGATTCACGATTCCGAACGATCCACTCACGTGGTGACACGTGGCAACACGCTGCCACGTGTCACCACGTGAGTGGATCGTTCGTGAATCGTGAATCGGGCCGAATAGCTTCGCTCTATATATATATATATATGTTCATGTTAGATTTGTTCAAGGAAAAGTGTACCGTATATTGCCAGATTATACATCAGAGGAAATGACACTGATGAATTATGCATATATATATATATATAATAATATGGATCAGAGACGGAAAACTGAACTGAACAGAAAATTCTATTGCTCATCTCATATTTCTTTTTTACCCTTACTACAACTGATCTGCAAAAAGAATTCTCTTACAAAGGAATGCAAAAAGTAAAAGACGAAATAAAAAATAAAAAAATAGCAGACTCCGACGCCTAAACATAACCTCTAGGACAATAATTTTTTCTTTATGAAGCTAGCGATATAACTAAAACTCTAAAAATTCTACCCTTAGAAAAACTTGCAAATCTCTCTTTTTGTACTTTCTAAAAATATATGGTCATCTACTCTTTTTTTTTTTTTTCCTCTTGCCACCGCAATTCAATCCCTGTACAAAAAACCAACGAACAAAGCAATGAAAAACGACATGACGTAGTAACAACTTCGGATTCGAGCCCGTCACATGTAATCCATCGAGGCCGCGGCTGCGCTGGCATTGGCGGTTGTGTTGGGGATGAGGTCGGGCCCGCCGCGGCCTCTCATCTCGAGAACCTTCTTGTGGGAGTTGGAGTGGACCGTGGGAAGGAACGTGGGGCTTGCGGCGGGGCGGTACTCGGGGTAGAGCCGCCCCGACTTGAAGCGGACCCCACACGCGTTGCACAGAGTCTTCGGCCCCATCGGGCCCGCCCTCCACTGCGGCGTCTTTGTTATCTCGCAGTGCATGCACTTCCTCACCACCGCCGCCGCCGCCCCGGAGTTGCTCTCCCTCGCCGGAAAAGACACCTTGACCTTCTTCTTCTTATTCTTCTTCTTCTCCTCCTCCGGCCGAGACTCGGCGAAGCTGTCGGAGGCCATGAGCTCCATCGCCGGCCGCGGGTTGAACGCCGCCGGGCGGGGCCGCTTGCTTCGGGCCCGCCCGAGCTTCCCTCCGCCGCCGCCGGGGGCGCCGCCGGATTCCAGGCTGCCGGAGCTTTTCTCGCCGCCGGAGCATGAGCTGCTGCTTTCCAGGACGGAGATGGGACTGGCGGTCTGGAACGCCGACGATGAGTGTTGTTGCTCTTTCTTCATCGTCAGACTCTCTCCTCCAGAGAATGAGTCCTCCACGAAGTTCGACAGCCACTCCAATTGAACAATGTCCTCATACTGTTCCAATCACAAACCATCACATTATTGGATTAATGATAATAATGATGATCATGGTAATAATTCTTCATATAGAGACAAAGGTCACATGACATCCTAATAAATATGTGTATGACACTGTATATGTGCGAGCGATTATTTCAAAAACTTGCTTATTCACCGACATTGATAACAAAGCGTAAATTGACAAAAACACCCCCGACGCCGACACTGAAAATGACCGCTGTGACCCTCGAAACCTTGATTGGGGATTTTGAAATTCGAACGTAACCAATGGGTTTTTTTATTTTATATTATTTTTTGGGACACCAACGAAATAGATATGGCACCAAATTAAAGAAGGGGACAAAACAAGGCAATTAATCGAGGAATGGACCAGGGGTTGCACGAAAATTCCATGCCACCTATTTAGTTTTACGCGGGCAAGTCTAGCTGTCAGAAAGACGACGACGTTTACTACTCGCTCGTGACGTCACACACACAATTCAAAGCAAAATGAAGAAGAGGACACGCCAAAAGCGGACTCACCGGAACGGAAAGTTCTGCGGAGAGGTCGGCGGAGGCGGAGTGGCCAGAGAAGACGGAGTCTGCGTTGGGGAGCGACTCGGACTGAGTCGACCATATGCTCGGGAACGAGGTGGCCTCGGGCTTCGAGCAGGCGAGTCCTCCGGCGGCGTCCACGTCGTCGCCGGAGAAATCGACGAGGAGGTCGTCGATGTGGTCGAAGAAGCTACCGCAGTCGAGCTCGTCCATGAAGTCCGGTCCGATCATTCTTCCAATTTTTTTATTATCTGAGGGAGAGAGAGTTACGAGGAAGAGAATGTGAGAGAAAGTAAAAGAGATTAAAAAGCGCATTGGAATGATGAATTAGGAATGAGTAGCGACAAGCTGTGGTCACAAATCGTGCCGTGTGGCGTATTCTAGCAAATTATACGTTAATTACCCAATTCAAATTCAGAGGGAGTGAGAGATTAGTGAAGTGGTCGTTTTAATTTTGATTTCCCTCATTTGACTGGGATTAAAACGGGAAATTCTGTGATTCTTTGGCTTTGTTTTCTTTGGGCGAAATTGGCGGTGAAATTACCGTGTGGCGTACTTTAGCGCCAGCTGGTTCCAATAAGCCGGAATTTCAATCTGCTCTATTTATCTCTTCACTTTCGCTTTTTCTTTTTGAATTTTTAAAAATGGAAAATACGGTTAATATATATATATATATATATATATATAGAGAGAGAGAGAGAGAGAATCAAACCTTGTGACGACGCGAGTTCAAGCTCGGAGGTGTTAATGTTCCCTAGAAAGTGACGTTGTTCTGCAGAATAAACCAGAGTCCGTACAAATTAGCATAACCGTCTCGCTCAAAATCAATAATGTGGTCACAATTTCTTCGTATTTCTAAGATTTTAATGCCAAATTATTGTTTAAAGAAAAAGACAGTCATTCGAAAAATCTCTACACAAATTGTTCACTGTTTCTTCTTCCTTTCTCAAGGTTTCTCAGAAAGCATAACAGTAATCGAAACCAATTCACACCAAACAAACAAAATGCTTAGCCTAACCTGCTATTTTTTCCCGCCGAAAACGAAACTTCAGAAATTAAGCACAAATGTCTGAAGAAGAAGAAGAAGAAGAACTACCGAACTAAATTAAGTCTCAGTGAGAGAGAGAGAGAGAGAGAAATGGTTGGATTGCTTGAAATGAAAGAAGAGAGGTAGAGAGGTAAGAGAGCACTAAAAAGGGAAGAGAGGAGAGAGAGAGAGGAGAGGGGTGGTGTAAAACTGGTAGGTGAGGCTTTCCTTCATTGCTAGCTGGCTTTTACTTCTCTCTCTGTCGTGATGTTGAAGATTTTCCTCTCTCTCAGTCTCTCTCTCCTCTGATTACGCACGGCACGGGTCCCACACTTTCTCACCGCTCTTCTCTCTCTATATAGTATTCACATACCAACGCCAAACGCCCTAATTCTCTTTAACTTTTCCCTCGTTTTTTATTTTAATCTTCACGGATTTTGACCTCTCTCTCTGTTTCAATTTCAATCAAACAATACCAGAAATATATTATATTTAATTATTTTTCTCTTGTTTGAGTGAAGTATGTAACTACACATAGGACACACAGAATTGTTAAACTTTGTACTTTTTCCTTTTTTTTTTTTTAGATATTTGTACTGTGTGCTCTCGAGAGAGGAAAACGGATAATCTTTTTCTTTTTTTTCACTTTTTATTTTTACTTTTATGTTTTCTATTCTCCCCAGCGTTTTTATTAAGCCATTGAGCAGTTTTCTTATTCTCCTTTTCTGATGTTGTTCGTTTGTTTTATTAGCTTTATTCCACGTGATTTTATTCTTCATCTATAACTCTATAAGAGAAATTGCACAAAATAAAATTGAATACGCTCTTTATTTGGCCTTCATGTAGAAAATATATATATATATTTACTACCAAAAATACTTTAAAAAAATCAACGAAATTCCGCATTTTCTCATTCTTTCCGACTTAGAAAAATTAATACTTACTCCCACTTAAAAATTCAGAATAGTTGCCAGGTTTTCCATAATATATATATATATATATATATATATATATATATATATATATATATATTCAGAATAGTTGGCAAAAAATATTATTCCCAAAAAATTCCGCGTCTTTGACAAATTATTTCTAGGTACTCAAAAACCGGCAAACGTGAAACTATACCGTCACATTTACAGCTATTTTTCTAGACGTAACCCACTAATCGTAATATTTGGAACTCTTGATCTTTCTCATTCAATGGTTATATTTGGAAGGTTCGCAGGTCTGTGGCCCGATGGCATTAGAGTAATTTTGTGCACATTTTGTCATTTATTAACAAATAAATTATAATATTATAATGGACAATTACTATGCATCCAATTGCAGGATTCTTAACAAGCTTTAAGGATATCTCTTGGGTTCAGCATTTTGGCATGAAGAATTCTAAATTTCAAATCAAGCTTTTTCCCTATTAAAAAAGAAAACAAAAACGAAAAAGTTCTAATCAAGCTTTAAGTATATCTCATTGGTTCAGCATTTTGCTAAAAGGTTTTTATCTAGGGGAAATGGGTTGCCTACTAATTTTTACCATTTCAAAATATTGTTCTCATTTTACCTCATTATTTCCTTCACAGTACTCAGTAAACAAATTTGTTATAGTCAAGTTTGTTATCAACTATCAAGTTGTAATTTATGGGATTCGTTACCTTATATCGTTGTTGCACATATGAGGAAATGAGTAAAAGTTAATTTGGTGTCAATGTAGTAGGGTTGTGAATCATCCGGTATGGTCACACACGAGTTTTTAAATTTGATCAGAGAATTGTAAGCATATAAAAAATAAAAAAAATATATATAAAATAAAATAAAATAAAATAAAAAAACTGATAGGATCAGACTAAATAAAAAAAATGACTAGGAATTTTATGTGATACTGCTTATTTTAAACTAATTTTGAAAATATAATGTGTCTAAAACTTTTATCGTGAAACAATATTTTTTAAGTTATAAATAAACATAAAATATTTAGAAATAACCATAGATTCCTTAACTTTTTATGCGTCATAACCAAACATCAAGATTTTTCTTAACAATCATCTATTAGAATAATTTGTCTATTTGTTCTTAATACTATGAATATTAATTTCAAACAACTAATAGAATACATGTAATGCAAATCTGAATGACCCTTCACATGTTGTGAGTTGTTTCAGAACAAAGACTAATAAGTCCTAACACATGCTTAAAAATAATGAATGTTTTTTAATTCAGCTGTTGTTAAATTTAGTTTGAAAAGACTTATTACACTTAATTAAAACATCAATTACACATACTCTTGGACGCTAAACCCAACATCTTTAATACGTCAGCGATTAATAATTTCTCGAATTCCTTAGTTGTTTATGAAATAGAAATTCTTATCAAGCTAGGTATCTCCAACATGAAGCTAATATTTAATTTAATTTATCGAATACCAAGTCCGGTTCCTTCATTCATCAAGAACAAAGCATGACGTAAATAAATTTCATTTCAGCATTCTTGTCCACAAATTTCATACATATGAGTTCTCTCATGTCTAACTTAATTGGGTCATAAAACCAATCGTCTAGTTATTATTCTATCATTTAGGATCGTGATCATTGACAAGTCAAATACGTGAAGCGTGAAAATAATTTGTGTCTTACTTGTGAGGTAATTATGAATGTACTCTATACGTTGTGACATTTAGATTTTGAAATTTTAAATGCTTTTTGCTATGAGTCTTGAAATGTCACTACTTTATTTAGTAACTCCAAAGGATTTATAGAATCAAGATTTTCTATGTTCAAATATCAGACATTAGTAAACAATGTAATAATCAGTGTTTATGCCATCATTCTGATAATAAAAAACGAAACGTCAAGTCAATGCACAAAGCCCAAGCTCATGAAGAGAGCGCTTAAAATCAAACCCCGAGTCAAACTCTCGAAAGATGTTATGAGAAATGACTCAAGACCACGTTGACGAATCACATCTCGAGTCTACATCAACGAGATAACTTACAATGGCTCGAGACCACGTCGACGAGTTATGCCTCAAGACCACGTGACGAGTCATATCTCAAGTCTACGAGACAATTCTCGAGTCCACACAATGACTCGAGACCACGTTTAAAAAGACATATCTCAAGACCACGTCAACGAGTCGAATCTCATGTCCATGCGACAATCAGAGACCACATCTAAGAGAAATCTTTTGAGTCATCACAACGACTCAAAATCAAGTCCCCCATATGGACAAATACTTTACTACGTATGCTCATTACATGAGTTGGTATGATTATTATATGTGTGTTACCCCGGGAGTTTATCCGGAAGAGTCGTTTTATTGATTTTCATTTTTTTGTTTGACTATGTTATTTAATGGATTGCATTGAACTTTTTTTCATTTTGGCTTGTACTTTATATTGATCTATTTCATTTGGGTTGTGTTGGGTTTGTGTTGAACTATTTTATATAGTTTATTTTGAACTATTTGAATTATGACTTGTATTGTAATGATGATATTGTATACCATTTTTATTTTTTTTATCGTATACTATATTTAAATTTTTATAAATATTTGTTCATTGGATATCACCCATATAAATTTGGTATTTAACTGTTTAATGCGATATGGTAATAGTAATGGTCTTTTGATCTTTGTATTGAAGACGTAAAATAGATCAAAATCAATTTACATGTACACCTCACTAATTAGAAAACATGGAACTGTATGATTTTACTGGCATATTATTAAGTCGATGATCAATCAGTGGAACATACTGCAAGATAATCATTTGTGTTGACGTTTTTCTTTCCTTTCAGAGGTTGACTGGGCCAATATGGGCCCACAGAATTCAATCTGTATTCTGGGACCCTCCTAGTAATCTTAAGTCGCGTTCGTACACTCTACCACTCAATCCCTTTTAGAGTGGCATTTTCGTATTATTGATTTCTTCAGAAGGTAGAAAAAAATATCTACGGTTTTTTTTTTGAAATAACGTTCCAGACTGTCGGTTGTAAACTCTTTATCAACTAAATCTGACTGCAGATAATAATCTCTTTTACTATTCGTAATTACCATGGTATGAATTTGGGCCTATAATGAATTTGGGCCTCACTTTATAGTTATACTACTTCTACTACGTACTTGATATTTTTTTTTATTTTTTTTTGCAGAATATTTTAACGTATTTCTTAAGTTGTACTCTATGAATCGATCACTTCTAAAATACTCTTTTCTTTTTGTATTTGAAGCTTTTTTTTACTTTATATTCGCAAATAAGTAAAATATATAATAATGCAAGATTGAAAGAGGTATGTGCTTCATGAACTTTCTCTCTAGCTTATTACTTGGTTAGCACTCTTTGTATCTCTGCCTTGTGATAGACTTTTTCCTACTTTCAAAAAATGAGATATAAACTAGCCTAAATTCATATTACAATTATACATGGCACTGAAGCTTGTCTCTTTTGCACTACATGGAGTGTTTTTGGTTTCACTTTTTTTTATTCAGTAACCCCACTAATCAAAGTTCCAAATTGGATTATTATATTATCATACATGCAATATTTCTCATAATATTTACAGCAATTAAGCGAAATGCAGATGAAATTTTGTTAATTTCAATTTACCTTAATAAAAAAAATTGATTGCTTAAAATCAGTAAAAATAAAATAATTTTTAAGGGTTAATTAAGTCCTTTTAAACAAGTCAAAATGATTCAGCCGGCTAATTTTAATCTAAAACTTTGATTAAAAATCCGTTATAAAAAATATTATTGGTTAAAAGGTTCATCTCTCATCTGAATGACATGTCCACGACTATTTGCCTTGTTTTCAATGTGATGAGTAGAATAAGACACCTAAGACATTTCATAATCATCTTCATAGTTAATACAAACCACTTTTATCATTTATAAGCACACCCAATTTTCTTCACGTTAAATACTCAATTAATATATTAAATAGTTTAGGGAGGGCATCATTGAGATATTATTTCTTTGCTTCAAAGATAAGTGATGAAATCGAAAAAATTATTTTTTTTCTTTGTATTATTCTAGAGTTAGTGTTTGGAAAGATAGTCGACGATTATACGAAAACGCACGTACGTCCGAGCGTAGCCTAGTTTATATTTATTTTATAGGGGAAATATAATTGGGCAAATTAAGGAGTGAGCCACACCGACACATTTGGCAAAAAGATATAAATAAATAAGGGCATATGATAACATGTATGCAACACATGACTTGAATAGTTGTCAAATCCATGGTCCTTTATAATTATATGTACGCATTTACTAACGGCACGTTCTTTCCCTTAAATATATTTTGTAAAAAAGGAACATATTTGACATGAACGTTATTCCATGCCATGAACCAATCCAATTGTTTGTCACCGTCGCATTTTGTCCAGTAAAGGAAGAGTCATACACAATCAAATGAATTTTAAGATAAAATATTACTTATCTAAAAAAAAATTAATAACCTTAGCCATTGAAAAAGACCAAATTCATTAACCAAATAAATTTTAGAATGTATTAATAAAACTAAATTTTTATATTATTTTAATATTAAAAAAAAATTACGACATTGTGTGTAAAAAATATCTCTTAACCCTCCTAATAAAATTCTGGTTTTTTTTTACAAGAATACAAGCATATGAGTGTCTAGGGGTTCTTTTTCATTTCCTTAATTTTCTTTTAATTGTGTAATAATAAAAACCTTGACAATAATCCAGTAATAGTGTCACATTTTTCACAAATCTATTGGTGTCTCTTTTTGAGCAATAACGCCCAACCATGTCTTAATATATAGTGTAGTCGTTTTCATACTTCATTAGTTATGCTTAACAGCAACAATAAATAGAATATACGCGTTATATAGATTTGAATTTGATTTAAACTAAATAATGGATGAAGATTCTAATTAATCATACAACATGCTCTGATCTGCAACATGTGTGCGCTGGATCCCAAAACCATTAATAAAATTAAATTTTAAGAAAAAAAGGGTCACATACATGTGATAGTGCCACGTAGGCAATTGCGGGACAGGCAAAACACACATTAAAAAAAAATACAAATGGTGACGTTGAAAATGAAATAGGCTTATTGCTTTTTATTTATTAAATAATTTTTTAATTTTAACCGCCGTTAGTAGCGGTGAGAACATGGGTATGATGGCGATGTTCCATGGGAGCTTTCACATAAATTTTCATATCCATAATATATAGCGGTATTACTTAAAAGCTATAACGACTCTCCCATTTCCTTACAGAATATTTAAATAACTAAGTCAGCAAATACAAAAATACATCCAAATATTGAATTAAAAAACATCCTCGCATGTAGTCACGTGACTACTGCATACACACAACGTGGGAACGACATTTCGAATATAGTTTTTTTCTTCAAAAGAGAAATACTCTCCAAAGACCATTGTACCCTCCTCTAAATTGTACCGAAACCAACGATTGTCACTATATTTCTTGATTTGAAATTCATAATGGTATTCAATTTCAAAGGTTAAAGCCTTTGAATAATTTAGTGGACTACTTTTTTCTCTTTCTTATTTTGATAAACTCTTAGACGAGGCCTTCATTTCTGAAGAGAAACTTAAAACCTTCGATCACACTATGTAACAAATACTAATTAACGCTATATTTACCCATTTAAAAAGCCGAAATTACTCTCATATAGCTTTCAATCACAAAACACTACACTATGTAACCAACTTTCAATTGTTATTTGGTCGAAAATAACAATAAATGGATCGAAATAACTATAAAACTGGTCAAAAATATTATAACTGGTCGAAATCACTATAAATTTATCAAAATAGCTAAAAATTGATCGCAAATCATTTGTTGAACAAAATTATAGCAGAAATTGGACGAAAATCAACCTCAGGTTGATGAAAACTCAAAACATTGATCCTAAAACTTGATAACATGGTTGAAAAACTCTAAAAATTGGGTGAAAATCTAAATAATAATATAAACGACCATGAAACATATATCATGTTGAAGAAGCAATAGATGGAGATGGAGGCGAGAGCATCGATGGAAATGGAGGCGACAACGGGCGATGGCGATGAAGGAAGCGGTCCTCGATCAATGGTGAGCTCATACGCCGCCGAATGAGGAAGATGGAGAAAACCGTACTCGATAATGATTATGGAAAGCGGCGGTCAACGGAGGATTTCTCAACCTTAATCTTCAGTGGACTATAGAGAAAAAGGAGAAAGACGAGGAAAAATGGTTGAAACATGGTCATAATCAAATTGGACAAAAAAAATTATTTAAGGGTAATTTGGAATTTTCAGATGAGTATGAGTAGGGTTATTTAGATATATGTTATATAGTGTAGGGTTATGTGATTGAAGGCTCTAAGGTGTAGTCTTTATCAAGTTTCTCTTTATGAAATGATGCATACCGACTATGGAACAGAGAGACATGATGGCACATAATCTTTAGTTTAACATGCAGAAAATCTCAACATGGATGATGATGGAGGGATGATATCTTCACGGATGCCGGATGGGAGAGTGGAGGTATTTGAGACTCTTTGTTGATATGCGGCTGGGAAGGTCTTGACGACTAAAATAGGGACTTTAACCCTGTTGAATTCTACCCTCGAAGATTATGTAAAAGAAGAATTGCTACATTTTTGTTGTATTCGTATTCTCTATCTCGGAGGCATGTATAAGAATATTTGTCCAAGGACCTTAGCATTTTAATGATAGAGAGCTCCTTAAAACTTGAGCATTTTCCAAATGTAGAAAGGCTGCAGTTTTTCTACTGTGCGGCTATGGCCAAGGTCTTTTGGAATTCCAATTCAATCAAGATTATTATACATAAATTTTTACTTTATGGCTTTAACATATGGAGATATTGTCTCGTTCAAATGGGATAAATCCCTTTATTCGGTGCTAAAAGTCTTCTTCATATCCAAAACTATTGTAGATCTCTCAAACCAATTTGTTAGGGGAGGTTTATTTTGTATTTGAAACAAACCTGAATTGCTTTCAAATATATGAAATGCTCATTTTCATATTCAAAACTATTGTAGATCTCTCAAACCAATTTGTTAGGGGAGGTTTATTTTGTATTTGAAACAAACCTGAATTGCTTTCAAATATATGAAAAGCTCATTTTCCATTTGTTGTTAATTCGAGTGTTGTACATGCTACTCCAACATACGGATGAGCAAGTTTGCCGCCTCTTTTTGCTTCATGTGAACTTCCTCCTCAATACTTATAAATATCTCATCTTCAATAGGATTCTGGACATTCATTACAATGCTTATATATAGTTATACGCCAATTTGTACATATTCTAGTGTTGTGCACAAAGTTTGTAATAAAACGACATTTGAATTGTATTTGTGACTTGGATGTGTTCAATTTTTAATAAGTGCGTCCACTTTATGAAGCTATGTTTATGCATGCAAGAGAAAATTTACTTACCACATGTGTCACTGATTATAATGAAATCTTGGGCGACTCTTTATTCCACTGGTCAAAACTCATATTACGAATTTAAAATATGTTGTAGTCTCGTTGCAAAAGTGAATTTGTAACCAACATGGTAGTATTGTAGAGTATCTCAGTACATATATTTAGAGTATGTTTGTAGACAATAGGCCTGTGCACGGTCCGGTCCGGTCCAAAACCGGCCAAAAAACCGGACCGGACCGTTCAAAACGGTTCAAAAAAACCCAAACCGGACCGGACCAAAAAACTGTAAAAACCGGACCGGACCGGACCGTTTTAAATCATCCAGACCGGACCGGACCGTTTTAAACCGTTTAGACCGTTTTGAACCGTTTAGACCGGACCGGACCGGACCGTTTTGGACCGTTGGACCGTTTTGAACCGTTTAACATAATTTTTATAAAAAAAACCATTAATTTTCCACCAAAACACAAACATATAATCATATTTAGGAGTTAAATACATGCACAAATGCCTAATTTGGTTAATTGGACATCAATTAATTTTTTTTTTAATTTTTTTAATTTTTTTTTATAAATAAACCGGTCCGGTCCGGTTTAACGGTTTTTTTAAAAAAAAAACCGGACCGGACCGTTTACATTGAGTAAACCGGACCGGACCGGACCGGGGAAAAAAAACCGTTTTAAACCGGACCGGCGGTTTAAAAATCTCCGGTCCGGTCCGGTTTACGGTTTTTACGGTTTTTTTGCGCCGCCCTAGTAGACAATAGAACTAGTAATTAAAGAAAATATAAAAATGTATAAAAGACAAAATTTATTTTCATTTCTAATAATTGTATTAAATCGCATCGTTATTCCACTAAAAATTCGAGATTGCACTCTTGAGAGATCATTAGAATTAGATTTACTTGAGGTGAATTATCATCCATTGATGTAATTAGTACGTGACTATCGATTCTCAAGGTTCCTTTCTTGTGATGAAAAATGTGTATATTACTATTATATCATTCAAGTTATATATGAGATCACTACATGTTTTTTTCACTAATTTTATGTGCAATCTATCAATTCCAGTGCTCTACATGCTCCTCCCACGGATGCAAGTCAATTCACCTCTTTTTGCCTCATTCTTAACTTTCTCATTAATAATTTTAAATATCCCATCTTCCTTAAGATTCAGGACACTCATTGTAGTGCTTATACATGTTATACGGCAATTGTTCAAGTGCTATTCACAAAGTTTATAAAAAACAACAACCGAGATGTATTTGTAACTTATATAATTAAGTTCAACTTATGACAAGTATATACAGTTAATGAAGCTATGTATATGCAGGGCCGGCTCAATCATTGTCGATGCCTTAAACGAAATATAAAAATGAGGCTTTACAAAAATAAATAAATATAAAATTCAAAGTAATAGTATAAATTTTTAACCAAATTTCTAACATTGTCTTCTTAAATTGAAAAAAAAATAAGAAAGGATTTATCAAGATCTTTGTGAGCACGCGACTTCAACTTGTCCATTTTCGATCCAAACACCTAAAAAATAGACAAACATACAAACACAATATTTAACAAATAAATACTTATAGAAATTGAACATTTCTAAACTTTTGTAACGCAAACGTATAAATTAGATCTATGAATTCAAACTCGGATAAAAGATTTCTTTTCAGTTGACAACATAGCTAACACGTTCAACCTCTCTTGCAACATAGTTGATCTCAAATAAGATTTTATTAATTTCAACTATGAAAAACTCATTTCGGCGGAAGCCCACGTTTACTGGAATAGTTAGTAATATACTATAAGCAATGCACGCATTTGAAAAGAATTCACATTTCTAATATAATCAAGTGTTTAAATCGGACTGCTATTTTCATTCACTAAAATTTCTCGTATCACTTTTAATTCACAAAGCAAATCTAACCCATCAATGTCGTAAACTCCATTACATTTTAACACATCTTCAAGATTCGATGAAAACTTTTTCAACGTACATTCATCCAATGATTTTAGCTTTTTGAAACTGAAAAGAAATCCAAAATATTTTCATGTGTTTCAAATTGCTCAAATCTATTGATAAGTGAAGATATAACTTGATCAACGATGAAGAGAAAATACTCAATTCAAAATGATTCTTCGGGAGTTAGTTTTTCACCACAACCAACACTTTCCCCAAATTATTTTTTCTCTGAATCACGCATTTTTCTCAAAATTTGTGTACGATTTCCATCTCATTTGCAATCTCTTTTGCCAAAATAATGGCATTTGTAAACCCATTTTCCCTATAATTTTGAGAATATGTGATAAGACCTCTCAGTTTGATCTATAGCTATCTCAATATGCACATTTTAACTTTGTAAGCTTTCACTTGCAACACTGATAGCTAACAATATATCATACCAAGGAGTCATGCCTAGCAAAAATTCAAAATTTTCTAATTCGTACTCCGCTAGACATTTAGTTTCACTCTTTATTTTAGGATCACACAAGTTTTTCTTAACTCAAGCAATGCATCTCTAATTTTTGGAGCTTGATATCTAATTGCCTTAACACTATCGACACAACTTTCCAAACAAGTTTGCGACAATAATTTAACAGTCAAATCGGATATGTTATCTTTTAATACTTTCCAACGTTTGGTGGAAGAAGAAAACAATGAATATATGCGTTGAAGAACCCTAAAAAATTATATAGCCCTAGCACAAGAGTTCGCAACATCAGAAAATACTAAATTAAGACTACGATAACCACAAAATGTATAAAATTCTCTAGGATTTCTATCTAATAATCTTTTTTTGAATACCTTGATGTTTTCCTTTCATATTAGATCCGTTATCATATCATTTTCCTCTTATATCATGTATGTCAAGTCCTAGATTTTCAATTTCTTTTACAAGTGTACCAAAAAGACCTTCTCTGAAAGTATCATCAACTTGTAAAAATCTCTACAAATATTCCTCTATGACTATTGGATTTTTATTCATACCTACGCACCTTAATACGACAGACATTTGTTCTACTTGATTTGAATCCGAAATACAATCAAGTATGACGGATAAATATTTAGTTTTCAAATTTTGGCTTTAAACTTCAAGTTCTAATATTTGTATAAGCTCATTTTGAATCCTATGTCCTAAATAATGATTATGAATATCACCACTTTGAATACGTCGAACATGTTCTTACTTTATAGGATCAAATTTCACTACCATTTCAATAAGATTGAAAAAGTTTTCATTATTTTATTGATAAAACTTTTCATTAATTTCACGAAATGCAAATTATTCTTAGCTAAATTTTTCCCAATTGCAATTATCCTTACCAAAATATTCCTCCAATGTTGTATGTATCAGCCGCCTTAGCAATTTAATTGTCCAATTTAGCAGGACAAGTGACGAGTATTTTATAAAATTTGCTTGTGGTGACTTAAACTGCAATACGGATGAAACTACAAAACGAAAATCTCTGCCACTAAAGCGTAACCCAACATAAAACTTAGGGACTAAATGTGGTAAAAAAAAACTTACTGTGTATTCCATTACAGTTATAACTATCTGAAGAGAATATGGTGTATTGGAGAGTGGTATCCCACGCCTCTTTAAGGTCAATATTGGAGAGGATTTTCAATGGCACGAAGCAATGTACCTATTTTCTAGAAGTAATACTGACCCACATATTTTATGGACTTATTGATTATTTATTTGTTTTTCTACATATATTTTCAGCCAGCCTACAATTCAATTTATTGTCTATAACCCTCGATTTTATCTGTTTCCTTGCCTGTTGTCAAGTAAATAGCCAATTGTCAACTACATACATTAGCTGCTATACTTGATTTCATATATGGGCCAATATATTTGGATGCTTATGTGCCTCTAAATATTTTGTCGGCAATGATATTCAATATAATTTTTTTTTTTTTTGGCGCTTCCTTTACAGAATAACAATAATTTTAAAAAACACATAAAAACGGATAGTTTTCAAATTTTTAAGACAATAATACCATTTAGTATACCGGTAGTATACCGTTACCGGTATACATTATATAGTTTCATTAGACAATTTTCAATACATATACATATAATCAGTATACATTTAATAGCGATTATACACCTATAAAACATTAAATTGATCTAATAAAACATCAATATACATTTGTGGAGGTGTATACTTAAACTTTTTTTTGATGTGCATCTTGATGTCGAATTTTTTGTTTTAAAGAAAATCTTCACGATGCAAGCGTCTGTATCGTCAAGTAGTAGATGTGTTTAAAGCACGGATATCGATCTCACGAGAATTAAACAAATATTGAAAAATGAAGAAAAGTGAAAGGGCCGGCGCGACTTCATTGGGTTCTTCGATTTGGTCGGCTCGGCTCTATAGTAATGGATATTGTTTGAATAGATTATAATTTATGAATTAATTGGCAATCGAAATGGGCATTTGGTCTAGTGGTATGATTCTCGCTTAGGGTGCGAGAGGTCCCGAGTTCAATTCTCGGAATGCCCCACAGCACACATAGAGCTTGTTTATTTATTTTTGTTTATCAACACAACTTGAAATAAGTGCCAAACACAACGGTAGTATGGTATCTGAAATTCTGAATAGATGTTCAAAATATCAATCTCTATCTCCACGACCACCGCAATATAATAATATTATCCCCTTATAATAAATTACTACATTCACACACTCAGTACACAAATATGTCACGAATAACTTAAAACAAATACAACACAATACCCAAAAAAAAAAAAATTTCATACCACTGTTCAAGACTTGTTTTTACTCAAGTTGGTTTCTCTTTCCCGGACTTGGTCGGAGCGGGTTTGTTTTCGACGCTGCCGAGGTAATTGGTCAACACTCTTCTCACTCCGAGCCCACGGCGATGACTCGTCTTGGCATTGTTTCCATTGCTGTGTAGGAATGGTGTGTCATCATCGGACTCCCTTTCGGAGCCGGCGACATTTTCTCGGAATTCTTTGTCAAGTCGTCAACGTACAGAAGATCGTCTAAGTGGCACTATCGTAAGAAGACTCTTTCTTCCTTGTTTGTCCATCAACGAGGATGCGATACACGTACCTGAAAATAATAATGTATCTTATCAGCATTAGCAATTTGAATGTTCAATAAGTCATAGAAAATTTTCATGTAGAGACCTACACTGCAATATACATGAATCTACAAAATGAAAATTTATTTTACTAAAACGTTCGCAAACATAAAATTTAGGTTTTTTTTTTTTCCTTTTCCATAAAGAATAAAATGAAACTAACGATATTATAGGAAGTTTGCTTGTAGTGACATATAGTGCATTATAAATGAAACTACACAATGAAAGTTTATGCCACTAAAGGGCTAGCAAAACATAAAATTAGGGACTAAATGTGGTGTAAAAAAAAACTTTTGTTTTCTATTGCAGTAAAGAGAATATGGTATATTGGAGAGTGGTATCCCACGCCTCTTTAAGGCCAATATAGGAGGTGATTTACAATGGTATGAAGCAAGGTACCTATAATTTTTTTTTTTTTTTCCAAAAGTAAAACTGACCCACCTATTTTATGGACTTGTTGATTATTTATTTGTTTTTCTACATATGTTTTCAGCCAGCCCACAATTCAATTTCTTGTCTATAATCCTCGATTTTATCTATTCCCTTGCCGTTTGTCAAGTAAATAGATACTTGATTTCATTCATGGGCCAATATATTTGGATGCTTTTATGCCTCTAAATATTTTGTCGGCAATGATATTCAAAATATTAAAGAAAAAGCTTAAAACTATTCACATTTTATAATATATTGGGCGTTTGACACAGTTTTTTTAAGCCTGTTTTTGCTGTTAGTAAAAACCAAATTGCAATCTTACTGTTTGATAAAACAGTTTTTAGAAAAAATTTCAAAAACGATTTTAAAAATTGTACATGAGTCACAAAAGCTAAGAATCTTAGCTGATATAGAATTACTTTAATATCCTCACGTCATGATCCATAGCACTGTTAAATATTTATTTTATGTCTATTTTAGTCTTTTTACTATAATATATTTATTTTACCAAACGCTAAACCAGTTTTTGTTAACAGCAACAACTGTTTTATAAACAGTTTACCAAACACCTTGTCAGTTTTTGAAAAAAACAGTTTTTTTCAAAAACTGAATCTAAAAGCAATTTTTTTTAAAACAAAGCTATGCCAAACGATCGCAATATTATCATACCTTGCGTGTAAAGACCTTTGTACCCTTAAAAAAATTAAATCTCCATTTTCGTGATTTATGCATCACAAATCTATTGATTTCGTGACACATATGTCATGAATTTGTCGATTACGTGACATTTGAGTCACGAAAAAAACAAGTTCATGAAAAGTATGGAATGGATAAGCTTGTGACTGATGACCAATCACGAAACCTATCACGAAACCTGGTAAATATGAGAAATTAGTCACAAAATATGAGAAAACGCAAATTTGATAAATCACGAAATCTTTTGCTAAATCAAAATTTGGTGTACCAAAATTGCACAAAATCGTCACAGAATGACTAGAAGAATTAAACAAAAGCTTCCCGTAGAGTTATTCGACCTCGACCTTGAGCGAAGGCTCGCGAACAAGAAAAAAAGACGGAGCTTTCGAGTTTTGCCGAACTTTCTGCAATCAGGGCTCCAAAGTTTTCGACGATTAAATGAACTTGACGAAAGAGACGGAGATAGTGGAGGTCGCCGACGTCCTCGAGAGATTCTGGCGAGTTTCGATATCGAGATTTTTGTCTGAGAATTTTGGATCGTGAGATTTTTAGATGAGAGAAGAGAAGAGTTTAGTTGAGAGAATGTGTGAAAATTAAAGGAAAAAAAAAACGAAAAAAAAACTCTAATAAAGGTTAGGGAAGAGATTTATCGGTTATAGATAAAAAAAAAAAAAAAGTAAAATATATTCTCTCTCACTCATTTACTAACAGATTTATCAATATTTTAGTTTTGGTTAAAAATTGGTAAAGGGTAATATTACTGTCAAATTCTCATAGAATAAACAGTAAACAATGAATATACTTTAGAAAAAGAAAATAAATTGCGTACTTATGGTATTGTAGAAACAAGGGGTCCCTAGAAACAAACTCCCTGTTTACTACTATTTATTGGGCTTCTTTGCTCAATGATGTAGTGATTTGGGCTTTATTAATCCATAAGGCCCATTATTAATATCGTCTTTTTGCTGCACCCAATCATTCTGATTCTGTTGTTGCTGATTTTTTTTTTTTTAATTACTGATTCTGTTGTTGCTGTTTTTTTTTTTTTTTTTTAATGAAAAGTTGGTCATTAGATTAAAATAAATGTGAATCTGCTAGAACAGCAGTTACAACAATAGGAGGAGCTGTAAAAGTCCAAGTAGCAGTAGAAATAAAATTTAGAGCATATTTAGCCAATAAATGTGCTGGATTGTTGTTTGCTCTAGGACAAAAGGAAAAGGAACAAGAGGAGAAGCAAGCAGCAAGGCTGCGAATGTTGTCAATGACGAGACCCAACTCTGTAGTTAGAGAGGTGGCGGAGGTGATGAGTTTTATCACAGTGAGGCAATCTGAAAACAAGGAAACGTGCTTGAGAGGTTTTTGATCTCTAGCTATCTTCATTCCCTGTTGAATTGCAGTGGCTTCGGCGATGTCGGGGCGAGAACTACGGATGTCTGGGCAATATGGGTAAGCGATAATTGCGCCTGTGTTATCACGGAGAAGAACACCAAATCCGCAGCGATTTCGGCGAGCGCATACATCAGCATCAACATTGATTTGAATTTTGTTGGCGTTGAGGGATGGAAACTTGTAGGGGATCGTTGCAGCAACAGGGGCTCGAGTCTGATCCAACGGACGTAGCTCTTCGAGAAGTTGAGAAGTCCACTCTATAAGGAAGCAAGGATCATGACGTGGCTGTCCGTTGAGGACCTTGTTGCGGTAGGTCCACCGAGACCAAGAGAGGGCTGCAAAGAGGCGGAAAGATTCCGTACTGAGGCGATCGGCAGCCGCAAGGATGAAGCCGATTATGTCTGAAGTGAGACGCGGATCGATGGCGTGGTCGATGTCGCAACTTTGCCAAAGTGCGAAAGCGTCGGGCCACGTCCAAATAGCATGGATAACTGTTTCGGAAGCGGATCTGCAAAAAGGACAAACACTGTCGACAATAACTTTTCTTTTGGAGAGGGTATCATTTGTGGGGAGAAATCCATGGTTTAGTTTCCAAAGGAAAATTTTAATTTTGGGAGTGAGATTGAGCCTCCTGTTGTTGTTGTTGTTATACGTTGGAAAATATCATTATAATCCGCCGTATTTTAACAAAATGCAGCCTATATACCTTATGTTTTTGGAAATGTCATATTTATACCTCCAGAGATTTGTGTTAGTGACATATTTATACTTTAAAAATCAAAAGCGTAACAAATTTCTCCTTTATTTTGACTTTTGGGTTAAATATTTTTTAAAATACGTATCTCGCCCTTACATTGTTCTGCATCTTTTATGACTAATTCAAAAAAAATATCACCATTGTCTTCATCCATCATCACTACTGGAAGACTGAGAAGATTCTGGAACTTATTATCCTTGGAGCGAAGTTGAGTTTCAGGGATTTAAAGTTAGGAATACGAAGAGGATAGGTGGTTTAGACCGGCGCCGAAGACGAAGATAAAACGCTGAGCTGGAGATCGGAATAGTGATGATGATGAAGACAGTCTTTAGTTCTTTCTTTTATTTTTATTTTAAATATTAGTCGTAAGAGATACATAACAATGTAAGGGCAAAATAGATATTTTATCAAAATAAATTACTCAAAAGTCAAAACAAGGGAGAAATTCGTTAGAGTTTTTATTTTTAGGGTATAAGTCACTGACACTAATATGTATAACATACAAAATATTCAGATACATTAAAGAGCAGTTAAAAATTAGTGATCTATAATATAATTGGGCAAGAAATAAAACAAAAATCTAAATCAACTCTTTAACTAGTATTTATAATGAATAAGAACATTTGCTAAAAGAGAGAATAATTGTACGGTTTGATAAATCGATCCTCGAAAAATAATATATAAAATGAAGATCTTTTTGTATTTGAACAAACCTAACCGTATACATTTTACATTTTTTTTTTTTCTGTATTTAGATTGTTTGGGTCTTTATTTTCTAAAACTTAAATTTCAAATATTGTTTTCATAATGAATTTAAATATAAAACATCTATCTTTTATATATTTATTGTACTAACACAAATAAAATCTAGTGCTGCTTATTTTGAATTAAACTATCATTTTACAAAAATATATGTTTATTTGTAATTGATTTATAATTGTTAATGCCAAAAACCAGATCAATACATTGAGTCGTAAGGAATTCAATTTAGAGCTGGAAACTATGATTGTGTGTGACCCAATCGGTCGCGAAATACTCTAACTTACATTTAGATCCTGTAAGTGTGTATCTTCGGTTACAAACTCCATTTGAGTGTAGAAAATGAAGTATAGGTAAAACTTATTCAGTCCCTCCCTGTAAGTAAGTCATATCAATTAAGGGATTTGTTTTTGTTTTGTTTTTCTTTCCAAACTTAATTTTTCAAAATACCTCACCTTTAATTTAGTCCATACATATTTTTCTTATATTATTTTCTTTGTTATTTCAAGTTTTAATTATTTTTGTTTATTATTATATACTGTTGGATTTATTTATTTATTATTAATGGTCGGCTTATTTAAATGTTTTTAGAACATCTCATTTCTCTTTTATATTCTATATTCTGAGAATACCTTGTTTTTTTTTTTTTTTAATAGAACATTTCATTTCTCTATTATTCCTAGAATACCTTGTTTTTATAAGTTTGTTTTCTTGCTTTAACTTCTACAGTATTGTTTCACTTTTAATTAGTTGTTAAAAGTTTCCTGAAACAGTTACAAAAAATCATTTAAAAATCAGAAAAGAGGCAATAATGAAATATTTCATTGAAAAATTTACTATTCCAATACGATAAGAGATTTGTAAGTAACTAGATCACTTTAAACATGTGATTTTGGATCTAGCCTATGTTTGACAATTTTTAGGGATATAGCCAAATGGCTTATGTGGCAATAATTAAGGTCTTATTTGCCCTTATTTATTAAATTCGTCACTTTCTCTCTCCTATTTTTTTGCATCAAAACTTCAAAAATTTGTATCTTTCTCATACGAACTCGAAATTGAGTGATTTCAAATCCTACAAATTCGTGACGTCGAGATCTTCAAAAATAGACCCATTGTGTTTGATGAATTTTTTTTAATGCATCATATTTATATTTCCATTTTTTTTTATAATTTCAAAAAATTTCAGTTATTTTCATATTTAAGGTAGATTTTTCTACATCTATAGTATTAAACATTATTTTTCATCAAACACAATGGATCTATTTTTGAAGATCTCGGCGTCACGAATCTGTAGGATTTGGAATCACTCAATTTCGAGTTCATATGAGATAGATATGGTTTTTTGAAGTTTTTATGTAAAAAAAAAAGGGTATGAAAAAAATATGAGTGAGAAAATGACGAATTTATTAATAAATAAGGGTAAATAAGACCTTAATTATTGCCACATAATCATGTTGGCTATTTCCCCAAAAGTTATGAAACATAAGCTAAAAACAAATTTTATAGTTTCATTTTGACTATTTCGCTACAATACCCATGACATAAGATAATCTATCCGTGGGGAAAAGCTGAATTTGACGCAACGCTTTTGAACTTAACCACAGAATAAACATATCAATTTTTTTATAATTCTTAAATGAGATGAACTTTCCCACCGAAATGGGCATTTGGTCTAGTGGTATGATTCTCGCTTAGGGTGCGAGAGGTCCCGAGTTCAATTCTCGGAATGCCCCTTTTTTTATTTATCAACTCAGCATCAAATAAAAAAGTCAAAACACAACGGTAGTATCTGAATTCTGAACAGAATTTCATTTCAAAATGTCAATCTCATCTCCACGACCACCACCACAATATAATAATATCATCCCCTTGTAATAACTACAATCACACACACACAGTACACAAAGAGTTCACCGAAGAACGTAAAACAAATAGGCATTTGGTAAAAAAAAAAATTCATATGACTGTTCAAGACTTGTTTTTATTCAAATTAGTAACGACGATTGGGTCGCCGCCGCGGTTCTCTTTCCCGCATTTGGTCGAAGGAGCCGGTTTGTTTTCGACGCCGCCGAGGTAGTTTGTCAACACTCTTCTCACTCCGAGCCCAACGCGACGATGATTCGTCTTGGCATTGTTTCCATTTCCGTGTAGGAACGGAGTTCTATCTCCTCCTCCTCCTCCTCCTCTGGCCGGGCTAGGCGAGTATGTCGGCCTTGAAACGGAAGAAGCCTTCTTCTTCAGGTGGGTCATCATCGGGCTCGCTTTCGGAGCCGGCGACATTTTCTCCGAATTCTTTGTCAAGTCGTCAACGTACAGAAGATCGTCTATCCGCGCCACCACGTTGAACGCCAAGCTCTCCAACACCCTCGAGTAGCTCTCCAAAATCGACTTCCCTACGTCCTGAGATATTCAAATATTTGCTTGTGATAATTTGCAAGGAAAATATCATGGATGGCACTACTTGTTTTTTCTTCTTCTTCAAGTTCAAGGGCTTGGGGTAAAAGTCTTTCAGTATCGAAGTTTAGAGGTTAATCGTTGAAATTTGCGGTTAATCGCCTAATATTATGAAACAGTTTCTGCATTTTACCCCCAAGAGCCTACTCTGGAATGGGTTCAATCCCAACAAATGTAGAAAAAAGTCTTCAGTATCATAGTTTTTTTTTGTTAATGGTTGTAATTTGTGCTTAATTGTCTAATGCAGTCATATAGTTTATGCATTTTACCCCAGCTAGTCTGGGTGGGTGGTATGAGTTCAATCAGTATGTAGAATAAAAGTCTTCAATATCGAAGTTTTGAGGTTAACCGTTGTAATTTGCGCTTGAATGTCTAATGCAATAAAATAATTTATGCATTTTACCCCCAAGAGCCTCGTCGAAAATCCCCACGAATGTAGTAAAAAAATATTTCAGTCTCGAATTTTAATCGTTGTAATTTGTGCTTAAAACATCTAATGCAATAAAAAAAAGTTTATGCATTTGGTATCCCACGAATGTATTAAAAATTCTTTCAGTCTCGAAGTTTAATCGTTGTAATTTGTGCTTAAAACATCTAATGCAATCGAAAAGTTTTATGCATTTGGTATATTGGTTATACTATACCTTGTTGTGTTGTATCTTGGTTGTGTCTAAGGTGGTTTGAGTGAGGCAAGGGAATCGGTGCTTGAGGGAGACCAAGAGAGACTCGGCTCTCTCGGCCAGCATTTCCCTCTTGTCCCCGTCGGTCACGAGCTCTTTAACCATGTCCCACGACGACTTGGTGGTCGACCGGCTCGAGTGAACCGGCGGTTTCGACGAGTGGTGCGATCTTCTGCGCCACACGTACACCGCGGCCTCGACGCGGTTGGCCACCTCGAGGGCCACGTGCTCCGACGAGATGTCGAGGCAGTCCAGGAGACACTCCGACGAGAACTGGTCCGAGGTTATGTAGCGGTACATCACGTCCCCGAGGCACGCCCGGCCGTTCCTCGGCAGGGCTTCGAGGTAGGGCTCGGGGACTTCCATGTCGGAGAGAGCGATCGCGTTGATTGACATGGCCGCTTTCAGGATCTGGTTCGTCGACTCGCGGGTCTGGCTCAGCTGTTTTCTCGAGCCCTCGCCAAGCCCTCCCGCGGGGACTCGGGGCACGGGAAGCCACCACTTGTCCTCTTGACGCTGCAGGGATTTCCGGAACGAGGCCGACCCTTCCGAGTCCTGACTCGCCACCACGCCTTGGTCCACGTACCAGAACTCGGTCCCCACGAATCCTTCTAGAATTTCCTGCACCGGAAAAAAACAAATAAGACTTCAATCTTTGCTTTTTCCTAGGATTTTTTAGCCCTCGAATTCGAGAAGACTCGGGTGGGCTTACGAGCAGCATGTTATCGAGCTTGCGTAGAGCGGGCAGGTTGATGAACATGTCTGATCTTGGCCTGCAAGTCATAACCTGAAAGGGAAAGGCAAATCAATCAAGACCAATTAAGGAAAACGGACAAAGTGCTCGAATTTAATACGACCGAAACCAAACTTAATCGGACCTCGAGTTTGGTTCCGTCGGGGAAGGTTTGCCAAGAGGGAATCAATTCGACGATTTGGTCGCTGACGCAGAGAAGCCATTCCATCTCTCTTTGCCACATTGCTTTCTTCTCGCGGCTCAGCGGCTCCAATCTCCACAGTTGCCCGAACACTGTGGCTGTTGATTTCAAATTTCGAATTTCAATTCACACACAAGTTTGAATTAGGGACTCTTTTTTTTTTTTTTTTTTTTTTTCTTCTTCTTCTTTAATTATTCATTTAGTTTTTAACTTATTACCGCAGAGATTAGTAATGGCGTTTGAAATTGACATGGCTGGACAAACCCCTTTTCCAGACCCAGACATGTCCTCTCCGAGTAACAGCTTCGAAAACCTCTCTTTCATCATCTCAACCTCTACAACAACAGTTACAGAGACAGAGAGAGACTAAGTTTCAATTTGTTCAAAATAATTTGAAAATGTTAGTACTAGAAGAAGTAGTAGTAGTAGTAGTAAGTAACATATCGCTTTATTTTAAAGAGACCAACTTTTACTTTTCTGTTCTCTTTTTTTCTAAACAAATTCAAAAAGGAATCAGACCTGAAATCTTCGGACCCACGTCGCGGACACGTGTCAGCTTCCCATCCTGAGTCTCCTCGCCGACGGCGCAAACGGAAACAGAGCTCTTCCGGACATCGGCTCTGCGGATAGGCCAACCCAGCCGAGGCGGCGGCGACGGCGACGAAGACCCGTCCTTGGGCTTCGCTTCCTCGACGGAACTCGGTCTGCTCGACTCAGCTCCGGACTCGGAGATCGACTCGGTCTCCTTGGACAGTGGAACGAGAGCTTCCTTTTCCATTTCGACTTTCAAAAAGGTCTGGAATTGGGAGCCCATGGACCAGCAGAACGAGAAATGAGCCAGTGTTGGTTCTGCTACAGCGCATATATATATAAATATATATCTATAGCTAGTAGGAGTGTTTGAACTGAAGAAGCATGGCAAAAGGAAAAAACAAAACGGAGGGAATATGTATCGGAATCGAAAAACAAAAGGAATGTGTGGAAGAAACGGAGGAGAGATAGAGAGTGTGTCTCTCCGAAATTTTGGCTCTTCTCTCTCTGTTTATGGTTTTTAAGAATGGAAAGTTTTATTATGATATGTTTGTTTGGGTAGATTTTGATTTGATTTGATTTGATTTTCAAAGACGCGAAGAGGGTAATAACTGCCAATCGGCCATATCTGCTTAACGTCTCTCTCTCTCTCTCACGTTGTTTTGTACTGTATTCGTATACGTTCAAAAAAAATTATTAAATATAGGAAGTTACTGTTGCGCTACGCAAGCGTCGCAGAAAAAGTTTCAAGCAAAACAAGAGTTGATTGTAGCTGCAAAAAGTTCTGTAAAATATTTTGAATTTTATTTGTTCCCTTTTTTCCAAGGAGAACTTTTGTTTATTAAATCGCTTCCTCACTAATATAACAGAGTTCCATAATAATGTTTATTACTTTCAAAGTTATACAAATAGCTTGGCTTAAATTGCAAGACCTTTTATTACCGAGGGATCTTATTTGAGAGAGCAAGAATTCAATTCATATGGAAAGAAAATAATATTCTATCCTAGACTTGAAAAGTTATTCATTATAATTTGTAATTCAATATTATTTTTTGACAGTACATGTTTGTAAAAGGATGTATTTAAAAATAAAAATAAAAAGGTTTTACAAATAAATTTTGACTCAATTTTAAACTAAAATACCTTTAGCATCAATCAAGCACTTCATTTTTAAATTTCTTTTTTCTCTAACTCTCTTTAGTCTCTTTAATCACATTTACTATTCATACTTAAAAAATGATTATGTGTGTGTTTTCTGGATTTTTTTTTTTTGCTGGTATCGACAAATTATTTTATATTCTTATATTGATGGATTCCAATGTAATTAAATATGCTTTTCATTAATATTCAACACATGTGAAAAATTTTAAAAAATATATGCTAAAAAACAAATATAATCAATTTATAAGGCGAACAAGATTTTGAATGAGATTATAAGAGTTTTAAAATTGAATATAGAGATAGTAAGAGACAAAATGAGATGACAAAATAAATTGAGTGTAAAAATAGAGTTGAGAATAAAAAGATGAAATATTATAAGCTAAATGGAGAGAAATGTTTTGTGAGGCTTGAATGCCTATATATAGAATTATGTGATGGTGTTTTAGTCCAAAATCAAAAGAAAAGTCTAGTTCTGAAAGTAATAGGTCATTTCTATATGACAATTTATATTAGTGAGGCAATGAAATTTCTCTCCATAAGTGTAGGTGTAGCCGCAAAAAAACAAAGTTACATTTGAATTACAAATAAGAATTTTTAGAAACTATGTGCAATGGGTTACTTTTCCTATTCAAATTTAGGAAAGAGAAGAAAATGGTGAAACTGAAACAAATGGTTCTCAGTACATTGACTCTCATTTTCTTATTATCTATTCAAATTTGGGAAGATAAATTGTTGGAGCATCATTTTTCCCTTAGATGAAAAATGACACTCCAAACCCGAGAATTGGAACCCGGAAATGGTTTTTTGCCTGCTAACTTAATAAATAAAAAATCACAAAGAAGAAGATTAGATCGTCATGAATGAGGCGCTCGCCTCAAGACCAATCTCCTCCGGCCAACCATGCCAGTGCAAGGATAACAGTTAACTAAGTTGTCATCAACCATTTCTCTGTCAAACAAGAACCATCAGAGCACGCTCGATCAGAACACAACGAGCAAGTCTATGATGAAATCATGAGGAATAAGAGCGTGAAGATCCCCTCGGAGACGATAATGATGCCCTTAATCTGAGCCTTCAAACCATCGATAAAAATCGGGAAGGAGAATTGTTGCGATATTTTCGTACACAAGTGCACATAGTCGCTCAAATAGTATAATCGTAAGAACGAGTCATCCCACGAGGACTATGCTTGACCGAATCTCAACTAATTAGTAACAAATCGAACTCAAGTAATTAAACGATGATGATTATTAACTAATTTTGCAGAGAAGAAATAAAAGCGAATGAAAGGATATGAATAAGGTAAGGGGAACTTCATCGCTTGTGTCTCCTATGGTCGGGATTCCTAAAATTATGCACGATGTTTCAGTTCTCTCTCTTCACTAATCACACTCACGTAATTTAATCGCTAAATATCTCTCGACATCTAGCAACCTATGTAAATATCGGATTTTTATCTCTCGATCTCAAACCCTAAAAAAATATGACAATCACTAACTATCTATAGCTTAAGAATGTACTACGGTGAATTAATTCTTATGCACTATCTATAGCTTATGAACCTCAAACAAGCAATAAGCACGAAATTAATTCAAGCGATGGAGAAGATGAACAGAAAAATACTGTAATCAATAAATAACGAATCCACAACCATATTTGAGAAAAGCTAAGCCATCATAGTTAAGCAGCTCAGCTCATGATGTCAAGAGTAATAGAAACACAAAATAAATAAAACAATCCTCAAAAACCATAACAAAATAAATATATATCAACTAGAGTTCCAAGGAATAGAGATAGAAGGAAAAACGTTGAATTCGTGGTTGTCAATCGCGACGAATGGTGGTCTTCATCTTCGGTTGCCTCTTCTCTCCCAACTAGCTAAACACTTTAAGAAAAACTAAAATCTAACTTATGAATTCTGAAAGCCTATATATAGGGTGTTTTTATGTATTTTCAGAGCCTTAGAAGCCATTAGATCAGATTATGTGGCTGAAAACGGAGTAAGGACATGGTGCGGCACGCCGTCTGGAATTTTTTCTCTTCGCGGAATGCGCCTGTTGCTCGGATGTTTGCTTCTTCGATCTGCTCGTCGCCGTGGCGTACCTTTTTTTTTTCAGTGCGCATTATTTTTGAAATGGCCATAACTCCTAGCTCCGATTTCCGATTCTTGCAAATAAATATGCATTGGAAGGCTAAGAGAAAGCTCTATCCAATGGTGAAAATAAATATTCCAGAATATTTATAGAGATTCTCAAAATCATGCAGAAGAAGACGTCATGTTTCTTGTTTCGCTCTAACTTGATCGAAACGTCACGTGATGCTCTACTAACCTCCTTAACACCCAATTAACCTATCAAACAAGTAAATCACTAAAAAATGCATCAAACACACCAAAGTCACTCAAAAGCGCGTGAAATTCAAGCCGAAAAATAGGAGTTTAACGTGTATGATACGCACCTATCAAGAATCACATATCAAACCAATGTGCATGCGACATCATGTGGAAGTACGCCCAAGTAGACTTCCTAAACCACAACATCTTCATGTTTCCTCGCGCTCATTTTTCAAAACAAGAACCTAGCAAAATCGTACATCTATCTTTGTCTTCCTTTGTCAAGGTATGCTAAAGACACAATAGACATCAATAATACACGAAGGATCGAAGAGCCAAGGCAAGCCGAGGCATATCAATGCCTCTAATCCTTCGTCACGACACGAGTTTTCTCATGACAATAAGGCGGAAGATGTGATTTCAACCTTCATCACAAGCATATCGTTGAGGATTTTTCTTTCGACTTCCACTGTCGATCACTGTGCAAAGAACCACAGTTCCTTTTCTAGAATATTATCACACAAATATTTGTTTCTTCTTCTACATGATTTTTTTTTCATGGAAATAACTCTTCCCCACCAAAATAGTATATCTTGAGTTTGTCACCATATGTTCATTTACCTTCAAGTCGTTTTCTTCGTCTTGAAAGCTCATAATTATGTTTCATCGCTTGTGTCTGCTATAGTAAATTCATGTCCCGAAGAAGTATCACTCTAAATCTTCAGAGATATTCTAATAATATTAACACACATATAGTAGAAGCCATCATTTAATTTTATTTTTTGTTGAAAGGGTCATTTATTTTAATTAAAATACCAATAAGAAATTCCTTATCCAACTCTATTTATTCATTTTTTGGGGGAATTAAAACTTAATTTTGCCTTAGGAAAGTTTAATTATTCATTGCAAAATTTTATGTTAAGCAAAGTAGGTCACCAATTCCCAAAGTGGGATCCGAATCTAGGTGTATAAAACTCTGTTCCAAATGTCAACATTCTAACGGTATTTTATGTTGATTTTTTTTTCCTTTTGCTAGAAAAAAGTATTTTATGTTGAATTTATGTAACCTAACAAGTCGGAAGTCGAAACATTGGAGGAGGGAATATAAGTTAGTAATTTTTTTCCTTCTCTTTTTAATATTATTTTTTTATTTTTACGTACACACATTATGAATACATGCAAAAACAAATCACTACATCTTTTTTGTTGTCGATAGAAAAAAGATCACGACTTTATATTGAACCTGAGATAGGAGCGTTTGCGTGGAGATGGCCGTATATGGAGAGACAGAACACCTCGAGACAACATGTAAGTCAAAATTCAAACAAAACTTGGCTAGGCTATGTGCCCACATTGTTGCAATTTCTGAGAATAAATCATTAAATATTTTTCAATTACATGAAATTCAAGCAATGTTTCTTTCGCCGTTTTGTAACGGCTATATATTAAAAAAAAATATATGCTTTTTGTCTTTATCATGCTTGTCAATGGCAGTGGATTTTTAATTAGTGAGCACATTTCCATATACTTCTTTTTCAGGCCTTTTCATTTTATCTTCTTAACTTGAGGTTCGGAGTGTAATTTAACTTAAAGTGAAAACACTCTCTTATAAAGATATAATGCATAAAACAGATTATATGATAAATTAATAGTAAAAATCTACGCTTTGAAATTATATTGATGTAGCTCTGCTTATAATTTAAATTTTGTTTTGGGAGAAAAATGATTCCTATTTCATGCATGCATAAAGGCAAAATAACCCAATGGACAAAATATAAAAGAATGTCCCAACAGCATGAGCTGCATGAATATTTGAGAAAAAGTCACGACTGCTTTTGATATGATGATTCGTCTGTTGTCAAGTATTACTTTTCATTGTTTTCAATTCATTTGAAAGAATATACAATATTTTTTTTAATAGAAGCTGGTATTTTATAAGCTACTCAAAGGAAAACTAGCGAAAAGAAAAGTTTAATGTTACTCATATTTGAAAATCAAGCTCTATATTGAACACTAGGAAAATCAAATTTTTTGGTAGGTGAAACATCAAAATACCCCCGTTAAAAAGGTTTCGAAACGATTACAAAAATGAAGGCAAAATTTTTGAAATCACTAGGAAAATAAAAGCAAAACCTTCGAATATATAAAAATGAAAGCAAAAATTTTGAAAATAGATTATTACTGACATTAGTGATTTTGAAATTTTTACCTTGATTTTTCTAATTGTTTCGAAAGTTTTGTCTTCATTTTTCTAGTGATTAAAAAAAATTTAAAAAAGTATTTTGAACGCTTTACGTACTTAAAAGTTTGATTTTCCTAAGAAGTTCAACATGGAGTTTGATTTTCAAATGTGAGGTATCATTGAGCTTGGTTTCTCAAGTTTCCCTACTTAAACCAACTGCGGTGGAATCTCTAACAATCTCAGGTGCAAAATCTTGTAGTGGCGGATGGAATATAGAATTTTTAAAAGATTAAGGGACATGTGAGAATTTTTCAGAGGACAAATGTAAAAAAATAAGAAAATATTAGGCAAAAATTCAAGCCCAATTCTAATATTCTTGGACGTTCATCCCTAGGCCCATTGGGCTTGGTGGAAAAAATTTAAGTGCTCTCAAACTCACTTATATTTAAGAGATTTATTTCTTATTGAACAATTAATAATTTTTTTTTTGTCAAAACTCATTCTACGAATTTATTTGAAACGTGTTGTGATCTTGTTACGAAAACGCTATCCTAACTAATCTCATATTATTACATAGTATCCTAATTAATTTTATCATAGCTGACTCGGGAACTGTGGACCTAATAACTCAAGCTAAAATAAACACAAATAAAAGACGGATAATCAATTTCTAATTTTCTTTCATTTTATTAAGTTCTTTGAATATTCCACTAAAATTCCAGAACTACACTCTCTGTGTTATTTAAATTATATATACTCGATATATATTTATGGAGTATCTACTGATGTACCCAGTACACGAATATCGATCCTCCAGGTTCCTCTCGTAACAAGAAGGGTGTATATTAACGATATACCTTTTGAGCTGTATCATCCCTCGTACCATTGAATCCCTAGTGAAATATTATGTTGTTAATCTTATTACGCATATGTGCATAATCAATCGTTAATGGATTCGCATATTAGGTGACCGAACATTTACTCTCTTTTAGGGAGATGTATTTTGTATCTGTAAATCTATTTCCTTATCGATCATATTCTAGACTCAAAACATAAATATTTAACCATCTATGTAGGCATGGACAAATGAATCAGGGAGCCTGGAGATATGACCTCTACGTATAGAATCACATCAGTATTTAAATCAATCCCCGCTACGGCCATAATTTATGACCCTCACACATGTTTCGTAACATGGTTACTTAAACGACGTATCTATTAAAAGTTTATCCAGGTCGTGTGCACGCAACATGCACATAATGCTCCCACTATGTTAACCTACACTCGCGGATCACATATATGATTTTTGATCTATCAATCCAAGTATAGATTAATCACCGACCAATTTAAGCGTTACCTCTAGACTAAGTTGTTGCATATCAAGTATATGGACATCTAGTTACTGAAAAAGGCTAATAGTTTTGATAAATATTATGTTACTTCAATTTTTGAAATCAACTATCTCGATTCATATAATAAAAAGAGTTAATACATAAAGTTTATCTCTGGATACACTTAGCTACTCAATATTTTTTTTCGGTGGGCAAAATACCTAATGTTAAAGTTTTGATATCACCGTTACTACTTTGGCTGTTATATTTAACAGAAGTCCACGTGTCACTATCTTATACTTACGTAATTTTAAAATAATTTTTTTTATTAAATTAAACAATTAAAAAAATAAGAAAAAATATACACACATCCACAGAGAATACTTTATTAAAGAAGTAGAAATGCTTTCGTGTATCATCGAGTCCGGCTCCAAGGTAAAGTTGTGAATGAAGACGGCTTCTCATCGATGAAATCGTTGCGGCGACCACGTCCTCTGAGTGCAAGCTTTGTCAAACGCGATGTCATGGCACAGTAGCTAATTCTCTTGCTCAAAAAAGTGTAATTCCTTTTATCCTCTTACTTGGTTCCTGTTGGGAATATTGCCCACTTGAAGATAATGAATAAATGATTACTAAATTCGATAATAAGATTACTCTATTAGCATTATATGATTAGTGGGTTGAGTTCTAAACAATTAGAATCAATAACAACTATCTTCCATAGCATCCGTATTAAACTGAGTCACGTGCTGGGCACCTGAGTTCGGGCGGTGAGCTAAAACGAGGTTGATGACTGATATACGCCTGGAAAGCTATATCTAAAGTCATATATGCGGAACACATAGGTGAAGGCTGATCACTATGTGGGAGCACTCTACACTTGTGGTAAGTGTACGACTTGGACAGGTCTTGGTTGTAGATGTGTCGTTTAAGGACCGTTACGACACACTAACCGAGACCGCTATGATGCTCACAGTGAGACTTGATCTGAATCCTGAAGTGATCATGGACACTGGGTCATGTTACTGAGCTCTTTGACTCATTCGCTAAAAGGCTATCCATGCTAATCACAGCTTATGTCTTGGGAGTCTCTCAGAGCATGATTCGAGTGGCAAGTGATTTACAGATACAGAATCCAACATTCCTGAAAGAAGGTTAATGTTCACTCACCTAAGGGTTGATTCCAGAACCGATAGATTGCTAGCACTTTCGAAGTAAGTAACGTTCGAAAGAATCTTTCGCTGGGGAAGCAACAATGCTTATGGCTGATATGTATCAAGAGAAGTATAACGGAAAAATTGACTTCTCTTGACACGGGTTGAACCTGGAGGATCTTGATCACGAACTGACTATATCAGTGGACACTCGTCACGATGAGTAAATATAATTCTAGTATAAAGGAGAGTTCAGTCTTGGCTTACAAAGTGGAGTATTTGACCAAGATTAAACGAATCGATGGAAAAAGAGAAAGGACTATTTCGTCTTTTTTATCGGATTTGTTAAGCTTCTATTACTAGGTTCATAGTCCCCGATTCGGCTCTGATAAAGGCGGATAAGAACTTTCGTATAATAATGTTTATCATTATTAATCTCACTTGCTGTAATTGTGATTGACAGCAATAATTCTGGAAAACGGGTATTCGCAGAATTAAATAAATATTTATGGTAGAATAGTTTATTTATTGTTTGATCAAGTAAATAAACAATTATTAATTATTTTTTTATTGTTGGACCAAGTAAATAAATGATTAATTGGGTTTTTTAGCAATTGGGCCTTGCACACATGGAAAAGTCGAATTAGGTTTTTTGGCACTATGAATTGCGCAAATCACCTTGGCCGTGTGCCTAAAAAACCGATTTTTATAATATTGGTATTTACCAATATTTTCTCTTTAGTTGTTTAAATAAAGGAGAGAGAATAATATAAGATATTGTCTTTTATTTTCTCCTTATTTAAAGGAAAGTATTTAGGAGAGTATATGAGAATATATTTAAAGGGAAATAATATATTCTCTTTTATTCTCTCACTAAATAAAATATTCTCTATTTAAATAGAGAATAATATCCCATAGATATTGATCTGATGGATGAGAGAAAAAGTAGGATTCACGTGTTGAGATCCAAGGGCCTAGATTTAATCCACCAGTGTGAACACAATAAAAGGAAATAAAATATTCTGGAAGATTCCATGAATATCTCCTTTTACTACTATAAATAGGGGTTCATGAGAAGGAAAAAATAAGTAATTTTTTAGAAAAATTTCGTGCACCCTAGCCTACCTTGGCCGTGCACTTCTGCCTCTCCTTCCCCTCGGAAATTCGTTTCCATTCTTAGTAAAATAAGAGCGAGATCTCGAAACACCTAGTTTCGTGATCTAGTGAGATAAAGACTGTGCCCACTCATCTTTCTTATTCGTCTCGGAGATTACGTTTCGGAAGACTAAGGTGTCATCCTTGAGTCCTTCATCAAGACGACGCAAGGAGTACGCGATTGGTTTGTGAGCGTTTTGTAGCTGAACCGAAAATCAATGTAAGTACTCGTTTTGTTTTGCTCAAATCGGTTGCTTGATAAATATGCTCTCGTGAATTAAATTAATTAAACATAACTAGATCTTGTTAATTATAACCATAATTTAATTAGCTTATGATCAGCGTAATTAATTATCTTTTCCGCATTAATATGGTTATATGGTGGAATCATCTCAAACGAGTCGCATCAGAGCGATTGTTCGTGTCTGATGTGCGCTCGATTCCCGAACAGTTCCAAGAGCCACTCCAATGTATTAGTCAACTCTTGTTGGGCTCTAATGAAACCATAAGATTTCTCAACCAAAAAAAAAAAAAAATCCTCATCGGCGCAAGAGCATAGTAGAAATCCTCCCATCCGCTGATACTCTCCAACTCCGTCGCCGCCGAGCCATAGAAATCCCTTCCTCCCCCGCCGTCGCTGAACCTCTTCTCGACCTCCAGAAACACAAGCAACCACGGCCTCACGCCTCTGCCAAAGTCCTCTGCGCCGACGTCGTCGTCATCGATTTGCTTCCTCTTCGATCTAAGGCGGGGCTGCCATTTTAGGTCGCCGCGAGGATGAGAAGTGCAGCGAAAAGACGATCTCAATTTCTCCGACGATCTCGAAGACGACGACGAAGAAGACGTCTTGGTTCGCAAACGATCCCTAATACTTCTGCTTAATCTATTTCTTCGCCTCTGTTTATTTTTTGAAAAAAAAACAGAGAGATAAATTTTAGGGATTCTTTCCGGAGTAGATTTATTATTATTATTATTATTAAAATTATTTTTTTAACTTTAGCTTTTTATTAGCAGTCAATTAAAAAAAAATAATAATTAACGTTAAATCTGGAGCGTTCATTCCAAACAGGTAGTAACGGTGATATCAAAACTTAACATTAGGTATTTTGCCCGCCGAAAAAAAAAGATTGAGTAGTTAAGTATATCTAGAGATAAACTTTAGGTATTTTTGCCGTCGTTAACTCTAATAAAAATGTCTACTTCTTTTTATTCATTTTAGAAAAAGCAAATCATTGTAATATCTTATCATAGGCAATAAATCATAACAAATTGTTAGAGTAGGACTTTGTCATTTTCTTAAACGAGAAATGTTGGGCCTTAATTCAGTATTCTAAGTCTAACCCTAAATTTTTATCCTTGTGCTTAAGTAAGGCTTATTGATATGATTCAAGTTGTGAAGTAACTAAGACATCTCGAGGAGCCAAGTGTATATAAAGAGGAAGAAATTATGCACATTAAGGTGGAGCTGAAATGGATGCACATGCCACAATGGTGCAAGTAGGCTTGTGAATACTCAATGACAACTTTCGAATGATCTACCAAGTGAGTCACTCACAAGGTTTAAGACCAACAATTTTAGTAAGTCTCTATATGTGATGAGTTAGCAAGTTTACACATTGGGGCTCAAAATTAGTACTAATCAACTTTAGGAGAGCCTAATCACAATATAAGGTTTTGTGAGCACATAAAAAATCACAATATAAGGTTCTAGAGGACACAAAAAAGAAGCATGAACATTCATTAAGGATACAAATGGTCAATTAACGTGGTTGTTTACTTGCTTTGGAGTAGTCCTAATCCTCACTCAGAAATAGATGGACTATTTTGGGTGCTTACACTTGTTTATTGTATTATTTTGTGTGTTTTAATTCTAAAACTTTCAGTTTATACGTTATAAAGGCAGAGTTATGTGTGAATAATTTCATCCTTAAATAATAGAGTATTTGGTAATTGTAAAGCATCTCCAAGGCTCGATTTTGATGAATGCAAAATACAATATAATGATGGATTAAGAATATAAGAGTGTGTCTCTTCAAAAATCATTTCGAACTTATCATAATGTTTCCGTGGTGTTTAACAACTTAACTAATCATCCTGATTATTGAGCATTGTTCTTGAGTATCTTGGTGTGGTGTCTTATATCATGTAGTCTTAGTTCTTATCTCTTTAGATATTGGGTCAAGTCTTAACATTCTTGTATTTTACAGATCTTTAGATCTTTTCAAATCATTGTTATTGAGTCTTATCACATTTTGTTGGTAAGGATCATATCACTCATCAGGCTCGATCCAATGCAAGCTTTGAGCTTGATCCTAGAGAACCAAGCTTAAATTCATAAGCATCTCACTAGAGCAGCAGGTTGGAGATGGCGATCATAATGCGAGTAAGGCTCGCGAGAGAACTATACAAATTTATGACTGTTATGAAGCATCTAGCGCATTCTTGATCAAAGGAGATGTGTCCCGAGTTGATTAAATATCACGATGAATCTATCTTAACTTCTTATTTGACATGATCCGTGTCTTTATCTATAATGTGATAGGTCATAATCTAGTGAGTCGAGATGACCCAGTCTATCTAGTTATAGCTAGTAACATGTGATGTGCATGCAATATATATGGAAAACACGGATGGACATTTGAATGCATAATAAAATAAACTTAAGAGTATTGAATGAATAATTCATATAACTATATACATGTGTTAAGATGAACGACATGTCACTTCCATGACATTTGTTATGCTGTCGTTGTTCTACTTCCCCTCTACTATGTCTCAGCAACTTCTAGAACAGTCTGTGGATATAAGCTTGACGTGTCTGTGCTTATCATCAATTCCTTCATCGTACAGCCCTGGCATCAGCCTATTGGCTAATATATTATTCGTACAATTCACAACTGTATTGAGCGATATAGAGCTGAGGAATATCCTCTGAATTTTAGGGTTAACCTACCTTGTATAAATTCAACAATAATCAATGAGAAATATCATGGCTGATTTTATTCTTCTTTTTGTGAATAGCTTTTATTACTTTCCTTTCAACATGAATATTCATAGTCTTTTTGTTACAACTTTTGATATGATGAGAATTTGTCTCAAATAGCCGTCCAAATTTTGTGTCAAAGAAGCAACTTATATATACACATCGCTCGACCTTTGTGACAACAATAAACCTACACTTATTGCTTGACCTTGTGGTGACAAGAAGATACCTCATATCTAAGCTACAAGTCCTCTTGGTTTCTTAAACATTATTATCTCGGAGCCAGTAACGATATCATCTTTAAACATATAAGGCGCAGACAGGGGTTATATGTGCCACCTTTGGGATCCACTATCAAAACTTAAGTTTGAAAATCATTTGGTACCATTGACAACCTTTGTATATTTTTGGTATTCTAACATAATTACGAGAGAACAAAGGGTTTAGTCAAATCTTGTGATATATAGAGTTTTCACTTTCATTGACTTTGAGTGGTTATTGAGAGTCCAATGCATGCCACCTAAAGCCGTTATAATAGCTTGTTCAGTTGAAATCTGAGAGACAATTGTACTTCCTCTCGCATAACTCTGTATGCCGCGTCATAGTTAGTTAAGTTATAAATTGGAAATCAAGTAATAAAGTAAACAAAGGGTAGGCTTTAAATTCGTCTATGTTTGATCCTATTGGGACACTGAAATCTCATTTTTTTGTAAGTGGCCAAAGCCTTACTTTTTATTATTTTATCATATTTATGGGCATTTATTGTATAGTCGATATCCATAGAAATCCTATCTGGTTCCATGTACAAGATCTTGGGCTCTTCGGTTGGCTTGGGTATATCGGCCCGAGCTCGCCGAGTTGAAGTTACCTCAAGACAACAAAGCTCAATTTCAGATGTTTTGTATAATGGTTTAAAATCATATTTTTTCGCTTGAAAGATGTTTATGGGTTTGGACTCTCCGACGCAATATTATTGTTGTTTCAGGTTCATAGGATCATGGGTTTCTTTGTCGTTTGTCAGCCAATGTGTTCATATGATCATGGGTTCAATCCCCATGGGCTACAGAAATGTATGCTCTTTATGATTTATCATAAATTATGTAATTTTGGCTAATAGTATCATCTGCGTTTACACTGCTAATATATCATGTAATTTTAGCCAATAGTGTCACTTCTAAAAAATAAAAATAAAAAAACCCAAAGGATTTCCAAACCGGAATCCGAAAACTATAAATTGAACAAAGTTTATTTTTTTTAATATTATTTTTGAATTTATTTTTTATTGTGAAATCAAGGAGACAGTTTTGTTTCAAACATAGAACATGGAAAAAAATTGAGCAAAAGGTTTGCTTGCCTAATTAGTTGTTCAGCCAACTAAAGATATCTAATGCCTCAATTATCTTAATCAATAATATATGTGCAGTAAATGCTCGTTATTCATCAAATAAAATATTGATTTAAAATAGAAACGTTTTTTTTTTTTTTTATTCAGTCGAACTCATTGTCAAAAAAATCGAAGGTAATTTAGACAATTTATATTCGTTAAATGGGCTTATTAGCTATTCATTTTTATTTAAAACTATAAAAAAAACTATGGCTAGTTTGTAACAGCCAAAACTTAAAATGGCTATTTTGCTTACTTACCTTTTTTTTTTTTTTTTTTTTTTTTTTTTTTTCGTATGAGAGATTCGATGAATTAGTATATTACAAGAGACAACCAACCCCATAACTACACGACCCACCCATTTATTCCCCAACTATATTTTCCGACTTTTATTACTCGAAGCCAAAATCACCAATTTGGATAGCTACGACTCCAAATACCTTTCGACGATCTCTATCTCCGACAAACTTTTTATTCATATATATATATTTTTCTTCTCTCTAAGGTATATTCACTCTCCCCCTTTCTTCTGTCTTCCATTCATGTACGTCTATTCGTTTTGAATATATAATTGTTTTTACGTACTGTTTCTATTGGAATTTTCTCTTGGTGTTGTTCTGCGGCTAATCAATCCAGTTTTTTTCCTTTATTTTTTGTATTCGGTTTTTTTTTTCCCTGTGATTTTCATCGTCTGACTAATAAGATGTCTAGTTTCAGTAAGTAATTTAGAATAAGGGATGAAATAGATTTCTACTTTTGTTTAAAAGCTTACAGCTTTCTCTGTTGAAAGCCTTGAAATCGGTAGAGGCGTGAATGACCCATGTGAACTTTCGTTTCAGGATCACATGAATTTCAAATTTGTGAATATTCTTCCATCATGTTAATCACGATTTTATTCTCGGCAGGATATATTATTCGAAACCGGTGTTGTTCCGAGACTGTGTTCAAATGCATAGCCGCGAAAAAGGCTCATAAGTCAATATAGTCTGTAACTCATGTGGCCTCTATGCATGCTGTTTAATAAGAATTTCAAAGCAGAGGAAGAAGAGAGAGAACGCTCGGAATTTGTAGAATGCTTAGCTGATGCAAAATCATCTGTAAATCATGGCAATTCTGTGTTGCCTAGTTCTCATTTTGTCGAAGTGAGTCTGATTAGTTCGCGTACTAATTCCCAACAATTGTTTGCGATCTGTGATTACTCGCTGAAAAAACACACAAATTGTTTTTTTGTGATATACTCATTAAGGTGCTATTATTATGGTTATTATAGGTTCCACACATAAATCAGTTGTATGCTTGGGATTGTGGCCTTGCTTGTGTTTTGATGGTTTTTGGTACTTTTGGTATTCATAGTCACAACATCGAGTCACTGGCTGAGCATTGTCGCACCACAAGGTGATTCCCTAAAATTCTCTATTTTTGTGTATGAGAACTCAAATTCGCTCTCCGTGTGTTTGCATAGGTACTACATTGGTTAGAGACATTGTTAGATCGACTAAGCTGGACTTGACATAAATCAAGTTCATCTGTGGAATGAAATTATTTTGTTTGTTCGTTTTATAACTTATTATTGAACTCTTCGTGCGCAGCATTTGGACTGTTGACCTGGCATACTTACTGCAGAAATTTTCCGTCAGTTTTTCCTACTACACAGTAACATTTGGGGTAAATCCAAATTACTCTGTTGAGACGTTTTACAAGGTGATATGCTCGATTTGTTGCACTCTTTTTTCCTCTTTTTATTTTCATTTTTTTAATTTTCTCTTGTAGTGTAACATAGTACCTTGATGAAAGCGTTTATCTCTGTTTTTAATAATATTTATACGTCATAAACAAACCAGCGAAGTGTCTTGTAAAGATTTGTACTTCTTTCCAGAGTTATTCTGAACTTTGAACTTAAATTATGTTACAGGAGCAATTACCGAATGATCTAATACGAGTGGATACGCTGTTTAAAAGATCATTGGAAGCTGGTATAAAAATTAAGGTAATAACTTTAAACTCGTAACTGTGGCTTTTGAGGATAAATTTAATTACCATTTAATGTTGAAAGACATCTATATTCGCCCTCAAATTCAGTACCATTTTTTAAAAAAAATCTATAACAGTGTAAGTCAATCAGCCAAGAAGAGCTATCTCATTTGATCTTGTCGGGGAAATACATAGCAATCACGTTGGTTGACCAGCACAAACTGAGGTTAGCTCTCCTTTAAAATCTCAAATTATTTGTTTCTTCTTTGATTTACGATATACTAACTTAAAGTCTACTGTCACGATGTTATGTTGTTAGCCGGTCTTGGATGAAAGATGTGTTTGTAACAGATTTCAGCGACAGTAATTCCAATTACACGGGTAAGTTCCGAAACGTAATTCATAGATTCAGAGTATTCCAGTGAGACAAGAAGGATACTCGAGCTAGCTCATGCCTGTGTTTCCCAGTTTTGGACTCCTTTTTGTAGAGCCGATATAAGAAAGCTTTTTCACGTGTAGGTCATTACGTGGTAATATGCGGTTTTGACAGTTCAACTGGCGAGTTTGAGATTCGAGATCCGGCCAGCACTTGGTTGGTTCCATATAATATAAATTCCTATCCAATTTTTTTATAATTAGTTTCCGATATTCACATAAGTAGTAGCCTTTACACAGACATTAATTAGAGCTCATATACCTTTTTATCAATGGCCTCTTTTTGCAGGAAACATGTTAAGATATCATCAGACTGTCTAGAGGAGGCCCGAAAAACATTTGGAACCGATGAGGACCTTCTCGTGGTAAAGCCATTTGTATATATTTGGTGCCTATTACAAGTGATGTTCCTCTGATTATGATATATTAATGCAGATTTCTTTGGAGAAAAGATATGATAACAAGCAACTTGCTTCATCGACGCTGCTTTCTCAGATCTTCCCTATTTTTGATTCTGGATCTTTATAGCATCACAACTTGTTCATGTATAGTATTACTTTCTGTACATTATGAAGAAGATAAAAGAGTGAAATTATGACCTGTACTTTCTAGTAAATAATAAACACCTTCAAAGTCTGTAATTTAAATTCTGTATGTACTTCCTTCTTGAAATTTCAAAATAAAAGTTACCAAGCATGAGTAGAAAGCAAGTATTATCAAGCTGTTGTTTAAAAATGTCGATCTCGTGATGGTTCCATTTTTCATGAAATAATGATGGTGGATAGGAAAGCGAAGGAAATTTGACGATGCCGAATTTTTTAAATTCTTAGCTCTTAACAAAAGTTTTGTTATTTAAAAAAATAAAATAAAAATTCGTGAGAAGTTTGGATTTTATTTTTGTCAGAACTTTGGATAATTGCTAGAATATCTGAGTAAGATCGAACAATTGAATAAAACTTATAATAACGGGGTGAAAGTAACAAGTAACGTAGAATAAATTAGGTCCCAAATTTACATTTGGTTTAGATAAAAGGCAAGAAATTGTTCTTCCTATCCTGAAAAATCTTGATGCCTAGAACATACGTCACTTCCCCCAAATCCTTCTTGTGGAAGTGTGCGCTCAACGAACCTTCACATCCGATAACGTCTTCACATTTCAGAAGTACGTCATCCACGCAAAGTATTAAGACTACAACATCATGGTCCTTTAGTTTGTAAACACAAGATTCGTCATCATTCTGTTCGAAGCCATAGGTCTTGATACTCTCATCAATCCTCGAACTCTAGGAGTGCGAAGCTTGGTTAACTCCGTAAATGGACCCGTTAAGCCTCAACACGTCATTTTCTTGTCTCTTATCTGTAAATCATTTTGAGTGTTCCATATAAATGGTTTTGTCTAGCATTTTGTTAAGGAGACAATCTCGACGTCCATTTGCTGAATCTCATTTTCGAGACATTCGACGATGGATAAGAATATGCGAATATTTTTCAACATGGCTACATAAGCAAATGGTTGCTCATAACCGGTACCTTCTTGTTGAGTGTATCCTCTAGCCACAAGTCGATCCCTAAAGGTATAAAAAAAATTCTCTTTTCTTATTATAGAGCCACTTTAAATGATGAAGCGTCTACAAGATCCTTGAAGAGTGAGAGTACATAGTCTCGATTTCCTGGATCATGGCTTCAAGCCATAGGTCATTCGCAATCGGACTCTTTGTATGTTTTCTTCCCATTTATTTCTAAAAACGCTTTTGATTTTCACACCGTTGATGTCGATCACAAACCATGTTGGTTCCACCGCTCAGGTTCCGACAACTTGAGTAGGACCTTCATCATCTTCTACTTTAGTGACTACCGTTGTCGGTACAAGAACATCTCTCTCTTTCAACATTTCTCCGAATACCACTTTCCACAGAAGCTTGAAGTTTGTCATAAGTTCACTTTCTTTCTTCCCCTTTTTAAGATCATCATTTGGACCTCCCCAAATTATGCAGTTTTTGGAGTAATTTTCCTAGAGCCTGAAATATAGTAATTATGCTCCCTTCAATCTGATTCGCACCAATTTTGCGACCAAATGAGTCAATTTGTTAAACCAGCACATTTGAATTGGATGGCCTTAAATCTTGTGAGAGACCATTGGCAAGCGTAGTGATGACCACTGTTATTGTTGACAAATTTGAAAAAAGTAATGGCCTTAGCTAAACAAAATTACCTAAATCTTAGGTAGTTAATCTTAAAAAAAAAAAAAAAAAAAGGTGGTTAAATAGTTTTGCCAAAGTCAATGACCATTTCCTCATTCAAGGTTGTAAAGGATAACTTGATTAATAAGGAACAGTGGGAAATTAGTCCGGGGAGTTCCCTCAAGGTATTTTTATTTTCATATATCGTGCATTAAAGGACCTCCAATGCTAACATTATACTTGGTGTAATTTTTACACAAAATATAGTATAATTACACCAAATAATAATATAGTGCAACTTTTACACCCATTTTTTTTTCTCCAATCGTACTACATTATATCCTACACTAAATGGAATATTCTAATAATATTTTTTTATTAGCTTTTTAATCTAAGATACTTTTAGATTAGTGTCTTAATTTTATTAGTTATTAGTTATGTCTCATTACATATAAAAATTTAATTGTATTTTATTTACTAACTATGTGTAACATATAGTATAAATCAATAATAAATTATCTAAAAATAAAAAAGTGTAATTAAGAAAAATGAAAAATTAATAAACTTCATTACATAGATAATACAACATTTTATGTGAATAAATAATACACCATTATAAAAAAAATATGAAAATTACATATTACTAATTGAATTTTAATTAATTACATAGTTATTGGTTTGATATCTATATTTTTTTTAATTATCATCTTAATTTAAGTGGTATTGAAGAAATTAATTTGAATTATAAATAAAGCTCTAAATAGTTAAAAACATATTGATTAAACTAGGATTAACTAATATTATGTACTTTAGTTATGAATTATGAATTAATTAGATTAAAATGATGCTTAAACATGTGGTGTAATTTTTGCACCAAATTTGGTACAACACTATTCATTTGGTGCAAAAATTACACCAAATATGAAGTTATAGTATTTTTACCATTGGAAACTCTAACTCCATAGAGTTCTCTACTAGAGATGCTCTTGGACAAAAAGCTGCCAACCGTATTGATAATCACCACATTGAAAGACTTTTATTTCATTTATTTCCTACACTATTTTTCATTTGAGTACATGGCTTTGCATGAGTTTAATGAAGCGGCAAGCCCCCGAATTCTTACGTACTTGAATTCCATGTTGTATTTGACCCGACAAATGGTAATAGAGCTTTAAACTCCTTCGGATTATCCATGAACTTTGGATGTGTGGATAAAACTTGGTTTGACCATGAATATTTTACATTATGTTCATGATTTATGTGAGAATCTTAACATGTTTATTGGTCCATGGATTTTAGCTTGTTTTCCATGAAAATTCTAAAAAATAAAAAAAATAAACACCAAAATTAATAGGTGGAACTTCGACGACAATAAAATTAAATTTAATAAAACTTCTGTTGTCAATAACCACCAAAGCCTACATTCCGACGGCTTTTCGGCAATTTTTTGCCAGGTCTTGAATTATTGGTCTCATATTGAATTTGAAAGATCTTTTGCCATTTTTGGCCTGTATTGAAGTAAAACATTTAGCAGCATTCCGTGGCCTACTAAGTTCAAGGGAAAAAGAAGATCATTCCAAATGTCATCTTTGTACGCCAAAACAAAATGGAGTGGGCACAATTTGAGAGGATTTTATTGACAAGCCAAGTGAATCAAGAAATAGACAGAACGAGATAGTAAGTTAAAGCTCAAGACCAGCTATGGAATAAGTGATTACTTCTATTTTATTTTAGAGAAATTGTCTCATTTGCCATCAATTTCATAACATTTTCATATTTTCCACCAAAAGACTAATTTTTCCCAAAATGTCACAATCTATGTCAACAATGTTGACATCTCATAGTGAAAGGCAAAAATAGATGTCAACATTGTTGACATAGATGTCAACAATGTTGATATTTCGGTGTTATTTTGGATCAAATTAGTCTTTTGGTGGAAAGTGGAAAAATATTATAAAATTGGTGATAAATGAGGCAATTTCTCTTTATTTTATCATAATCTAATGCAAGGCTGCATTTTCAAGTTCTACTTCATTATGTATGCACGTAAACATAGTACATGGAAATTTACTTTGATAAGAAAAAAAAACACATTGAAAATTACATTCTAGAACCTAGGTACGACTTGTTTTCGATTATTGATGATGAAGTTACAATATACGGACTAAAATTTTCAATATGTAATAGATCTCACAAAATATCTCTTTATTAAACGTACGTACAGACGGCAAGTATTCGTCATATTTTTTTTCTGCATCCTCAGTAGTTGTCATAATAAAGATACATATATGACTATGTAATACCAATTCATTTTTCAATAAAAATAATTGAATACAAAAGATTCACATTTCAGTAATTTCCTAACATGAAATGTAAGTCTGTTTTTTCAACAAAAAGTCACTTCTAATAAGTCCCTCACAAATTCATGTTCACTAGCGGCCAAGGCACATTTACACCATAGAGACGTGCACACATTATACTGATGTTTCAGTATGTTGGGCAACATTTTATTTATTTATTATTTTTTTATAATAAGGGCAACCTTTTATTATAAGGCTGATTTTTTTTTTTTCCCTATAATACTCTATTGATATAATAATTGGCAACCACTAAACTATTGGAAGATACAAAAATACGAATGAAATAAAAGTGGGCAACTACTATTTCTTCACATTGAATTTTTGTTGTAGTAGTTACAATCTTCGTATTGAACTATTTTCTATATATATATATATGGGAAATATGACATCTCGAATACACCGTAAAGTATTGCACAAGATAAGCAAAGCTGGACAGGCCGAGCTCCCTGTAAAGAAAACTGTATCTAAAATCTAAACCACTTTTCCTTTTACATACAATCCAAGTGAAAGGTGTTCTTTCATACATATAGAAGTCTTGGAGTTTTTCACTCCAAGTCACTAAAGGTGTTCTTTCATTTTAGTACCTTTGGTTCAATGTGGAACATAAGTCGACCGAATGTAATGAGTTGGTTTTCTAGGTAAACTAGTTGAGAGAGAGAGACGTGTCGCTATTTGACGTAGTCACGTAGCGATCTCATGAGAAAAACTGAAAATATGTAGTTCTTTGAACACTACATCTTTCATGTGAGGTTTTCACTTGTTTGAACAATTAATTGAGTAATTAAACCATCAAAATTTGGAGATTTGCTAAATAGTCAATCTTATTGTAAATAGTCATTATGATGATGTGACATTGTTTGGACGTTTTTAGCATTTCATTTAGAGTCTGATGGTTATTTACAATTATTAACGGATATTTACAACTATTAATGTTTTTTTGGTTTTGTTTATAAAATATCGCGGCTATTTACTTAAAATTTAACAAATGTTGGCTATATGGCATACCTTGAGTTTTCGTATGACTATACCTAGAGAGCCCTTGTTTAAAATAGGGTCGTACAAAACCATACCGAAAATCGGATTAAACCGATAACCGAACCGATCCAAAACCGATAATCGTTGACTCGCTATATATTTGAAATTCGGATTCAGATAACTGATCAAATTCGGATTCAGATAACCGATCCAGTTTCAAAAACTAAACCGGATATCGGTTTTGAATTTTAAAAAATCGGAGATCGGATATTTAACTGATTATTTTTATTAAAAAATAAATAATCTCGTTAGGATAATATGATTCGTTTTTATTCGGAGTTTGATCACTGGAATAATTGATAACCGAGTAAGGATTTAAAAACTAGTTTCATAGTGATTATTGATTTCAAGAATTGGAAAAAAACGGTTTTTAAAACTGGATCCGGATTTTAAAGAACTGGATAACCGAATTTCGAAAATCGGATATTAAAATTGGATATTGGATTTAAGAAACTAGATAACCGAATATTTTGGTAACCAAATTTTGATTTTGGACAAAACTGGACCGGTTATTGGACCAAATTTTTTAAAATTGAAAATTCGGATTCGGATATGAAAAATTGTCAAAACCGAACCGAACCGATCCAATTTCGGCCCTAGTTTGAAAGACACGAGTTTAATCATTAAAAATATTGAAATGTCTTTATCATTGAAATTTGAATAATTTATTCGTAATTTATCCTTAAAAATTAAATGTAAGCAATTGCATAATATAAATATATTTTTTATAAGTTGTAAATTTGTTTTAAGGTATTTAGGTAAAGTATATAAATAAATTACTAAAAAATAATAATTGAAGAATTAATTTACTTTAAAAAGTCCCCTAAAATGTCAAATAATGGATAAATTTTAATTAATAATAAAAAATGACTATTACTACAAAGTAAATTGAATGATCAAAATATGATAATGGGAAATGGACAAGAATATGACTATTACTATAATGTTCAAAGCATGTTTTAAATGGACCATAACTAGTTCGAGAAAGTCTCTCTCTCTCTCTCACACACACACATACACATGCGTGTGCACGCGCACATACACACACGGATTTCAAGCTATGCCCAAGATGGACTGCCTCAATGGATTCTAAGCTTTGATTTTTTAAAAATATTTTTTTAGAATATTTTAGTTTTCAATTTTTATTTATTTATTAACAATAGAATAACAGAGTATTATATTTGGCCAAGATTAAGGCCACTTTTGGAATGGAACGTCGATTCCGAAATTCCAACAAGAACGGAACAAATTTTCCGTTCCGCTTGTTTGTCGTGGTTTAGGTTAAGGTTTAGAAATTATAAAAGTTAAGTGCTTGACCAAAATCGTAGTTATAGAATTGAAAAAAAAAAAAAAACTTTTACAGACTTTGGTAGAATGAAATATCATTATTGATATTCATGTCTATTTCTTCGTATAATATGACTCTTAGAGACTTTTAGATTGTAAAAATAGTAATAATTTTCCCTATATTTAGAATGATAGGTTTTTATGTCTTTTCATGTTTTCTCGTAATAATACATCATCTTTATATATATATTAATAGACATTAATTTAAAAATAAATTTGGAATGAGACATAGTTATACCTACAGCTCAAAACGTGAAACTAAATAGTGCCAAATTCATTTAAGATACGAGTCTAATACGTATTTTAATACAACTCAACAATGTAAATGATATTTTCCTCTATGGTAATTAAGAGACTCGGAGAACCCAATCAAGTAATCAAGTAGATCAAAATTTAAAGCCTGACGTTGACCTCTTGTAGTACTGTGACATAATCATTCAAGATCACTGTTAAAGTGTTAAAGGTCCCAAGTTTTAGTCTCCACAAGGCCCAAACAATGTGGTCCAATAACAATGGCCCAAGTTCAAGGGATGATCAACAAAACTTGTGATACAAGTGTACTTGGAAATTTGCGATACAAGTATCCTTTTTAAGGGATTATTGGGACATTTCCTTTAACTAATAACAACAAGAAAGAACTCTCTCATGAACTTCCGAAATGCCATTCATTACGAACTTACCTTAGGTTTGCTCGTTATTAATTCTACTGTAATACTTGGTATGATTCCTATGAGGCATCGAACGGAGTGAGATGACACTATTTTCTTATCTCTTTTATCTCACATTCTCTTTTATCTCACTGCGTTCGATACGTCATTATCTCACTAAAATCGAGCGTTCGATACCTCAATACCTTCGGTATTAACTAGGACTAAATTAAGGGACATTTCCATTTTCCTATTTTTTTCAAAAATTTACCAAAGTAGGACTATTAAAAAAAAATTATTTTTCTCGATGGGCTGAGCGGGAAAATAGAAAGAAAGAGAAAAAATAAGAGATTTTATTGGGGAAGATTGTAGGTTGTTAATTAGTATAATGGTATAATAGGTAGAATTTTGTGTATCTCTCATTTGACTTTTTTTTTACCGGTCCTAGTTTGGTAAATTTTTGAAAAAAGTAGGAAAATGGAAATTGGCCTTAATTTAGTCCTACTTTTGACAATTTTCCATTATTATTTTCAGATGTATATGAATTTTCCAATAATTTTGGAACAAAATTCATTAAGTCTATTTTAATTTAAAAATTTGACTATCCATTTTACGTATTTATTTTTTTAACAATCTCTCTCTCATGGCTGCTTTTTTTTGTTGAGTTGTTGAATCATCTTGACGTTCACTTTCGTTCTCATACAATCATTTGAAGATTTTTTTCATTTGAAGAATCTATAAATTTGTTTGAAGATTTATTAACATTTTGTCCATTTATAGATGTCAATTAATCTTCAAAGATTATGAGATTTTCTTCATAGATTTTGGGACTTCGTTTGAAGATCTATTGACATCCATAAAATTTATTGATAAAGGTGTCAATAAATCTTCAAAGAAATTCTTTGAACCTTTGAAGATTTATTGACATTTTCAGATTCTTCAATTGAAAAAAAAAATTCAAACGGTTGTATGAGAACGAAAGTGAACGTCGTGAGAACTCAACAACTCAAAAAAAAATCAGTCATGCACGAGAGAGAGAGAGATAGAGAGAGAGTGTTAAAAGATAAATACACAAAATGAGTAATCATACCTTTGGATTAGTCATACCTTTGAATTGAGATAGACTTATTGAATTTTGGACCAAAATTATTGGAAAGATTATAGTTGTGGTATAATCCCTTATTTGAAACTGAGAACAACCGCGATACAAGTATCCTTCATGTTTAGACATTAGAGATTTACAATGCAAGTTAATTTGTTTTGCCATTAATAAGTACTAAGATCATATTCAACAAAAAACTCCATAGATGCAGTTTCTTGCACTCCAAAATGTAGTTTATGTCACTTCAAATAGTATTTTATTTCTAATCCAATACTCTATTTTTTTACACATAATCCATACTTTTTATAATATTTTATAATTTTATATTCCTAGTTATTACATAATAGTACATATATATTGAACTTCTATCTTTTGTATTCAATCATGCTATACAATTTTACACCATATTATATAAATTTAAAATAATTATCTGACTCTCCAATAAATACAAAGTAATATTTTAAAAACAAAAAATAAACACATTACATATAACATTTAAATATTCCGAAAAAAATTTATAAAGTAAGATGCTTACTAAAATACTAATTAAAACTATACATATACTTGATGTTGCTTATGTCTATCATTTCGTAATTTGCACTTGACTTTATCATGTATTATATTTTAGTAATTTATTTTTAAAATTTAAATTTATATATACGCGATGTACTTTAATGACTTTTAATCAATGTTATGCCAAATTAGAATTATATAACATGATTTTGTGATAAAAAAAAATATAACTACGTGTAAAATATTAAAATACATTAAGTTTTGGAGTTATTTTGTAATTATTTAAATTATTTTAATATGATTAAAATCTCACTTCAAAATGGAGTAGAATGAATAGAGAAACTCCATATATTGAGTTTTTCTATTCACACACTCCATAATAGAGTGAGAAATAGGCTCGGGTTTGAGCAAATCCAACCCATTTTTTTTTCAAGTGCAAGCTAGCAAACTAGTCATTTTAAAAATATAGTCACCATCTTTAAAATTTTAAGTAATTAGTTAACATATGTTAATTTTTACATAAATTCCCTTAATTGTTTGTTTTCATAAATTAAAAAAAAAAAGCAATTACAATTCTGTAAATTAAAGAACCAATTAACTAATAAATGCAATTAAATATTTACTAAAAATAAAAAAAAATCATTGCATTATACAAAACCAATAGTAAAAAAATAGTTAAAATAAAGTAACTACCTCCTTAAAATAAAATAAGTAACAAAATAAAAATTCGCAATTAATTATCACCAATAATCAATATATAAATAAAGTGACGATTCAAAAGTTAAGAATTGGAAACCATATAACAATTAGGGCATATTAACAATAATTTACATCATAAGCTAAGAATATGAAATCATACAATAATCATGACATATTAACGTTAATTAACAAAAAAAAATATTGTTGGTTCAGAAGTTAAAAAACAATGAAACCATATAAAACCAGTAATCTAATAACGATAATCAATTTATGCAACAACTCCTGACCAGACCTCACGCTCCGCCTTAGCGAGCAACTCTATCGGGGTCACTCTCGTCATCGCCGCACCGCTTGGAGTCCCGCAGATCTGTCTGCTTTCGTCGCTGCTCTCTGGGACGGTGCTTGTCGGTGCAAACTGCAAAGTGAGTGCTCCCTCTAAGAATAATCGAAGAAGGAGGAGGAGAGAGAAATCAGTTGAGGGCTTTAGTTACCCAAAATGTAAACATCATTTAGATTGGCGGTGAATACCACCTCTTGCTAGTTATCGTAAAACGTACCACAGAAGTAAGCAAGAACTTTCAGGCAACACAATGAGTGTATTCTTAAAGCTCTTGTCGCCATGAATCTATAGGACTTGAAATCAGTGTTTTCGAGTTCATACGAGAAATATATGGATTTTTGAAGAGAAAAAAAAACGAAAATTGAGTGGACGAGAGAAAGAGAGAGAGAGAGAGAGAGAGAGAGAGAGAGAGAGAGAGAGAGAGAGAGAGAGAGTACTTGTTGAAAATAAGAAGTTAAAACAATTAATAATAATAATTTGAATATATACTTAAACATGTTTCACAAATCAGGAAAAGACAAAAAAAAAAAGACATTAAATATGTCATGTCAACCTATAGTTATTTGTTTAACATTTTTAAATATTAGCTAAATTAAAATTCCTACGTTTCATATAGTACTAACTTGGTGCTATTTCTCTTTTTGCAACTAGTTATTAGAAAGAGATTGGTGTCAGAGGTTAGCTACGCTCTTTGGGTTCATTTGAGACGCGAATACATGTTGCATGAATTTTACGACATGTTTTTATTTTATTTTATTATTAGCATGAATTTTCCTTATAATATCGTTTATGATTTCATGTAAAATGTCGTCCACTTATTAACTTGTCAACTAATAAAGAAGGGGGATTTTCGCCATAACAAATATTATTTGGTTATTTATTAGGCTGTACGGTTTGAGTTGACTTTGTAATATTTTCAGGGTTATATTCTCCCGTTCATCATAGTAAACATGATTATTTTTTTAACCTAATGTTCAATTATTCGTTTATTTTGTTTTATCAAATCAATTATTCGTCTACCAGTGAGTAATTTTGAATTATTTGTTTAAATTATTTTGGAACTAATCCATCCATCATTATTAAATTTAAAGTTTAGAAGTAGTTCCGCTGCACGGCACTAAGACCTAAATACCAATAATATGACGTTAGACTTTGTTGTTTTCTATTTAATAAAGTGCAACCATGCATTATTGGAAGAAACAAAATATCATCCAAACTTCCAAACCATTATTTTCATCGAAATATGTCGTTAGCAAAAGAGAAAAAAAAGATTATCATCACTTCAACATCAATTATGGGAATTGATAGTAAGTTATTTAATAATTTTTTATTATAATATATAAAGTAGTTTATAATAATAATTATGGGATATATATCGTTCTTTGTTAATAAAGTAATTTTATGTATTTGATATTATTGAAAGGCTTTTCAAGGATACCACAAGGTCGATTGAAAGAAATTAAATTTCTGGCCTGATAATTGTGAGTACTACTTGTACTTGTTGGAGATTTATCTAATTAAAAGTCAAAATATAATATTGATAAAGTTATAGAGATGTGCATGATCCATGATTCCATACGACGATAAAAACGATGGAGCTCTAAGATCACATCTTTGGAATAAAATCATTACTAGCTCTTATATTCTATGAGTAATGTCCGCCGATATAAACTGAAATCGAAAAAAAAAAAAAATTAGACCAGACCGGTCAATGTCTAAACAAACTTAAACCAAATAAGAGAAAAAAAAATTGGACCGGAACAAATCGGTTTGGTTAGGTTTAGCTCATTTTAGAGTCATTTAGACCGTTGTAACCATTTTAGTCCAGACCATTTTAGACCGTTAGACTGTTTTAGAGTGTTTTAAATTGACTCATCTGAGAGCATACCGTTTTACATTTATTTTGTTATATTTTCTAAGGTTAATTGGTTCGATCCGATTATGAACAGTTAATTTTGGACCTATTTTTATCATATATTTTATTTTAATATTTATCTATTTGTCCGATTTAGACTATGGTGTCAAAAATTTAGACCGAATCGAATCGCAACCGTTTGAAATTTGACCATTCATTTAAAAACTGTGAGCCCAGGAACAAAAACTAGAAGTCGTCCTCTTAAATTTAGGATTGCATCTATCTAAACCTAGCATTTGGCAACGGAAGTGACGGAAGGAAGGACTTTCGAGTCGTATTTTTGCATGACAGAATTTTCGAGTTTCGTGTGGCATGGACTAAACGATTACCAAAGACATACAGAAGTGGCAGAGGCATTGATCGGAAGAAGACAGAAGACCTGGCTTCCCCATTCGGCATCGCAGGTTTTGTTTTATTTTATTTTTTATTTTGTTTATATTAAATTTGGGTCGTTGGATGTAAAATCCAACTACCCAGATTTCGGCTGCCATTAAAGAACTGTAACAACGCGACCAAGTTTTTTTATCTTGTTTTTTTTTTTTAATTTCCAATAAGGTTTTGAGCGTTACTGGAATACCACTACCGTAAGGCAAGAAATTACGTCGTTAACGTTCGGAATTTTCCGTTGCAATCCGAGCAGAAAAAATTCGTGGTCGGAAATAATATTTTCAGTATTGTCCGATAACCAGAATTTTTCGCCGTCCTACCAAATTATATAAACGATATTTTCCGGAGCTTCTTTGAAAATAAAAATGAAAAATTTGGCCTAATCTCATTAGCAAAGCTCATTCTTCCCATGTCGCTACCACAAAGGAGCCTTTGACCCACGAATACGATGTACCCAGTCAGCACGTATCACACCGCCTCACTCTAGCAGCGTGGACCCCACAGTCAAATATTTCCACGTCACAGTTACAAGGGTAAACTCGTCACACAAAAAGTCCTCTCTCAAAATAGGGAAATGTTTGTTATAGTGCGTGCGTACCCATTCTATTACCGACGAATTCTCATCCAATCGGAGGGTCCCACGCGTTAAATGACAAGCGCGCGAACGAAAGAGAGAAAAAAATGAAACATCAAAATTTCTCCTTTTTCGCAAGATTTGACCGTTGATTGCGGACAAACATCTCGCGGGCGATTTAGATCCGTTCGATCGTAAAGGGCGAGCGATACTCAACCGTCGGAAACGCCCAAAAGTTAATAACTTAAAAAAAAAAGGAATAAAATTCGAGGGCAGGAGGGTTTTATCGAAGAGACCGTACCCAATAAACGAGAAACAGACAGATAAATATAATAATAAATGTTGTTGAGCATTTTTGTTAATTTCTTATATTTTTTTGTGATTGAATTGAATTGAAGCAAAATATGAATTCTTCTATGGTATTTATATCTAATATTAATATATCAACAAGAGTGAAGACAGACATGCTCTGAAAACCTCTGTACATCTGCCTGTTCATTCTTCTTCTTCTTCTTTTTTTTCTAAATAATACTTACTTGCTTGCTCTCTTAAGTTTCTTCATGCTATTTCTGTATGTGATTGTGCCATAAAGTATTTGCTTTGATTGGCCTGAGTCAAGGAATAGTGGTTGTTGCGAAGGAAAATAAAAAGCAAATAGAAAAGAAGAAAGAGATTCCGTTGGCGGAGCTTTCTGTGGGGGAGTTTGGTTTATCACACTTGTCATGTGATTTTGGAATGTTGTGATATATTGTGTTTTGAAGAGCCAAGGGCGTTACGTACAAGGTGAATCAAAAGTCACAAACCTTGCTTTGGCTTGACCGAGCTTAGAGCAAGCATAACTAGTTCATATACATTTCTATCCAAAACAGAGAGAGAGAGAGTTCTTCCATGGCTGCGACAAATCTGTTGGAAGAAATAAACGAGCCGAGCATCGACACGGACAAGCTGAGCTACGAGATATTCTCGATTCTGGAGAGCAAATTTCTGTTCGGCTACGACGACCAGAAGCTCTGGATCCCCAAACAGATCGCTCCGACCGCCGAGGCGGAGGCGGAGAAGCTCGAAGCTCAGCCGCAAGGTCTGGCGTCCGAGAGCGACGTCGCGGCGGCGATCAAGAACCAGAGAGGAAAGATATGCATCCTCAGCATCGACGGCGGCGGCGGAATGAGGGGAATCCTCTCCGGTAAAGCCCTAGCTCACCTCGAGGCGTCGCTGAAGTCGAAATCCGGAAATCCGGACGCGAGAATCGCCGACTACTTCGACGTGGCCGCCGGCGCCGGCGTCGGCGGAATCTTCACCGCCATGCTCTTCGCCACTCGCGACCAAACCCGCCCGATCTCCGACGCCGACGACACCTGGAAGTTCCTCGCGGAACACGGGAAGAGACTGTACCGCTCCGGCGGCGGCGTGCTCCGGCGAGTCCTCCGGCCGGGCCACGGCGGCTCCTCCGGCTCTGCGACGTCGGGATTGGAGAAGGCGATGAAGGAGGTCTTCAGCAGCAAAGGCCGAGCCCTAACCCTAAGGGACACATTGAAGCCGGTGCTGATCCCTTGCTACGACCTCTCCAGTACGGCGCCGTTTTTGTTCTCCAGAGCCGACGCGCTGGAGACGGAGAGCTTCGATTTCCCTCTCTGGGAGGTCTGCCGCGCCACGTCAGCAGAGCCGGGCTGGTTCGACCCGGTCCCGATGCGGTCCGCGGACGGGCTGACCCGGTGCCTCGCCGTGGACGGAGGATTGGCGATGAGCAACCCCGCCGCGGCGGCCATCACGCACGTGCTGCACAACAAGCAGGAGTTCCCGCACGTGCGGGGCGTGGAGGACATTCTGGTACTTTCCATTGGGACCGGCCAGGGTTTGGAGGTCAGCTACGACGGCGAGAAGGTCAAAAAGTGGAAGCCCAAAGAGTGGGCCCGGCCCGCCGCTAGGATCGCCGCCGACGGCTCCGCCGAGCTCGTCGACCAGGCCGTGTCCATGGCGTTCGGTCATCGCCGGAGCTCTAACTACGTTCGGGTTCAGGTACAATATTATTAATTGTTATTCTTTCATTTATTGTTAAATTTATTATGCAACAATTCCGAGTCTCTGACTTTGCAAATATGACGTCTTTAACTCGTTTTTTATTAAGAAATATATCATATATTAGTAGTGGTTACTAAGTATTTCCTATTTGGAGTTGGTGCGCATTAACTCGTATATTGAAAATTCTTCTAAGTTTTTGATTATGTAGTGTATATTTATTGAACTTGGAAAGTGCCTAAGATGTTTTCAATGCCCGATCACCAATTTTCAACACCCATTGGTAATATAAGGAATCCTTTGATTGCGGTGTTTTGTGACATCATGTGACGGTAACTTCAATTTTTAAGTGGAAATCTAGGCAGTCATTTATTACCAAAATTTACCGTGTGGCTATTTCGCCTCTTTAAGAAGGGTTTGTTCTTTGTTCACTCTCTTCGCGTGTTTCTGGTGTACGAGACAGACTAGGCCAGCCTGGTTAAATGGTCAATCGTTTGTGTGATGTCGTTTTGTTATGACATGTAGATATTATTCGTATGGATAGAAAATAGGTCGATAGATACACACCCATATTTGGGATTAGCTGACATGCTTCGGAGTTGGGTTAAATATGGTATCACGCAATTTAATGCTGTGGTGTGGGAGAAGGAGAGGCTGGTAGTAACTCTAGTTATAAAGAACCGTTTTGGCATTTTCTGAAGTGAGAGAGTGAGACTGAGAGACTGTCTTTGGGTGGACTTGAAAGTTGAAACCTCTGTTCTTTTTTTGTGTAGTTTGTGACTAATGGGAACCAAAATGGGGACCTATATGTGTCCATGTCTGTGTCTGTGTGGTGTTTTTAGACTATGCTCGGCTTCGGGAAAAAACTCTCTTTGAATTTCCTTTGGGGTCAGAGAGAGAGAGAGAGAGAGAGAGAGAGAGATTCCAATTTCTTAATTAAGGACTTTCGAGAAATGACTGTTTTTGGACCAACTCTATACCCACCTCGTTTGACAATTTGTCCTTGAAAAAGTCGGTTTCCTGCTTTTGGAATTTTTTTTTTTTTTAGTTTTTTTTTAATATATCTCACAAAATACCCAATATTTGCCAATTGCGTGGGGTAGTAGTGGAGATTCTTACTCATTGGAAACCATACTCTCGTTCCCATTTTCACCTAGTTTTTCTTTAATCTCTACTTAGGGGAAACAATTCCCACTAGCTTAGCGGAAAGTGAATTGTTGTTGAACTGGTACCGCAAATACTTAGGGGAAACAATTCCCACTAGCTTATAAGGTGTTCGCTTTATTTGCTAAATGCATATAGGTTAGCTATTATTATGATTTAGACTTGTGGTGCTTTACTTTATGTAATGCCATTGCCAACGTAGCAGAGCAAAAGTCTCTGATCCATCTTCATTTTCTTTTTCCTTTCTAGTATAACTGCCTTTTGCCACTTGGTGTCTATAGGTAGAAAGTTTGGTTTCTATTTCTCTCAACCTCTGAATGTAAATAATGCAGGCAATGATATATGGATATGGTCTATAGGACATCGAATTCTAGTGGGAATGAAAGCGTTCTTTAATTATAAATGAATGTAAAGTCTTTTCCATTGTTGGTGCTCGGTGTTTAATATTCTTAGTTAAGAATTGGCATATCCTTTATTGGGTATGAATGGTATTAAGTAGTCCATTATCATCACCTTTCTTCGCCAGCTAAGAAACTTTACATTTCTGGGGCCTCAAAGCTTTTCATTTGTGGTCTAAGATACTAAAAGCTATAGAACCGGGGTTTTGTCAGGCAAACGGATCAAGCATGGGGCGTTGCGGGCCAAATGTAGATACGGACTCGAGTCCCGGCAATGTAAATATGCTTCTGGGATTGGCGGAGGAGATGCTGAAGCAGAAGAACGTCGAGTCGGTGCTCTTCGGTGGCAAGAAGATCGGCGAAGAGAGCAATTTTGAGAAGCTCGACTGGTTCGCCGGAGAACTGGTTGTTGAGCATCAGAGGAGGAGTTGCAGAATAGCTCCCACTGTTGCTCTCAAGCAAGCCATTCCTAGACCAACCTGAGTGAAGAAACATTATTATGGCCGTGATGTGACGGTAAAAACGCTTACCCATAATTTGTATCTCCAATACCGAGCTTTTGTTCTGTTCAGATTGTATCTTCTAATCGAGTACATGAGCTTGAAGAATCCTGTAATACATATTCCTGTCACAAGAGAAGTTATTTATTTTTTTTATTTTAAACATTTTAATAGGAATGGTGTGGTGTACAATGTACATGTGCTGTCCCGTATATAATTATCTATACGAACTGAAAAACTATTTTTCAACCAAGTAGGTGCTCGGTCATAACTTCAATTTAACTTGTCTTTCCGTTTCTCTGTAGCTTGTGATAATATGCTATTTGCTAATATGTAATTTAGTGGTGGTTGATTAGAACACGGTAGTTAGATTTTCAAATTTTTGAGTTCTGTACGTCCGTGGCTCTTGGTCTTGTCATCTTTTCTGGTTTGATTTGAAGCTCTAGTGTAGCCTCAGTAACAACAACTTTGTTGTTCTTGCTAAACAGAAATAGGTGGATGTGCCAGGGACCATAATATGACCCACTCTTTGTCGGCTTACCGACACAATTCTCAACTTTCATGATGCTAGTTTAGTAATTTTGTTGTGTGCAACATTGGATTTGGAAGTCCATCCGAGGGTATACTGGTACTTTGCTGGGCATCAAATCATTGTGTATCTAAAGCATTTCCGTGGTCCGGAAAAAAAAAATTAAAGAGAAAGGTTGACCCTTTTGATTATGTCTCATGTGAATGTTTCCAATTTGCCTCAAAGTTTTATTTCGTAGGTTTTATTTATTTATTTATTTATTTGGATAGCTAATTAGGAAGAAAGATATTGGAAGGCTAGATTTTAATCTTCTCTAAATAACAGAGGTAGAAAAAACACTGGTCTTAATCAAACAAAAGCATCGTGTAAATAAAAATGTCAAACAAAAGCATCAAAGACAATAGCATCATAAATAGAAAAATAAATTACATTTTGACCCCTTAAACTACAGCCTTTGTAACAACGTTCCTCTCATAATATGAAAACTCGATCTTTACCCTTCAATATCATATTTTGTGTCATTATAGTCCTTCTAATTATTGTTAGACCAAAACGTCAGTTAAATATTAGCACATGCCCAGAGATGAGCCAAGGCTATGGGCAACAAAGCTAGCATCGACCCCAAAAGCGAAGCAGGTGAAACCAGCCAAAGCGCCAGACTTGGCGTCCAAAACGACGTAAAATAGGAAATAAACGACGGTCAAAACAAACCCAGAGTTGAGAATCAGGAATCCAAATCCCTGACAACAATCGATCAGAGGTCTGGAGGTCTGAAGGGATACAAGAGGATGAGGAGCGAGAAAACGATCGGCTAGACAAAGGCATGTGGATAGCGACATTCACCGGATTCCGATGATACACGCCATAGAAGGCGAAGTACTTCTCTAGATTGAAAAGCTTAGACATGTTTTTAATTCTGTATATGTGTTTGAGTTATGTTTCAATAAAACAAAAACAAGTTATATGTGTGTGTGTATATATATATACACACACACAAGTACATTTCGATAATTTCCCTCTTTTAAGAGTTATGTGATGGCCATGTGTTGATATTTAACTGACGTTTTTGTCTAACAATAAATAGAAGGACTATAATGACACGAAACATGATATTGAAAGGCAAAGGTTGAGTTTTTATACTACGAGGGGTACGTTGTTACAAAGATTGTAGTTCATGGGGCAAAAATGTCATTAATTCTAAATAGAAGTCGGAACTTCCTCAATCGTGTAAAAGCTATTATAAAGACTATGGCCACCCAATTATAATTCCTTCAACACAAAAATCCCATAAAAGCGACTTGCTGAAGATAAAATACTGTCAAATAATGGAGAGGCTCCAATTCGGACAATGTCTCTAAGTCGCAGATTGTTAAAAAGTTCTTGTTATCTCTTCCCACAATAATTTTTTTTTACAAATTGGAAAATTCAGTTAGGACTTAGGAGTATGTCAAGGTAAATAGCCATATCTCCGTTAGGTCGTCGAAGATGTTGTCTCTTTACTATGTTGTGTTCTCGCTGTTGATCAAATAACAAGAATGCTTTTAATGCATTCTATGGTAGAGAGAATGTCTTTTAAACCTCATTAGGCACTGGACCATCAAAATAATATGTACTTGCGTATATTTTTTAAGCAATAGCATCACCCAAAATATATTAGAATATGAATATGCGCCAATCTAGCCTCACAAAGATAGTGCAGTTAATGATCTCAAAATTTCTAAAGTCAAGGCCCCCGACGCTCTCTGGGAGACAAAGGTACCATGTTAGTGTAAGATATTTTTACACATACTAAAAGTGTTCTAGCAACATGAACACGTTAAAGCGGAAGCGAAAAGGATCGGTTTACCTCCGGTCATTGTTGTGTTTTTCCGGCGAGCTCCGGACTCCGATTCGGGCGAGTTGCTTTGAGGATCTTCTAAACTCTCGCTCTCACCCTTAGATGGCGTTGGTATTCCGAATGTGTGAGTGAGTTTAGGGACCCCAAAACGTTTTATTTATAGTCTCATTGCCATCAATGAGAAAAATCACAATCCCACTATTGTGGGCAATTACTTGATTCTTGGGCATTTATTTGAGCTCGAATTTGGCCATTAATTACTTGGTCAATCTTAATATATATGGACCACAATAAGGGAAAGAATATTTCCTCATTAAAGAATATTTTATAGAAATATTCTTACATTCTCCCACTTGGTCCATATAGCTCAAAATTTACAAAGAACAAAATATATGAATCATGGCGATTGGTTCTCTATGAGCGAGTATTATCTTCCATGTATTACTATATATTCAGCCTCTCAACTTAATAGCCCTCTTATTCTTTAGTGAATAAACCATATGTTTATTCTAGGTCCACTTAAACGATATTTCTCAATAAATATAATGAATGTGCACAACTATATGAGAAATTATCTTATTGAATTAGAGTTTATGCAAAACAAATGTACCCTGTATTCAAGGATTACGTCATGGAACCAAGTCCCGTGTTTTTCTGAATGATCCTTGAATTTCTTTAGTGGCATGCCTTTAGTCAAGGATCGGTAATTATTAACTCAGTGCTAATGTGTTAGATGACCACTTTATCATCTTTAACACGTTCTCTAATGACTAGATAATTAATGTCGATGTGTTTGCTTCGACTTCACTTTTACTAGTCATAAAACAGCAGCTGAATTGTCAAGGTACAACTTTAGTGGCCTAGAAATAGAGTCGACAACTCTAAGCCTAAATATTAAACTCTTCAACCAAACACCATGCGATGTAGCTTCAAAACAAGATACGAACTCAGCTTCCATCGTGGATGTAGCAGTCAATGTCTGCTTAGTGCTTCTCCATGACACGGCTCCACCGGCTAGCATAAAAACATATCCCGAAGTGGATTTTCTTGAATCAATGCAGCCAGCGTAGTCAGCGTCAGAGTAGCAAACCACTTCCAATTCATCAGTCCGTCTGAGCATAAGCATGTAATCCTTTGTTCCTTCAAGGTATCTCATAACCTTCTTTGCAGCTTTCCAATGGTCAAGACCTGAGTTACTCTGATATCTACCCAATACTCCAACAACATATGCAATGTCAGGTCTGGTACAAACCTGAGCATACATAAGGCTTCCTACAGCGGAAGCGTATGGAATATTCTTCATTTGTTCCATCTCAAGGTCATTTTTCAGACATTGGTCCAAACTGAATTTATCACCCTTCACAATGGGTGCTATACTTGATGAACAATCTTTCATCCGAAATCTCTCAAGAACTTTATTGATATAGGTATCTTGAGACAAACCCAAAATGCCTCGTGATCTTTCCCTATGGATCTTAATGCCAATGACATAAGATGCCTAACCCATATCTTTCATATCAAATTTCTTTGAAAGAAATTGTTTTACCTTGTACAACATTCTATTATCATTAGTCGCTAGCAGAATATCATCCACATATAAAACAAGAAAACATATCTTACTGCCACTAACCTTTTGATATATACATTGATCCATGACATTCTCTTCAAAGCCAAATGAAGTGATGACATCATGAAACTTTAAATACCATTGGCGGGAGGCTTGTTTCAAACTGTAAATGGATTTATTAAGCTTGCAGACTAAATGCTCACCATCACTAGAAGAGAATCCTTCAGTTTATTTCATGTAAACCTCTTCCTCTAGATCTCCGTTAAGGAGAACTGTTTTCACATCCATTTGATGTAACTCAAAATCAAAATGGGCTATCAATGCCATAATTGTGCGAAGGGAATCTTTCTTTGAAACAGGAGAAAATTTATCCGTGTAATCGATTCCTTCTCTTCGAGTAAACCCTTTGGCTACAAGTCTTGCCTTATGTCTCTCGGTGTTGCCTTGTGAGTCTTTCTTTGTTTTAAAGACCCATTTGCATCCAATGTCTTTTACACCATTAGGCAACTCGACAAGATCCCAGACTTGATTAGTCGCCATAGAGTTCATTTCTTCAATCATGGCATTGTGCCATAAGTTAGATTCTTTAGAACTTACAGCTTGTGAAAATGTTTCAGGATCATTCTCGGCTCCAATGTTGCAGTCCGTCTCTTGCAGATACACTTCATAATCACTAGGAATTGCTGACTTCTAACTCTTGTAGATCTTCTTAATATTGCTTCATTATTCTCTTGAGGATCTTGTTGTACAATCGGTTGTTCGATTAGTTGTTCAACATGATCTTGATCAGCAACTTGATCTAAAGGATCAGCAATATTAACTTGTGGAATTTCAATAGCTGGTTGTCTTACACACGATTGAGCTTGAGGAGTGTGTACGATAATCAGTCTATCACTTGAACTAGAAGGTTCATTTTCATTATGATCTAATGCAGACACTGAGTCATGCAATTGGTCACTCCCACTAATCAAGTTATTCTCAAGAAATTTTACGTTTCTTGATTCCACAATCCTAGTATTGTGAGATGGACAATAGAATCTATAACCTTTAGACTTCTCGGCATATCCAATGAAATAACCACTTATAGTCCTAGGTTCTAGTTTCTTTTCTTGTGGATTATAAATTCTCACTTCAGACGGGCATCCCCAAATGCGTACATGTCGCAAACTGGGTTTCCAACCTTTGAATAACTCAAATGGCGTTTTTAAAACAGCCTTGGTTGGAACTCGGTTTAATATATACACAGCTTTCTTTAGTGCTTCAGTCCACAAGAATCGATGAAGTTTTGTTTTACTCCTCATACTTCTCACCATGTCCATTAAAGTTCGGTTTCTTCTTTCTGAAACACCATTCTGGTCCGGAGTACCAGGCATAGTGTATTGGGCAACAATCCCATGTTCTTGAAGAAACTTCGCGAATGACCCAGGTGCTTGTCCATTCTCAGTGTATCTACCATAATATTCACCACCTCTATCTGATCTCACAATCTTAATTTGTTTACCACATTGTTTCTCTACTTCAGCCTTGAAAACTTTAAAGGCGTCTAAAGCTTCATCCTTAGAACGAAGTAAATAGAGATACATATATCGTGAGAAATCATCTATGAAAGTGATGAAGTATTTTGGACTACTTGAATCCATGTCAGGACAACAAATGTCTGTGTGTATGATTTCTAACAATTCAGTACTTCTCTTTGCACCCTTTTTAGACTTGTTGGTTTGCTTTCCCTTTATGCAATCCACACATGTCTCAAAGTCAGTAAAATCAAGAGCACTAAGTACTCCCTCATTCACTAACCTTTTAATTCGCAGAATGGAGATATGTCCCAATGTCCGGTGCCACAATAGAGAAGATTTTTCATTCATAATACAACGCTTCAACCCAGCAGTAACATTCAAGGAGTTATTAGCAACATCATTTTGCAATGTAATTGAATAAAGACCACCAGGCAGTGTACCATAACCAACAATTTCGGATTTATTTAATAATGTAAAACCATTATCCGAAAGGTTAAAGTCAAAACCAAGAGGTACAAGTCTTGAAACTGAAATTAAATTCCTTGAAAAACTAGGAACATAAATGGTCCTTTTTAAATGCAAAAAAAAAAAAACCACTACTTAACACCAAATTGCAAGAACCAACAGCCTCCACATGTGAGCTCATCCTGCTTCCTGAAAGGATGTATTGCTCACTTCTTACTGGCTTCCATTGGTTTTGAAACTCTGCAAGGTAATTGAAACATGGATTGTAGAACTATAGTCAATCCACCAACTATTATGACCAACATTTGTTAGATTTAATTTATGACATATAAACAAAAGTTAAACTGTCGAGGATGATTCCCCCATATAACCATATTAATGCGGAAAAGTGATTAATTACGCTAATCATGAGCTAATTAATTCAATGATTATATGACAAGATCTAGATTTACGTTAATTAAAAATTATACGAGAGCATATATGTCAAGCAACCGAAATAAGAGTAAACAAGTACTTACGTTGATTTTCGGTTCACGAACTGAAAGCTTTCACAATCCGTCTTCGTCTTGAACGTACAAGCCTCCACACGATCAAATAAGGGACTCTACTTCAAGGATTCGATGTGATGACACCTTAGTCTTCCGAAACGTAATCTCCGAGACGAATAAGAAAGATGAGTGAGCACAGTCTTTATCTCACTAGATCACGAAACTATGTGTTTCGAGATCTCTCTCTCTTATTTTACTAAGAATGGAAACGAATTTCCGAGGGGAGGGAGAGGCAGATGCACGGCCAAGGAGAGGCTAGGATGCACGAAATTTTCACCAAATAATTGCTTATTTTTGTCTGGTATAGACAATAATATAATGCATGCATATTAAAGGTAATAACATGCAAAATAATAAAGGGAGGTCAGATCTAATAAATAGGATTTTGTAAATGAGCCAAATAAATAAGATTAGGCCCATTAAAGAATAAGCCCAAGACATGCTGAAAAGAAAAAAATGACAGCATGAACAAAAACGACATGACGGAAGAAAAACGACAAAAAATTCGAAACGACAAAAACGACGTGAAATTTTAAACTACATGTCGTTTTTCATCGTCTTCAACCTCTAGATGGGTTATTACGAGTGACCCGTTTAAAGATCTGACTCGTTTTCCCTCATTTTAACACCGAATTGAGTGATTCAAAAGCCAAAAGAATCACAAAACAATTTTCTCAAAGATTTCCATAATAATATTAACATTTTGACGCAAAAAAAAACGTAAAACATAAACACACAAGGATATGGAAATTTTCAAAAACAAGGTAGAGGTTGTGTGGGGCTCTGATACCAAATGTAAGATATTTTTACACATACTAAAGGTGTTCTAGCAACATGAACACGTTAAAGCGGAAGCGAAAAGGATCGGTTTACCTCCGGCCATTGTTGTGTTTTTCCGGCGAGCTCCGGACTCCGATTCGGGCGAGTTGCTTTGAGGATCTTCTAAACTCTCATTCTCACCCTTAGATGGCGTTGGTATTCCGAATGTGTGAGTGAGCTTAGGGACCCCAAAATGTTTTATTTATAGTCTCATTGCCATCAATGAGAAAAATCACAATCCCACTATTGTGGGCAATTACTTGATTCTTGGGCATTTATTTGAGCTCGAATTTGGCCATTAATTACTTGGTCAATCTTACTATATATGGACCACAATAAGGGAAAGAATATTTTCTCATTAAAGAATATTTATAGAAATATTCTTACAGTTAGGCCATGTTGTCTAAGGATTGACAAAACAATGCAAAAAATTATGACTAGATAGAGAGTAAGAGAAGGTACCATGAAAGATTGCTTTTACAATCATCGTGCGACATGCTTTAGAATAGCCTTTTCCACCCATTCTTTGAGATGTTCATGCATTTTTCCTTCAAGAATCTGAAACTAAAGGATGCATTTTGACCCAAGAAGGGAGAATTTCCCGAAGTAGTATGGGTTTAACTTTGCAGTCTTTCCTATTCAGTAGTGTGCTTCCCAGTGTTTTTAGATCAAACCCGAATTTATGAGGAGATAACACTTTGGTTTGACACCAAGCTTGATAGAGATATAAAACTCACCATACGGTCTCCAACTCATTGTTGTTTGCCTCACGAGAGAGGCAAAGAACATTTAGATGTTTCTAGAGAAGTGAGCATAGTCTTGCTCTCCAAGCAGCAAATGGTTTAAGACTTTTTGCTCCCAAAATGAAAACAAAGGCATAAAGCAATCTCCTTGGAAATGTCTTCTCGATGAAACAAACTGTTGAAGCCTGTGCAAAAGGAGCACATTAGGGGCCATGGAGATGCGTTGTTCAATGATTTTGATCATTTTCTTCAACATGCCAATGCACTTGAGGACTTTAAAGAGGAAGCTCAACTTCATTCACTCCAAAGCCTTTCTCATGTCAATCTTAATCCCAATTAACTTGTTACCTCTTTCTTTGTTCATTGTATTCATAATTCCCTGCACTATGATCGTGTTCTCAGCGATGTACCTCCCTAGGACAAAGTGTGCAAGAAATGGAGAGATCATTTCATCAAGTTAGTGTCGGAGATGTATCGTTATGATCTTGGTGATAATTATAAACATGAAATTTACATACCCTTATCGGCATAAAATTCTTAAAATATTTTGCCCAAAAGTCTTCAAGATAAGAACAAAATCAGCGAAATAGCTCATATTCACTTCCTTATCGTCTGAAAGTTGTCTTGGATGCAGTATACTAAGGTGTCTTTCGCTCTGCTCCAATATTTTGGTAAGTAGAGTCCTTGCAACCCGTCAGAACCCATGATCTTGCCATGGCAAATATCTCTTGTCGAGAAGAGATTGATGCGAGGAAATCATCATCCTCGTCTGTCAAGATCGGGGTAATTAGTCTTCCCAAGCCATCCGAGAACACCGGTTAAGAGGCTTGAAGTGGTCAGAGTACTTCTCATGTAAGTAGTTTTTGATACGGTCTCTCAATTGTAGCCACATATCAACGTCATTTTATTTCCCACCAATGTAGTTCCGCTTCCATCAAACCAAGGATGCGGCTGTTGACATCCCCTTCTTTGACCACATTTCCATGAACAATTGTTTTCATACATTGAAGTCTAACAAGTCAAGTTGCTTGTGTGATGGTTGAGTCTTGGATGAGAATAAGACCAGTGTCTCAATCTTTTATCTGAGCTCCGGTATGCACCGACTTCCTTGATTACCATTCGCAAAGTATTTAGTCTTTTTTCGTCGTATTTTTGTGGAATGAGTCTCCGTTCATCGTCAGTCTAGTGCCGAATCAAATTAGATGATGTTCTACTACTTGGGTTGTCTACCATGCCTCATAGAAACAAAAAAGGCTTGCAGCCCCTCGAGTCGTGAAGGGTACAATCTAAAGAGGAGCGGGGTGTGATCCTAGTCCCACCCCAAAATGCCCGAATCCATAACTTCTCACGATCACTCGATCGCTCGCAGATACAATTCTATTTGTGTTGTGAGATTTTTATTTGTTGAATATACTTATGTCATTTTCTTACAAGGTCGATAGATTCATGTGAGAATTCTTGACTTATTCATACGCCGCAAGCAACATATATTGTATGCACTTTTCAATTGGAAAGTATGAATTAGTGAAAACACTTGTTCAAATACTAAACTTTCGGAACTGTTCACACAAATTGAACATAGAGATATGATAATTTTGAGTGGCACCTAAACCCTTTCGGAAAGAAAATCATTGGTGATATGGTAAATAGTCCTAGAGAATGCTCATTTTGTCTATAATTAAATAGCGTCAATTACAAGGGAGAAATTACACAAGATCTCTAACCTAGTGTTATGAATTAACTTCAACCGCAACGTAGTCCTGACCTGTCTTAATGTCCTTTTCTTTAGGTGTACTTGGTGAAGAATAGCACAATAAGCACGCTCGCTTAACCTTCACATGCATGACTTGGACCATGTAGTTTTACTAAGAATCTCATTTTAATTCTAACAGCAGGATATATATACATATATATATATATATATATATATAGAGAGAGAGAGAGAGAGAGAGAGAGAGAGAGAGAGAGAGAGAGAGAGAGAGAGAGAGAGAGATGTAAAAGAGCATTGTATATCAACTTTCCATTCGTAAGTGGAGATTGGAAGAAAAGTGATTCAAGAATTTGCTAAAGAGGAAGACAAAGCATTGTTATAAAGATGGAAGATCTTAGTGGGATACTCTGTCTGCCAAAGGACAAACAATATGACCTTTAACGCTTTACCTTTCAACAATACCATGCGGGTCAAGTGAAGTAAACAAAGAAAAAAAAGAAGAGGACGAAAGAAGAAAAGCGAGAGTTTGAAAGCGGTTAGGGTCAAATAGGAACCAGGTGAAATTGTGGAAAATAGTTCCAAGGCTTTCCCGCAATTACCGTAAGACCAATGATTTAAATATTTTGTTACCGATCAAAAAAATCAGATGATCTGATTTTACTAACATAATTATCATCCGCAATATTTGTATAGATATTTGAAATAAGGATAATGACTTGCCTATTTAAATTTAACTGGGATATTGTTTACCGACGAAAATTCTATAAAATAATATAAAAAAATACTAATTCATAGATATTTTCCTATACATATATATTTTTTTTTAAATATAATTGTGTTTTTATAATTATTCCAAAATTGATTACAATGTATTAAATTATAATGCTTTTCTTATTTTTATTTATTTAATAGACTTTTTTAGATACTGAAGTTTATCTCCTGAACTATAATACTATTACACATAAAGTCTAAAGTCCCCGAGTCTACACGAAAGTCTACGTCAAGTAATATTTGGTAAATGATACTCCAAAGGAAACTGTGCATTAATAATAGAAAACTCTCCTCGATTAGGCCACTTGAAACTTTGATTTCCAATCTAACCAAAATTTTAAGCATCTTTAAAATGTAGAGGTCATAGGTTCAAGCCCCCATAGGATGCAGAAATGCATGCCCCCTAGGATTTATTCTAATAAGTATGTAATCTTGACCAATAGTGTCACCTACTATGTAATCTTGGCCGATAGTGCCACATGCGCTTTGCACTGCTAATATATCATGTAATCTTGGCCGATAGTGCCCCTACTAAAAAAAAAAAATTAGCCATATTTGGTGACATGACTTTATTAATCAGATATAATTTTATATGATTGTTCCTAGTATTTTCATACGTTAATTTTAGTAAATGATTAATTTACCAAAATAAACGAAACATTGACTAGTTCCTTAAAATCAAGTTTGAAATTAGATAGATTGCTACGTTGTCCTAATAGAAAAACTATCAAAGCTTTTTTGACTGATTTGTGAAAATAACTTTTTTCACATTTAATCAGGGATGAAGCGACGAATTTTATTTAGGAGACTAAAAATGGAAAGTCTAATAATCCTAACTATGTTTTAATTATTTTAGTCGACGTTTACAAAAAGAACAATTAAGTTAAACCAACCTAATTGGTAAAAAAACCAATTTTTAATCGCAATAGAGTGATTTTTATACTGAAATTGGTTATTAAGGGTGTAACGAATATTTTTCATTTAATTTAAAACATGATTTTTAATTAATTATTTTACTAAAAAAAATAGACCTCTTGATATGGTTGCCTATATCTCGTTGATTATAAATCTTAACAAATGAGCTAACGAAGAAGGATGATTTAATTGGAAGATTAATATCCATGGACTATATTTAAAATAAATAAATAAAATATCGAGCATAAGCTATAGCTCTCCGTAAGCCCTTCCTCCTTTCGTCCGTCCGTTCTTCTAATATACCCTTCATGAGAATGAATTTTTTTTGTTGATATATTGCCATTATTTATTCTCTCTCTCTCTCTCTCTCTCTCTCTCTCTCTCTCTCTCTCTCTCTCCGTGACAAACTCGACTGCTGCAACGTACTCTCTGCTGGTCGTGAGTTCTCTTGATTGTCAAAGTTGAAGGATCCATTTTTCATATAAATGGAAAATATCAAGAGTATCCATCCTGTTTAATCGAAATGCGAGATTTATCTTCTCGATTTCTATAAATATCATACATATGCTTTCAGTTTAATATAAATGACAATATATACATCCCCTAAAACATATTATATTACAAATATCACCATTTTCGTTTATTTTTTACAAAAATAATAGTTTGAACTCCCTAAAATACCCTTAATAGAATACATATTTATTTATAAAAAAAATCTCTTTATAAAAATTTATTTACAAATCTATTTTTATAAAAAAAAAATCCTTAACTTTTTATAAAAAAAATTTAATACAATTTTTTTGTATATACAATAGAAAATAAAAAGTTATTTCATTAAAGATATTTTGGGGAGTTTAAATTATTTTTTTGTAAAAAATAAACGAAAAAGGGTGATATTTGTAATATAATATTTTTTAAGGGATGTATATGCCATTTATATTAAACTGAAAAGATATGTACGATATTTATAAAACCCGAAAAGATAAATCTCGCATTTCGATTAAACACGAGGATACTCTTCATATTTTCCATTTCATAAATCAAAAGACTAAAACAGCATCGGAATCACATTTGAAACATGGCCCGTAATACCCTCTTGTATTTATTTTTATAATGTTGGGATTATTCCTAAACTATTACCTCCACACTCTTTTTTGACCAAAATCCAATATGTCTAAATTAATCCAAATATATGACTTTCATTTTGTTTAACTTACTCTTTTACCCTTTTCTTACTCTCCCACTCATTTGTCATTCTCTTTCTCTCTCTCTGCTACAACGATTCTATCTTCTTCTTTGATGTGTGTTCTTCAATCTGTGGCAAAACCCTAAAATCAAAACCCAAATCCTCGACGGAGAAAGCTGGTACTACTTGAAGAAGCTTATAACCAGCTCGACGGAGACGATCGTCGAGCTCCGGCGCATTCGTTGCTCTGTCACGCCTGGTGGGATTCGAAACTCGCCGTCGCTCTCGACTCCTTTGGTTGGGCGACGAAGAGGGTTCCGGTGCCGTCGACGGCGAGGTGGGAGGAGCTGAGGTGGGCCGGGGTCGAGGGCACGACAGCGGTGGTCGGAGGAGGCATAGCTCAGCGACGTCGTTTGGGAGGCCTGGGATCAGCTCTTGATCTCCTCCTTCCGACGGTAATGTTTTTCTCATTGTTGCCATTTTTGTCTTCAATGGCTTCTCCGTTTGGCATGATTTTTTATTTTTTTTTCACCTTAGTTTGAACAGATTTGATTTTACCCATTTTCTTAGTTTCAATGTGGGCAAAGTTCATATTTTTTTTCTACTGATATATTTTTTACATTTCATTGAGATTGATTTTTTTTTTGCTGCTATATTTTTGTTCTTCTTTCTTTCGCGGATGCGTTTTTTTATTCTGTTTGCTTTTGATTTTTTTTTTTTGTTATTCTGATGACCTTTTTTTTTTTTTTTTTTCCCTGTTCTTCTTTGCTGTGTCTATTCACGATGAGTATGATTACAACTTACAAATGCACAATCACAAATATACAATAAATCTTAAAAAAAAAACTTTTTTTTAAAAAGATTTATCAAGTTTGCAAAAAAAAAAAAAAAATTCATAATATCGACAATGTCAATAAATCAAATATATAATTTTGAAAAGTTTCTGAAAATTTATAGGTTTTCGTTGAAGATTTATTGACATTAATGTCAATAATTATGCATTTTTATTTACATCAATGTCAATAAATCTTCAAAGGAATTTCCCAGAATCGTTGAAGATTTATTGATATTAATATCAATAAAAATGCATATTTATTGACATCAATGTCAATAAATCTTCAAAGGAATTTCCCAGAATCGTTGAAGATTTATTGACATTAATGTCAATAAAAATGCATATTTATTGACATCAATGGCAATAAATCTTCTACGAAAACCCAGAAACGTTGAAGATTTATTTACATTAATGTCAATAAAAATGCATATTTATTGACATCAATGTCAATAAATCTTCAACGAAAACCCAGAAATTTTCAGAAACTTTTCAAAATTTTCCAGAATCTCGAGAATCGTTTTTTCTTTGTTTTTTAACTTCAAAAACCACAAAAATTCAACAACTTAAACACTTTTAATATGACCAAATTTTTTTCATGAAAATCTCTAACCCTAAAATGAAAAGACAAACTGAAAAAACAAAGATGAACCCAACCAAAGATGACGAACTGAAAAACGAAGGGAAGAGAGGGAAGAGAGAGGGACGTGAATAACTCATCCCATTAATCCAAAAATAAAAAAAGAAAGTCAAATAATTAAATAAGAAAGAAAATCAAATGTTATTAAAAGTAAGGGTATTTTTGTATTTAGTGAAAATAGGTAGTCATAGTTTAAGATTTATTTGGGTTTAGTAGATTTTGGTCCAAAATCTTGGTACAAGTCATAGAATGAGTAATTCCCCCCTAAATGAAGTGGTATTTGCATCTTATGTCACAAATTGGCAATCCAATTGCAAATAAGTCACACGCAAAAATTTTAAAAGTTTTAGAGGGAGATGAAGTGATTTTTAATGAGGTATTGTAAAAATTCAGAAGACATGGAGTAACTAATAAAAAGATAAAATGATGAGAGAGAGTAATCTGAAATTTGTACATGTGACACGAATGTAAATACGTGACACAAATGCAATTTTGACAACTTTGTGACACAAATGCAAAAAACCGACGAATTTGTGACATTGATGCAAATTTCCCCTAAATGAATCATGTTGCGGCGCACAGCTCCAGCCCAATAACAAAATAACAGATGTATACAACGACCAATGATTATAAGAACGTCATAAGTGTTTGTTGTGGGCTTTGATTGAACAGCACAAGTATGATTTAGTGCGTATAAGTGATTGGATATGTGCAATACAATTGCAAGTGGACTTCCTGATGTTCAAGGAAAAATTACAAAAACCACCGTTTTAAGTGTAACATTACCAAAATAACTTTTTAAATATTGTAAAAATAGTATTTTTTAAACGGTAAACAGTTAAATTTCTTATAAATGAAATTGTAAACAGTAAATAAAGTTAAAATAAAGCATAAAACAGAGCATAAGATTTTAATAAAAGACCATATACATTAAAAAAAAAAAGTGTCTATCTACAACTTAAAAAATACTATTTTTGTAGTAAAGACTTTAAAAATGTTATATTTGTGGGTGGTTCAATTTGCGGGTTTAATAATGCGATTCAGTTGGAGTAAAGCCCAATTCATGTTATTTAAATGTTGGGAAAATTCCAGAAAGATATCACTTATAGATGCTAATTCGTAAAATTATATTTTCAAACTTTCAATAAATACGTAGTGTTTTTATTTTCAAACAATTTGCCCATATAGATTTTGTTTGTGTTGTTACGTTTGTGTTGACTTATTTTTTACTGCAAGATGTTGAGGAAAGATGTCGGTCAACATGCTTCACGATATGTGAAGACATCTTACCTTCTATGCACAGACTATATTTCTGACAAGTTTCTTATTGTGCCAGAATGTTTCGTGGAAGTCTTCGCTCGATGGATCTTCACGCGTGTATGGATAATGAAACCATATATTAACTTCTTGTCTTGTGTGATTACTATAAAAGTCGCGTGCTACACACTTAGTAGTTTTGACGCACACATCAAACTTTTAGGGTTCTTAGACGTGTAAGATCGGCCGACTGAAAAGCTAATTGTTTGATTCGTGTGGTGTAAATCTCTAAACTCTTTTTCAGAAATCTGAGTGTTTAAGAGGTATTGGGTTTGTGATTGCGTGATTGAAGTCTTCACGTGCATTGACATTGAAGGTGACCAAACATCTAGAGCGTGTTTGAATAGTAGAATTGAGAGGGGTCTCGAATTCAGGGGAATCCTATTTTGGTATTCACATGTACTAATAAGAAAATGGCATTGAGACCGATGTTGTTCATAAGTTCATTGTTGTACTATTGACTATTTACGTTTAATTGAAAAAAAAAAGTAAGTCGTTTATCTCACATAAACGACAACTATACTATAATATTGTAACTACAAATACATGATTTCATTGCAACAAAAAGGCATGCAAAGTTTAAAATATTTTCAAGTCGAGTCTTGAAATGTTACAGGTGTAACTCAACATAATCATTAAAATATCTCAGCAACTTTTAATATCACCAAGACAACATTAATAGTTTGTTCTAACCATCATCACTTGATTCAGATTGTAATTTTAACCATCAAAAGAGATATCTTGCAAGTCTTTACATGACTCTTCTTTCGTTGTAGTAGTTGATTCAAAATAACAAATAAATGTCTCATAAAGACAAACATAAAATATAAGTCATTCACATCGCGTTTCTTGGGATAATGAATCCCAATAGATCAGCTAGCTGTTGATGATGTTTGATTTCTTGATTTATGCCTAGCCCTTGGCATTAATTGTCATGACTGGAATTTTGGATGACTCCTTAACGAGTTATTGAATGTGTTCAATAGTTTCCCCGAGAATCCATCAATTACTTTTGCTGCTTTTGCACATGTCTAACAGAGACGTCACACGTATTGAGTGGAGGTAGCCTAACGAGACACATAAATAAATGATTTTGATTATTATTCTTGACATATCGCAAGTTGTTTGTTGGTCTAATGAGGTTAGTTTAGAAATTTGTTTCATAATCGCTGGGGATTCTAACTCATTCACACGTGCAATAATTTTGTCGTTACGATGATATAGTTAAATAGTCAATTTAAAGTTATGAATTTGTAAAATAATTAAAATTTATCTTAATTTAGTAAAATAGCCAAAATATGCAGTAATCTGATTTCAAAAAAATTTTTGACTCAAAGATTAATTTTTTTGAAATCGATAAATTGTTTATAGAATTAATGACATTTTTAGTCCCTGGACTATGTCGTGTGTAACAACTTGGTCCTTCGGCGAAAAAAGCTGTAGCATCGATACCTGGTGAATGTGAGAAAATCACGATTGATCCTTCTGTCAAATTTTTCGTCTATTTAGACAGAAATGTGCTGACGTGGCTTGATCGACTAGGGTAGTTAAGTAATTTCCACGTCTCCTCTTTTTTTTTTTTCCGGAGCGGACTGTCCTGGGCTTAGCCCAAATATCTTCATTCGCACCTCTCACTAAATTCACTTCCAGGACGTCGCTAACAGAGGACCGGACGAGGTTCCCCGGCGAACACACTCCAAACAAATCCCTAATCTCATTCAACCAGAAATAATCAACAAGTCCCCAAAACCAATCCCTGCAAAAAGCCCTAAAGCTCCGACCTTTTATCTCTCAAAATCCAATCCAATCGAATCCAAAGTGTTTTTGTTGATTAAATTTGGGGGTAAAGCCCAGGAGAGTCAAGTTGTGGACATCACGGCTATACACGGAGATTCGCGGTCTCTTCCGATTCATGTCCGGTCAATTCTCCGTCGCAAAGGCTCAGTAGTCTTGACCTGTATCCCCTCCCCTCACGGCGGCCGCGGCGCTCTTCCCTCCGAAGGCGGTTCTCCCTCCGACCTCCTCTTTCTCGCCGGCGGCGGCCTCGGCGACTCCTGATTTCTCTTCCTTCTCCGATCTACAATCCACTCACTGTTTCTTCTCTCTTTCCCTTCTCCTTCCTCGCCTCCTTTCCTTCTCCGTTCAAGAGGTCGTGTTATAACAGCCGATAAGATGATGCTCAGAATCAAGCGAGTTCCGACCGTCGTGTCGAACTACCAGAAGGACGACTCCGACGAGCCGAAAGTCGGAGGTTGTGGCCGGAATTGCTTCAGGACCTGTTGTCTTCCAGGTACTAATTTTTTTTGGTAATTTTGTTGTTTGGTATGCGTTTTGAGGAGTTAGGGTTAGGGATTTGTGATTTTGTTGTTTATTGTGAGTTATAATAAATTATTGAGCTGATATGAAAATACTTGAAGAATTTGAAACCATGAACAAAGTTTGTGGTTTTGATTTATTGTGTCTGATTTCGGTGAGGAGTTTGTATTTTGTGTTCATGTTCTAGCTAATCATGAAGATCTAAACTTTGTTGCTGTGATGTGTTTGGATTATAGGGTCAAAACTTCCCTTGTATGCATACAAGAAGCTTGAGAAAGTTGTGGAAGAAGACAACGATTCGCTCTCCAGGCCGTCGGAATCGCCTCTGCCCCCGCGGACCACGCCGCGTCGCACATCGGAAAAGCGAGCTCGCTCCTCCTTCTCCTCCGATCTATTCCTTACCACGCGAGCCGGGGCCGAGAGCGATTCTATCTCCCTCTCGAGGTCGCCGAGAAGCACGGCCTAGGGTTAGGGTTAGGTCCGAGTCTGAACGATCGTCGGGAAAGTCTCTCCGACGCTGTGTTCGAGATGGCCTCGGTGGCCGGAGATCACCTGAGGAGGGCAAGAGATTTGGCTCCGACGGTTCCGGCGGAGGCTCGCCCGGTTTTGTTGCCGGCGGTGGCGGCGCAGGCGGCGCTGGACGGGCTGAGGAAAGCAAACTTCGATGTTTTCGATCCGAGGCTGAACAGAGGCGTCCTCGGATCGCCTCCCTTGTGGTTTCAACTGAAATTGAAGTGGCATTCTTTGAGAGGGAAATACTGATTCCAGTTTCTTAAACTTTTTTTTTTTTTAGGGAAATTTAGTTTCTGAATTATAGAGTTTATCATCGAATTGGAGATCATATACAATTGGATGATCTGAGTTTGATTTTAAGCTTGAGGATATTTTTATTCTTGTTTGAGATATATAATTCCAGGTTGTTCTGAGTTTTGATTTCGAATATGATCTCATTGTTTAGACTTTAGATCTCCATGAAAATGGCACACTGTGTCTGGTTCAATTCAAACACGTTAATGACTAAACCAAACAATTAGAAAGAGGGAAAACATATAAAAAGAAGAGGAAAACCATTAAAACATGGGCAAAATGGTAACTACCCTGCCACGTCAGCACATTTCTGTCTAAATAGACGGAAAATTTGACAGAAGGATCAATCGTGATTTTCTCACATTCACCAGGTATCGATGCTACAGCTTTTTTCGCCGAAGGACCAAGTTGTTACACACTACATAGTCCAGGGACTAAAAATGTCATTAATTCTTGTTTATAATAATCTTAAAAAATTTAATCTTGACTGTCAAAATGTTTTTGAAAAACGTAAATTTGACTACTTTGATTACTATTTTGCTAACTAATAATTTTCAAATAATTATTTTGTACATTTTTTCCTATTATAAATCAGAGCATACACTACATGCATTTGGTGTCTTGTCAACAAAAGCTCCATCGCCAGCCGCATCGATCATCCTCTTCTCCTTTGATTGAAGGCCCTCGTAAAAATATTAGTTGGAGAGTTATTTGTTGTGATACAAGATGCTGACTCGTAAGAGTTTAATCAACTCACAATATGTATATAATGCATTATTGGTATTTTGAAAGATTTTGCATATATTCATGAAAATGAAAGCCTCCAACCTTGTAGAAAAATATTTCTAAAAAAATAAGCACTTCTTTATTCCCTAAATGAAACCCGATTGAATAAAGTAGAGTCATTATGCATGTGGCGTTGGAGAGTGAAAACAAAATGGCTGCCAATATGATCCGATGCTCACTATTCAGTGGACTTCATGCTCGAATAGACCATGTGAAATTCCATGAGGTGCTTATTGGGGTCTTTGTCGGAATGATCGCAAGACTTGAATACTATATGCAGTAACTTGTTTTCAACTAAAAATCTGTAACTTCAAAAAACATGTGTATGTTAGCAATATTAAAATAATATTGATAGAAAAAATACAAGACACATGCAAGGAAAATTAAAAAAAAAATAAACCAGAAACAGAAACAGGAAAACAAGGAAAGGTCGAGGCCCGTTTGACAGTTTCCTTGAAGCTTTTATCGCCCTCCCACGGGTGCTGGATTTCGTGAGCGAAAGCCTCCCAGTATACAACGACTTCTAGACGAGCAATGCACCACAAAACTCGGTTTCGGCGAACTAGAACCAGAGCGTCAGAACCTATCACCAGACTACAAAACAAAAACAATTTCAAAGAGAGGGAGAGAGGAGTGTTTTCGTTATGTCCAGAATGAGAGACTCGAAGGCCTTTTATAGCCGAGCAAGCAGAGGAGGTTCCGAATTTGAACCATCTAAAACGTTCAGCCATAGCCTCCAATTAATACATTAATGCTCATTACTGCTCACTAACTCTGCAGGTTTTGAACGTGAGCAGCCTTGGAAGCTCGCTCAAAAACGTCTCCTTTATTCTCCAGAATAAAGGCACGTAATGCATTTATCCCATGCAGAATAAAGTTAAGGGTAAGCCCAAAGAGCCCAAGGCCCAAGCCCAAGCCCGAGACCGAGACATTCCCGAAACCCGAAACCCGAAACCCGGGCCCGGGTCCGGGCCGGGCCCGGCCCGGCTCGGCTCGGCTAGGCGGCGGCGCTTGTGTGTGTGTGTGTGTGTGTGCGCGCGCGTGAGGGGTTAAGAGATAACCCACACACACTCTCCTCTCTTGCACTTGCTTGACCACTAAAGAGAGAGGATGGTATATAAACACTACCACAACACACTTACCCAACCCATGTGGGACTTTTGCAATTCACTTTATTTCCACATGACTAATGTGTTCTTTAAGCATACTTTGAGCATCAATTTCTCATTCATTATAGTAATGATTTTGGCAAATAAATAATCAATCTTATACCCAACGCAACGAGGAATAAGAATACGCAAGAATTAACAAATTCCGATGAGTGGACCCCACTCAAATATTAGCCACAAATCATCCATTTACTTGTAAATAAAGCTTATTATTTACTATTCTTCCAACAATCCCCCACATGAATGAAATTGTGAGACGACAATTATAAAGACACGACACGACTCAAAGTGGTGATAGATTCTACGGTTAATACCAGTATAGGATAGGTAGGTAGAGCCTTTGAACCTTCCCTCGGAAAGATATGTCATCTTTACTGACTACTCAGTAGACACGATGTCCTTGAACTGTTAGTCGTTTTGTATAAACGATAAACATATCCCCCACTGATATTTTCCTGACACAGGTTCAGTTCTCATGGTTATGTTCATTTTGGCCCTGAACATTCGTCTGGTTCTGCAAGAGTTTCTAAAGAACTAAGCCCAATTAATTCTCCTTTGAAGCGGCCCCACTTCTCTCTCACATAGGTGATTCAGTTATTAAGAGTAATCCCGCATTACTCATTCGGAATCTCAACAATCCAATTTCACAGAATCATTAAAAGCTCTAAGCTTAACCTCGTACGGGAGTCACTATTTTAATAGGAATAGGATCAGGGGTTACCCCCACAATGACCTTACTTAGCCTTTGACAATTAGGTTGTCCCTTTGAACCAAGATCTTGGGATCTCCAGTCATCATGGTTGGGTTTCCTTTGCCTTGGCTTTATTTGCCATGGGCTTCAGTCCCATTCCTTTAGATGTCTTCTCTACTTGGTCCCTATCTAACCATTTGGTTAGCGGATCCGCAATGTTCTCTTTGGACCTAACATAGTCAATACTTATGATTCCAGATGAGAGAAGTTGTCTAACGGTATTATGTCGTCGACGGATATGTCTAGACTTACCATTATACATCACACTATGAGCTCTACCAATAGCAGATTGGTTATCACAATATACACATATTGCAGGCACGGGTCTAGTCCAATCAGGAATATCTTCTACGAAATTCCTAAGCCATTCAGCTTCTTCGCCACATTTATCCAACGCAACAAACTCAGATTCCATTGTGGATCTAGTGATCACAGTTTGTTTGGAGGATTTCCAAGATATAGCCGCACCTCCCAGAGTGAATACATATCCACTAGTGGCTTTAGAATCTTGAATATCAGATATCCAACTCGCATCAGTGTAACCTTCAATGACCTCAGGATATCTTGTATAGTGTAGACCGTAATCACGAGTGAATCGTAAATACCTCAGCACTCTCACGATTGCTTTCCAGTGTTCAGCACTTGGATTACTCGTATATCGAGCTAGTCTACTAACAGTGTAGGCCAAATCAGGTCTCGTACAACTCATCAAGTACATGAGACTGCCTATCACTCTCGCATATTCAATTTGGGAGATGCATTCACCTTTATTCTTAGACAAGTGTTGACTAATGTCTATAGGAGTTCTAGAGACTCCAGAATTGCTCTTTCCAAACTTGTCTAGAATTTTATCAACATAGTGTGATTGATCTAGGACAATTCCATTAGTCGTACGTGTAATCTTGATCCCTAAAATTACATCAGCATGTCCTAAATCTTTCATATCGAATCTTGAGTTCAAGATATCTTTCGTGGACTGAACCATGCGATTATTGCTACCCACAATTAGCATGTCATCAACATATAAACATAAAATCACATAACCATTATTAGTGACTTTAATATACACACATTTATCACACTCGTTGATTTTGAATCCATTTGATATCATCACAGTGTCAAATTTCTCATGCCATTGCTTTGGGGCTTGTTTAAGGCCATAAAGCGACTTGACCAATTTACACACTTTCCTTTCTTGTCCACGAGCAATACAACCCTCGGGTTGAGTCATATAAATCTCTTCTTCGAGATCTCCATTAAGGAAAGCAGTTTTTACATCCATTTGATGAATTTCTAAATTTCGTAATGCAGCAAATGCAATTATCAATCTTATGGACGTTATTCTCGTTACGGGAGAATATGTATCAAAGTAGTCCAACCCTTCTTGTTGTCTATACCCTTTGATTACAAGTCTTGCTTTGTACTTATCAATAGTACCATCGACTTTCATCTTCCTCGTGAAGATCCACTTAGAACCAAGTGTTTTACTTCCAGGAGGAAGGTCAACCAACTCCCAAGTATGGTTTTGCAAGATAGAGTCTATCTCACTTCTTATGGCATCTTTCCATAAATGACCTTCAACGGAGTTTACAGCCTCCTTGTAGGTTTGAGGTGGAGCCTCTAGCATATAGGTCAGAAAATCAGAACCAAATGATTTTTCTACCCTTGCTCGTTTGCTTCGTCTAGGTCTTTCGGACTCTGTCTCGTCCCCAGACTCGTCATTATTTTCTTGAGTTATTTCCTCAATATCGTCAAGAAATTGGTTTGATGAACTGGGTACATCTTCCTTAGACTTATAAGGAAACCCGTGTTCAAAGAACGAAGCAGTTTTAGATTCCATAATTGAATCTTTGTGTATATCGGGGTTTTTCGAGTCATACACAATGAATCTATATGCGTTACTATGTTGTGCATATCCAATGAAGACACAATCTACAGTTTTTGGTCCTATCTTCATTTTCTTTGGAGGAAGCGCCATTACTTTGGCTAAGCACCCCCACATTCGCAAATATTTATAGGAAGGTCTTTTTCCTTTAAATAACTCAGACGGAGACTTATCCTCCTTCTTTCGGGGTATCCTGTTCAAAAGGAAATTTGCAGATAAGATTGCTTCCCCCCACATTTCTTGGGGTAACCCAGAACTCAACAACATCGCATTCATCATCTCTTTGAGTGTGCGATTCTTTCGTTTGGCAACTCCGTTTGATTGAGGAGAATAAGGAGGAGTGACTTCGTGAATAATACCATGTTGTGCACAAAACGCCCCAAAAGGCTCAATATATTCTCCTCCTCGGTCACTTCGGACCTTTTTAATTTTCTTATTAAGTTGATTCTCAACTTCTAATTTGAACATGGTAAATTTCTCAATTGCCTCATCTTTGCTCTTAAGCAAGTAAACATAACAATATTTTGTACAATCGTCAATAAAAGTCACAAAATATTTATTACCCCCTCTTGTTGGCATGAACTTTAAATCACATAAATCGGTATGGATTAAGTCAAGAGGTTCGCTATTTCTTTCAACATTATGGAAAGATGTTCTCGTTAATTTTGCTTCAACACAAATTTCACATTTATGTTTTGAGTCAATATTAAACATTGGAATGCAATCCAAGTTAATTAATTTTCTCAACGTGTCATAATTCACATGACCTAGTCTACCATGCCATAAATTAAATGACTCAATCATATAAGCGGAAGAATTCTTCTTATTAATCTCATTGGCCTTGATGGCAATTACATTCATCTTGAACATCCCATTCTTAATATAGCCTTTGCCCACATACATCCCATTCTTAGATAATACAACTTTTTGAGACTCTAAAACCATTCTAAACCCATGGTTACACAACACAGTTCCAGAGATGAGATTCTTCCTTATATCGGGCACATAGAGCACGTTCGTGAGCTTTAACTCCTTCCCAGATGTCATCTTCAGAAGGACGTCGCCTTTTCCCTTGACGTCAGAGGTGGCAGAGTTGCCCATGAACAACTTCTCTCCATCTTCCATCGGCTCGAAAGTGGAGAAGGAGTTTCTATCAGAGCATATGTGGCGGGTTGCTCCAGAATCCAGCCACCATTCCTTGGGGTTCGAGTCCACCATGTTCACCTCGGAGACCACAGCGACGAGGAGTTCATCATCGCCCTCCACGACATTGGCCTCCTTCTTCTTCTTTGGCTTCCTACAATCGGTAGCACGGTGACCTTCTTTGTTACAGTTGAAGCATTTCCCAACGAATTTTTGTTGATGCTTCTTCTTCTTGAACGTCCCTCCTTTTGGCCCAAGCTTGTGGGCGGGTTTCTTTCCCCTCGAGCTCTCGCCATGTTCAATGACGTTGGCCTTCTCGGAGTGGATCTTGAACCTCTTGTCGGAGCCACGGTTGTCTTCTTCAATTCGGAGACGGACAACCAGGTCTTCAAAACTCATCTCCTTTCGCTTGTGCTTGAGATAGTTTTTGAAGTCCTTCCACCCCGCAGGTAGTTTCTCGATGGCAGAGGCAACTTGGAATGACTCGCTAATGGTCATTCCCTCGGCATGAATCTCGTGGATGATAAGTTGCAGCTCTTGGACTTGACTCACCACGGTCTTTGAATCCACCATTTGAAAATCGAGGAAGCGGCCCACTATATACTTCTTAGAGCCCGCGTCTTCGGTTTTGTATTTCCGATCCAGTGATTCCCAAAGCTCTTTGGAGGAGCGTTTGGAGCTATACACATTGTACAGCGAGTCGTTGAGACTATTCATCACGGAATTCCGACACAAGTAGTCGGAATCCTTCCATGCGCTAAACGCCATTAGCACATCACGATCGGTTTCGTCCTCGCGAGGAGTCGGTGGATCTTCGGTCAGGAACCGTGCAAGACCGAGCGTTGTCAAGTAGAACAACATCTTTTGTTGCCAACGTTTGAAGTTCAACCCCGTGAACTTCTCGGCCGGTATCACGGCGGGCACGCGTGCCACAGAACCGCTTGAACCGTTCATGGCCATCGAAGCCATTGGTTGGACAAGACCCGCAGGTCCGTTCCCGGCCGTAGCCGCCATCGAGTCTTGACCCAAGGTCACAGGAATTTGACCAAACATCATGGTCGTCGGGGTGTTCACCACGGAGGGATTCTCGGCGAGGCTCCCATCACTAGTCACATTCGTCGTGTCGTTAGCGTTAGTCATCTTTTCTACAAGAGAAACCAACGAATATTAGTAACGAATAAACCAAAACCGGGAAAAAAAAATATTCTGGAAAACTTTTCTTCCTCGCAGGCTGTCTTAAAAAAAAGGTAAAAGCTTCAAGATTGTTAGCAATATTAAAATAATATTGATAGAAAAAATACAAGACACATGCAAGGAAAATTAAAAAGAAAATAAACCAGAAACAGAAACAGGAAAACAAGGAAAGGTCGAGGCCCGTTTGACGGTTTCCTTGAAGCTTTTATCGCCCTCCCACGGGTGCTGGATTTCGTGAGCGAAAGCCTCCCAGGATACAACGACTTCTAGACGAGCAATGCACCACAAAACTTGGCTTCGGCGAACTAGAACCAGAGCGTCAGAACCTATCACCAGACTACAAAACAAAAACAATTTCAAAGAGAGGGAGAGAGGAGTGTTTTCGGTTATGTCCAGAATGAGAGACTCGAAGGCCTTTTATAGCCGAGCAAGCAGAGGAGGTTCCGAATTTGAACCATCTAAAACGTTCAGCCATAACCTCCAATTAATACATTAATGCTCATTACTGCTCACTAACTCTGCAGGTTTTGAACGTGAGCAGCCTTGGAAGCTCGCTCAAAAACGTCTCCATTAAGTCTCCTTTATTCTCCAGAATAAAGGCACGTAATGCATTTATCCCATGCAGACATTAATCCCATGCAGAATAAATTAATTCCCATCATAACACAAAAGTTATGTTATGGAATTAAAAGAAATCGTAAGTGAACTTTGCAATAAAAAGTTAAGGGTAAACCCGAAACCCGGGTCCGGGCCGGGCCCGGCTCGGCGGCGGCGCGCGTGTGTGTGTGCGCGTGAGGGGTTAAGAGATAACCCACACACACTCTCCTCTCTTGCACTTGCTTGACCACTAAAGAGAGAGGATGGTATATAAACACTACCACAACACACTTACCCAACCCATGTGGGACTTTTGCAATTCACTTTATTTCCACATGACTAATGTGTTCTTTAAGCATACTTTGAGCATCAATTTCTCATTCATTATAGTAATGATTTTGGCAAATAAATAATCAATCTTATACCCAACGCAACGAGGAATAAGAATACGCAAGAATTAACAAATTCCGATGAGTGGACCCCACTCAAATATTAGCCACAAATCATCCATTTACTTGTAAATAAAGCTTATTATTTACTATTCTTCCAACAGTGTACACGTTAGCTGTGTTGGGGAACGATGTAATTATGCGTTAAATCTCATAAAACAAAAAAAATGTCGAGTGAGGAAATATTTGAATTAATAACTTTTACGATTCATAAAAAACACGTTTCAGACCTTCTTTATATATATATATATATATATATATTATGGTATGACTATAAATTATCAAAACGACCATAAGAAAATAGATTAGAAAAAATTACATAAGATCCCGCAATTTGAACTTCCACACATCTGATACAGCTCTGAGTGGTCTTCAGGATGGATCAAAAAACCAAAATTTCCAAGTCGTTCTCCGAATGAAAATGAAGGCATGAACCAACTCTTTTGGTCATAAATTAATCCAGTTTGATGCTATTTGTTATCATCAATTAAATGGTCGGTTGTTCCTTCCGAACATTACTTGACCTATAGCATCACATTTTGTAAATATGCGATTTTTGGATGCAACAATATTCATGCCTCTCAAATTATACATCACTTACTATATTCAACCAAAGGTGACTGGCCTTGATCTCCTTTTTTCTCACCATATTATGCAACTCGGTTACATGTCTTTTGAGTGTTGATCGGGAAGTTTTCAATCTAAGCATCCCTTTGGACATCTCTCGTCTCTTCATAGGCGAGTACCTCATTTACTTCAAATAAAATAAGTAAACCATTAAGATTATATGGCTTCAATAACTCTTCCTTAACTTCCATGTTATACATTTGTTGTTGTGTTGTAACGTGACAATCAAGTAGTGGTGCATATTGCTTCACATCCAGCCTTGTGGATGACCATGAAACACATATTAAATTCGTCCATCTTATGAAGGCCCTACTAAGGGGTTCTTAAGTCTTAAAGTTCATAGCCATCCATGAATAGTTAGTTTGTGCTGTATTTTTAAATACTTGAATATAACAATTGATTCAATAATAATGTTCTCAAATATCACACAATTACCATCTCTCTCTCTCTCTCTCTCTCAAACTAAAAATATACCTTAAAAGAGGAAAATAATGCATGAGATAAACATTAATATACGAAGAACTGTCTCAGATATATCAGATATATAGGAGCTAGATTAATTTTTTTAGTACGCTTTCTATTCCAAAACAACGTTCCTTGTCCGAATATGTATATGACACCTGCACAAATACATATCACATAAAATAGTTTTTTTTTTTCTAGGATCTATTGATTGCTTTGCATGATATATTTGTATTCGATTTGTTTCGCATAGTAAATTGATGTTTTTGAGGTTCGGGCGAGGATGTTGGTTTTGCAGTGATTTTCTACAGCAATTACGTACAAACGGTAAGGCATCGTTGTAGATACTGGACTTTCTATAACAATTTATATGTCTTTGCAAAAATATAATAGAGGATTCTACAAGAATACAAAACCGTGGTGTTTAATCATTAGCCACTGTACAATCCAAAAATGAAAGTGTCAATTTATAACATATATCAGTTTGACTACTTTTAATACAAATTGAGAAAATAAAGACTCGCATTTGTATAACTAGTACGCCATAAGAATAACGTATATATAAAAGATTTCGCTAAGAAAGATTAATTTTCTTTTTAGCATTTGAAATCAATGAAAGCTTAAGAGTAAAAGAGGTTTAGATATAGAATCTGCTTTTGAGACTTTTGAGGGCACAGCCTCTGTGAAAAGGGCTTAATACAATGTGGAATGGAAGTTGGTGGCCCTTTGTTAATATTCCCTATAGCCCCTGCAGGTGACACACCATCATTTATATTGTTCTTGTCTCCTTTTAAATTTACTTTTTCTTTCTTTCAACTGGAATAAAGTAATAGTTAATAATTCATACTTGTTACAGACTGCTCAATCGAGAAGAATGTTCCTGTAAACAAAAACAACTAACCAAATAGGTGCTTCAATTTCTCTCAAAAAAAAAAAAGAAATAGGTGCTTTAATATATTATTTATTGTCAAATCAACTACAGCAGGAGCTGGTTCAAAAAATATACTATGTATATATAGTTTGGTTTCCATTGGCTCAGCTTTATTTGTTTTTTTTTTTAAGACAGTTTTGCTGTAATGAGGATTGAACCCACGACCTCCACACAGCAGGTGGTGTGGAATTACCACTAAGCTATCATAGGTACCACCCATTGGCTCAGCTTTATGAAAGTGTAGATATTCAAATTTTATAGATATGAAATTTAAATTTATAGTTTTAATTTGTGTTTAAATCAATGTCTAATAATATGTTTGATTGTTGATTATCAAATTACTTATGAAAATATATTTTTAGAAGAAAATTATGTCACGACCTCATATGATATCATAGGATTATTTTTTTAAATGATTAAATTGATTTATTTTGATTGAAAGGTTACCGGGCCAAAAAAAAAAAAAACGATCTGCATTCTATAGGATTATATATGGTCGCATGTAAAGGTGGCCATATGGGATCCCGCAGGATTCCGTTTCCCGTATTTTTAGTATCATATGGGAAATGAGAAAAAACCATATTAGGAAATGTGGTACCGAGACTTTTGTCCCAGAACCATCCAAGAAATGAGACGGAACTGGGATCCCGTTTAGCACAATTTATTACCATATTTTTAATATTGTATTTTTTTAATTGAAAATATATGAATTTTTATTTATTTTTAAATGTATTCATGATTAAAATAAAATAAAAATAAATAAATATGAGAATCCCGGAACTGCGAAATATGGTACCGGGAATTCCCGGTACCGTGGAAAATGGTTCCGAAATTTCCCGGTACCATTTTTTACGGTTCAGAGAGTCTCATTTCCCGCAAAATATGGGACGAGACCAAGGGGATCTCATTTCTCGGGTTCTATATGGCAACCTCATTCAACATTTTCTTTTTTTAGCGAGAAGTGTGCGGCTTTTTCTTTTTTAAAGAGCAGTGTGTGGTTTCGGGCAATGCTGTGAGAGAGTTGTATTATTTATAAGGGTAATATTACGTTTTATATAACTTTAGAGATAAAAATTAAACTTAACTTACTATTACACAAAAATTTCTCCTATAATAAACCAAACTCACATTTCATACTACCGGTTTCTTTGAAGAGAATGTTGTATATCATATTTGATAATATGGTTATCATGAAATGATATTTGAACCAAAGTACGGACTGTTTAAACTTTAAACCACTCAGAATACACGCTCAAAACAAAACTTACTCAGAATAATATTTTTCGTATGCAATAAAAATAAAAAAAAATAAAAATCAGTCGTTTGCTACTTCGGAGATTCAGTGATTGATGATGCAGATTTGTTTATCGACAAGTGGAAGTGGTTTTTAATGATTTATTATCAAAAGCTCAACAATTTAAATATTAATAAAACCTAAATCTGAAGTCATGCGTATGAATAAAAACTATATATTCCCAGAGAGATTTGAAGGATGGTCCACACTCTCTTAGCCGACCCCATTGTCCTTTTTGACCTGCTTTGACCGTAAACTATATTCTCTGCCAGCCAATTGAAAAGAGAGAGAGTCAGATCATCTCTCAGCGAGAGAGAGAGAGAGAGTGGTCCACTCGGTTGTATGAGATTCCCTAGTAGCCATAATGATAATCTGCTCCTGCAAAATCACTTTTACTTTTCCCAGAATCCATACTTTTCTTTCCTTTTCTTTTTCTATCTTTTCCTCTCCTTTCCTTTCCTTGCCTTTCTTTTCCTCTCTATTTTTTCCGTTTTTTTTCTTTTCTTTTTCTTCCTTCATTCATGATCAAGCCCTGCCCAGAGATAGCGTTGCGTACGTGCACGTTAGGATACTAAAGTGAAAAGAAAAAAAAATAAAAAAAAATTCGTGTGATATTTTTGTTACGATAGTGGTACTAGTACTACTACTACACTACGCTACTATACTCAGATAACCTAAAAAATCTTATTCAAAGATATGCTGTTCATGATGTTCATGTTCAATGTTACGTAACACATATACAGTATACTACATATGAATTAATCCTGGTGCTATAGTAATAGTAGTATAAAATATTACCTCTCATTATATATATATATATATATATATATATATATATATATATTATTTATCCGTGACACAGATCGATATGTCTATGTCAAGACTCAAGACTAGGAATATGATAAAACGTAACGGTGTCCTTTGTGATCTACAAAGTTATGTAACTTATTCTCATGACAAAACCTAGATGCTCTCGTTATTATTATTATTATCGATTTATTTATTTACTTTTCCTTTCCCTTGTTCGTCTGTTTGTCTGTATTCATATAACAAGAACCGCATGCGCGTTTAGTTATATTTTTTATTTAATTATTTTTATAGTTTCTAGGAATATTTAAAGATACGTGTATCAGTATATGTAGGTATGATATTCATAAACCCTACCTTCCCCACACCGAAAGTAAATCGTTGATTAAAATGCAAATAATTATTATTTAAGCAAAAAGCTTTCTTTTTTTCAAATTATAAACAGCCTTTTTTCGCACCGGGTTCTTTTTTCCTTTTTAAAAAGCTTTCTTTTGACTATTTGTCAAAAAAATATATATAAAAAAAAAAGAGCTTTCTTTTGACTAAACATATGCCATCATTAACTTGTATGATTTCTCTCTTTTCCTTTATGGATTTACAACACAAAGTTACAGCCATATTAGACATGAATATCTGTCTATTTCACATACCTTTGGCTTCATTTTCATTCTTGCATTTCATATCTAAATTTTTTTCGTCAAACTAGTCTTGAATTCAAGAATGTTACACAACTTTTTTAACCTATAATAAGAGTGTTACATAACTTTTTAACCTATAATAATTAAAAAAAAAACTAGTTTCTTACCTTAAGTGCTTCGCATAGAAAGACCAATTGAACAAAACCACCTCTGTCAAATCAAACAGAGTACAAAACATACAATTCTAAATGACAAGACACACGTATATACATATTCAATCCCAAAAGCAATGGAAAATCAACAATTTCCGCCTGTAGATTTTTTTTTATAAACAACCTATGGATAGTAACGAAATTTAAAATTTAATATGTATTAACAAGATTTGAAACAATGCCCGCCTGTGGATATTAAAATTTATAACTACAATACTAATTACAAAATGTGGGGTCATATAATAGTATAAAGTATGCAATTGCAAAGGCGCTAAGCCAAACACGTTGAAGCTCTATTGAAATTTTATCTCCTCAACTAATAATACAAGACTTAAATCCAACGGTTTGATATTAAAACTAGTATTAATATACATATGTATATTTAAAAAAGCATTTTATATTAGAATTAAAAACTATACTAATTACAAAATGTGGGGTCATATCTATACATAAAGCATATGCAATTGCAAAGGCGATAAGGTAAACACGTTACTTTAAACTTTGAACTCCATTGAAATTTTATCATCTCAGCTAATAACTTAAATCAAACGGTTTGATATTAAAACTAGTATTCATATATGTTTAAAGAAAAACATCATATGATATTAGAACTCCATGGCTTGTGGTAGGCAAAAACACTCTAGCTAGGTTGTAACTTCCATGTTTGTCAGAGGCGACAGTTCGAAATTACCGTAATTTGGGCCACAAGTTTTCCTTTTGCCTCGATGCAAGTGTGGTTGTTAGGTCGTGACATGACTAAAGTGTGTCATGGAAACAAAACAAAATGATATAACATACACTAGATAATGACAAATACCAATGCCAAAACATTTCTCATTGCCATCTATTACTATTTCTCTGCAATGCCCACATCAAAAAAATAAGATAATAAATAAAACTAAATATATCCACGCAATGATGTAAGAAAAAAAAAGCCCTAAAGCATCTACACAAACGCCAAGCAGAAGCCGAAAGAAGAAGATAAAAAAGCCTTACCATTTGTATCATATCATATATACCAATCTTCGGCGATTCTGAAATGACATTGCTACCCTTGCTGATGTTGGGTTTGCATAGAAAGATGACGGGAATACCCTCCCAACCATGTCGAACAGATCAGAAATATACGGAAACGTCATCGTGAGAACCGGTATACATACATTTACATATATATATATATATATATGTGTGTATGTGTATAATACAGGGAATATGCATGGCTCCTCATACGCCATCCACGGAGGCCACCGATACTTCGGTGGAGTCTGCAAATGGCATACAGGGAGCCAGGCACATTTTTTTTTGCATCATATAATATAATACATATATACATCTGTATATATAAAAAAAAAATTATAAAGCAGACACTAATGCAATCTAAAGAAGAAGAAACTTGTTGTGTTGATGTTGAACAGGCTCTCATGCATTCATACATAATAATTCCCCTCTCTCTCTATCTCTCTATTATTTACGTGATGTGTGTAGTAAGAGGCTAAGCTAATATATAGAGCACCAAATACCCAAAGTATCCCCAATTTCCATGACTTAGTTTGTTGATACAGCCATGTTAGTGCATGGATAGGTTATCTAACCTATATCTATTACAAACTCAAACTCACATAAAAATCTTATTTAAAAGGGAAGAAGAAGAGGTATTTATGGAGGTTTTGAGAGTTGAGAGAGAGAGAGAAGAGAGAGAGAGAGGTTAGTAAAGATCTGAGCTGGGTCTCAATCAAAATGGGGTTTGAAAAAGCAAAAGCCCACCAAAAGAGAGCTAGGAAAATATATTATGGAAGCATTTGAATTGGTACATAAAAGAGCGAACCCGAGGGCTAATTCAAGGGTTAAATAGAAGTACAAGAAGCTATATTACACACACACACACATATATATATATAGCGAGAGAAAAAGAAAAATAAAACACATATACATAGCTGGTTAATAATAATATATCTGCTGTCCCATATAGGGTTTATGTGTGGCTTTCAGAGGGAAAGCAAGAGAGAAGATTTTATATATAATCTTGAAAATGAAAAAAAAACATAAAAAAATTGTGGGGCTGAAGTTAATTAACCACAAGCACCCTCTTCGCGTTCTCTAATTATCGACATGAGAGAGAGAGAGAGAGAGAGAGAGAGAGAGAGAGAGATGTTAGTAACCACGCAATTTCCTAAGCCTCTTACGGTGTTTGAAATCTCCTTTTCTGGGTCGTAAAAAGCAAGTGCTGCTTTTCTTCTCTTCCTTCTGAAGCTCATTTTGTCTACAAGTGCTTGGAACACATATGGATTCCTCATCTCTTCAACTATTCCCTTTTCCCTTTTTTAATTTTAAAATTTTCCCTTTCTTTTCTTATTTTCTTTAAAAGTTTAAACTAAACACAAAAAAGTGAAATGAAAAAAGACAACATCGGTAATAATCTTTTTTTTCTTCTTCTTTAGAAAGTCTATCAAAATTAATCATTCCATTTGCCCCAGTACAGTTCGTATATGTTATAATAAAAGTATATACGTTATAAATGATAATACATATAGTGATGCATTGCATTCCTCGTTTTATAATCTATCTCTATTTATAATTTTTTTTTCTCTCTTTCTATTCCATTGCCTGTCAGTTGTCACTAGCTAATGGGTCCCATTTTAGACTATGTGCCCTTGAATATAATAATCCATGTGGGATTATAATCCTGTTACCTAATTCAATTGTACTTCATACAGGTATGGTAAGATAAGAGTATTATAAATCCCATATATTCTCCCACTTTTTATGAATTAATATGAATTTTAATTCGACGTATCTCTAAATCCATAACTTTCTTTCTGTCCCAGCAAAGAAAAAAGAAACAATGATCTGTCTGTCGTGAACAGAAAGCTATTCAAGGCGATGATGGCTAGCTAATCAACTCGACAAAATCATTGACTATTTTATTTCAAGTTTAATATTTTTAATCTTCCATGTAACCGTTTCTTTTTTGCTGGAGAACTAATCTCATGCGATTAGGCACTGGAACTTTTTAGTTAAGCAAAGCAAAAGTGCAAAACTAGCCAATATAATGAAAGCCAAAGTTTATCTACATATTTTGAGTAACCTAATTCCTATGCCGTAAATGAATTGCAAAAACCTTCTAATCTCTAAGCCGGCACGATTGGAATGCATTAGAAGGAACATTTTTATTGTGTGTCTGATTAAAAAATTTGCCGTTTTTTATTCCAAGTTTATATATATAACAGTGAATAATTTGATTTTATATTCTTACATATGAGGACAAGTTTGAGTTGTACGGAAGAAAAATGATTAAAAAAAAAAACCCTCAAAACTCACTACCTTAACCGATATCCCAAACCATCAGGTCGCTACGATGAATTAACTTATATTACGGTCCAAGATGTTAGAAATATGGCTTCCCCCTGGACATATCTCACGAGATACGATGTGGTTTAATTTTTTCCGAATCTATTTGAACGGTGTATCTTTGACCATGATCATCTTAGAAATCCTAGTGAAGTCATTCAGCTCATCCAATTTAATATAAAAGATGAAGTTCGGCCACATGGGTCTTTTAACGAATTGTGATGTTTTATTTCTTGAGCATTATGAGAATTTGTTGAGTGTTCTGACTCCTGAGTGCGTAAATCTCTGTTTTTGTGAGTAACATAGATTGAGTTTTCAATCGTGATTGTGATCAATGTTACAATTTTTACGCGTGTATGTGTCTCTCAAATAATAAAGATTTTGTAAGTAATGATGTCGAATCTACGAGACTTAAGTTAATACTAGTGAGAGTGAAAGTTCTAATTTCTACAAGATTTTCGAATTGAATAGATAGTTGTGAAAGTGGTAATTTCTACAAAAAAAAAAACTAAAAAAAAAACCAAATTAAAAGAAAACTACAACGACGAATTAAAAGCAAATGAATGAACGAGTTTCAAATACGAGAAAAGCGAAGGTCACGATTTTACATGGCTAGATATTTCAAATGCAAATTAAATATATTTGTTACTAAGGATTATAGCCTCATGTGCATAATTATAATCACTAACTCTCCCAAGTCGCAAACAAATCTATCTAATTGTCAAATTATCACATTAGTGTCTCAAATACTATTAGAACAATCACAAAGATTATGAGCGGGAATTTAAAAGACTACACAAATGTATAGGTTATCCCTACTCTAGATCATGATCAATTTAGGTAAATTCAAACATGAGCTCGATTAATTATCACCTTCCGAGTTCGATTAATTATCACCTTTCGATCTCTAAACAGTACAAAAACCATTTAATGATTGTAACTAAGAATAAAAAAAGCATTAATCATGGTTCAAATCAAGCATCCAAATAATGAAACAAACAAGAAATAAATGCATGAATTCGAAATCACCAACCAAATTCAATCCTAGCATCAGCTTATCTTCAATAACAACCTAGCTCATAATAGAAATCATATACAATTAAAACAATGAACAAAACTAAAAAAATTAATGACAACAAAAACTAAATCAACATTGAGTAGATAAACATAAGAGCGAAGGAAATGAGACAAGGAAGAAGTATAGTGGGTGAGGAAGATAGCGTTTAGTGGTTCTTCTTCTTCTTTCCAAGCTCTCCAAGAGCTCTAAGATCCAAACCCAAGAGAGCCAAAATCTAGCACATGAAAGAATGATAAAATTTTGGGTTTAGCATGTCACACTCTGACTAATTAATCTGGACCATCCAAAGTGATCTAAGACTCCAAAATGGTCTAAAAATGAAGACATCTGGGTTCAACAACAAATAGTAGCACACCAATTTCTAGAACGTAGCGTGGTTTGCTACTTAGCGCAGCGCACTGTATAAGATAACTGTAAAAATATAGGTATTAGAAACCTTAAAAAAAACTCTAGTTGACGAAGAATAGAAATAATCCAAATTACTTTGTTTGAAACACACATGTTTCTTGTTTTGCTCTAATTTGTCCAAAAAGTCTTCAAATCACTATGAAATTGCTCATTTAAACTTCTAACACTTGTATCTCACTAAAAACCTACGAATCAAAGACAGCTATACAAAATATCTAAATACTTGAAAAAACACTTTTGTATAAGCTTAAAAATACACATTAAGTGCGTATAAAACACATATATAAAACGTTTGATACTTGGCGGCTTTTTGAAAAGAAGTGAAAGCGTGAGTTACAGTTCACGAGTAAATATAGAAAAAGAGATGTAAAGAGTGATTTAATCAGTTATGATAAGTAATGTATGTTAGTTTCTACCCTTGGTCAGTGAATTTTATCAGACAGTAACCCCCAAACGTAAGATTGATTACACCGAATATGTGTTTTATTTACTTTTCGGATTGTCAAAGTAATTAACCAATATCAGGACAATAAGTGTTAGGTTTCCAAGAGGGCCTCGCACTACTACAAAATTGATTTTCTGATGCGCAAGACTATCAGATGCGACTAGTCGCATCTAAAAGTCGCATCTAAATAACTTTTAGATGCGACTAGTCGCATCTGATAGTCAATCAGAAGCCGAAAAAATTCGCTCAAATTGTCTTTTGATTTTGACAATCAGATGCGACTAGTCGCACCTGAAAATATGATGAAATTTTCAGGTGCGACTGTGTCGCATCAGATAGTTTTAAATTTTAGGCGGGCCTCAAATCCCCCTCTTTTATTTCATTAATCTGACGTGGCGAATGAAATTTTTTTTTTTTTATTATTATAATCAGGTGCGACTAGTCGCACCTGATGAGTTATCAGGTGCGACTAGTCGCACCTGATTATAATAATCAGGTGCGATTCTGTCGCACCTGATTATTAGGGTTTTGTTTAAAAACCCAGGTCGCGGTCCTTCTTCTCCAGCCGCTCAAACTCTCTGAACTTCAAAAAAAAAAGCCCTGCACTTAAAAAAAAAAACCCTCTCTCTCTCTCTGACCTCCGCCGCGCTCCGCCCTTTCCACCACCTCCGCCGCGTCTCTCTCTCTCTGCCTCATCTGCGACACCAGCCACGCTCCGCCGGCAGCAGCTCCTCCGTCAAGCCGAGCTTCGATCGGCGGCCAGCAGCTCCTCCGCCAAGCCGCGTGCGCCACCACTCTCCGGCTCTCTCTCTGCCTCACTCTCTCTCTCCGGCTCTCTCTCTGCCTCACTCTCTCTGCCTCACTCTCTCTCTCCGGCTCTCTCTCTGCCTCACTCTCTCCGGCTCTCTCTTTGCCTCAGTCTCACTCTCTCCGACCTCTCACTCCCCGGCTCTCTCTCTGCCTCACCTCTCACTCTCTCCGACCTCGACAGCCTCGGCGTCTCTGCCCCGAGAGCCCCGCTGCCTCGACGCGTGCTCAGCCTCGGTGTCACTGCAATCCCGGTAAGCTATCTCTCACTGCCTCTCTCTCTCTCTCTTATTTTCCCTTTGACTGAACTGATGCGTTGTCCCGTGCTCAGCCTCGTCAAGTTGCTGTCCCGAGCTGCCTCGCGCGTCCCTGCTGTTTCGACGAGTCCCTATCCTCGACGAGTCTCTCTCCCCGCTGCACCGAACCGTCGCTGCCTCGATCCCTCCTCCGCCGTTTCACCGAGCCGTCCCCTGTTGTCCCGAGCTGTCCAAGTAAGTCTAGCCTTTTTTTAAAAAAAAATTGTTTGTGTTGTTAGTTTAGTTAATTAGGTTAGTTGATATAAAATGTTAGTTAGTTAGTTAATTAGTATGTAAATGTTAGTTAATTAAATAGATATGTTAGTAAGTAATTATTTAGAATGTTAAGTGTTAGTATGTAAATGTAAATGTAAATGTTAGTTAATATAATTGTAGTTAATCATTGTAAATTTTAATTACATAGTTAGTAATATGTTTAGGTTCTTTAATTTAATTTTGATTAGTATGTTAATTGTAATTGTAAAGAAATTGTAATTAATTACAATGTTTTGTGACATGTTTTGATGTTTTGTGACATGTTTAATATAAAATGAAGTTTAGGTTAAAATTAAGTTAATGAATTTGTGATTAGTTTTAGTTTCTTTAACATGAAATGAAATTGTAAGTTTAAATAAGAAATTAGTATGTAAATGTTAGTTAATTAAATAGATATGTTAGTATGTAATTATTTAGAATGTTAAGTGTTAGTATGTAAATGTAAATGTTAGTTAATATAATTGTAGTTAATCATTGTAAATTTTAATTACATAGTTAGTAATATGTTTAGGTTCTTTAATTTAATTTTGATTAGTATGTTAATTGTAATTGTAAAGAAATTGTAATTAATTACAATGTTTTGTGACATGTTTTGATGTTTTGTGACATGTTTAATATAAAATGAAGTTTAGGTTAAAATTAAGTTAATGAATTTGTGATTAGTTTTAGTTTCTTTAACATGAAATGAAATTGTAAGTTTAAATAAGAAAAATAGTTTGTGACATGTTTTGATAGTTTGTGATATTTTGGATAGTTCTGGATGGTTTGTGTACGTTTTTAAATAATTTTGCAGGTTTTTTGGTTTGTCAGTATAATAGGGGAAACTCTGCCGAAATTTCGGTAGAGTTTCGAATGAATTAGTTTAAAAACTCCCAACTTATTCAATCCGAGCTCAAAATAATTAACATAGAATTCATAATCTCTCTTTCATTGTGTTCTCCGTCGTCCTTTATCAATAACTCTTCCAAACTTTCATTTCTCGCTCTCATTCAGCGAAATGTCCAATCCAAGTAGAGATTGGATCACGGAGAATAATCGGGTGACATTGCAGTACAAAACCGGTGTTAACGAGTTTATTCGCGCTGCAAGAAGATTCCCTAACGAAAATGGCAAATATCGGTGTCCTTGCAAACCTTGTAACAACGTGAGATGGCACGACATCGGGGTTGTCAGGAACCATTTGCTGAACAAGGGGTTTACCCCAGGCTACACAAAATGGTATCATCACGGCGAGCTCGAGCGTGCCGTCCTTCCTCATGAAGAAGATTCCATAGGAGGAACAGATCAGAGAGGAATAGGAGGATTGCACGGTGCTGTGGAGGATATCAGGGATCACGAGGATTTCGACGATGCTACGGAGCCGACCCAGAGCGAGGTGCGTGCAGAGGAGCAAGTGGAAGACCTCTTCGCCGAGTTGGAAGCAGAATTGTACCCTGGATGCAAAGAGTTTTCTTCTTTGTCGTTCTTGGTTTCGTTGATGCACCTCAAAGTCACGAACCATTGGACGAACAAGTCGTTTACAGAACTCTTGCAGCTCTTGAAGAAGTCTCATCCAGCTGGTAATCGAATTCCGGAGAAACATTACGAGGCAAAGGCGAAGCTGAAGCGTTTTGGCATGGGATACGAGATGATCGATGCGTGTATTAACGATTGTGTCCTATTTCGAAAAGAACTCGCGGAAGTCGACGTGTGCCCAGTATGCAACGAGAGCAGATGGAAGCCAACTGGGAAAATGATACCGCAAAAGATTTTGCGATATTTTCCCCTGAAAGATCGATTGAAGCGGTTGTACGCGTCTCGACACACGTCGCTTTTGATGCAGTGGCACGAAAGAGATCGCGTCAGGGAAGTAGGTGTTCTACGACATCCTGCGGATGGTACGACGTGGAAAAACCTGGACGAGAGATACCCAGGCTTTGCTGCAGAGCCTCGAAACGTGCGGCTTGGACTAGCTGCGGATGGATTCAATCCGTTCGGAGAAATGAGTTTATCGTACAGCATGTGGCCTGTGGTACTAACTGCGTACAACTTGCCGCCTTGGTTATGCATGAAGAAAGAGTACTTGATGCTGACGCTTTTGATCCCGGGGCCTCACTCACCAGGAAAGGACATGGACGTGTTTTTGCAGCCAATTGTCGAAGAGTTGAAAGAACTGTGGGAGACCGGATTCCGCGTTCGAGATGGCGCCAACGATGAAGTGTTTCGATTGCGTGCCGCGCTACTTTGGACGATTAACGATTTTCCAGCTCGATCCTATTTATTAAAGGCGGCGACTGGGAAATCGTCCAGGAATGCAATCATCGAGGGATTTGGGACATTCCTGAAGTTGACCCCTCCAACTCAGCCTCGATCCCATTGACTATAGAGTTGTCAAACATCGAGCGTTTGAATCATCGACACGAAATCGATGAAGCTGAGTTAGTGACTGTCGTTGACGATGATGAAGAAGACGATGATGAAAATGAGAGACATGTCGTTTTTGAGGGAGAAGATGTTGATGTCGATATAGAAGATGATATTAACATTATAGGCATAGATGATGATGAATGATTAATATCTTTTTTGTATGTTTATTTACTATATAATGTAACCACGGTTTTCCTCCGCCATATGTGAGGTTTGTTAATAATAAAATCCGTGGTGCCGTCCACGTTTTTTTTAAACAGAAAACTAATATTTATTTACTAATATTGTTCACATCTTACAGGATGTCAGATGCAGGTGGAGCAGGTGGAGATGAGTCTCCGCTACACCGTTCAGGAGCAGGTGGAGATGAGTCTCCGCTAGAGACACCGGGTTCCCAAGGTCCTAAGAAAACAAGGGGACCAACAACCGGGTCTACTTCGGCAAAAGCAGCGCATGGGGTACCCGGTGCGAAAGTTGTTAGGTACGACCCAATCAACCAAACTTTCTACCAGGACGTAAGAAAAACAATAAAAAAGGTAGGAGTATTCAACAACCGCGTCGGCGCTTTGGTGAAAGTCCATATCCCGGTCACACTTCGTGATTGGAACGAAGTGACGCCCCAGATGTTGGGCAATATTCTGAGCGCACTTCATTCCGAGTACACTTTCGTGTACAAGGATGATGAGACGGATGAGCTGCTTCCGGCGGATTGCTATCGTCATCAGATTGACCAGACTATCATTCGCGATGCAAAGCGTATGAGGCGCAACCAAAAGTCTAGATTATCAGGGACTTTCTTAGGAAAATGTTGTGGGCAAATGAATGTCGCCAAGAAAGAAATCCCAAAAGGATATCAAAAAGACGATTGGGAGAAGGTGATAGAGGAGTTCGCAACTGACGATTGGAAGGTAATGTATAATTCTAAAAATTATGTTATCTTCTATGAAATCGAATTATAACGCAATTTAATATGTGCAGAAAAAGTCTACTCGCAACAGAGACAATTCCAAGAACAAGAAAACGAAGTCCACACAAGGGTCGATTTCTTTTTTGGCTCATCGACATTTGAACGTAAGTTTATTCTAATTTTGTAATTTTTTTTGCAATAAATACATTACTCATATTTTCATAAGAACTGCAGAGTAGGGAAGATGAGACTTTGGCCTCGGCGTTAAACACGTGGGAGAAAAAACATCAAGACGATCAAGGCAATTGGACGACAGCTTGGGCGCAACAAGCATTTGTAAGTTACTTGTGTTAATTACTTAATAATCAAGTTTCGATAATCTTAATAATTTTTTTAACATATGTTTGAAGGCGCGAATTATGACTCAAGTCGAGGATATGCAGCGACAAGCAGCGGAGTCAGGCCAAATGTTTGACATAGACCAGGCGGAGCAGTTTGCGATGGATACTGTTCTCGGGCAACGTCGAGATTGGTATGTCGGGATAGGTCCCTCGATCCCGAGATCCTCGTATCTCTTGGCTCAGGCTCAGGACGACAGCTCGTCCTCAGGTTCTTCATCGACGCGCGTTCCAGATCCAGTGATTAGCGAGCTACAAGCAGCGTTGGCCGCACAACAAGCTCAGATGGAGGCGTTTCAGCGACAGTTCTTTGCCTACACACAGCAGCATCCGTCTCCCATGCAGACATCCCCCGCGATGATGCACCCTGCCACGACGCCGCCATCAGCTTCAATGCCGAATGTTCAGACGCCGGCATCCGCTTCAATGCCGAATGTTCAGACGCCGCCATCCGCTTCCATGCCAAATGCTGATCAGACGCCAGGTTCGGTAGAATTTCAGCGACATCGTTCGAGCGGCAGCGCATCAGGCCGCCAAGGCGCACGAGCAAGATCTGGCGGAAGAGGAGGCCGTGCATTCCAGAATTGGCAGACTTCGAATGAAAAAGGGAAACAAAAAGAATAAATTGTAATTTTTTTAATTTATTGAATGTAAATTATCAAATTTTATGAATTTAATATTATTATTTATATACTTATTCTAATTAATATTATTCAAATTATTTATTTAATATAACAAAAAAAATTATTTAATTAATTTTTTAAATTTTAATTTTTATATATTTAAATGGCTGATTCTAATAGAATCAGCATTTTAAAAAAAATAACTACAGACAATCGGATGCGACTAGTCGCATCGGATACTTTCGCGGGAAGAGTATCGGATGCGACTAGTCGCATCGGATTGTACTAACACCCGCCAAATATTTCGCGGGGAATTACTATCAGATGCGACTAGTCGCATCTGATACTCTTCCCGCGAAAGTATCAGATGCGACTAGTCGCATCTGATACTATAATTCACGCTTTAATTTCTTATTTTGAGGGATATTTAGGTGCGACGTTTGGTGCGACTTGTCGCACCTAAAATGTCGCACCTGATAGTAATGACTTTCAGGTGCGACTAGTCGCACCTAATATCATCAGGTGCGCACTTTCAGATGCGACTTTGTCGCATCTAAAGTCGCACCTGATGATACTTTCAGGTGCGACATTTATGCTTTCAGGTGCGACTTTTGTCGCACCTGATGCTATCAATTGTACTAGTGTCGTGCCCCTCTTACTCTCTGAAAATACATTGTGAAGCGAAGCTATAACATAACTTTGTATTAAGCCTAATTGTTAAAAAGTTTAATAGATCTAAGATATTATACCAAAATAACCTAATTCTAAGTCAATATTACCCGATATCAATGGGTATATCCATGATATAACTTTAAGAAAATTAAAATATATAGAATTTCACAAATAAATAATGAAACACCCTAAAAACTACAACCATACAAAAGAAGAGTCAGTTCCATATTTCAATATTTTAAATTCGCTCAAAGTAAAAGCGGCGTGTAAGCGGCAGTCCATCTAAGCCCTGAAAGAGCTTGGAACATCACGGAGTAACAAAAAAGTTGCACATCCGAAGTTAAATTAAAAACCTCTTACAAAGTAAAAATGATTTCTAAGCCTCCATACACAATCAATTTCAATATTCAATAAGGGTAAACCATCACAAAACAACCAAAAATCGCATCTATTTCTAATCCAAAAAAGACTCGGGGACATATATTATTGACATCGGAAAATCATTTACTCAACAATTTATTTACACAAACCAAATTCAAATTATAAAACAAATGAAATAAACTTGCCTAGTCAGAATGTTGTAGAAACAAGTGGGACGCAACAAGAAACACAGAAACGGGGAACCAACAAAATTAAAACTCATGAGCGGAGGCGCTAAAGCAGGCCCGACTTAACAAATGTAAAGGCCTAAATTCGCATCAGAACCAAAATAATAATGTACGTAATGGAAACGATTTAAGCTGTCAAAGATGATTTGTTTTCCTTTTTAAATTTTAAAGCTGCCAAAGTTTCAATTATTTTTTACAAGGAAGGGAAACATTGTTAAACAATTTTCAAAGTCCTTATTCATAAGGATTATGAGATACAAAGAACAAATAATTACACATGAATTCAAGCGGACAACATATTCGTCAATAAGCGTGCTCTAGGACTAAAGGGCATTGAATACTGTTTTTTTTTCTTCTTTTAATATGTATTGAGTGCAGAGCATGATCAGTCTTTGGCTTTCGTTGGTGTGAGTAGTAGTATATATATATACCCCTACATATAGAATTTTATTTAAAAGTGAACGGATCATCATTACTGATTTGTGAAGTTTGATTATATATTGGTCGTATCGTTTAAAAATATATTTCATATCTAGGTTAGGTTTTGAATTTAGAAATACATATTACGTTTCAAATAAAGAAGAAACCAATCCCATAAGTTTCAACTTTGTTTTCTCTATACTTTATCTTTTGTTAATTTTATTATTCTTGTATAGCTCAGAAAAATTATTCGTGTTGATACGTAAAAACGTATTAACGTGCAAATGTAAGACGACAATGAATATAGGCTCGAGATTGTTTATTATATGAATAACTATGAGTAGAGCACGAGAGAGAGAAAAATAGAAGATTTTTACGAGTGCTTGTCGAAAACGGCCGGGAACCTTATAATAATCGACAAACTCTGATGTAATTGGCAAACTCTGATATTGCAGGTGTGAGGACCAACACAAAATGATACCAACCACCGGTTCGAATGCCGGCTCAAGTTAGGGACTGAGCCAGAGCGACAGTGATGGTGATAGCTTATGACTAAGGGAGCTTAAGTCCTCCCCGGATATCAATTTTTTGATATTTTAATTTTTATTTCATCTAGCCCCCTAAAGTGTATGTCTAGCTCTGTCCCTGGATTGAGTAGTGTCTCAGGTCAGAACTTATTCAGCCAACTTGGGTCAAGGACTGTGTAGCAATAGACCAAAATCACCAGCTCAGCCTGGAGATGTTGCGGACGTTGAGGGTGGCTTTGACTTAAAGGTGTTCATGATAACCGACAAACCAAACAACTCGATCATCCAAAACAAATCGCACTCTTTTTTTTAATCCGCCCCATTCCATCCCGAAGAATTTTGGGTTGAAACCAACCCAACCCGCAAGAGTTTCGGGTTGGTTTGATTTTTGATCGTCATGAGATTGGGTTGAACCAAACTAACCCGATGCCGTTAAAAAAAAAAAAAAAAATTCTCTAAAAAAATGAAAAATGTTATCAAGGTAAAATAAAAAAATACACCATATGCTTTATGGTTTTAAAATGAAAATATAAATGCATTTTAAAATAATTAATTACTATATAAGTGTATCTCTATGCTCACATATGTAGGGATAGAGGCAAGTTAGACCCATAGACCCACCAAGGATTTAAGCCCCCTAAAAAAATTACATTTTTCTACTCAATTTTTTTTTCTCTTTATATTGTGAAGCATGTAGTTCAAGGTGTGTAGACTCTTCTCTTATAATTTGCGAGTCTAACTACACAAAATAAAGCTATTTCACAAATATCTTGTTTAATAAGCCAGGTAAATAATGTAAAAAATCATAATTATGCAAATAAAATTAAATTGTAAATGGCAAGAAAAATATTATTTTTAGAATAAATAAATTAATTAAAATTTGGGAGATTAAATTTGAAAAGGAATCTAGAGAGTCGCCATTTTAAGAGTCGCATGTCAATCTTGATCACGCATCCAAAATAATAAATAGACTTAGGAAGGTTGATCATATATTACTATTTTCATTGCCGATTTTAAAAAGCGTTCATTAGGTATATAGTCAATTTAAATGTTTGTTTTTGTAAAATAGTCTACGTTTCGTAAATCTTAGATAAATAGTCATTGCATTTTATTTACGTTTATTTACAAGCGTATATTTACAAAAATACCCATAAATAACTTAAAAAATTTGAACTTATTTATGGATTTTTTTGTAAAAATATACTTGTAAATAAAATGCATTGGCTATTTACCTAAGATTTACGAAACGTTGGCTATTTTGCTATACACAAACGTTTAAGTTAACTATTTTGCTAATTTTTGTTTAAAAAATAGGATGATCACTTAAAAATTAAGATTAAATATGTGAAAAACACCCTAAGATATTGTGTGTGTTTTTGTTACTAAAGATCAAGGTCAATTAAATAGTTGAGGGGACATATATAGTTGGCAGGCAAGGGGACCAAAATCAATTTAAACATTTATACAAAACTGATCTAATTGTTCAAACTTAAGGTAGTGAAAAACAAATCTCTCTCTCGCTTTTACACACCCAAAAAAAAAAAAAAAAAAGCTATCATAAACAGGGATGTGTAATTATTTCATAGAGTAGACTAGATAGAGATGAAAGGTTATCCCTTTGACCCGTTCATTTTCAAAAGAGAAAAGTATAAAGCAATGTTAATCAATTTTCTTTTTGACAACCACCACCTTTTTATTTTGTATTTATTATCAATCTGTTAAATCAAATTCATCATAGAGTTCTATAATCCAATGTCGAATCCTAAAGTCCAACTAAATTATTATAATATGATAATATCTCTTATTACCTATTTTGTTCATGTTGAAAGTAAATGACTAAATCCTTGGTTTATGGATTGGCTCGTTTACTTATTGAATATTAATATCCAAATTAAAATAATTATAATACAAGTGCAATTAATTAGTGCTTTTAAGAAAGAAAAAATAAAAAAAATAAATCAGTAGCTGTGCTTACACTAGACCGGTGTTTGTATAATCACAAACAATACAAGGTTCGAGAACAAACAGATAGATTCGGAGATCATAATTGCCATCAAGAGAGCATTGATAAAAATCACCCTGTAGAAACATGAATAATTTGAAGCAATTCAAAGTATTAATACTCATGCCAAATGTTGCAACCCTTCTCATACTTGATGATAAATAGAATAATTGATTGAAGATATTGATGCATCATCATTCGTTTAGAAAGATCTCGTGGCCAAGCATATTATTGGAACTGTTTTTGAAGAAACAATATTGTCTCACTTTGTGGCGGAGCTAAGAATTGAAGTAAAAAAAAAATTAGGAGAGTAAATTAAAGAAAAAAAAACATATAAATCTGCGCTAAAAATAAAAAAAAAATTGAAGAAATTTTTAAGGTAAAATTCATAATATAAAAAAATTTAGGGGGAATTTTCCCACCTTAGATGCACGTCGGCCACATCATTCCCACATTTAAGCCCATGTCTTGGGAAATAAAAGTGTTCTATATTATGCCAATTGATCCATGTGTCATTATATTTCTTAGTTTAAGAATAATACTTTATTGCACATAAAATATCGATAAACTCATCATGATGTTGATCGCATCCTATAAGCTCATTATCATGGAAACTAATATAGATTATAACGGTTGTATGCCAATTTCTTGGCATAAATCTCTTCCATGTCTCAAGATAATAGATTTACACTAAACATGACATATTATATACATTAATGGTACGAAAATAATGTATCTTTCAGTGACATACTCTTTTTTCATTCACATAATACATTATAGATCAATCATAGGCAACGAGATTCATTTATTCATACTAGAAACAAAATATACAAGCTAAAGTATTAATCGAATAATAATATAAATAAGATCAATGATGACATATGACGATTCTCATTTTTTGACATGTTCAATATATGCCTTGGGGTCAATTCTTTTGTTAACATATATACAATCATAAGCTAAATGCTAATGTGACCGATCGAAAACTTTTATCTATGACTATTTTCTTACTTATTGACGAAGTATTTCCAATTGTATATACTTAGCACCCTTCTAATATTTGTCTTTATTAAGAGAAGAAAACAGTTGCACAATTATCACACTAAAAATTTAGTGGCTTGCGATAGTGTCGACATTTTCAAGCCCAAAGATGAAGTTTTGCATTCATAAAGCTTAAAATGTAGCCTCGAAAGCATGTGCTAAACTCATTTTTCATAGTGGAGCTGCTCTAAATTTGGAGTGCTATCGACTTGATCCACAAGAGTGCTTGTGTTAGTTTAGTTTTTTATATTATATGTATGCTATTTTATTTAAGAAAAAAGATAAAAATCGATTTAAAAAATAAATAAAAACAAAAATGATACAATATTTAGGTGTATATATATATATATTTACATTACTAAAACATTTATAAAATATTATATATACACTTTTCTATAAAAAAAAATGGTCATATACACAATGTATTTTCTTTATATATGTTTAAAAATTGAAAAATAATGATAGTATGCTTCACACTCTTCCATGAAAATGCTCCTCCTACTAAAAGGAGTAGACAACCAAAAAGTGAATATCCTAACATGAAGACCTGAATCTTAATATCCAATGGTGACTGGATATTCAATAAGTGAACATATAGATCTTTTGTTCTATGCACATACGTCACTATTTCTTTGCAGTTTCCAATTATCAAGTCGTGGATTATTTTGATACATGCCGAACATTCCGACAACAAACTAATTTAGGCATGATGTAAGAATATTTCCATATGATATTCAATAATGAGGAAATATTATTTTCCTTATCGTGGTCCATATATATATTAAGATTGACCAAGTAATTAATGGCCAAATTCGAGCTCAAATAAATGCCCAAGAATCAAGTAATTGCCCACAATAGTGTGATTGTGATTTTTCTCATTGATGGCAGTGAGGCTATAAATAAAACGTTTTGGGGTCCTTAAACTCACTCACACATTCAGAATACCAACGTCATCTAAGGGTGAGAGCGAGAGTTTAGAAGATCCTCAAAACAACTCGCCGGAATCGGAGTCCCGAGCTCGCCGGAAAAATGCAACAATGGCCGGAGGTAAACCGATCCTTTTCGCTTCCGCTTTAACGTGTTCATGTTGCTAGAACACATCTAGTACGTGTAATAAGTTCTTACACATGAAACAAATTGGTGCAAGCATCAAGCTTCCAATAATTTGATTGTGTTTCAATTTATTTTTCGAAAAAATTGATGGCTTCTTAATTTATCTCTATCATGAATTAGAACGACACCTGCAAAAGTATTTATCCATCTTGAATATAATAAACTCACCATTCTCATCTATCAACAATGCATTCATGCCCCAATGATATGCAAACTTGGCTAGCTATATGCTCAAATAAGATCACCAAAGAGCAAACTTTTGACTTCTAAATATACCCAGTCACACGCATACATAGACAGACGAAAAAGTTGGTTGAATAAATACACATTGTTGGTGGTACACGGAGTTTTACAGTGGGTGTAGTAAATCAATTTTGAAACATATTTTTTTTCTTCTTCTTCCATCTATTTTAGTCAAGGCAAAATTCATTTGGGGATGACAATGTCACCAATGTTGTTGTGCCACGGGTCAGCCAAGTGAGTGGCCAAGTTCTCCAACGGTCCAGTGCCCGGGTAAGCTGATTGTTGAACACAGAACCCCACAAATGCCAACAGTGCAAGCCGACCTATAACACAAAACCATAACAATATTAATCAACAAAACGTGACTAACACCAATAGTTTATATCGTGCATATAAAATTATTACCGTTTTTGACCTCCTTGATTTTGTACTCCTTGAGCTTGACCGGGTCCTTGGAGAAGCCCAAGGGGTCAAAAGCCCCGCCGGGGTACTTCTTCTTCTCCGGGTCCTTTTCCATGCTTCTTTGGTGCTCTACGAAGGCAATTGAGAGAAACTCAATGACCAAGATTGTGGGCAAAGTACCCCATGGGACAGGGTTTCCCAAGTACGTTGCTTGGCCTCCCGGGAGAGCTGCCCATTCTTGGGCCTTCACCCAGTTGCCCAGGCCCAATGCCTCTGGCACCAAAATCCCGGGCTACAAAATACACCATCAAACAATTTTAAGTCATTTCGTACTCGTTTTTTTTTTTTTTTTTTGCAACTTGTAACAAAATTAGCGTGTTTAAATTTTTTACTATAAACAGTTACCTATTTACCGTTTTGATCTCTATTTAACTTTATTTACTAGTTTATAATTTTACATATAGAAAAATTGTACAAAATAGCAATTTGAAACTTTTTCAGCAAAATAGTCAAATTTAAGTTTTCAAATTTTTTTAAATCAGATTACTGCACATTTTAGCTGTTTCACTAAATTAAATTAAGACAAACTTTTGCTATTTTGCAAATTCATAACTTTGAATCGATTATTTAGGTACATTACCTTTATCGTTTACAACCCGCCATTGTTTGACATGATTTAAAATAGCTGTTATTTTAAAAATATTGCACCCTACAAAATTTTATTTTCGTAATTTTTCCAGGAATTAGTTAACGGTTTTGTTGGATAATAAATAATGAATCTAAAGTTGGATTAATTGATCACTCACAACTGCAAGCATAGCCCATCTGCAGTGAATCAGCTCGGATTCCTTGAATCTCTCCAAGTTCTCCGGCACTGCGCCTAGACCAAGCGGGTCGAACCCAAAGTCTCTGAATGTCACACCAATTTAATTACTAGATTAAAAAAAGTTTGTGTGACAAGAATATGGTGCACTTTTTTTTTATTTCTTTTTTAATTACCCGGGGGCCGAGCCGTCGAGGTAAGGAGGGCGGGGCTCGCCGGGCATCCACTCGGCGGACATGGAGAATCGTGACGTGGCGTTGACCGAGACTCCGGGGAATTGAGCGGAGCCGGAAAATTTCGACTTCGACGACGACAGCACCGACGGGAACGCGGTGGCGATTCCGCAGCTCATCATCAATGTGTTGGCTGCCATTTCTGAACAGAGAGGGGTTTTTTTTTTTTTTTTTGGTACAAATTAAAATGAAGAGAATTTGACAAGAGATGTGGAGAGATGGAGGGGATACAAGTATATGGTGAGGATGTGTAGAGAGATATTGGGTGAATCTGAATGTTGATTTTTATTGGCTATAGTTTCTCGGTTGTTTCATTTCATTGGGCCACGTGGATTTTATCAATCCGTTTTGCTCTGTGCCTGGGGATATTCGGCGATAGGTGTGTGTTTGACATGTGGTTGAGAGTGTCTTTCGAGTGTTTGTGTATTTCAAGCGAAAGTCATGCATGGCCAAGATACTGCCACGTAAGCAGTCTAAGGCTAAAGGAAGAAAATGAAAATCTACTGGGCGAGGGATAACACGGGAATCAGAGCAATCTGAGCTACATCCGATAACGACACGTGGACTAGCGCTCACGTGAGCTTGACCGCACTGGAAACCAGCTGCTCAGAAGTCGGCTACGCTACCGCTCATTTGCCATTTTTCACTTCCCTGTTTCGTTGCTTTCCTCTTTCACGGACACTAATCCGAAAGATTTCGGTCAAAATAAAACGAAATAGAAAATTAAATAATTAAAAAAATACTCGGAATTGTCGTTCAAGGTGCGAAGCGACGTCGTCCATGGCGACGATGGCGACGATGGCGGCGGCGACGGTGCTGTCTCCGGCGATGGTGAGGCCGGCGGAAGGAGCGTCGAAAGCGGCGCCGAAGAAGGGGAGGGGAAAGGGAAACGGAAAACGAAGGGGTTTGGGAGATTTTAGCCATTTTTCGCGGGCTGTACGGAAGGACGTGGAGTTTCTGAGCGACGGCGTTTCGAGAGGGCTTAAGTGGGCGAACAAGGCGTTTCGAATTCCGGAGGTTTCCAAGGCCGTCGACGAGGTCGTTTGGCTGAGAAATTTGGAAGATTCTGATGCCTCGCTTGAACCGCCTAGCTCTTGGCCTGAACCTTCCTATGCAGGTGCTTTTGAAATTTAGCTTCTATGCATTTTGATTTAGTGTTTAATAGGCTATGCTTAAAGTTCAATTATGCTTATTTGAAGAAAATTTGCATTCATGGCGTTTAAATGTTAAAAACGTAGAAAAATGGGTTGAATTGCCTCGAGGATATGTATACTGATTATAGTTTGAAGCTGATCTCTGTGACGTTCCATGCTATGCTAACTTGATGAAGACATGAGTTGCTTAAATTTGAGTTGCGTGTTCTCTTCATTGTTTTGGATGTGTGAGTCCCTTGGTAATTACGAGATGACATTGTCTGTGTGATTCGGAATTGGTAGTGGTTGATTTAGTGTTGTTGTCGTAAGTTCTTGAAGATTCGTGAAATCAAAAGTCCTTATGTCCTCTTTCCAGAGTGAAAGATGAGTTCTTCACCTTTGCTTTAATGTGCCACTTAGAAACATTTGTACTCATCCAAAAGAGCTGTAGAACTGAGGCAGTTCGGACATTAATCGATGTGTAAATTCGTGTGTAAACATGAGATGGCAGTAACAAAGTGTTGCAAAGCATTGGTTCACTTCCTTTTTTTCGTGTGTTGTGGCATTATTCTGACAGGACTCACTGGGGTTGATTTATTCATGGCTGATCTTGAAGCTTTCAAAGCTTACGGGGCTTATTTTTATTGTCTGTCTAAGACTTGGTCTAAGCCACTACCTGAAGTTTATGATGCACAGAAAGTTGCCGACTACTTCAATTGCAGGCCACATGTAGTTGCGTTTCGACTTGTCGAGGTACTTTAAATGAAAGAGGATAATCTTGATTTTATTATCGGATTTCTAGCACAAGTAGTCTATGAGATGTTATGCAAATGTCATTTTAGTCAAAACTATAATTTGGAGCAAAATGCTCCTCAAACTATTGGTTTGTTAGAATGTTAGACATTTTCATAAAAATTTAAACATTTTATTTTTACTTTTTATATTCAACTGGAAAACAACTTAAAAAAATAAAAATAAAATGTAAAAAAAAATTGTTTATGAATTTAAATATCACTAAACAGAAATCTTACTCTAAAAATTCAAATGTTAAACTTTTGTTTACTATTTTAAGGGCTAGTGTATAATTTAATAAGTCATTTATTGTTAATAAAATTAGCACACGTTACTTTAACTTTGTAAACATGTTCCAAGTTGTTTAAGCTTTGAATTTAATAAACGAAACAACTGAAATCTTTAAAAAGACTAAAATGCTACAAAGTCAATTGTTTGAGGACCATTATGCTTCACATATTAGATTATGTTACGGACTATTTCTGCAAGAAGCCTTATTATTTTTCTTATTTTTATTTTGTCATGGAGGAATATCTATATTCCAAAAGCTCATACTTATCTGATATGCGATACTTTAATTTTTGCCAACAGGTTTTCTCTTCCTTTGCCACAGCAGCAATCAGAATTCGAACATCTGGATACCGGAACAGTAAGTTCTTTGGAATAAATGGTGGTACAAAAGTTGATACAGTATCTGAATACGACTTCGGAATGGTGTTAAAGGAAACAATGCTAAGCTTAGGGCCCACTTTTATCAAAGGTTAGCATGTGGTGACTAAGGATTGTTTTTTTTTTCTTACTCCTTTCTTCTGTATTTGCCCTTTGAAAGATATTGGAATTTTTTATATATTTTTCTACTGGAGTCACAAGATTACGTATATGCTACTTACATGCGTGCCTTTGCTTGCTGATGCAGTTGGTCAGTCCCTTTCCACAAGACCAGACATCATCGGTACAGAGATTTCAAAGGTCGGGATTTGAAGAGTTATCCTGATTCCTCCTGCATTCTACTTTCTGATTGTATGTAGAACCCGGCTTCAATGACAACGAACACATATGCTATTACATGTTTACACTAGTTTATTGCATACTTATTTTGGGCCCTCATAATAACTCAACATCCTTTGGTGGGTTGTTAAAATCAATTCTTCAACTAAGCACTCTTTTTGTTTTTTCTTGTTCAAATTACGTTCTGCAGGCTTTGTCAGAACTGAATGATCAAATACCTCCATTTCCTAGAGCTGAAGCTATGGAAATTATTGAGGAAGAATTAAATTCGCCCGCGGAATCAGTCTTTAGATATATTTCCGAAGAACCTGTAGCTGCTGCGTCGTTTGGCCAGGTGGGTCTTTATATCTTCATCTATATTCTGTTGGTGGTTCATTCTCAAATACCTACACCCATGTATCTTCTCCTCAAGTTTATGTTGTAAAGTGATTACATTATGTATGATACATATAGGTCTACTTTGCAACTACACAAGATGGATCGGCTGTTGCTGTGAAAGTTCAGCGTCCAAACATGCGCCATGTTGTTGTCCGGGATATATATATTCTTCGTGTTGGGGTTTGTTTTGACTTTGATTAGTTATTTGACCAATAGTTGTACACCTACTTAGACCTATTCCTTATGCACTCTAATTCGTTTCAGCTTGGGCTCCTACAAAAGATAACCAAGAGGAAAAGTGACCTCCGTCTTTATGCTGATGAGCTTGGTAAAGGTCTAGTTGGTGAACTAGACTACAATTTAGAGGCCATAAACGCTTCTGAGTTTCGGGTAGACGAATTTCGCAATATCTTTTAATTATGCCTAGCATACTTTTTTTATAATGGGAATTGTTTCATTGGGATTTGTTGTGTAAATATGCGTATAACATCCATTTTTATTGATTGTCCACCTTCTCTTGGTATAGGAAGCTCATTCTTCCTTTAAATTCATGTGTGTCCCAAAAGTACTTCGGCATTTGACTCGAAAGAGAGTGTTGACAATGGAGTGGATGGTCGGCGTAAGTCCCACAGATCTACTCTCAGCCTCTTCTGGAAGCCATGATCCTAATGCTTCTGTATATACGGAAAGGCAAAGGACAGATGCAAAAAGGCAACTTCTTAATTTGGTCCGTGTCTCTCTTTAGTTAAGGTCATTTGGTTTTATAGGTTTTGTAGAAGTTTTGGTCCTCTCTCTTATTAGTGAATATGTGATATACAGTTCTATTGAAATCGAAAACTTAATCCTAATTCTACTAGAATAAGAATAAATGATTATAATATCTTGGTTGGTGCAATATATGGAGAGAAGCTTTTGTATCATGAACAAAATCAACGTTATTTTCCAGGTTAACAAAGGAGTAGAGGCAACACTAGTCCAACTCCTTGAAACAGGCATACTACATGCTGATCCACATGCTGGAAATCTACGATATACATCCTCGGGACAATTATGGTACTTCTGTTGCCTTTAATTGTTAATTTTTTTTTATAGTATTTTTACAAATCATTCCATTAAGTTTAACTGGCTTATGATTTTCTTGGAAGTTTTCTGGACTTTGGTTTGCTTTGTCGGATGGAAAAGAAGCATCGATATGCAATGCTGGCTGCCATAGTACACATCGTACTCGGGGACTGGGAGGCCCTTGTTTATGATTTGTCTGACATGGATGTTGTTAGGCCTGGGGTTAATCTCCAAAGTGTTATACTGGTAAAGTACACATTACTATAGTTTTACTGATATCAATTAATTACTCGGTTTGAATTAAAAAAAAAAAACAAAATACTTGGTTAAGTACACTATTTTCTGTGGATGCCATCTTGATAATAATGTTTAAACTATGATTCAGGATTTGGAGTATGCACTCGGAGAAGTGGAATATAGAGATGGAATTCCTGATTTGAAGTTCAGCAAGGTGAAAAAACTGTCTTCCATCATTCACAAGGCTTTTAGTTTACATTTTCACGTCTTGTCAGATGACTGTGATATTATCACTCTAAATTGAACCTCTGGGGTTTGTTTTAATAACCTGGTAATAGATTTGGTATAAAATATTACTCTTGAAGCGAAAAGAACTTGCACCTCCATTTATAAATATAATTGTTGAGAATGAGTATTCGCATTTAAAAAATTCTCAAAAACTATTGTGATAATATATATTTTCCTGAGGTAGCAAAGTTGATAACTGAATTTTGTTCTTAATTCTTCCATGCAAGTTTGAATGTTAATTCTTCTTATAATTAACGCGTCAAAAGCTTTTGAGCTCTTGTTGAGTCTCTTTCACAATTGTTCCTTTCTCGCATCTCCTAGTCCGTGCACCGCTAATTATCTCTAGTGCTCATTTTTTCTTCGTATTGACTTGTGCTTTTAATGAATTTGTTTCGAAGGTTCTGGGTAAAGTCTTCTCCGTAACCGTCAAGTACAATTTTCGCATGCCTCCATATTTTACACTACTCCTACGTTCCCTTGCTTCTTTCGAAGGTACGTACAAGTGTGGGAATGCGTTATTTAAGTTTGCATCGTTCAGTATTCTCCTGCCTCAAACTTAAATTTGTTGACTTGATACATTATTGAGTAGGAGAGATCCTCAAGCAGAACGAAAAATAGTAAATAACAATACAAGCGGAGTGCATCTTTTCCGAGCTTTTCTTATGTTTTCTCTTTCTCTGGATCATGGTCCTCATTGATTCTTGTACCGGTAGTTATCTTATGATAAGTTGATAGAATAAATCGACTATTGTGTTCTCTCGGGCGAATCGATGACTTAAGGTTTACTTCACCAGCGAAGGAAGTGAGGGGAAGAAAGGGAAAGGCAGAGAGAAGGGTCATCAAGGAAATGAAGCTCACGTGACTAGTGCACGAAGACCCTTTTCATGACCTTATTTCAAAAGGTTCCGAGTTCTGGCCTTTTCAAACCCACTCACCTTGTAATTCTTGGTGTATTTCTCCACATGCTGTGGGGTCTACCAGGGAATCTAGGGACTAGACCCTAATTTAAAAGAAAATCTAGGATCCTATGGGTTGCTGATGATTTCAAGGTTTGTTAGAGGTCCCATGGTCTGCATATGACTCTCTTGTTAGAAGTCAACAAGAGAGCCAAGAGTCTCGCAAATTACCAGAGCTCCTCTTGGTTTGATCAAAATGAGCTCCCTAATATCCAAGTTCATTTTCTCTTTACTTAACATGCGTCTCTAACTCTTCTTCAAGTCAATTACCGGATTCTGTTATAGATCATAACTTTCTCTATGATGCATCAGAACATAGACTCTGGATATGCAAATATCTGATTGTGTCCTTGCCTTGAAGTTTTTGTATAATATATTCGAGCCAAAGTTGCGTACTAACTCTCTTTCGTATTGTACGTTTCTTTGCCATGATTTTTCTCGCAGGTCTCGCAATAGCAGCAGATAGCAACTTCAAGACATTCGAAGCTGCATATCCATACGTCTTTCAGAAGCTTCTGACCGAAAACTCAGCTGCAACAAATAAGATACTATATTCGGTTATAGAACTGACCCTAGACTTCCATGATCCTTTAAGATGTTTTTATCGTCTATTTACGGGGCATTGGTCAATACACCATGTCAAATATTTGGATTCTTTTATTGCATAGTATTAATAATGTCTTTAGTCAGCGGAAATTGACTACTGAATAATTTACGCATAATTTGTCGAGGGTATAGAACTTGGAAAGTGAGGATGGTTATTTTCACTGCTAGTAGTTTGAACCTACATTATCATTTGCGCCTTTCGTTAAAAAGTGAAAATGAAATTATTTTAGGGTAGGGAAGTAAACAAAATTTCAGATACTTGGGGGTGCATTGCAACAAATTCAGGTTAACGAATTGCCAGTCAAAATATAGAAATAAATAAATAGATTATTTGCAGATATTTTCTTCCTGTTTTCCCTTCATGCATCGTACAGTTCCTTTCATTTTTAGGCTAAAGTCTCTTGCCCTGCTGGAATGACTTAATTTCTGACGTGCTTTAAATAATGTGTAGGTAGTTTTGAACAAAAAGAAGGAGGTCCAGTGGCAAAGGTTATCTCTATTGCTAAGAGCAGGTGCTACAAGGTATGTTCTATGATTTGCATGGTATATTATTCCCTGTGCAGAAGATAAAATTTGATTGGCAATTGATGAATTTTAGCAATTCTGACTTATAATAATTTATTGTTTGTGACACTAATTCTTTCAAAAGTAGTTGAGCTATCCTGTGCGAAAAACGCAAGTTCAACATTCAGATCATTAAACCCTTTTATTCTGCTACCTGCCTAATAACAGTATCTACTTCCTATTAAGTTAGAAAATGCATGTTCATTGGTTTTGATGATATGCTGCGACTCACTTTAAATCCACTTTCTGCAGTTAATTTATTTTAACATTGTTTTTCTTCAGGAAGAGCTTGCACCGCATGGCTTCAATAAAAAATGATAATGCAGTAGACTATTTACCCAGCGGGTCAAATAATAAATTTGATGTGGCAAATTTGGTGTTGAAGCTTTTAAGATCTAGAGATGGTGTTGTGCTGCGACGACTCTGGATGACCGCAGTGAGTGCCACCTTTGACTCTCTTAACAGACGAGCGCTTCCCAAAACTTACATTTACGTGCCTAACATCTGTTACTAGCTTCAGTTAATTCGGAATTTGATTCTTTTTATACAGGACGGAGCTTCAGTGATCCAAGGGGTGGTTTCCGAAGAGGCAAAAGTCTTCCGTGAACACTTTTGCCATGTCATTGCCGACGTGTTATACACGTGGATTCTCAATATAGTGGGAAAAATCAGTTCTAATTCTCAAGTGATCTTAGGAATCGGTACTGGCAGCAGAGACTTTGCACCGCCTTCACGATCATCCCACGCTTACGACTCACTATGGACAGATCGGCGGCTCAAAGTGATCTTCGGAAAGATGTTGAAGTCTGCGAGAAGAAAGCCGAAATTGATGCTCAAGTTCTACTGGACTGCCTTTGTCATGTTTGTCACCGCATCAGCTTTGGCTTGTCACCGTGCCGTGGTTTCCCTATCGGATGCATATTTTGACCCAGCATCGTTTCCTAAGAGGCAATATGCGATCAGCGCATGAATTTTTCATTAGGCGAATAAAAAATCACCGGAAAGTTCTTTACGGAACGTCCTCTGCATTGCCAGCAGCATGCGTCTTCAGAGTTGCTGATAATCGATAGGTTCAGAAGTGTTTTGAGGGTTAGTGAGAGGTCCATGCATATAATTACAGTTTTTAAGTTGATTTTTATTAATGATTTTTCTTCTTGTAAGATTTTGGGAATGTAAATTATTAATGTTAAATCATGTGTGTATATTTCATTTTCATGTGTTTGTAATGTTGTAAAACATAGCCAACTAATCCATTTTTTCTTATCGGAGAAATGTTTTCTACCCGTTTTCTTACTTTTCAAGTCTACTCATTAATTACTCATGATTATGACTACGCTTTAAACGAATCAGTTTGTTGCTAGTCCCTTCTCTATAGATGACAAAAAGTTCAAGTATCTCGTTAGGACGAGTTGATAGATCATCGGTCTTGAGGAATGCAACAAAAATAGGTCAGTTGGAATGTTTTTGCAGAGCAATCGTGTTGCACGGCTCAGGGACCTAGTTTTTTTTACTTCTTAGATTTAGAACAATCAGTGAAGCAAAGAATAAAATTCTCTAGTGATGATTTCTATGTCCGAGTTGATGTATTGGAAAGTAACCCGTGAACATGCTAATAGGAGAATGGAAATCGCAAGTGACTGTCAATGTCGTTTTGTGGATCAACACTCAAGAGTGCACGTGATGATATAAGAGATGGACTCAAGATGACACGCGATGATACAAGGTCGTCACTTGAGCGGGAAGACTCGCTATGCAATGACCACAAAAGAGTCTTAGGAAAGTCAACAAAAACAAGAGGTCGATGAGTTTGTTAATATTGTTTCTCCATCAAGTTGGAGAGCGTCGTGACAATGGAAGATACAAACCCAATAAAAACAAGGATATTGGTCATTGGTCTTGATTTTCTCTTTATTGGAAAGTTAGTTTTTCAATCTTTGTCATTTATACAAACAAAAAATAAGCCAAGAGGTTGCAAATGGACTTCTCATGCACTCGCCCCGAAATGGTGGCTGAGAACGAGATGATGACAGAGACCGAGAAGACGGGCGAGATCAAGAAGATGGCTAAGACTGAGACGGCAACAGAGTCCAAAACGGCGGCTAAGATCGAGAAGGCAAGTGAGACCGAGAAGGCAACTGGGACACAAAAGGCGTCTGGGATCGAAAAGACGGCGAAGATCGAAAAGGCAGACGAGACTGAGAAGGCAGCTATGACCGAGCTGCGGCTAAGATCGAAACGGTGGTTGAGACCGAGAAGGCGGACGAGATCCAGAAAGGCGGCTAAGACCGAGACGGCGGCAAAGACCGGAACGGCAGGTAAGACCGAGAAGGCGGGCTAGACCCAAAAGGTGTTGAGACCGAGAAAGTAGCAGAGATGAAGAAGGCAGCTAAGACCAAGAAGGCAAGCGAGATTGATAAGGTGGCTGAGACTGTGAAGACGGCTAAGACCGAGAAGACGGGCGAGACTGAGAATGAGGCTGAGATCAAGAATTCGTCTAAGACCGAGAAGACAGGCAAGACCGAGAAGGCGAGCGAGATCAAGAAGGCGGCCGAGATCGAGAATGCGGTTGAGATCGAAACGGCGACTGAGACCAAGAAGGCGAGCGAGATCTAGTAGGCGACTAAGACCGTGAAGGCGGTTGATATCAAGAAGGTAGCTAATACGAAGAAGGCGGGCGAGACCGAGAAGGTGGCTGATACCGAGAAAATGGGCAATACCAAGAAGACGGTTGAGACCAAGAAGGAATGCAACATCTAGAAGGCGGCATAGAATGAGACGACGGCTGAGATCGAAATGATAACTAAGACCGAGAAGACGGCTAACACCGAGATGACGGAAGAGACCGAGACGGCAGCTGAGATAAAAAAAGGTGGCTGAGATCGAAACGACATCTGAGACGGAAATGGCAGTTGAGACCGAAAAGGCGACTGAGACCGAGACAGAGGCTGAGATCAAGAAGGTGGCTAAGACCGAGAAGACGGCAACTAAGACCATGAAGGCGGGCGAGCCTGAGAAGGCGGTTGAGATTGAAAAGACGGTTGAGAATGAGAAGGCAGCTTAGATAAAGCAGGCGGCTAAGACCGAAAAGGCGACAGAGATCAAAACAATGGCGAAGACCGAGAAGGCGGGCAAGACAGAGAAGGCGACTGAGATCGAGAAGGCGGGCAAGACCGAGAAGGCTGCTGGGACAGAGACAAATGCTAAGACCGAGTCGACAGTTGAGACCGGAACGGTGGCCAAGATCGAGAAGGCGGGCGACACCGAGAATGCTGCTGAGACCGAGAGGGCAGTTGAGACACAAAAAAGGCTAAAGCCATAAAGGCAGAAGAGACCAAGAAGGCAACTGAGACAGAGAAGGATGCTGAGAGAGAGAGAAAACGGGCGAAGCCGAGACGACTTTTAAAATCAAGAAGGTGGACGAGATCCAAAAGACGGCCGAGATCCAGACGGCGGAAGAGACCGAAACGACAGCTAAGATCAAGAAGCCGGGCGAGACTGAGAAGACGTCTGAGACCAGAAATGCGCCAATGACCAAAAATATGGCTAAGACTGAGAAGTCGGGCGAGACTGAGAAGACGGTTAAGACTGAGTTGCGGTTAATACCGAGAATGCGGCTGAGACCGAGAAAATGGTTGAGACCAAGAAGACGGCTGAGACCGAGAAGGCGGAAGACCTAGAAGGCAGGTGAGACCGAGAAGGCGGCAGAGATCGAAACGGCAGCCAAGACCGAGACGGCGGTAGAGGGCTATATGGCGGGCGATACCGAGAAGGCCGGCGAGACCGAAAAGGCGTATAAGATTGAGAAGATGGCTCAGACCGAGAAGACGGGTGAGTCTTAGAAGGCGGCTGAGACCGAGAAGACGGGTGAGTCTTAGAAGGCGGCTAAGACCGAGATGACGTCTGAGACAAAAATGGCGGCTAGGACTGTGAAGGTGGGAGAGACCGAGAAGGCGGCCAAGATGGTAATATAATTGTGAAATACTTTTATGTAGATTTGTACTTTGTTTTTTTCTTCTTATTGTCTGATTTGAATTTTTTTTTTTTTTTTTTGTAAATTACCGATAATGGCAAAATTGGACATAGTTGTTGACATAATTCGGCTATCATGCAATCAACTTGAGCAGAGAATTTGTGATGAGCTCGATAAGTCAGAGAATGATTTGATTAATTCCTTGTTTATAAGGAATGGTCGGTTATCACGATGGTTAGAGCTTGCGTTAGAAAAAAGTACTCACTCAATATATCTTCTCTATTCTTGGAGTGTGAGAGACCTAAATGATATACTAGATAAGAAGCTTGGACGTTTGGAGAGAGATTTGCCTGAGTCTGTGTCAAAAGGGAATAACAACTCATTTGTTCAAGTCAATGATATGATTGAAGATGTCATACCTCAAATTCAGAGGTCAATCAATGGTTACGACGCGTGGAGGCTCTTGAAGATGATGGTTTAAAAGGCGTGCGCGCTTCTCTTTGAGAACATAAGTGCACTTTCGAAACTTAATTCGATAGGTCTTTGGGGCGCCTCAAGTTAAACGATTCATGGCTAAATGATGTCAAAGAAGATCAAGTTTCGAGATTCGGTTGCATGAAAACCTTGAGAAGGCCGAGTCAAGCTTGAACGGTGCAGGACAAAGTTTTTTTTTTCTCAAAGACTCCGAGAGAATACCTCGGTAAAAAGGTTTAATTTTTTTTTAAATTTTTTCTCTATATTTTTACTGTGCTTTGTTTATTTGCTGGTGGGACGGAGAAGAAGGCTGAAACAGAGAAATAGGGCGAGACCGAGAAGGTGGCTGAGATCAATATGCGGCAGAGATCGAGAACGCGGTTGAGACCGATATGGCGGTTAAGACCGTAACGGAGGCTAAGACCGTGAAGGCGGGCGAGACCGAGGAGGAGACCAGGATAAAAAAAGGTGGCTAGACCGAAAAAGCGGTTGATATCGAGACAAAGGCTGAGACCGAAATGGCGATTGAGACTAAGAAAGCGAGCGAGACCAAGACATCGACTGAGACTGAGACAGCAACATAGACTAAAATAGAGGCTAAGACCAAGAAGGCAGTTGGGACCGAAAGGAGTCTAAGACCATAAAGGCGGGCGAGTCCGAGAAGGCAACAGAGATCGAGAAGGCAGCTTAGACCGAGAAAGCGGGCGACATCAAGATGGCGGCTGAGACTGAAATGACGGCAGAGACCGAAACGGCGGCTCAGACTGAGAAGATGACTGAGACCGAGATGACGACCAAGACCAAGAAGGTGACTGAGACCGAGACGACGGGTGAGATAAAAAAGATTGCAAAAATTGAGATGGTGGCAGAGACCGAAACGGCAGCAGAGACCGAGAAGACGACTGAGACCGAGATGGCAGGCAAGACAGCGACAGTGACGGAGACGATGACTGAGATAAAAATGATGGCTAAGTACGAGACGGCGGCAGAAACTAAAACGACGGCATAAACCGGGTAGGCGGATGAGATTGAGATTGCGAGCAAGATCGAAAAGACGGTTGAGACCGAGACGACAACTGACTTCAAGAACGTGGCTAAGACCGATACGATGGCAAAGACCTAGAAGGCAGATGAGACCGAGATCTCGGACAAGACCGAAAAGGCGGATGAGACCGCGATGGCGGTTGATATCAATAAGATGGTTAACACCAAGATGGCAACAAAGATTGAAACAGCGGCAAAGATCGAGAAGGCGGATGAGACGGAGATGGCAGGCAAAACCGAGAAGACGGTTGAGACTGAAACGACGACAGAGATCGAAACGTCTGCAGAGATCGATACGACAACTTAGACCAAGACGGCTGTAGAGACCGAAATGGCGGGCAAGATCGAGAAGGCGGCTGAGACCTAAATGGCGGGCAAGACCGAGAAGGTGGCTGAGCTTGAGACGACGGCTGATATCAAGAAGATGGCTAAGACCGAGATGACGGCAGAGACCGAAACGACGGCAAAGACCGAGAAGGTGATTGAGACTTAAATGGCGGGCAAGACCGAAAATGCGGCTGAGACCAAGACAGTGGTAGAGATCAAGAACATGGTCAAGACCGAGACGACGGGAAAGATCCAAATGGCGGCAGACACCGAGGAAGGCAGCTGAGATTGAGACGGCGACTGACATAAAAAAGATGGCGAAGACTGAGACGGCGGCTGACATAAAAAAGATGGCAAAGACCGAGACGACGGCAAAGACCGAAACGGCGGCAGAGACCAAAAGGTGGCTAAGACCAAAGCGGCGGCTGAGATCAAGAAGATTCTAAGACCGAGAAGGCGGCAGAGACCGAAATGATGGCAGACATCGAGAAGGCGGATGAGACAAAGATAGCGGGCAAGTCTAGGAAAGCCGTTGAGACTGAGACGGCGGCTGAGATAAGGAAGATGGCTAAGACTGAAACGGCGGCAGAGATCGAAACATCGGCAGAGACCGATATGAAGGCTAAGACCAAGACGGCGACAAATATCGAAATGGCGGGCAAGATCGAGAAGACATCTAACGCCGAGAAGGCGGCTGAGACCTAAATGGAGGTTGAGCTCGAGACAGCGGCTGATATCAAGAAGATGGCTAAGACCAAGACGGTGGTAGAGATCAAAACGATGCTAGAGTCCGAGAAGGTGATTGAGACTAAAATGACGGGCAAGACTGAAAAGGCGGTTGAGACCGAGGCGGCGGCTGACATCAAGAAGATGGCGAAGATCGAAATGGCGGCAGAGATTGAAACGGCGCAGAGATTGAGAAAGTGACTGAGATTGAGATGGCAAAAAATGCCCAAACGACGACAAACACCGATAAGGCGACTGAGACCGAGATGGCGGGCAACATCTATAAGGTGGTTGAGACCGAGACGATGGCTGAGATAAGGAAGATGGCTAAGACCGAAACGTCGGCTGAGACCGAGAAGATGGTTATGACCTAAATGGTTAGCAAGATCGAGAATGGCAGATGAGTTCGAGACACCGGTTGAGATCAAGAAGATGACTAAGACCGAGACAGCGACAAAAACCAAAACGGCGGCAGAGATCGAGAAGGTGACTAAGATCGAAATTGCGGGCAAGACCGAGAAGGCGGCTTAGACCAAGACGACGGCTGACATAAAAAAGATGGCGAAGACCGATACGACGGCAGAGACCGAAACAGCGGTAGAGCCCAAAAAGGTGGCTGAGACCGAGACGGCGGCTGAGATCAAGAAGATGGCTAAGCCGAGAAGGTGGCAAAGACCGAAATGGCGGCGGACACCGATAAGGCGGATGAGAGAGAGATGGCGGGCAAGACCGAGAAGGCGGCTGAAATATTGAAATGTTGTGGGCATTTTTTTGTACTATTCAAACATGAAGACGAATCAAAATATTGAAAACAATCGTGACTCTTTCTCAATTATTCATACTTCTAGGACACTCTTTTATATCTATCCAATTGATTAATTTTCCTTCATGCATGCATAAAATATGAAAAAAAAAATTCTCCCACATAAAAAATTTGAATTTAAAAAAGAGCTACATCTTGTGGATGATTCATTGCGAAGAGACTTTCTATGCGTCTTGCCTGTGGAAGGATGCCTTGCCAAACATGAGGCTAGATGTGCCTTCCTCCGTGGGAGGGCAACTCATATAGGCGAGAGGCCTCTTCACCTTGTGGTGTCTTGCCCATGGGACCTCGTGTCTCAACAGATGATCATTTAGCTGGGTAGAGCAGTGACTGAGATGTTGATGACGTGGTAACTCATCATTGCGTATGATGAGGTGACTCAATGTCTTGGTGTTGAGCGAGGCATAACAGTGAATGTAATGATGTATTTATTCGCACATGTGTCGTAATTGTATGAATCAAATCAGTCTTTAACCATGGCTCGTAATGATATAATAAGCTCAAATCAGCCCCCAAAACATCTTTAAAGCCCTGGTCAATGGGCCACAACAACTAGTAAGGCCTAGATAGTCTTTCGAAAACTCGCTAACAGTAGTTTTAGTATTGAAAGTTATCTCTATGCTTTGATGCAACAATAGTTTTTGTTGTAACTAATATCATCGATTATTGGTAACCAAATCACTAAATCAAAAACACCTTTGACTATGAGTCAAACGGTCGCGAATGAGAACAATAAAGATATGATGTAGGAAATAAGTCAAGAGATACACATATATGCAACTATCCATGCTCATTTTCAACCGAATAATACAATAGTTTATGCTAATGTTCAAGTGAATACAACTATTCATGCTAATGTTCAATTGATTCTCACAAATTATTTAGGATCCGTTTGGAACCCGGAATATACGAAGGAAAATAAAAATTTGAAGGAAAATAAATAAGAAAGGGGAATGCATGAGAAAATCAAAATTCTTTGTTATGTTTGGAAGTGGTGGAAAACACAAAAGAAAATAAAAACTACAAATCTCTAATATTTTCTCATTCTCGTTTGGATGCGCTAAAATGCAAAAAAATGGAAAATACGAATGATATGTTTTTGATACAGCGAAAATTCTTTTATACACCAAAGACCTCTATGTCGATTCATAGCCGAAACACAGTTGCAAAATATAATACCATGAATTTGTACATGGCTTATGAGTTATGACAACGCATAAATATATCACAATAATATATATTAATGGAATGAAATTGCAGGCTCCATACATAAATATTTTAAATCCATTACAAATTTAAAATAAGAATTCTCACATACAATTATCATATCATTGTTTAAAACATGAAAATCCTAACATATATCAAACATAGAATATTGCCAACCCAAATTGCATCTCCATCCAAATGCAACGTCGTTATCCGGTAATGCCGCTCGATCGATCATTTCATTTTCATTGAGCTCTTTGTAAACTGTCACTTGTGACCGTATACTCATGCCTTCTATCTTTTCAACATCTTGAAGGAGTAGTTACTCCATATCCAAGTCCAACCTGTTGAATTTTCCTAACGTTGCCGCTACAGCTTCCATTCCATTTCGGATAAGCTTCAATTCATCGGCCATACCTTCATTCTCCATTTTTTTTCTTCTTTGAACTTCTCTTGGATGATGAAGCAGGTATCGAGGATGATTCATGTCCTTCATTAATAGGGTTGTTGACGTTGTGTAGTATAGGAGTAACTTCATTAGTATCCATGGATTTTAATCGTTTTCGCGGGCCCGCTGAAACTCCCTATTGCTCGAGCTCTAAAAATGAAGTCCATTTTGTCGTATTACCTAGTAGACTTGTACTGAAGTTTAGAGGCTCCTGGATGTACCTACAATTTATCACATTTGTAAAGACAATTAAGAATAAATTACTTTAATCTTTTGTTTTTAAAGTAATTCATTATTTTTTAACCTAATTAATTGCTGATTTTCTAATAAATATGACCACTTCAACTTCATCTAAGTTTAGAAGCAAACATCTATATAATTCAACACTGCCATGTTTAAAGATTTATACTACATGATTTAAGACATTCATTAGTAGTGCCTAATTCAAGACAATAGAAAAGCAACAAAATTACTTTAATATAAGTTTTCCATACCTCGGTTTGAGCTTCAATCATTTGAGTAGAATGGTTGAAACCAAATCCACTTGTCTTCAAGACATCTTTGGTCGAGGCATAATTTTTTTGAAAATGAATTCTCATTAACAAAGCAGAACTGGCTACGGCCTTATAAAGATTCCAGACAGAGGTCGGTACCTCATTCAAGACTCAAATATCTTGAAATAAAAATGAGAAGCAGAAGACAAGCAAATGATACAAAGGAAGACAATGGAGGATTCAACCAAGTATAGACGTACTCGTAAAGAACATACCCGACAAGAACTCCATCAGGCCATTCAACAAAAATTCCCTGCAAATCCTGGAACGAGCAAAAACTAGCATTGCCGAAACAGACCAAAGCTCAAATCCTATTCCAACCTAGCACAAATTAGACCGATTAGAGATTATCTTAGCCACCGTAACATATGTGGATCTAGCAAATGTTCCACCTATTTTAATACTTTTTTTTGCATTTGTTCCAACAACGACTCGATTAGCATATCATATCATCCATATCATCAGTGGCATTTTTTTAAATAGCTGAACCACACCCTTCATTGTCTACGTAATCATCTTGTTCATGAAAGATAATTGTAAAAAAAAAATGCATTGCGAATTGAGTATATTCTATCATGAAAGTTTTTTTTTTTTTTTTTGAGTGGACGCACTATCGGCCAGGATTACATGATATATTAGCAGTGCAAAGCGCAGGTGACACTATCGGCCAAGATTACATAATAGGTGGCACTACTGGCCAATATTACATACTTATTAGAATAAATCCTAGGGGGCATGCATTTCTGCATCCCATATTCTATCATGAAAGTTAACCGACTAATATACTATTTATAGAGTCTGATTGATCTAATATGCATCCGAAGATAACTGACTCGCTTGTCCTTGATTGATCTAAATCATTCTAAAATCAACCTCTGTAATTCATACTTCATATGTTTTTACACATATCTTTTTTAGGAAAAAACTGTACAAAATAATCATTTGAAACTTATTGATTAGCAAAATAGCCAAAGTTTTAACTTTTCAGCAAAGTAGCCAAATTTACGTTTTCAATTTTTTTTTACAGCCAAGATTAAAATTTTTGACGATTATTATAAGGAATTTATCGCTTTAAAAAAATCAACTTTGGGTTAAAAAAAAAATTGAAAACAGATTACTGCACATTTTTGCTATTTTATTAAATTAAGACAAATCTTGATTATTTTGCAAATTCATGACTTTAAATTGACTATTTAACTATATCACTCTCTTTTTTTTTAATCAAAATCCGACATTCTCTATATCTTATATTACATAGTATTATTTATTTTGGGAAAGCTCTAACATCATAGACATGGACATGGGATATTAATGATACATTTATACTGTCATCTCCTCTTTTGTCCATCAAATGTCTAATTTTTATACATGTTTATCTCCTGTTTGATAATATTGATGATTGACCGATGATTCTATTTAATATAAAAGTGTCGATTTTTTTCAAATTTAATTTTTTTTTATTTTTTGCTCGAATTTTGATTTAAATTTTTAATAACAGATTTCTAAGATGCAAATTTATCGTCCGTACATTATGATATGATGCAAATTGTGAAGCGTTACATCAAAGTACATAAACATGTTATTTTATTTTATAATTCGTAATCTCGTTTATCTATAACCTGAAACTCTAAGTAACATCCCTTCTTTATATTAAAAAAAACACACACACACACAACTCCGAGCAACATCCCTTCTTGGAGGTTTATTTATTTATTTATTTATATTTTAAATATCATATGTATCCCGTATATTTAATCGAAAATTATCTCTTATGTTTAATCGAAATGCTGCAATTATTTTCACAATTTTTAAAAATATCACATCTTTCCCTTGAGATTACTACTTACATGATAGTTATACTCTGAAACTCATTCATATATCAAATATATTCCTTAAATTAAAATTTTATTGACTTTTGACTTATTTACCCTAAATGATATCACATATTTATTTTTTATTTTATGAAGGAAATAAAATATAGGGAAAATATTAAGAGTATCTCTCGTGTTTAATCGAAATGCGAGATTTATCTCTTCCATTTTTAGAAATATCAGACATATTCCTCCAGTTTAATATAAATGACATATACCTCTCCTAAAAAATGTTATATTATAAATATCATCATTTTCGTTTATTTTTTACAAAAAAAAAAATTTGAACTTCCCAAAATACCCTTAATGAAATAATTTTTTATTTTCTATTCTATATACAAAAAATTAAATTAAGAAATAAACGAAAATGGTGATATTTGTAATATAACATTTTTTTTAGGGGGAGATATATGTCATTTATATTAAACTAAATGGATATGTCTGATATTTCTAGAAATCGAGGGATAAATCTCGCATTTCGATTAAACACGAGGGATACTCTTGATATTTTTCCCTAAAATATATTAATGAATACCTACCATTTCGTGATTCTCAGAGATTAGAAATAGATAAAAATTAAAAAATCTAGTGTGGAGACGGAAGGAATTCATATCGGACACATTTCTTATTTCTTCTTCGACAAACTCACAAAACTATAAGGTCATCGTTATCGCTTTCTTGGGCCGCCGGAACTAGTCTCCAAGCTCATCGTAAGATAAATGAGATATATTTTTTTTAATAAAATGAAAAGTAAATAGAGATACTTTTTATAAAAATAAAAAATAAATAGAAAATTTTATCAAAGGCATTATGTGCATTTAATATATCTTTTTTTAATTATTAAGTCAATTAAAAATTATGAAGAAAGTTATATTTGATTTAATACATTTTTTATAAGATATAATATGCTATAAATAAATAGTAATCTGAAAGTATATCACATTTGAAAATTGGGGGAATAATCGCAGCATTTCTATTAAACATAGGATATAGTTATGATTTTTTTTTTTTTTTTTTTTTTTTTTTTTGGGAACCTTCTTGGAGTTATTCAAAGAGTTTATTATCTTTAAATCTAGATTTGAAATCTATTAAACGTTATAATCAAGCAATTAAAATCCAATCCCCAAATAGACACAGAAAACAGAAAACAAAAGGAGACAGAACAATAGAGACAATCGCGGCTCGCAAAACCCTTTGTCCAAGAATTTCTCTCTCTAGATCGGAGGGCATTCGATCTCTCCATCTTTCTCTCTCTAACAATGGCCACTCCGGGGCTCTCAGGGGTAAGCCAATTCCGGTTCTCGCTGCTAAATTCAACTCGGATCAGTGGTCATTTCGCCGAATCACTTGGTCGGATCTGAAAAATATCTTACGAGTCACGGCGTTTGTTTTCCTTGGACAGGGCTTCTCAGGTTTCACTAGGCTCTGCAAAGGCTTGGCTGTAGTTCTCGTCGGCGGTCACATTGCGATTCAGGTCCTGCCTCAGTCCGTCAATTACCTCGCTCTCATACCCGCCAGGTATTGCTTTGCCTTATTTGATTCCTCGTTTCTCTTACTTGATTTCAGTTTTCGTGGAAACGGCGTGAGCCTGGTTGAGCTTTAGTAGAATGAAAAATCACCGCTATCTTAAGAAGTTCTGGAAGATTACTTTGACCATGTTTATGATTCAGAAGTGGAAAAATTACTGTGTTTATATGATACAACACACTTCCAATTACTTTTGGTTTGATGCATTTCTGGAAATATCACATTTCGAAATTGAAAAATCGAAAGTCATAAACCTGCTTGAGGACCCAATGTTATGACATTGCAAAAAAAAGAAAAAGAGGGTCTGATACGTACTATTAGTAACAGAATAGCAATCAACTTAGCTTATACAAGAAATTCTAGGGTGTCACAATAATGGCTGTTGAGCATTCGAGAGGCTTTGAGAATCTCTAAACAAGAGCAAGCTCAGTCACAAAATATTCCTTGACGATCCTCACGCACGCCACACGATCGTCAAAAAACCCAACTCAGCATGAAGACAAACTGAAAGAGAAACCACCCATACCCATCACACATCAGCGCTCTTAGCCTTACGTATAGAATAAGTAAAGTGAACAGGATGCACAACATATACTCGGATATTCGCAGCTTTAATCTTCTAATATGTTGAGTTTGTAGCATACCAATAATATGGTTGTGATTCTTGTGGCCAAATGAAAAAAAAGAAAAGAAAAAGAAGTTGAATGAAGGAGTTTATGTTGAGAAAGTGGATATATTAAATGTTTGCAGGGTTGAGTAGAGTTTCATTTAGAAGTTGGGTGAATCACATGGGGAAATGTGACAGAATTTGTGTACTTTTTAGCAATAGTATACATGAGAAAATTCTGTGTTCAAGTTATGAGCTTGTTTCAATTTTCAATGGTTTTGATCCTGGAGCTGAACGGTAATCAAAATCATTCAAACTCTTGTTTTGTAGGACGATCCCTTTTGCTTGGAATCTCATCACAGCTGGTTATGTTGAACAGTCGGTACATGGGGTATGCACTTTTGTAATTCTTTTTATGTCATTATTATGATCGTACATTTCCCTGAATGTTCATAACCCGTTACCTTCAAGTTCCGTTTATCAAAATCGTATTGAATTCCACACTGGCTCGTTTAATAGGTTTTTCTGAGCACGCTGGGTCTTCTCTTCATCGGAAAGCTGCTTGAACCTGTCTGGGGTTCTAGGGAATTTTTCAAGTTCATCTTCGTCGTTAACTTTCTGACTTCAGTATGCGTTTTCATTACTGCTATTGCATTGTACTACATTACAACGCAAGAAAATTACCTGTAAGTTGTGACATCAGTAGTGTTCTGCTTTTATTTTGCGAATCCATTTTAATTATTTTTCTTCTTTTAAATATCTATTTCCCCGCTTCTGATATAATAATATGTTTCACTATATTCTGGTATCGTTTAGTCTGATCATGTTTATATTTTAAATGGGCTTTTTAATAATGCTACAGAAAAATCCACTAGAAATGTCTTTTAATATTTTTGTCTCTGTTTGTCAATGGTTCCCTTGTTGAATCCAATTTTCATTGAAATCTTCTATGGAGTAAACCAATTCTTTATAATTAAAGTAGGAACTTGTATTACCGCTATACTTCCTTGTGCCTTCTTTTGATACATATTTCTGGTAGCTTTCTATGCTCTCTGATACATGCATTTATATACTATGTCGTATAAAGACCTTTCTTATCATAAAGAAAAATAATAATAATACTGTAGATCTCGTCTGCTAGGTACATGCCTCTCTCTGGTTTCCATGGGGTCCTAGCAGGATTCTTGGTTGGAATAAAGCAGATCATTCCCGACCAAGAGTTTCCTGGATTAAAATTAAAAGCAAAGGTATGAGAATTCATTATTATTTATCCAGAGAAGACTTGTTTCAGCTCTGAGGATTGCACTTAACACTATGGAAATGCCTTGAAAAAAATATCCAGTGGTTACCATCTGTTTCACTGTTGCTGTCGATGGTCATGTGTATCTTCACATCGGAGACCACAACAATCCTTCCAACTGTAGTATTTGGCACATACGTGAGCTGGATTTACCTCAGATACTGGCAGCGGAAACCAGAGACGAAACTCAGCGGAGACCCGAGTGATGATTTTGCATTCTCAACTTTCTTCCCCGATTTTCTGCGGTAAAAATCATCGAATCTCTCACCTATAATTCATTTTTCCTCATTATCCTATATAACTAATTGGGGGTGCGATAATACTGTAGCTACTACAGTAACCGTTTCTTTCATTTAATAAGTGGCACGTGTCTTCCAATATGAAGAGTAACCAATTACAGCCATACGGTGCAGGCATAAGAACTACGGAAAAAGTGGCACGTGACACTTTCTGGATGAGAAATCAGCTACAGACAAAAAAAGAAAAATAAAAAAAGGGAAAACAATTCAAGATAAAGCCAAAATAATGACTAACGTTTCTTTATTGGTTGTAAAAATAAAATCCAAAATTTAATGGGTCCACTAATTTTCCTTCTTTCTCTCTTTTATCTCTCTTTTTTTAGCTTTCTCTCTCTCTGATTTCCATACAGTTGATCAAAACATTCAGTATAGATACATATTGATACTATACCTATAAATATAATTGTAGTTAGCGGATCCTAAATCTTCATTTTCATTTGGCTATTTCACATTTCTATATTTGTTTATGTGTTACTGTGTCCTATAAATATTTATTTATACATTATTGGGTCTCACAGCAACTTCTTTTTGGTTTATTTAATACTTATTAAGATCTAAGTAATAAATTTGGCCTGTGACATAGGGCAAAATTTGAAAAACAAGAAAGCGGTAAAATAGGGCCTAATATAATTGTTGAAATGAATATTTGGTGGTATTAATATATATATATATATATATATATATATATATATATATATATATATATGTGTGTGTGTGTGTGTGTGTGACTAAATTTAGTAATTATATTTATAGATTAGTTATGTAATTGCTTAACATATTAATATTCTAAAAAAAATACAAATTATTGGGATGGTATTTTTTTTACAGATTAGTTATGTGATTGCTTACAAATTATATTTACAGATTAGTTATGTGATTGCTTACAAATTATATTTACAGATTAGTTATGTTTAATTTCATTGGATAAATATAAGTCCGTAATGGTTATTCATATAAATAAAATGAATTAGAAAATTATATTTATACTTTTTACATAAACAAAGGGGTAATAATATATTTATACTTTCTTTCTCAATTATGTCGTTGTATTATCGTCTGTAATATAATGCAAATAGCATTTCTTATATTATGATAAAAAATTAATTATCATGTTTTCTTAAATAAACAATTTAGTTTAAATCTAATATTTTTGATAGTTCAAATATAATAGGATTGAGAACGATGATGTGTGTGCAAAGTATATGAAAATACGAGATTATATTATGCCTCTATGTATGTATAACTCAAATATTATGTATATATAAACAAATTTAGTTAAGTATTAAATATCATAAAATTCATTATTATTATATTTATAAGCTCATAAGCATTTTGAAGTAGGATAATTTTCTTTTTCACTTACCGCAGCAACGCGCGGGTTAAATAACTCGTATCATCTAATAGCTTATGTTGCCTGTTTGTGATCCAGACCTGTGATCGATCCGATTGCTACTATTTTACATCGATTGCTCTGCAGAAGATCCGAAGCGTCCAACAGTGCAGAGGATTATAGCCATGAAGGTGCTCCATTGCCTGGTTCCGATCCGATTGAGGCGTCTCGGAGAAGGTACTCTTCTCTTTATAGCCGTACAATATATATGACTGTATAAAGTCTGATGGTGAGAATAGATATGCGCTTATCGATCTTTTTATTCTATATATAATTTATTTATTTATAAAAAAAATTTATGGTAGGGAAAGAGGAGCTCGGGCATTAGAAGAAAGACTGGCGGCTGAGAGACTTGCGGCTTTACGGGAAGACTCACGGGATGCCACCGAAAATGTCTGATTGCGATGTTAATCGAGTTTCACTTACGAAATCATGAGTGTTATGGAAAGTTATGTTTTCCCCATGGTTCTGGAAAATTATTTTGTTTTGCGTTTCTTTTTGCGCGGTATGCAATCAATGTTCAATTACATAGAATAGAAGGTCGAGTTCAGGCTGTGGGGACTTGTTCGTTGGCAATATCTTTGACTCTTTCACGTTGATTTACTTGTATAAACAAACGAATCCTTGGATAATTCTACTTTGAGAGGGAAGTCATATACTTGTAGAGGATAATACTGTGTTATAGTCATTGGAATTCGTTCTCTCCCTATGCCCTCAAGTAAACATTCACTGGATATCAAACATTTACCACCATCGATATGTTCTCTTTATATATATATATATATATATATATATATATATATATATATATATATAATCGTTTTTAGCCAATCGTAACGTGACACGTCATTATCTTATCTTAAATATGTCTATGATTATATTTAGCATTAATTTTAAATGCTTCAATGTTTACCATGTAGTTTATGAATCCAACACCACATTTAAAACCCATATATGTCAAATAGTCCTTAAATTGTTATACAAGTGAGGTTTTGATTCATAAACTAATTGAACAAGAAAAATGGACCTACACTAATTGTTGTTTAAACATGTTCGTTCTTCTTCAAATCTTCGTGCGAGATCTCTTCGATCATATAGACTAGGAAGTATATATCAATAAAATATGATACTATTTTTTTTTATCTATCATATATTTTAATTTGTATCTACTAAACGTGTATGATACCTACTTTTTTCTTTCCTCAATTCGTCCTCATTTGCCAATAACACAAACAATGAAGACACAAGTGACGTCGCAGTTAGTACACCAGCTAAATTAATCAAGGAATTGAAACTGAGAGACCATCAATGGACATCCAAATTAACGGTGGCTGAAAAGCAAAGTCCTAAGAAAAATACTCAAACTGGAATGAGACACCAAAGCATGGTGTTAATTGATTCGGACGTTAGCGCTTCTTGACATTAAGATTTACTTTTTAATAAAAATAACACTTCTAACATATTCTTTTTAAAGGCAAACAAGATAAGAGGAACAATATTCAACCACGACATCGAACCTCTCCAAAACACTCTAGAACTGGTTAAAACCTATAATGTTTCAAATGCAATAGTAGCAGACGAGAAACCTTCATACAAATTATACAGAACGGAAACTCATTTGACGTTCAGAAGAGACACAAAAATTGATGAAGTCCAAGAAGATAACACAGCTATGGTGGAAGGATTGTACGAATTCACTTCACTCGATTTGTGCAAGAATTTCGCTGATACAACAACTGCATTAAGTATGTACTTTATTATTTATTTTATTATAAACTGTTAATTCATTTATTCAAATTAATGTCTTACTTTATTTCCTTCTATTTAATCTCCTTTAACATCGATTCTTTTGCAGATGTTGTAGGAGTCGTGATACAATTTCAAAACAAGAAAAGAAAAATGACGTTGATTTCTGTCAGATAACTTTGATTGATCAAAGGTTTGATTCGAATACATTTCTCCTACACTTTATTTATTCATTACTATTTTCTAATAGTGTTATACATTACTGTCAGTTTTGATGTTATCAGGCTAGCGTTGTGGGATAATTTTGCGACCAATGAAGCAAACCAAATTTCGGCTATGATAAAAACCAAGTCGATTATTGCTGCAATCAATTTGAAAGAAAAACAGTTTCAAGGTATATTTATTTACTCCTATGTTTATCTTGTTAAAATATAGTGTACGTAGACTATATAATAATATATATAAATATACAATACAAAGGAATATTTTTGTTATATACTCATAGTTGAATAAGAGTAAGCTAACTATATACTCATAATATAATGAAAGCACGACTCATCAAAGCTAAACTTAGATACGTATCAACTGCCATGGATTAACTATATATTTTGCATTTAGAGGGCCAGAATATCACCTTAGTTTACGGTTTGAATATGTAATATGTATCTGCTGGAGTAGGACATTGCTACAAAATTAACGAATTTATGTCGTTAGATAATTCTTAACTTTTATCAAAATAGTATTATGATTTCTTACACAAGATCAACATAAATATTTTTAGCTCCATGATAAAATTATTCAACATTTTGGTTAGTACTTGATTATGTCTTCAATAAACAAGTTTATACAAGTTTATCACTTTCAAACCTTTTTAAATAAGGCATAGTCTGTGTATCCCATTTTATTAACTTTGAATTTTGTTCATCACCTGTAGCGTTTTGGAATTAATATTTTCAGGTTGCGAAGTTTTATCGACAAACTGGAGGAGCACAATTTTCATCAATCCTGAATTTTCTGTGGCCAAAACAGTTTCATTGTGGTATATAAATATATATATATATATATATATATATATATATACATATATTTGTTTCATTTAAATACATTTCAAACTTATTATTTACATTGTAACATTGTTTTTTTTATATATAAATCTAGGAATATTGCTAATGCATTAAGTCTAAAAAAATTGGCAAAAGAGCAAAAAGAAAATCCTACGACGCAACTAATTCTGCCACCAAAGGAAGTGATTTATTGATAATTGTTGAATTCATAAATATGACAACGAATGTATCACATTATTCTTCTTTGTCAACTACCAACTATATGTTCAATTGCTAGTTGTATTGTCTAAACAATTAAATGTTAACAGGAGGATAAATCGGAAAATTATTGGATCAAAGCGACGGCACTCGTCGAAAATTATGAACAACGTTTCTACTATAAACATTGTTCAACATGCAAGAAAGGAACCAACGTACTGATAAATCAACACTTCACATGCCAAAATTGTAGAACTGAAAAAAAAAAAAAAAAAAAGCAAAGTTGTGCCATGGTATATATGTGCTACACATAATATTTGTTAACACCAATTACAATTGTTTACTTATACAACAAACAATTTGTAGGCTACGCATTCAATTTATCTTGACGAATGGTTCAAACAAGCTGGAAGTTACATGTTTTGGCTATATCGCTGAAAAGCTTTTCTCGTGCAAGGCTAAACAAATATACATCATTCTGGAACAGGTAAATCAATAATATATGCTCGTGTGTATTTCTTATCTAAATAATTAATTAAAAAATAATGGTTCTCCATATATTGCTATACAGGGTTCACAAAGTGCTTCTTTGAAACCAATATTCAAGGCCGAAGAAGCTATCACAAAAGCATTTTTGGTTCAATACACGAGAAAATTCAATTCAACAGGAATGGAACGACAACTCACTGTCAATCAAGTTTACAAGCTGACCGAGCTTCGTTCTTTCAACCAAGCGCTGGAAAACAAAGAAGCACACACTGGCGATGATCAAGACCAACAAGACACAATCCAAAAGAAAGAGGAACATCACTCCCCAACAACATCAACCTCTAACAAAAAACAAAAAAATTGAGTAAAACATGTCTTCTTAAGTTACTTTTAAACTTTTTGGTTTGCTAATTTTGCTTCCTTCTATTTGTCTATCAAGACACCAAACTTTTGGCTTTTTATTTACTTATGTCAATTTTTTTTTTAAATATGTCATTGACAATATATTTCATTGAAATGTTTGCACTTATTATGGGAGTCTCTCAAAAATTAAATCCCTAAGTATTATATATGGTTGAAATATTTGATATCTTAATATTCGTTTATAACCTCATGCTTTGAAGAAAAACTTGGTAAATTAAATCATACATATTTTAATTATTTACTGATTACAACAAACACCACGTGCGAAACACGTGTTTCAAACTAGTATACATATATATATATATATATATATATATATATATGATATTTGTAAACAACTAGCCTACGTATAGGGGGACTTTTAAATTATAACTCAACTATCTATTTATTTAGGGAAATAGTTCATATTTCTCATACTTCCAAAATTGCCATTGGTTTCATAAAACTTCGTTCTTATTTGTTTGTTAATTCCAAATTTTTTCCAGTTATTCATCATCGGATTTGAATCATGAAATCGTTTGCCAAATCGGAGACATGTATTTTGCTTTTTCGAATGGTAAATAATATTTACTATCGAATGGTCGGACTGTAAATATTATTTACCATTAAAATTATCCTGCGATTTGCAACCAGGATATTCGACGCCTCATTTGGAATAGATGTTTAGGATCGTCGATTTCGTAGATGTTCTTCTATTGTTCTTATATTATCTGTTTGTCTAGGTTAGTCATTTAATCGTTCTTAGTTTTTGTTTGTCTAGTGTAGGTGTTTAGGTTATTTGGTTTCATAAAAGTTCATTCTTATTTGTTTGTTAATTCCAAATTTTTTTCAGTTATTCACCATCGGATTTGAATCATGGAATTGTTCGCCAAATCGGAGACAAGTATTTTACTTTTTCAAATAGTAAATAATATTTACTATCGAATGGCCGGACTGTAAATATTATTTACCATTAAAGTTTCAGAGTCTCGGTTATTATGTTCTATGGGTTAATCGAATTGGAAATAATATTTACCGTATTTTATAGTTAATCTAACAGAGAATTGATCGGAGATGTTGGGCTAGGGTTTTGATTATGGTGTTCTATGGGTTAATTGAATTGGAAATAATATTTACTTACTATTTTTTCCAAGTCTGAGAACGAAGACGTCTTCGTCGGCTTCGGAAGCGGCGAAAACATAAAATTGGTGGCGGAAAAGGAGGTCTGAGGCAATATCGGAGGATTGGAGGATTCGAAATCGACGGAGAGTTCGGAGGCAATATCAGAGGATTGAAGGATTGATCGGAGTCGGAGGCGAAAATTTTGGTATGTATTTGATGAGGGGTAAGATAGGAATATAATATTGTTTGGTAGTGGATTGGGCTAGTTACCTTATTTAAGTGATAAATGGGCTATAATTTTAAATGAGATGGTCAATTTGGGCTAGATAACTAACCGGCCCTATATATATATATATATATATATATATATATATATATATATATATGAAGCAATGACAGCATAAATACCTAATATTTTTTATACCTACATTTAAATGCCTATTTTTTCGTGATAAAAATATTTAATGTTAGATTTTAATTGCACCATTAACAAAAATTCGGTTAAATTTGACGGAAATACACGTCGCAACACTCAAATAAAAAGCGATTTAATATTTTTTCATCAGATTTAAATAAATAAATCAATTAAAAACGATTATTATATTATACTTAAGCATTGATGATGCTATGAAAACATTTTAATATTTATTTTTTAATATTAACCAAGCATTAATAATATATTTTTTAAATACTTAATTGCTTTTTTTTTAATATTATACACGTTTTTATATTAAAAACGATATATTATTTCTATAATATAATTTTTAGAATATAATTAATAAAAAAAATTATTAATAAAAATGATATTATTGAAAATGGTTTAATATTTATTTCTTAAAATTAGTCAAATATTAAAAATATCAATGTAGGAAAAGGCTTGATTAATTTTTTATATTAATTTTTTTTTAAATAATATCATTAATACTTAATTATAATATTAATTCATTTTTAATTATTTTTTTTATAAAAATGATATTATTAATGTTTAATTAATTTAAAGAAAAAAATATTAAATCACGATTAATTTGAGTCTGACACATGTATTTCCATTAAATTTAATTGATTTCTTTTAATGGTGCCACTAAAACTTAACATTAGGTACTTATTCCGCAAAAAAAAAAAAAAAAAAAAAAAAGGTATTTAAATGTATGTTTTAAAAAATATTAAGTATTTATGCCGTCATTTTCTCTCTACATATAACATTTTCTATTATGCATATAAATGCATTTGCCAAATAAATGAATTGGTATTTTGTAACAAAATAGTTAGGACCTGAGATTTAGAGCATGAACTAGTAATAAGAGTTAGTTAGAAGATTAGATAGAAAATAGTAAAAAATATCATAGCCTATAGATAATGCTGAATTTATGCTGGTATTTCTGTATGAAAGTTAATAGAAGAAAGATTATTATTATTTGCTTTTTTGTGCTTCACAAAATACTATTTCCATAAGTATCGGTATCGGAAAGAACTCTTCCAAAAGCGTTTTGTAAGTGGAAAAATGTTATCGGAAGAAATTCTTTCCGCTAATTTTCATTAGTCCTAGTTTGTGTCTACTTACATTGATAATTTCTATTGATTAATCTCTACAAAATAGCTTTTTTTTAAGGAACAAATTTGGAAAACAAACTATGGTCGTTGACGTATGATCTTCAGTCAACTTCATATTTCTTTTTTGGGGGCGGGACGGAGCTCTAGCCTTTCTTGACTTCTTTAAAATAAATAAAAAAATTGAGAACCCACAATTAACTGACTAAGAATTAGCTGGCTACCCAACTCACATTTCCAATTACTCAACACGTCTGAGTGCGTCTTGACTCTTGAGAAAATCACTTATTCGAAACGGTAGTATTAAATAGATATACAATATCTTGGAAAGAAAATTATGTTTTTATTATAGAATTTTTTTAAAAAAATGGATTGAAGATGTCTTGATACATATCTTGAGTTATAATTATATTTCTTATAAACATAACTTAATTCGTCCCGGAATTAGAAATTGTGAATCAGGAATGTAAGAGCTATGTTATTTTTAAAGATTAACAGTGTATTCATATTAGTTTGATGAAGAAAAAAAACACACACACACACACACACTGAGTGATTTTCATGTCTTTTTCATTTAATATTTACCATACTAGAAATGACAAATCATAAAGAATCATTTCCCTCTTCCATAGAGAACCATAATAATTTACAACTTATTGTGGGGGACAACAATTTACCACTTGATTTCACACAGTACATGAAGATGCTGTGACATTATAAGTGATCTAACTGGAAAATCTATGCAGTATATGTATTCAATGAAAATCTTTTATTTCTCAAGTCGCAAACATTTTTTTTCCCAGCTATACTCTGAAGTAAATTGCATGAACTTTTCTAGATATAGGATATAGAATGCTGCGGATCGATCAGCTTTCAAATGCTTCAACAGAAAAATACTGCTTCTGGACCATTTTTCTGTAATCTGAAAAATGAGAAAAAGAAAACCGTTAGAACTATTGATTTGATCACCAAGAATACACCGTTGATTTGATTAAGTTATTGCTTTGATTAGAAAAAGTCACCGACCTTCCTTGCTACTACTCCACAACGTAGCAGCATAATTGTTGAGAGGACTCTCGGGGTTAGGCTCTGCAACAAAAATCAGAACGTAGTTTAAGTTAATCCAAGCAAACGATTAAACGGAAGCAAAAACCTGATTAGCTCTTCTAAAAAAAAAACAGCAATCAGACCTCCTAAAAGACTCTGAATGGACAGAAGAATCGTCCTGCAATCATAAGCGGAAGACCACTTGTCCTATATAAACGCAGCGCAATGAGAAGAGTATCGACTTAATTAGTATTAATTTACAACAACATGTTCAACTTTGAAATCGGTAAAGACACTCAGCGATAATCTGAAACTCGCTTGGTACAAATATACCTGCAATATGTCTAGGCATATATTTCCGAACTGATCAACATTGGGATGGAAACACATGGTCTCGAACTTGACTTGCGGCGGCTTGAAAGGGTAATCGATTGGGAAGCGCAGAGAAAGTTTGTACGATAAACCTTCGTACATTGTACCTTTCCCACCCTCGATCGTGCCGATCCACGAGAAAATGCTCTCTCCATCAGGAAAAGCCGATACCCCAAGATCGCCGCCGTTCATCTGGATAATATTTAAACACTCACCAATCATGATTCATCGAATCAATTACACATCTACCAAATTCATAAGGCTAAACTAACAAGCCAGTCTTAAAATCTAGAAACTATCAAACCCTTGGACACCAAGAGCACAAGAACGGGAAAAAAAAATCGGATTCAGATATAAAAAAGCATTCACTTCACTGTATGTCGCCAGAACAACTACGAAATTCTTGAAACTTGAATGTGATCATCGAATTGTTCCTGATATACGTCTTTTCAATACGATCAATCAAGAAAAGAATATATTCTATATTTCCGTCCTAAAATGACCAGCCAAATCAAGTAGATGTTAATTAAAGAAAGAAATGGAATTACGCACCATAAGAGACATCAACTCCTTCTGAAGCCTGTGAAAGTTGAACAGCCAATACATACGATTTAACAAACTATATTAACAATCAAGACCAGGAAATCCCTTTCAATTTCTTTTCCACGGGAACAAACAGAAAACTGACCTCTGAGAGACGGAAGTGGTGTCGACGGTGGTGGGCGACGCGGCGGGCCGCTTCCCCGGAGAATGACGTGGCCACGATCGCGGCGAGTTGTCGGCCGTCGGAGTAGGTCTCACCTCCATGATCGCCGGCGATCAAAAGGCCGCGATTGAATCAAACAGGTTATCGCCGGAATCAGAGAGTGGGTGGCGAGTTTTTGTTTATCTGATGATGATGAGCTTTTTATTCGTTTTCTTTCTTTAGAGATTTTATTTATTTATTTATGTATTGGAATTGATAATTAGTCGCTCGCTCGCAGCATAATAGTTAATAGAGGCACGATTTAGTGTGTGTTTCTTTCGAGTTGGGTATGGGATTGTCAATGTGATGCATCATTATTCAATTATTTGGTGGCTTTTTATTAAGCTATACTAAATGTTAATGTTATTTACGATTTAAAAATTACAAAAAAAAGGTGGTGAAATTATTGATATGTTTTAGTCATATACACACACAGAGAAGGATAGAGAAGACAAAAGTAGGAAAAACGACATACATACACACATGCTACTTCTGATTAAAAAAAAAAACATACAGACATGCTACTACCAAAACAATTGTAATATTGAATCCTGTCCCAATTTGTATATATTTTATAATTGTAAACTAAATTTTGAATGTAAATTGTGATTTATTATTTTAGATTTTATTTAAATATTTAATTAATAAATCAATCATGATTAATACTATAAAAAAATCTTGCAATAATTTGGTTTTATAATTTAATTTTCTCTGTGTTTTTTAATCATGTAAGAGTCATTGCATGGAATCATGTGACATATTGTTAGCAAATACGTATAGTCTATGTTGAATTCTTTTTAATTCCACAATATATCATACAATAATTATACTTATAAATTATGTTATGAAATAATGATTACATTCTATTAGTAATCACTATAAGTTTTTTATGTTATAACTCTTTTATCAACTTTATAAATCTTAATAACTGTATTGTCATATGCCGTTGGAATCTAATAGTATTTTTTCTTACATCGATTAAAATTAAAATATGGTATCTGTACATATGGATGCATGGATATGAATTATATACAATCGCAACATCTAATGAAAATATACGAATTTTTATCTGGCAAGTGGCAAAAATAATTTTAGTGCAAGTAGTAAGAATTAATTGAAAAATAAATTTTAAATGGTTTAAAGTGGTTAAATAAGGTTATTGAAAATAAAATATTAAATTAGAAAACATAGTTAGAATAATTATAACATACAAATACTTCATATATAATGAGATTAATAATTAATGTACGTACGTATCACAATTCAAATTAACTATGAGAGGCTTTTTTTTAAAAGTTCACAAATGTTTTTTCCACCTAGCCTTACGATTAGTGCTCAAAATGGTTGCAAAAAAATTTAATCATTCAATTTTTTATATTTTAACGGTTATTAATTAATGAAATTAAAATACAAATTTAAATTTAAATATATGCATACACTGATACGCATGACCGCGATTCCAAAAAAGTTTATTCCTTCGCTAACAGTGTTTGAGAGGTAGTTTTCAAATTCCTACTATTTTAAGAGACTAATTTTTTTTTTTCTATTTTAACCTCAACTTTATCATTAATTACATTTCATTTTTTTTCTCACACCACTTTAATACCCCCACACTTATTCTCATCAACTAAAAAAGATTTTTTTTTTCTCTCTCCACATTCTCACATTCTCTCTCTTGTTGTTCACTCGCCCAAACCACATTCCCACCCGTCTCTCTCTCTCCTCTGAATCCTATCTTAGCTTGGCCGGCAAATCCCATTCTCTATTAATCCTCTGTCGCCGGCGTCTTCCATTCTTGATACCTGTTACATATCGGCCAACGAGTTTTCATCTAGATACACACGCGTTTTCATCTAAGTGACATTATATGATTTAGTGACACCAGTATAACTATATGAAAAACACTTGACGATTTAGTGACACTATTGTAACTAAATCAGTGGCATATAATTAATCCATCAAACTTCTTAAAATTTAGTTACAGAAGTGTCATTAAATCTTCCAACCTTAATAATATTTAGTTAATGACACTTCTGTAACTAAATTTTAAGAAGTTTGATGGATTAGTTATATGCCACTGATTTAGTTACAATAGTGTCACTAACTGGAAATTTCGAGTTCATATCGAATAGCTGGAATTTGTCGGAAGAAGATTTCGATGAGTTCTCGAGAGTTAAGGAAATTATCGAAACAAATAAATATTCTAGAACACCTTATATATATTTGAAATAAATTAAATCGAGTAGAGAATTTTCTTGATTTATTTCCTATATTATTTCTCATCAATCTATGGTAGCTTTTGTTTCTCTTATGTGCATTGTTGTAGTTAGCTTAGCAATCAGTAGCTAGTAAGATTTAGCGTTAATATTAAGCAGAGCATATTAGCTTGTAATTAATTATTATTTCATTCTATCAATGAGAGATACTCTTTAATTCTCTTGATCAATACAACTCTCTCTCTGTATCTTTATCTCGTCGCTATCTTTACAATGCTAAAGAATGAAAATAATATTATACAACTCTATAAATGAGAAAGCAGGAAACAACATCACCTCTAAATACTACATTTTTTGGAAAAAAAAAGAAAAAAAAGAAAAGATTCATATCTTTGTTTGTATTTCAACACGTTCAAAAGAAAAGAAAAAAAAAAATGTACACCCGAATTAACCCAAACCAAAACAAACTCACAACCAGCAAGACGTCGAAGTTCAGAGTTTTTCGGGGGGTACGGTATCACCAATGTACAAAAAAAAAAAATTCATCATCTCTACTTCCCAAAGGAAAAGTCGGACACGGAGATCTTGACCTCGTGCTGCTGCGAAGAAGACGACGACGACGGTTGGTGGTGCGCTCGTTCTTCGCTGACGATCATGTCGCGCGTGACGACGTTGTTGTTGTTGTTGTTGTCGTCGTTGTTATTGTTATTGTTTCCGGGGGAGGAAGAGCCCTCGCGGTCGAAGAAGCTGTTTTGGTGGTGGGCCCGCGGGGAGTTTTGGAAGCTCTCGGGGGCGGTGCTGCTGCGGTAGTTGTGGAGGAGGTGCACCGGGGACATGCCGTAGGTCGGCGTCGCCGGCCGGCTCGAGAACGGCGAGTTCGTCTCCGAGTGCTTCCCGTGCCTCGTGTTCTTCTTCGCCGTGTGGTGCCACTTCTTCAAAGCCGTCGCCACTCTGTCGTTGAATATCGTCGGCTTCATCGTCGACCCCATCTAATAATATAATATATACATATCCATAGCCAAATGTTAAACATATAGCTCAATTCATGTCATCTTAACGCAAGAAAAGTACTTCGAATTGTTGATTTATAGCCAGAGATGGCTTAGAACCAATAGTTCATTATCTAATGGATTTTTGCGTTCTAATACTCCATCTTAGAGTTATCTAACGGAACGCATAGTGATTCTAAATAGGTATTTACTAACCTGTGTGACAAGGGCATAGAGAGGCAATGTGACATAACTGCAAAGCACTTGTATGATGACCCTGTGGTGGACATAGGAACAAATCATTCAATTCAATTAATAAAGGGTTAAATTATTGAGAGAGAGAGAGAGAGAGAGAGAGAGAACTCACCCCATAGAGACTCGAATGACTATGTCTTCGGTGCGCTTGTGGAAGCAAGAGTCGATGCTGAAAGCATACTGAAAGGCGCAAAAAATAAATTGAGAATTAATTAGGAGTTGAAATTAATGTCTTTATCATTAGAGAAAAAATAAATAAATAAATTGACATTATAATTATTAAGAACAAGACGCACCGTACTCCAGGCGAAAAACGCGAGTTGAAACGCGTTCTGTTGTCAAAATCGAAAATGAGTGCACATTAATATGGGATAATGAGATGACAATTATACAATTACCATTAAAAAAAATTGATTGGGGGTTAATTATTATAAGTACCTGGAAGAGAACAAAGTTGATGAGAAAGAGCATGAATTTAGGCTGGCCGAACCAGAAGAGATCATCTCCTGGCTGAACCAACGGAGCTCCTTTCACAATGTCGCCTCTTTCCTGAATCCTCAATCCCATCCTTGTTATGATCACTTGCAGTTTAGCTCCAACCATTAGGATTATCTGTGAAATTACGAAAATGGGTCATCACCGATGATCAACCAATACCAAACGCTCTCTTGGGAATTTTAAATTTGATGTTAGTGTTGTTTTCACAGTTTCACTTACAACGAGAGGGATGAATGGAAGCCATAAGTAGGAGTAAATTCCTGTAAAAAAAAATTGTAAGAATGTAAATAAATAGATTCTATAATACTAATAATTATTATTATTATTTAATTCGAAGTCATAAATTGTTTGAATTGTGGTCCATTGACTTACCATATGTGTTGGAGAGAAGGAACAAAACGGCAAAGAACCATATTATTGGACTGCATAGATTAGATTATGGATAAAGTCAGATTTTGTGTAAAAAGTAAAACTAATATATATTAAAAGTATAAAAAATATTTCTCAAAAAAAAAAAAAAGTATAAAAAATATAAAATAAAAAATAAAAACCGTTTCTCATATTTCAAGATTTAATTTAATAGCATGCTGACTATATAGATGTTGAATGAAAAGCACCACTACCAACCTAATGCCCACAACAACTTTGAAATCCTCTTCGAGCGATCTATTAATGTATTTGTGGAAGTCAAACTTTGCTTCACTCTCTGGTGCCAAATGTGCCTGAAGTGAAGGTAAAAGCAAAGCATGGGCTTTATATCTAAATGAAAGTGAGAGAGCTTAAATAATGCCAAAAGTGAAGAATTTGGCTTTATATGCAACTAGCTATGCGTACCATTATAAACCCATGCCTCAGAGTGAGGTAATCGACCTTGGTGATCACTGACCCATAGAATTGTCTGAAAAAGCAAACCTGTTTGTAAAAGGAAAAAAAAAAATCATATAAGATTAGACTTATTTTACGTAAACTACAAATCACAAGTTAAAAAGGTCATAGTTGACAGGGAAAACACTTTTTAAGTCATTTACGTCCTTTATTTAAGTTCTAGAATATTATTTGGGAATATCGGATATTATTATGAGTATCCGAAATTCAACAAATTATTTTTCATTGATATAAATTTAGAGATATTTAATGGCATCTGACAGCTGGTATTAACAGTTAACGCCTGTCAAGTTGCTGCTTCAAGCTTTTATTATATAACTGTGACAGTTTTGAATTTTCATATTATTGATATAAGTGTATAATTAAATAGGACTTGTTGAATTAAATTATTTGGTATTTTTTATGACATAAAATGAATCTGAAAATGAATATAGGATAAGCACGTCCCACTTTGATAACACGTTTGATCCACCCAATTGTTTTATTTGACTTTGAAGTCGTCCTTTTTCACTAATCCAAGTTATCACTCAATAAATAGATATATTTATAAATAAATATATGAAAGACAACTTACAATCCAAAGGGTAATTGGCGACTGGCTCCATAGGTGTAAATGCCTTCTTCCAAAGGATGTGTCCCTTGTGAACCTAAACCTCTCTGGATCTGAATCAAAAAAATCAATGATATTAAAATAATAAATAAATAATATAAAATCCTAGGATTTATTAAACCTCTTTATCTAACTTCTCTAGTTGCCAAAAACAAAATTGCTGAGAGAGATTCTTGTAATTGTCGACAAATTATATCATCATTTTAATATAAATGTAAGATGATTCCAAGATTGTAGTTTAAAAGTCAAAAGTCAATCCTTCTAATCATGTGAAGCTTTACTCTAATCAGTCACTTTTCATCTCAACCATAAGAGAATTGAAATATTATTCTATTCTTTGCACACATTTTCATGACTTTTTTAATTCTATTCACACCATTTTATGATTGAGTGGGGGTTTCAAGTTTGGAAAAATGATGGGAAAAACAGATCTATTGACTCGTACTAAGCTCAAAAGCTTGGTAACTTTAAAATAAAAAAGTTATAACGTTTTAAGAAAACAAACACAATAAATTATATATTACCATTGTTGTACATGTATTCAATCCTCTTAGTCTCATCCTCCCAAACCTTCCACTTTTGCATCTGCAAAAAAATCAAAAAAAAAAAAAAAATTTATTATTATTACTTTTTTTTTTTTCTTAATGAAGATAGAATTTGAGAGAGAAAAAGTAATTTATCAGTTATTACCTTGGTCCTTCCCAAAGCCAAGGTTATAATACAATAAAGCACATGGAACAGAGCTAAGACGAAGATGAATATGTGAAGCTGGTGAAGCGCATATCTAGACAAGAAAGCAACTTTTTTCTGAAAAAACCAAAATAAACTTCATTAGCATAAATAAAGGAGCTTTAAGAAGAGGGAAAAAAAAAAACCCAAATAATATCAACTTACCCTTTTGTAGCAATAGTCTGTGTAAGAAGCTCTTTTTGGTTTGGAATCGGCGGAGCAAGGATGCCAGCTGGCAGCCACTTTCGGTGAAACGCATATCTCCGAAATGTATTGTTGTAATACCGTAAGTAACAGTGATATGAACCCCAAAAGCATAAGCTCTAATTCATCACAATTCACAAAAAAAAAAAAAAAAAAAAAAAAAAAACCCAGTAAGACTCACATTAATTATATCTCCTCTTTGAATCAAGAATAATATATGTGGATGTATATATATATATATACCTGCTTTGATCTTCTCAAGTGCTTCATAAAGAGCTATTTTGTGTTTCCCTTGTAACCACTGTAAGAAGGAAAGAAACATATATAATTAACAAGGTACATACATACACACATATTTTTCAGTGATATAAATTGGATGCTTACGTGGCCAACGCGATGAATGAGGTGTTCGATGAAGAGCGAAACGACGACCAACAAAAAGCAAACAACTGCAACGGCCCAAGTTGGCGTCTCCTCCAAGGTACGCTCGAATGAATCACGATTATCAGCCATTTTGTGTGCCCTTTTATAATATAATATCTATTCCCTTTTCCTCTCTCTCTCTAAGGGTAGTCGGAAAAGACGAAGAGGAACTCCTTTCAGAGACGAATTTTCTCAGGCGAGCTTATACTCCGAGTTTGTTGTTTTGTGTGATGTAGTAATGTTGTAAATGGTGAGTTTTGAGGGAGAATGTTGAGAGCCCTTTTTATAGGGAGAGTGTTATAATACAGAGACGTCGACTTTGTGTTATCAAGACTTTGACTTATTCAAACTTGAACTGTTATAGGGTATTTTGTATTTCTCTCCCATTTGGGAAAATATTATTTATACTCAAATAATGAACGCCATTTTTTTTAATTATTTAATTGCCATTATAGTTATTTTCACATGGATTCCCTATATATATATATAATGTATGTTCAAATATAGCATGTCCGTATATTAAATAAAAATTTATCAGGACGCGTATTTTAAGTTTTAATAATAATTAAGAATTAGTCTGTTTGCATGGTCAATGTATTGTGAAATTTTGACAGTTTACTATTCGTCCTTCTCGTCGACATGTCAATCAGCATGATAGTGAAATTTGTGTTTTATTTTCTTCGTAATTTCTAAACTGGCATGAAACGTATCTAATAATAAACTAGAACATAGTATAAATGAAATGGTGAGAAACACGTAACTCTAGACCAGACGGTCTTTCTTTTTGTCTCTGATTATTTGCTACGCGGATAATTGTGTTGATTGTGTTCTTTGATTTTTACGACTGGTGTTAGGCTTCCATTCCTCGGCTATTGTCGTAAGATACTATATTAATACTATTTTATTTTTATTTATTATTTGCCATAGAAAAGTTATTGTATGATAACTTGGACCATCTTTTGCTGCTATACAAATGGTTAACAGGGCTGTCTATATGGCTAATTAGATATTAACATGCTCATAATGCCAGATTATTGAGGTCTTGATTATACCGATGAAAATGGCTAATATTGTATAGTTTTTTTCCTGGTCAATTCTGAACGTGATTTACATGTGCGAATAAGAGTGCTACACGTTGACATTTTCTCCTTTGCGATGAAATAGATCGGGTCTAATTATTAAGTAATTAATCTACGTATTGTATATAATTTATGAACTCAAACGTATGAATTTTCAAGATCGCGGGTCAAAGTAAATTGTTCAATATGCACATACATATAGCAGGCCGGGGTTATAAGTTATCTCTCTAACTATACGACTAGCTATGATAAGCTAATTAGATATATGAGCATAAAACTTAAAAAACTTTTTACTATTTTTCAGAAAACTTTAAATTTTGGCTATTTATAAAATTATTGATTTTAAATGTTTATATTCTATAATATTTACCTATAATAAACCAGTATTTATAATATATAGATTAAGCTCTTTCATTATATATGATTAGTTATAGATGCATTTGTAATTATTGCTCCAAAATTTGTTAAGTACTTGCGCACTTTATTATTTAATTGTATTATATATATCTACATTTTCAACTCTCCAGATTCGGCAATTATTTTGTTGCTTCCTTTGATTATCTATCAACTTCCAATCGTATTATTTTTTTCTTCAAGAATTACTTATAGTCCATATAAATAACTATGGCTCAATTACAAAATCTTTTATTGAGCCGATTTAAACTCTCAACATTAAAATATTAACCGAACTAAGTATCTACAAAATCAAGAAAATAGTACAAGTTAAACCACGACCCATGCACCATATTATTCAAAAAAAAAAAAAAAAAAAAAAAAAAAAAAAAACCACACGACCCATGCACCATATTATAAAGACGTAGGCATAAATTGAGTTTTTTTTAATAAAATTTAGCCATACTATTAATTGAGTAGTTATTTGACTATGTTGTGTCGATACGGTATTCATTCGTACTCATTAATGTTTTCAAGAGTGAATTGAGAGTTGTACTTCAGGTTTTGATTTTTTTTTATTTGTAGTTTTTTTATTTTATTTATATATGCCATTAGTGAGCTACAAGTGTTTTAAGGTTAATGGATCAATTTCGTGGTGATTGAAGACTTTTCGTACAATCTAGAGCAAACAAGAAACATAATGCTCTCTTCTGCACGATTTGAAAATTCTAATTGATAATTTTAGATGATTTCTTTCCAAAAACAGAATATATCTTTATCTTAACTTTACAACGCATATTCATTTACTAAAATCGGAGTTCGGAACAAGAAGTTATGATCAATTCAAATTTGTTGCGCCATCTGGATAGAAGCTCATGTGACGGTCGCGTTGATTGCGCGACCCAGATTTCAACTTTCGCATTTTTGAATTAATATGATCTAAAGTCAGAAACGAATGACAGAATGGAATGAATTTTATTCAGCCATTTAGGCTTGTTTAAATAGAAAATTACAGAGTAAATGCATTACATAAAACTAGCAACTAATTGATCCTATCTTATCAAAACAGATTACAACTATTAAAAGGAGATTACAGCTAATTACTTCTGATTCTAATTAATTACAAATAGAATAAAATATACTAAATAAAAATCCTAATAATTATTGTTAATATTCTCGACACCCCTCCTCAAGCTGGAGAATAGATATCGATCATTCCCAGCTTGGATAGAAACCCTTCGAACATAGCAGTAAAAAGTCCCTTAGTAAGAACATCAGCGAGCTGTTCAGATGATGGAACAAAGGGTATGCAGATATCGCCGTTTTCCAGTTTCTCCTTGATGAAATGTCGATCTATTTCGACATGTTTTGTCCGGTCATGCTGCACAGGATTCTGAGCAATATTGATTGCTGATTTGTTGTCGCAGTACAACCTCATCGGTTTATCTCCTTCAACCTTCAGCTCCTCTAAGATCTTCCGAAGCCATAACAACTCACATAATCCTTGCGCCATGGCTCTGAACTCGGACTCCGCACTGCTTCGAGAGACAACTGGTTGTTTCTTGCTCCTCCAAGTAACTAAGTTGCCCCAAACAAAGGAGCAATAGCCGGTGGTAGATCTCCTGTCTGTAGAACTTCCGCCCCAATCAGCATCCGTGAATATCTCCACTCTTCGGCTCCCATTCTTTGAAAACATAATTCCTTTACCCGGGCTTCCTTTCAAGTAATGAAGAATCCGATAAACCGCCTTGGAGTGTTTTTCTGATGGACAATGCATAAACTGACTAACCAAGCTCACTGCAAACGCAATATCTGGCCTTGTATGCGCCAAATAAATTAGCTTCCCCACCAGCTTCTGATACCGGTTCTTGTCCACAGCCTCAGCACCATCTTCTTTTTCGAGTTTCTGATTCGGATCGATAGGAGTTGCCACTGGTTTACATCCGAGCAATCCAGTCTCTTTCAAGAGATCGAGAACATATTTTCTTTGTGAGATAACTATTCCTTTTGAGGATCTAGCCACCTCCATTCCAAGAAAATATTTGAGCTGTCCTAGATCTTTGACCTCAAACTGGTTGGATAAGAAGTTCTTCAGTGACTCCAACTCTACTATGTCATCTCCAATCATCACAATGTCATCTACATACACAATTAAAATAGTAATTTTACCATGATTGTGTTTGTAGAACATCGTATGATCTGAATGAGCTTGAGTGTAACCATGTTGTTTCACAGTTCTCGTGAATCTCTCGAACCATGCCCTCAGAGATTGTTTCAATCCATATATGGATTTCTTTAGCTTACATACTCTGCCATCCTTCTTTAGCTCATCAAAGCCTGGTGGAGCTTCCATATACACCTCCTCCTCTAGCTCGCCGTTTAAGAACGCATTCTTCACATCAAACTGTCTGAGAGGCCAATCCAGATTAGCGACTAACGAGAGAAGAACACGTACGGTGTTTAGTTTGGCCACAGGAGAGAAGGTTTCCTCGTAGTCCAGGCCGTATGTCTGAGTGAAGCCTCGTGCTACGAGTCGAGCCTTGTATCTCTCAATCGAGCCATCAGCATGGTATTTTATGGTAAATACCCACTTGCTGCCGACACATTTTTTCCCTTCGGGTAAAGAGGTAAGATCCTACGTGTCATTCTTCTTCAGGGCCTTCAACTCCTCAAAGACCGCCTCTCTCCATCTCGGAACCTCTAGAGCTTCATGTATCGCCTTAGGTAGTTCATCATCCATAATCCTGGTGGAAAAGGCTTTGAAATCTGGTGAGAGCTTATGATAAGATACGAAATTGGATATTGGATGTTTTGTGGTACATGATCTGACACCTTTGCGTACGGCTATGGGTTCAAAGAATTCTGTAGAAGGTTCTAAATTTGGAAGAGAAGTAGGAGAAAGAGAAGTCGTACCTTGGACCTCGGTCGAGTCCGATGATTGGCCCACCTCGGGAGCTGGTGGAATATTACTTGGTTGAGTCCTCCTTTCAGAATAAACACGAAGTTCAGTAGGTGGTTCCAAGTTGTTTTCTACCTGGGTCACACGAGGTTGTGAATTTATAGGTTGTGAAATCCTAGGATTAGTTACAGAAATAATTGGTTCCACTGAACTATTTTCAACCGATTTTGGCAAAGATATTTTCTCCCAAAAACTCATTTCAGAATCATTCTCCCCCGGAATGGAGTCTTTCTAAAAAAAAGGTTGTTTTTCAAAAAAAGTGACATCCATACTCACGTAATATTTTCCAGATTTAGGATCAAAACATTTATACCCTTTTTGTGTTGGTGAAAAACCAAGAAATATGCATTTATGTGCCCGGGGATCAAGCTTTCCTCTATTATGGCCGTGTATGTGAACAAAAGCAATGCAACAAAAAAATTTTGGTGTTAAATCAGTGAACGATCTATTTTCAGGAAACATATTCTTTAGTGCTTGCAAAGGAGTGATGTAATTAAGAACTCTTGTAGGCATTCGATTAATCAGATAAGCCGCAGTTAAGAGCGCTTCATTCCAAAAACGATTAGGAACATTCATAGCAAATAATAATGCCCTAGACACCTCTAATAAATGCCTATTTTTCCTCTCAGCCACTCCATTTTGTTGGGGAGTATCAACGCAAGAACTGTGATGAATAATTCCTTTTTCTTTCAAAAAATCACCCAAGATTGCATTAAAATATTCTCGGCCATTATCGGTTATAAGAACTTGAAAATTAGTATGAAACTGAGTATTAATCAAAGAGTGAAATTTTTTTAAAACATTTGCTGCCTCGGATTTTTCCTTTAGAAGATAAATCCATGTGATTCTAGTGTGATCATCAATGAATGTGATGAACCATCTAGAACCTGAGGCAGTTTTTACTCTTGAAGGGCCCCAAATATCACTATGCACGAGTGAAAAAGGTTTTGATGGCATATACTTCAAAGCAGGATAAACAGATCTATGATGTTTTGCCAATTCACAAACTTCACAACAAAATGATGAGATGTCTTTATTTTTAAAAAGATTTGGAAACAAATATTTCAAGTAATTAAAACTGGGATGGCCTAACCTATAGTGCCACAACATTATTTCATTCTCACAAGACAAGGTAGTAAAACATCTTGGTTTCTGAACTTGTTCATCTGAAGGATTTTCTGAGACCAAGTGATAGAGTCCATCAACTTCCTTAGCATTGCCAATCATCTTCCCCGAACAAGGATCCTGAAATTCAAATCCAGCAAATGTTATTGTAGCAATACATTTGCAATCATGAATAATACGACTAACAGAGATGAGATTGCAAGAGAGCTTTGGAACATGTAGGACATTTAATAATGTGAGAGATAGAGAAATAATAATAGAGCCTTTTCCAGCAATAGAGGTTAGAGAACCATCGGCAATTTTAACTTTCAGATTTCCAGATAAAGGATAATATAAAGAGAATATGGAGGAACTACCAGTCATATGATCTGTTGCCCCTGAATCTATGATCCAAGGGTTTAATTTTGAGCCGGCAGTGAAAGCTGTAGGGTATGTACCTTTTTTAGCTAAAGAAGAAGAGGCAATGTAAGATGATGAGTTAGGAGTGTTGGATATGGAATGAGAACTCATTAGTTGATACAATTGCTCTAGCTGTTCTTTGCTGAAGGCAGACGTCTCTGAGGTAGATTTCGGCTCTTTGGAAGTGTCTTCGGATGAGGCATGAAAACCCTTTGAATCACGAGGATTCCGGTAAGATGAAGGGTTCTCGGCTGGCCTGCCATGCAGCTTCCAACACTTCGCTTTGATGTGTCCCGGCTTGTTGCAGTGCTCGCAGAACGGTCGGTCTTTCTCGCTGCAACGATCACTGCGACGTGGTGGCTGACTGGAGAACATGGCAGATGGTTCGGTGGAGGTTGATGAGTGTCCGCCAAGCATAACAGTCCGCCGGCTCTCTTCTCTTCTGACCTCGGCAAAGACCTCTCTTGTACTCGGCAGTGGATCACGGCCAAGTATGCGTCCCCTCACTTCATCCAGCTCTTTATTAAGTCCGACGAGGAACTCGAAGACGCGCTCTTTCTCCATCATTTTCTGAAATAAGGCTCGGTCCTTTGCACAGACCCACTCATGATCGCTGAACATGTCTATTTCCTGCCACAAAGTTTTCAAATCCGTATAATATTGAGTAACAGATTTATCACCTTGTTTTAGCCGCCATAGCTGAGTTTTGAGCTCGAACCACCGTCCCGCATTCCCGAGATCAGAGTAAGTCTCGTTCACAGCGGTCCAGATAGCATGAGCGGTGGGCAGGAAGAGATATGTTCTTCCTACGCTCGGTTCCATGGAATTTATGAGACACGACATGATCATAGAGTTTTCTGCCTCCCATTTTTCCGTGTCGGCAGCCTTCTCAGTCGGTCTCGTGCTGGTACCTGTAAGATAGCCGAATTTTCCACGGCCTCGGATGAACAGTTTAACCGATTGGGACCACTGTAGGAAATTGTTTCCATTCAGTCTGTGAGAGGTGATGGACAGGTTTTGGAAGGTTTCAGTGTTTGGAGAGATTTGTGGTGGGTGAGCAGGGCTCATGAGAGCCGATGTATCATCAGAGGGTTCAGCCATTTTAGGCTCTGATACCATAAAGTCAGAAACGAATGACAGAATGGAATGAATTTTATTCAGCCATTTAGGCTTGTTTAAATAGAAAATTACAGAGTAAATGCATTACATAAAACTAGCAACTAATTGATCATATCTTATCAAAACAGATTACAGCTATTAAAAGGAGATTATAGCTAATTACTTCTGATTCTAATTAATTAAAAATAGAATAAAATATACTAAATAACAATCCTAATAATTACTGTTAATATTCTCGATATGATCATTAGATCACATCCAAGGGTCTAAAATGCTCCAAAAAGACATATATACTTTGTATATTTATTTGGATCTAGACTTCATTTTAGAGGGATGAAAAACCTAGAGCTAGGGAGAGTTTGGAGAGAGAAGAAGAAGCCATTGAAAGTGATTGAAACTTTCAGAGATAAGAAGATGAGGAAGGATAAGAGCTTGTGACACTTTCTCGAATCGAATTCCTCATCAATATCAATCCATAATTTTATTTTTCTATCTCTTACTCTCTTAATTTGTTTCTCTTGGAATTCTAGCTGCTCATAATTTTCATTTCTTGTTTGAATCTTAATTCGTTGTTTTAAAAAACTTTATTTTATCCTAATTGAAACTTTAGATTTCTTGAATCGAATATGAGTGTGGATTGTTGATTAAATGAATGTCTTTCCTCGTGTTTATGTTTGTGCTCATTTCCATATTGATTTTTGGGTAATTTAACAAAATAGTCAACTCAAACCTTAGAAATTGCTAAATAGCCAAGGTTTTATAAATATTAAGTAAATAGCCAGTTGTCATTAATTGCACGTCCAAATTTACAGAAACACCCATAAATTTTCCCGCCCAATCATCACACCTGTTGACTTTAAAAAAAAATGAAACGTGATTCTGAGAATCGATGACATTAATTACATCTATTTGAAAACCGCCCAACTTAACAACCGCATATCTCTCGGCCATTAAGAAAAAAAAATTCTCCCAAAAAATATTCCAAATCGCTTCACTCTTCCCCGACGAACTATTTCGGCCACAGGATCTCAAACTGGTATGCATGTGTAGAGTTATTCATATTGTAATTCGTATTAACAATTTTTAATCATCGATTTACACAATAAAACAATGAAAAAGTGATTTTTTTGGAGCGGTTATGAAATAAAATGGTGTAAAGTATTCTTCTTCCTCTGGGTAATGTGTCGGTGGTTTATGTTCATGTTTCCTAAATTTATCCAAAAACCCTAATCATTGCAATGAAATTTGGTGATCCGGCTATTGTGAATGGGTTGATGTGTGTTTGTATATTTACATATATTTACTGCATAATATGTCTAGTTCTGAATTTGTTATAACTAAATTGGAATATTAACACGTATTTACTGTAAAACAGGGTTAATAGGGCTCAACCACGATGACGAGAACGAAAAAAACTGTCGTCAGATATAGAAGCTCATAATAACGCCGTCTACCAAAAACAGTTTGTAAATCATTTTGATTACATTCTGTATTTACACCACCTGACAATGAGTTATGGTTTTCCAGTTATTGACGTTCAAAAAACTTCACTGCAACATAACAGCGACAGTAAATATACGTAAATACAAAAGTAATTTTATGTAAACCGGTGCGAGAATAGACTAAAATTAAAATAAAAATGAGAAAAACACACCACCTGATTCATTCAGAAAAAACCCAGCCATCTTGAGGATCAGTGATATGTTCAGACCTGTGAAAGATTTTCGGCCATTAAATTAAAAAGTAAACAAATAAATAGAACAGTAAAAAAAGGAATAAAGAAAAAAAATATAAGGAAAACATTCAACAAATAGCCAGCCACGTTTAAATAGTTGCTACAAATAAGGAACTTTTTGAAATTCCCTCATATAAAACTTCCGAAAATACAAAACAATTCAAAATTCAAAAATTTCATAATTTAAAATTTTAAAAGGGCAAGGTTCGGAATAGAAAAAACATGTAATTGGGCCACGTCATCCGAGTGGCTATTTACTTAATATTTACAAAACCTTGGCTATTTAGCAATTTCTAAGGTTTGAGTTGGCTATTTTACTAATTTTTTGCCGATTTTTTTTATTATTATCTTGATCAACAGATGAACACTTAGGAGGGGTGCGATGGAGTTGAGTGAATTGATTTGGTAAGTAGATTTGCTAGGATTGTGCATAAATGTGGGTTGGTTTGTGGTAATCAAGAGAGTTGTGGTAGTTAATATCATTGCTAGGTAGTAAATCTCTGTACCCGTTTAGACACCGAGAAGTGGCCAGTGTGCCCAACCTATTCTTCCACCCTCCTACCTAGATCTATAGAGAGATACGAGGTTTATGTAGTTATTTGAGTTCCTGTAACAAATTCATTTTTTTGTTTTTAATAGGATCCAAATCGAAAGGTGCAAGTTTGTTAAACAATTAGACTCATTTTTACTCGAGCGAGATTAATGGGTAGTAAATCAAGAGAATTAGGGTGGCTAATATCATTGATTGACTTAACTAACGTTGTATTAAATCTCTATACTGGTTTAGATACCAAGAAGTGGTAATCGAGTGTGCTCAATCAGTTCTTTCACCCTTTTACCTAGATCTGTAGAAATACTAGGAGGTTTGTGTAGTTATTTGAGTTCTCATAGAAAATGCAATTGTTTGTTTTTAATAGGATTCAAGTTGAGAGTTATAAATTTGTTAAACAATTAGACCTTTTTTTACTCGAGAGATTAATGGGTATTCTAAAGGGAAATCAATCAACATAATACGGGTAGGGTTTAGGATATCCTATAGAAGAGACATCAAAATTTAGGGATATCTTAGCTTATGCAACATTCTCAAGATATTTTAATTTTGACCTATAAACGTACTTATGAATAAACACACACTCTTCATTTTTTCACTTAAGAAACCACAGGTTAATTTGGTCTAGGAGTGATAAAGTTTAGTTGAAATTAAAATTTTATTAAAGACTAATTAAGAAAAATGTGATATTCGAAAAAAAAAAATTCTCTTAACTCGTCAAATCAAATGCATGAAAAGTCCACCATGGGACACTCCCTGACCAAACGGAACTGCAAAGAGCCAAGGGTGCCAAACTAATATATTTTTTAGCTTCTTCAGATTAAAAATAAAAATAAAAAATTCAATATTTTTTTTTTGGCTAAGAGTTTCGTTTCAAATTTCAACTCTTAATACAGAAAGTGTATCTCCCATTTTTTAGTAACATTGACTTCGTACCTTAAATACCGTTACAGGTGTCTATCTTTTTGCCTAAGGATATAATAACCAAGTCAACAAATAATTAACTCGGCGAAAGAAAATAATAGCAACTTTGAAAAATAAACAAATAAAACGAAGTATTCCTCAAATAAATTTGGACAACAAATTACATTACGTATTATAGTTCCCTAGATCTACAGGAACTTCCACGTCCTCGAGTTATAGTTTCAACTCTAGACGTTCTTTAATTTTGTTAATTATAATAATTTTACCGAATACTTGACTGCATAAATAAATCGAGAGAAATTGTAGGTAGGAAGGTTTTGCTTTTGTTTATTTTTGCTATTTCGCGAAATTATTGATAAGTTCCAAGGCTTCCTAGAATGGTTTTTAATTCTTTAATTGACCTTAATTTCGTTGATCTAGAAATCACCCCTTTCCTAGAACGTACATTTTTCTGGACGTAATTGGAAGTATTCGAAATTATTCAATAAGGTCATTTACTTATGTCGATTGTTCTTATGATGACACCATATAATAGACGCAGACAAGTATATATCTGCATAAATTTATCATGTGGGAATTGAATATTCATCGGGAGTAATTAGCAAATTTCTGGTCGGCTAATCCCACTAATAAAATAAAGTAAAAATAATATTAACTAATCAAGGGTTCGTAACTCTCCCTCTCTCTCTGCGAACCCTAAAGTTTTTTTGCCGCTGCCCCTTTGGGCTTCGGCTACCGGCGCTGAGCAATCCAGCGGCTCGGCTACCGGAGGGGAGGATGATACGCTCTCTGCGTGCCTTCGCTCTTTTCGATGTCTCCCATTTTTCTTCGGTCAGCGTCGTCCTCGTCTCCTCCGTGGACCTATTTCACAAATAAAGAATTTAGAGAGAAGAGAGAATTTGGGATTTCAGAGAGAAAGCCTCTTCTGAATGATTTGATTGATTGAATGAATCTTCCGTACAATACAGTTAAATATATTACACTTGATTGACTGACGCATAACTAACTTCTCTAACTGAATTCTGTTTTGGCTCATTACTTGATAACTACGCTAATGCTGACTCAGCTGACTCTAACACCACCTCTCAAGTGAAACGGGGATTCTTGCACGTGAAGCTTGTCTTTCAGCATTTGGAACCTCTTGACAAAAACACCCTTTGTTAGTACATCAGCAGTTTGATCAAAAGTTGGAACATATCGAATCTCTAACTGTTTCTTCATAACCATATCTCGGATGAAGTGTAAGTCGATTTCCACGTGCTTAGTCCTGGCATGAAACACTGGATTTGCTGCCATTGCAGCTGCTCCAATATTATCACACCATACTATTGGTGATTGCACTGTGACCACTTTGAGCTCACTGAGTAGAGACTTTATCCACAGCAGCTCTGCAGCTACGTGGGCTAACGCTCTATACTCTGCCTCTGCACTTGAACGCGCTACAACTCCTTGTTTTCTTGAGCTCCAAGAAACCAGTGAACCAGCCAAGAACACACAATATGCACTCGTAGATCTTCGGCTATCAGGGCAGCTTCCCCAATCAGCATCAACAAAGCTTACCATATTTAAGTGCTTCGTTGGTCTTAGAGTAATGCCATGTGTGATTGTCCCTTTCAGATATCTCAAGACCCTTTTGCAAGCTTTCCAGTGCACATCTGTTGGGCTTTGAATAAATTGGCTGAGCTTGTTTACTATGTACGCAAGGTCAGGCCTGGTCAGTGTTACATACTGTAGAGCTCCGATTACACTTCTGTATTGAAAAGGACTTTCCATTGGTTCCCTCTCTCCTTTGGACAGAGTGGAAGCGGGTGCAGCTGGAGTAGAACAAGGCTTTGCATCAACCATATTTAGACGTTTGAGTATATCCCCTATATACTTAGCTTGAGACAAATAGAACCCAGACGAGTCCCTAAAACCCTCAACTCCCAAGAAATAGTGAATAGAGCCTAGTCTCTTGAGTGCAAACTCATGTTCAGATCAGTTGTGAGTGTCTCCATAGCCACCTCACAATTACCAGTTAACATGATATCATCAACATAGACAAGTAACAGGAGATAGACCTTATCAGTTGAGTAGATGAATAAAGACGTGTCTGATCTTGAGTTTGTGAAACCTCGCTTGAGCAGCGCAGAACGAAGGTAATCAAACCACGCCCTGGGAGCTTGTTTGAGCCCATACAAGGCTTTCTTGAGCTTGCAGATATGGTTTGGACGAAGAGGATCAATGAACCCTGCTGGCTGATTCATGTATACATCTTCAGTGAGCACTCCATTCAAGAATGCGTTGTTGACATCCAACTGCATTACATCCCATCCTTTGTAGGCAGCCAAAGTAAGAACCACCCGAACTGTGCATGGTTTGACTACTGGACTGAAAGTCTCAGAGAAATCTACACCAGGGGTTTGCGAGAAACCTTGAGCCACTAAACGTGCCTTGTGACGTTGAAGTGAGCCATCGGAGTTGTATTTGAGCTTGAACACCCATTTATTTCCTACCACATGCTGAGCCATCTCACGAGGGACCAAGAACCAAGTATCATTTTCTTTGAGGGCTTGTAGCTCTTTGTTCATTGCTTCAGTCCAAGCTGGTTGTAGAAGCGCTTGACCAACTGAGGTTGGTTCAACAGGGCCAAGGTCCAAGTCTAGAGGGTGATTTGAGATGGTGAAATTTTTTGGCTTGCGTATCCCTAGCTTGGATCTAGTGACCATTTGGTGATTGTTTGTGGTTACTGGAACATGTATTATGGTTGAGTCAGGGGTGTGGGTAGGGACAGGTCTAATCTGATGGCTTGGCTGATTTGTGATGTCAATGGGTGTTTGTTGAGTATTTATGGTCTCATGGTCTTGAAGATGTTCTGAGATAACGGGTTGAGCTTGAGGGCTGGTGTATGGCTGGTCTTGTGTGTGAGGCAATGAATCCGGTAGAGATGTGACACCTGCATCAACAGACTCACAAGTAGATGGACAGGACAAATGTGACCCAGTTTGCTGTTGATTGACCAAAGGACTGAATTGAAAAGTTGGCAAAATAATGGGATCATCATTGAAGCTATTTGTGTTTGACTCAGGGAACAAGGACTGAAAAGGGAATTGCTGTTCATTAAAGATGGCATTCCTTGTTATGTAGACACGACCTGAACTGTGAAGACATTTATAACCTTTGTGATGTGGACTATATCCAATAAACAAACATTTTGCAAACCTGAACTGAAGTTTGTGACTATTATAAGGTCTAAGATGAGGAAAAACTGAAAAGCCAAAGACTTTCAAAAAATTGTAATCAGGAGTTTTGTGAAACAGGACTTGAAAAAGACTTGAATTATTTAGCACCGATGTTGGTAGTGTGTTGATCACAAAACATGCTGAAGAAAAGGCATCATACCAGAAGGAAAGAGGCATATGAGCTTGAGCAAGCATAGAGAGACCAAGCTCTACGATATGCCTGTGTTTTCTCTCAACTCTGCCATTTTGACCGTGGACATGAGGACATGAGTGACGAAATTGAATGTCATGTTCTTGTAAGAAAGGTACAAAACTCTTGTATTCACCTCCCCAGTCACTCTGTAAAGTACAAATAGATGTTGACATAGATTTTTCTACATATTTTTTGAAAATTTTGAAAACAGTGAGAGCTTCACTCTTCAAGGTTAAGGGATAGATCCAAGTGAACCTTGAAAAATCATCAATGAAACTGATATAGTATTTATATCCATGTGTTGATGTTTGAGGTGAAGGACCCCACAAATCCGTGTGAACAAGTTATAAAGGTTTTGTTGCTTTTGACTGAGACAATTTAAAGGGCAAAGTGTGACTTTTTCCGAATTGACAAGCATCACAAAAATGTTGAGTGTCTTTTATTGAACATTGTATATTACATTCTTTCAAAACATGAGATACAACCTTATTTGATGCATGACATAAACGTCTATGCCAAAGCTGAAATTGTTCAGAGAGACTAGACAGAAAACATTGAGAATTTGAAAAACAAGAACTGATACATTGTGGACTCAACTTGACAGACACATAAGCTTTGTGAGGACTTAGAGTACTTGAGGTTTGATCAGAATCAGCAGCATGAGATCTTGTCAGAACATAGAGTCCATTTTCAAGTGTTCCTTGAAGAAGTGTCGCACCTGTTTTCAGATCCTTTACCAAACAACAGTTAGGAAAAAATTCAATAGACACTTCATTTTCTGATGTAAGCTTGGAAACACTAATCAGGTTTTTCTTTATGTCTGGTACTCTAAGAACATTTCTAAGGCTGATAGATTTGGACTTATTTTTGCTTAACATAGTTGAACCAACATGAGTTATGTGCAAGCACTTACCATTTCCTACCATTAGCTTCTCTTTGCCTTTGTAGGAATTGTTGATCTCCAAGTTTTCAAGGCCCGCCATGACATGATTTGTTGCTCCAGAGTCCATGTACCACGCTGGATCCATGACTGTTTCAGAGCCGGCAAAAAAAGCACTTGCATTCTTGTTATGACCTTGTTGTTGAGGCATCGGAGAGGATGATGAGATCTGACAGGACTCGTCCATTCTGTGCCAGCAAGCACTGGCTATATGACCTTGCTTTCCACAAATCTGACATGTAGGTCTGGAATTTCCTCGAGCACCCTTGCCACGTCCTCTTCCAGATCTTCCTCTTCCTCGAGTCTCTGAGTAATTGACATTTGCACCTTGTAGGTTGATCTCCTGGACTGCTGTTTGTTGCTCAATTCGAGTTTCTTGCGAGAGAGCCATGGCAAGAACTTCCTGAACGGTGAGTTCTGCAATCTTGTCTTCTCCGCTTTGGAATCGATTGTTGATTAATGCAACGATCACATCATATTCAGCTGGCAACCCTAGGAGTATTGCCATTATCAAATCATCTTCTGAGATCTCACTTCCTGCAAAAAATAGAGCATCGGCTATGTCTTCCATTTTTGCAAAGTAGTCAGAAATCGAGAGATTTCCTTTCTTCAAAGATTGTAGCTGTAACTTCAGCGGCATAACACGCGCTTTGGAATGAACAGCGAAGCGACTTTCCAGAGAACTCCAGATCGCTTGAGATGTGTTCTTCCTTGTCACGGATCGAAGGATCGTCGTGGTGAGAGAGGATAATAACCAATTGAGCAACAATTGGTCCTCTCTATTCCAGCGATCAAACTCCGAGTTGCGTATCTTTTCTTTGACACCTTGCTCATTAGCGACATCGACAAATTCTGGAGGACAGACCTTGGTTCCATTGATGAATCCTTGAAGGTTGTGGCCGTTTATGGCTGGAAGAACTTGCGAGCGCCAAATTGAATAGTTATCCCTGTCAGAGCTTGATACCAAGAAAGAATTTAGAGTGAAGAGAGAATTTGGGATTTCAGAGAGAAAGCCTCTTCTGAATGATTTGATTGATTGAATGAATCTTCCGTACAATACAGTTAAATATATTACACTTGACTGACTGACGCATAACTAACTTCTCTAACTGAATTCTGTTTTGGCTCATTACTTGATAACTACGCTAATGCTGACTCAGCTGACTCTAACACCCAACGATCCTCTCATTCTTTCCTTTCCTTTGTGTGGGTCTCTTCCTCTCACGCCGGCCTCCGCCGTGTTCACGCAGCTCTCCCGCCATTAGATCTGCAACCAGGTCTGCATCCATATTCGCCGTTGCCCTGGTTCCTTGGCCGCGGCCACTCGTCCGACAAGATCCTCCGCTCTATCTCCACATCGTCCCGGCTTCCCACGTTTCCATCGTCTTCGCTTACTGGAGGTGCTCCGCGCCGTGGGTTCGAGCCGTCGAAGCCTGCCGAGTGAAATGTTTTTTTGGGTCTTGGTTACGATTGGTTCATTTGGTGGTGTGTTCTATTTTTAATTTTTGGTTTGTAATTTCCTTGTTTAACTTTGTTTTTTGTACTATTTGTCTGTTTTCTGAAGTTGGATTAGCCATCGGTCAGCCTTCCATAATGGAATTCCTGTTAGACATAGGTTTATGCAGGTTTGAGACTGTCTTTCGAGGTCTTTTGGTCTTGGTTGTTCGGGTTTGCCTATCAACCATATATGTTTTTGTCAAAGAGCTACTGTTGTGCTCGATTAGCTGTGTGCATTGTTGATTTTCCATTGTTGGATTCCAAGCCACGTTTAAACCCCATGACCGACTTTCATATGTCCATATTGATGGGTTCGATTCAGTCCGAGATCATGTGTATTTTTGTATTGAGACTTTCAAAGTCTGCATTAGTGATTGTAATCACTTCTATCTAATGGAATTCTTGGTTATTAAAAAAAATAGCGAATTTCCGTGAAATTCTACACTTCTCTATCATTCAATATAGAGCCATAATTCAGCAGTGGGTAAGTAATAAGAAATACAAAATTTGAATCTTTATACATCATAATATCTATTAAAAAACATTATAAATAATATTTTCGAAAAACGGGAAACAATATACATTTTTCCAGATTATGACAAAAATACTAGTGAAAATTTTGACACAGTGATTAGTACTTCTCTTTTTTTTTTTGCAAGATATATAACATGTTGGATTTAATTAAGAAATTTGTAACTAATTAAGCCATCTTAATCTTAACTTTTAAGATTTAGCTAACGTTTAGAAAGTTATGGGAAAATAGTCAAACGTATAAGGTGACAGTTGGAGTAATGAGACAAAATTCCAAAAGTATCCTTAAATCAATTTGGGGTTTTTTTTTTTCTAGATTCGTCACTTTCTCTTTCTTTTGGTTTTGAATTCATCACTTTCTCTCTCTTACTTTTTTTCAAACATTTTTTTTCATCCAAACTTCAAAAATCCATATATACATCATATGAACTCGAAATTGAGTGATTCTAAATCCTACGGATTTGTGGCGCTGAAATCTTCAAAAATAGACCCATTGTGTTGGATGAAAAATAATTTTTAATGTCATAGATGTAGAAAAATCACGTTACTACCTTAGATATGAAAATAACTGAATATTTTCGAAAATCATCTGGAAATAAATAGAAATTTATTGAATATTTTTGAAAAATTTATTACAAACACACGTAAATATGACGAATTAAACATGATTTTTCATCAAACACAATGGATCTATTTTTTAAGATCTCGGCGCCACGAATCCGTAGGATTTGAAATCACTCAATTTCGAGTTCATATGAGATAGATATGGATTTTTGAAGTTTTTATGAAGAAAAAAATTGTAGGAAAGAAAGTAGGAAAGTTAAAGTGACGAATTTCAAAACCAGGAGAGAGAAAGTGACGAATTTAAAAAGTTAAGGTCATAAAAGTAATTTTTATAAACTATCACTTATGCCATATAAGCTGTTTGGCTATTTTTTCCAAAAATTTGCAAACGTTGGCTATTTTCAAATTATGAATATTTTTGTTGGCTATTAAACTACAATGCCCTTTAATTAATCCATTTTGAAGGGAAAAAAAAATGAAGACAATATGCACAATTTGCAATTGATTTCACGTTAGTGGCATTAAAATCAGCGTACAACATTGCCCTAATGCTAGCAATTATAAAATAATTATAAACTTCGAATGACATAAAGCAAATAATTATTTATATCACATTGAGGAATTATGGAACTTGAGATGCAATCGACTGGAAGATGAGTGGGCTGATAATAAACTTCAATCCAAGTGGTCTTCAACATCCACGATCGAATGTTAGTTATGGAATATAGAATATTCGTAATGTAAAAATGGTTTGTTTTATTGGTCCTTTTAGGTCATATTTAAATCTTTTTTCTTATGACCGTTTCGAATCAAGTGAGTTATAACTCAAAGTGATAAGTTCATACTTTCATAGATGTTGTATCATCTTTCATCACATTTAATTCATCTTCCCTTTGCATCCCGAGCTCATCATTGTGTTTTACACGTTATAGGTGTTTCAGACAAGACAAGTTAGAGAGAAAGAGGCACAAAACAACTCAAATCTCCTTGGGATTTTTAGATTCTAAATCAAAGAGTTTGGAAACTCTCTGCACCATTAAATAGAGCTTTCAACACATGTTTATTTTCAATAATTGCACATCAGAGTGAGTCGATATAGTTAAAATACAATGAGCAATTTTGACCAAGGTGAAAAATAGCTTTACCGGTGTCATTGGGCAATTCGAAGGTAAATTATATTTTGTTGACCATGCTAAAATAAGATTCTATCTTGGTTAGTATTTTGCATCCACATACTTTTATCATCGGTTCATTTGCCTCGTTCACATACGTTTTCGCATATGAAACCTCAACATCAAAATATTTGTTGTCCCAGGGTAATGGTAGGAGAAGTTTGGTCATGCAATTTAAATTAATGCCATATTAAAACAGAAACTGAGTACTAAAGTAAACAATAAAGTTCAATATATAATAGAAGAATTAACTTACTTGGATCTAGAAAGATTGTCAATCTTATGGAAGTGATGGGAGGTCACCTTATTTGCGAAAACATGACTGTAAATGAAGAATTGGCTAAGGGCTTGGGTCAAACTTTCTTCATGCACGGCGAGTTGACCATCTCGTCAACTTTCTTATTTCGTGCACTGACAGACTTCTATCATGATGGATCCTAAACCACCACTAGGACTGTCTAGCATCTTGTATGCGTCTAAAGTCGCTTCGTATTGTGGCCTCTACATCGTTGCACGTATATTGGCCTCGTAAACAGCTTCTTCCTCATAATCGTATCTATCAAGACCTTTAAGCATACTCGAACAAATAGTTGGATATAAGCATTATTTGTACTTTTTCTTGTCGGCGTTACCTTAGAGTAAGACTCGTTGTATCTTCCCACTTACTTCTGGGGGGTCTTTATTACACATTTTGACGTTCCTAGGAGCGTCCACTCTGGAAATGTGATTTTTCACTCTAGTGATGCCTCATCTTCGATTACATGACGGTCATAAATTGCAAACTTGGGAATTGGGCTTTCTTCCATGGACGAACAATACTTTTTTGCTGGGTCACACAACATTCTTAATATCTGCTACGAGATTGATGTAAAGATAACACAAACATTAACTAAAAAAATCAGAATTGATTGTAAGTTTTTCTATCAACTTGGGATAACAAAATTAGGATCTAACAAATTCTTGCTTGAAATGCCAAATTAAACTCACAACCAGGTATACAAATAATAAATTAAAGCTATAATATACAAAAAAAATCATTAATATAAATTAAAAAAAAAATTGAAAAATTCATATAAATATAATTATAAAATTTACAAAATACCTTCAAAATTCTAAGATCGTAAAAAAGATCAAAATCAAGCATAAAAATTATATATATAAAAAAAAAAAAAAAAATCCTTAAGACTATTCACCAAAATCTAGCCGACGTTCATGAGGAAATGAACGTGAGAAGACCATGCAATGGTCGAAGGTCGCAAGAATCGGTAGTTTCTATGGAGAATCGTTCGCCGAGGTTGTATGTCGTGTTTTTTTTTCCTTTATGAATCATCATCTAGATATTGGCGATTTTAAAAGAAAAAACAAGGGGGTCAAACTCTATTTTCGTATGTGGGGACCGGGGATTTTTCTTTTTGTATTAATCCAATTTTTGTATATATCGGTATCAAGGCTCACCGGTTCGCGAGATCCCGCGCAAAAACCAACTGATTCACCTAGATATCATTCACTAAGAATTGCTTTCCAAACCATATTTCAAACTCATATAAATATCTACGTCATTTCAATGATTAGTATATGATCCATGTATAAGAATAGAAAAATCGCATTGTCCTAACGTATCCACACAAAATTTGTCTAGTGAGTTTTCAAAACAAATAGTCACAAATTCGTATTTTACAAACAAAATACTTTGCTAGGATCGCGAGACATTGTCTTATTCCATTCGATCCACTTGATAGCATAAACAATAGATAAGCCGCCGTGTATTATATAAGGAACCAAAAGTAGCTGCCTTGAATGTTTGTAGTTCTTTGTGCAGAGATATGTAGTAGATATGTGTACGGAGATATAAATGAAATGAGCTTTTGAAACCAAAAGTGGTTGGGAGATCCAAATAATAATCTCAGCATTAACTGCTGATTATGAAAATTATCCGCACACATACGTATATGCACATGACCTCAAGTTTCTATATATAAATAGTGTTTTTAAATGTTTATTTCAATTATGTTATTAATTATTTGAACAAAATATGTTACTAAAAATAAACTTATTTTTCAAGAGCTTTATTCGGATTCATTTAATGAAATAATTGGTTCGAAATGTGTATTTCATTCAAAGATATATGAATGAAAAGTTTTTAATCGACTTAAAATATCCAAAACCCAAAGTTTAGGGGACCGAATGCACAATTGTCTTTTCATAATTATTTATTATTGCACGTCAAAAAAAAAAATAATATATAAATAAAATCAGAAATCCTCACCTACCCTTTATATTGCCACGGTAGCATAACTGAAATAACATTTGCATTTTAGGACTCATAATATTGGTCAAACAGTACATTAATGAATACGACGACTAGTTGCTTTTACTAAAATTAATATACTATGCAACGACGACGGTATCGTTCTCTTTTTGTTGCTCATATTTAGCATATGTGACGTATATATAAATATATATATATATATATATATATATGGAGAAGAGCAAGGAAAAAATAAATAGAACAATATACATCTAACGTATGGCCAACGACTGATAAACCCACTCCAATAAAAATAAAAGCCGACGGATAACACCGTACTGAATTTTCTTTATCAGATAAATTCTGAATATAATCACTAATTATGCACGCACATATATATATATATGTACACATATATAATATATATATATATATTATATGTGTGTATGTATATATACATATATTAAGATCGCTACACGGCATTACACGTCATACATTGACAAATATTTATAGATATATACTATTTGCAAGCCGTCATCATAGAATACATATAAGATAAGAATATTGGAAATGAAATTTTTTTTTTTTTTTTTTTTTTTTTTTTTTTTTGAAGAAACTGAGGGGCCTCCAAACCAGAGCACCCCAAATTCATTCCATAACAGTATCCCTTACAATCACATCTTTCACAGAGGATAAGATGTTTCCCAGATTACAAAAACCAAAAACAGTAGAATATAGAGCCCATTTGGCCAAACCATGAGCCACTTGGTTACAATCTCTATGATTCCACACAAAATTACAACTACTAAGACCATCACTAAGAGATAATATCTGCTCATACAGAGGGATACAATGCCAAACCGGACAATTTCTTCGCTGAACGAGAGAGTCCATAATTGCTTTGTTATCGCCCTCCACTAATATTCTCCGATGGTTCCTGAATTTTGCAAGTTGCACGCCCATAAGAACTCCAATCATTTCAGCTTCCACGGCACTACCCGCTTGCGTCTTGCTCCTCCACATCCACAGAACACTTCCCCGCGCATCTCTGGCAACGATTCCGACCGCCGCCCCTGCTCCTGAAAATGCAGCGTCGACGTTGATTTTTGTGACATTATCCGATGGCCTTTGCCACCGCTTCTTGACCCGCTCCTGACGTAGGCCATCCGAGAAGCTGTTCGCCGTTTTAAACTTGCCAATATCAAGAACAAGTTGCTGAGTACTGTTAACCAAAACCCTGAAGGATGGTTGCGATCCCTGAAAGAATTTCTGGTTCCTATTCTTCCAAAGTTGCTCCATAATTCCAACAGCATAGTTAATAAAAACGTCATCTCCCAATTTGTCATTCATCATCGTGTTGCACTGGATCAAAAGCTTCAGAGTTTCCAAACCTGATCTAGCCGGATCACTCTCCCATTTCTTACCAAACGCCACCGTGAACCAGAGACGCGCTGCCGTGTCGCACCGAAAGAAAAGATGCCATATCGACTCTATCTCTTCACCGCACACCCTACAGCTCACATCCAACCCCGGCATACACACCGCCAGGCGCTCCGCCGTAGGGAGACAATTTCTTCCCAATCTCCATAGAAACAATCTATGGCGTTCATGGATCCGGGTTCGCCAGACCTCGGCCCACACTCCGTCATTAGAATCGAAGGCAGCGTTGTTGATTTCCTTGTACGCCGATTTGACACTGAAATTACCTGACTGAGTTCTTGTCCAGATCCCCTTATCCCTCAACGGAGCCGGCCGGACCTTGATCTTAAAGATTCTTCCCACATATTCCATGCCGCAGACCTGCTCGATTTTCTCTCGGTCCCAAACTCGAGAGTTAGATTTGAACAAATCACTGACTCTTGTATCTCTCGCAATCCCATTGTTCTCTGTCCGCTCAATCCTCTCACTCCCAAGCCATTGATCAGTAAACACCCTCGTATTTTTTCCATCCCCAATCAGCCTCGTAGAGTTTTCTAGAATAAGATCTCTCTCTAAATGAATGTCACGCCACCCACCGGAGGCCGTCGTCTTTAACATACATTGGAGAAAAGGTGTTTCTTTGCAATATTTGGCTGTAAGAATCTTTACCCAGAACAATTCTGGTTTGTAAGCTACACACCAAGCCAATTTAGCCAAATAGGCTCGGTTGAAATCATTCAAATTTCTAAACCCAAGCCCACCACTCTTCTTTGGGCTGCACAACGTATCCCAAGCCACTAGAGCCATGTATTTTTCCTTAGCCACGTCACCGGTCCACCAAAATTTCCGAGAGTCTTTCTCAATGGCTTGCCAAAAGGTTTTTGGAAGCCGGAAGGTAGACATAGCATAAGATGGGATAGCTTGGACAACCGATTTGATGAGAGTACCTCGACCCGCTTTGGAAATCGACTTCGCCATCCATCCTTCAAGGCGAGAATACACCCGATCTTTGAGAACTTTGAAGCTTTTTGAACGGTTTCGATCTAAAAAGAGGGGATTCCCCAAATATGTGATATCTTCATCGCAAGACTTCATTCCCAACTTCAAGTTCAACCTCTCACGCTCCCAGTCCTTGCAATTCTTCGAGTAAATAACCCCGGATTTTTTAACGTTGATTTTTTGGCCCGACCATCTTTGGTACACCTCGAGACACTTCATAATCGCTTCCACTTCATTTTCCTTAGCTTGACAAAAGATAATAGTATCATCCGCAAACATGAGATGGGAGATGCTCGGAACATTTCTCCCGATGCTAATACCCTGAAACTTCCCAAGCCACTCCTCTTTCATAAGCATCCTACTCAAGACTTCGGACGCTATTATGAAGAGATACGGAGACAACGGATCACCTTGTCTAAGGCCTCTAGTCGGCCAAAATTTTGTGTGAGGAGCCCCATTGATAAGCAAGGCCGCGGAAGCCGTCGTAACACATTGTTCAATAAGCACTAGGACCTTTTCCGATGCACCAAAGCATTTCAAGACTTGAAATATGAACCTCCACTCAAGCCGGTCATACGCTTTGCTCATATCGATCTTGATGCCCATCAATCCCTTCTTCCCCTTCTTCCTCTTCATAGCCTCCATAATTTCCCGGGCAAGAATCGTGTTCTCCGCTATCCACCGACCGGGGACAAAGGCCGATTGGAAAGGGGAAATCATCTTATCCAAATACTTCCGAAGTCTAGCCGTCAAGATCTTGGTAATCACTTTGAAGCTAAAGTTGCAAAGACTTATCGGTCTGAATTTCTCAAAAGAATCCGCCCCACCGGTCTTTGGAATCAAGACAATATGAGCGAAGTTCATTTTCTTCAACAATTTCCCATTTCGGAAAAACTCTTGGACGAACCCGACGAGATCTCCACCAACTATATCCCAATATTTTCGAAAGAACACTCCTTGAAGGCCATCCGGACTGGGCGCTTTCAAGGGATGCATCTCCCACACGGTCTTCTTCACTTCTTCACTCGTCGGAATCACTTCCAACTCCTTGTTGTCCGCTTCACAAAGGATGGGCTGAATTAGCCCTTCCAAGCCTTCGGGGAATTCCGGGTTCTCCGTCGAGAAGAGTTCTCTAAACTTGTTGGTGAGGAAATTACCGATCTCTGCCCGATTGCCCAACCACTCTTCATCATCATTTTTTATGCCTCCAATATAATTTCTTTTCCTCCGTATAAGCGTCGCGGCATGAAAGAATTTTGTGTTTGAGTCACCCTCCTTGAGCCAAACTTCCCGAGATTTTTGGCGCCACATCTTCTCTGTGGTCTTTTGAAAGGAGGCCAACTCATCTTTCAAAGCCTTCTCTCCTTGAAGCGAACTAGGCCTCGCACCCCGGCTTTGAATCTCCGTGAGCTTCCTCTCACACTCTTCCGCTCGGCTTCTAGTACACGCCCACTTCTTTCGTTGCCAAGTCTTCAGAGATTTACCAACCAATTCAATCCTGTTTGCAAGTCTCCACGAACACGGACCTCGACATGCTCCCCTCCAAGCCGCCTCAACCATCTCCCGGCACTCGTCGTCATCCGCCCAAGCCTCGAAGAATCTAAAGGGTTTGAAGCCTTTCTCGTCAAACATGAAGCTATCCAAAAGAATCGGAGCGTGATCCGATCCCAAAATAGGAAAATGCTTCACTCCTGCCTTCCCAAATCTACGAAGCCAATGCGGGCAAGCAATGACCCTATCCAATCTCTCGAAAATCCGATCATCTCCCGATTGACCATTCGTCCATGTAAAAGTATCTCCGCACGCCCCCAAGTCTACTCCTCCGGTATCTCTTAGAAACCCCCTCAAAATTTTGCAAGTGTGCCAAGCCACCGCGACCCCTCCTCGCTTTTCATCTTCAGAGAGGATAAGGTTTAAATCCCCCAAAAGAATCCAAGGCCTCCTAGATTTCCCCACTTCCACCGTCATCTTGGCCCAAAACCCCGATTTCTCTTCTTTGTACGGTGTACCATAGACTCCAAACAAATCCCAATCTGCATCCCTCGTGTCACCTCTCACCACAGCCCAAATATAGTGTTTTGTTGCTTTCCAAATATCCATCTTGATACCTCGTCTCCACCAAATACACATACCTCCCGCCGAACCAACCGCTCCCACTGCGGCACCTCCCCAAAACCCAAACCTCTCCCTCAAGTGTTGCATTTTTCCATAATGAATTCGTACCGCTATTATTGAGTTCTTACATTGTTTACACATTAAAAAAAAAAATTGTATCTTGAGTTTCAAATCAGTGTAAATCATATCATAAATTTGTTTCTTAATATGGTCCATTTGGGATATGACCCACACTACATGGAATTGTGTTACTCAGTCAAATAGTGATGAGAGCAGATTCATTACCAAGAATGATCGATTGGGGCTAAATTTTTGTTTTAATTTTTTACTACAAGGATTTATAATTTTGTACAAGTCATTGTATATTTGTATTTGTCATTTAGTATTGAACCAGGAATATTAATTTGGATATTTAATCAATTCTATAAATATAACTAAACCAGTTAACTAAGGGGAAAAAAAAACATTTTTAAGTGGTCTAAATAGCTACGTTGGACCATGTATTATATTTCTCTATTAAAAAAAGGTCTTTGGAAGTAGCCAAAATGTCAATATAATAAATATTTTATAGTTGCAACTTGAAAAAGAGCTCATTTATAATGACAATCCTCCCAACTTGTGCAAGTTGAGCTTGACAATATAATGGCTTTGTGGTCCTTCATTTATGACCGTGTGGGTACAAAGAACAATATAGAAATATCTATATCTTTAAATATATTTTGTGTGCGAGAATATAATATAAGATAATACATCATTTCTGTCTACTACCAGAGCATGATTAGTCAAACAATAGTTTACAATAGAGTTGACATTTTACTTGTTCTTACACGCAAAGCGTAAGTGCAATCCATATGAGATTCCTTTCCTTCTTCTTCTGGAAATTGGACTTCTTCGATTTATTGGCATAGACTTCATCGATTCTTTTCCGTCATCGATTTTGATTTTCCATTGCGAAAACAATATTCTTTCATGGGGTTCTTGTATTAAAATTAATTTAAGATGCTCATCATATCTCAATAATTATTTGGATAGGTAGCGTCAAACTGAGGGCAAGGATTATAATTAAAAATAAATACCCCAGGTAGCTGTCGTTGCAGCTTATTTATTTATTTATTTACTTATTAATCTATCATCTTTTCTTATTTAGGATATAATTTAAGTTCAATTAATTTACCATCCTTATCTCTCATTTATAATTATTATTTTTTTTGTGAAAGAATACTAGGTTTCATCTAAAAGTTTATCGTAAAAGTAATTCATTACTTTTATAAATTCTGAATAGGTGATATTTCTAATATTTTTTATGTATTTATATTGGGTATAAAATTAAAAAAGATGGTCAAATGTTGATGGTAGGACACAATGGTGGTGGTAGAGGTGGCTTATGTGTTGTTGGTAAGAGTAAGACACAAACATATGACCTTTGAAATTTGGACTAGAGAATGGGGAATAAGCTATTTGGGTGTTGCATCCGAACCGCGACAAATAAGGCCTTTGGGTCTTGTCAATTGGGCCGGCCCAGTCCAATCGGCAACACGACTCCAAATCAAGTAAATTAATGGAAAAAAGGTGAGGCGTCCGTTTGGTATGTGATACACATACAAAAAAAAATCCACGAAAAATGACATTAATTGCTCTTTTATGGATTATAATTAATAATAAAAAGAAATTGATTTGGAAATAAATTTGGATAGGGCCGGACATAGAAATGTATAGCTCAAATGAGTGGGTCATTCACATTCGATTCCCCAATTTAACAACAATAGAACTACGTCAAAATAAAGAGAAAAGAGAAGCGGAAAGGGAGATAAAGAAATAGGGGAAAAGGATACGATAGTTTTGTTGCTCGTTATTTTTAGTAATGTTTTTCTTTCTCGCTTTTTAGAAATTTAGATTTGGATATTTTGTTAGATCCGAATATCACGGGTGAAATCCATCACCTAATTCCATGACCGAATCATGTTGAATAATTAAGAAAACCTAAATCAATAGCGGAAGCGTACCTGATAAATCCATGACGGTTGGTCTTCCAGATCAACACGTATTTCTTTGAGAGTCCCTTCAGTTCTCTCTGGCTCACTCTGACGACGGGATATCAGGAATGACAAGAATGTTACGTGTGACCTGGGGACCAGCCGTATTTATAGAGAAATCCTAGGTTACCATAGTGGGCTTCCTATTTCAACCCATCACTGAAATAGAAGCTCATAATGAGTCTACACATTAAAGGCCCACAATCTGTTAGATACATTATTAAAGCCCAATAACCGTACACCAAATTAGATCACTTTTAACGGGCCATCTTTATTGACAGTTCACAACACATAATTATTTAACATATAAGCCCAACGTTGGATTAAGGATCCAACATATTGGATTAAAGATCCAACATATTTTTGTCAGTAGTCAGATTGTTCCTCTTTTATGCCATCTATTACTTTATGTTGTTGAATTTTATTTGATGGAGACGACTATCGTGTATACATTATATCGATTATTTGCATAGATCGTTGTTTTGCTTTGTCTTTCGCTTGATTGCTTTGTAGATTTAATTCTGTAAATCATATCCCGCATTTTTTCACGTACGTTTTTTTTTTCTTCTGCAAAGTGGTATCAAGGCTACGGAAAAATTTTTGTGCACTCTGCAACCATGGAAACCAACACAAGAAGAATGGTTGCATTAAATTTATATTTCTTTCTTTTTTAAATATTGTGTAGGCTTTGTGTTGCATACCTAGATGCTACATGAACTTTATCCACTTAGTTGGAGGCACTACCTTCATGCGAGTTGTTAATATTGAATGAAAACACTGTTTGAGCAGCTGATCCAACTTTGTTTCTTTTAATTTTATGTAGTTTTAGAGAGCGTCAACAATTCTACTCCTGCCTAATTAACATATCTCTGCATTCGTTTCAGCCCTTTTGCTTCGAGAAGTTAAATATTTCCGGCGAGCTCCGTTGCTGATATCTACAGTTTTATATAAAAGTCGAGTCAATCGAGAACACTATAAACAAGAGATTTGAACCGGAGGAGCTAAAAAAGTGATATGAAACGGCTGAGAACAGCATCGTTGAATTAGGACATATTTTTTTCCATTTCAAACACAAATTGATTTTTCATTTTTCTTTCCGAGCTTGCCATCATTAGTTTTCCACTTGTACGGGAATGAGTAAAGCCACAACACAACCATTTGTTATTTACATTGAAACAAAAAGATATTAATGTTGTTTGGGCATTTACAGCAAGAAAAACTGCTTGTGCGGCAAATTGCTAATCCCACCGGAACTTCAGAGGAATGTATCGAATGGATGGTTTTACCAAGTTACTCGCATTTTTGTACAATTATTAATTGGGATATAGTCCTCAAAGAGAAACATGTCAAGAAAAGCACTGCTAGTTATTAGATTCGTACGTAGTACTTCAACGAGAAACATTTTGACCAACTCATTGGCAGTGTAGTTTTTTAAGGATTATAGAAATATTAGGATAGACGAATTGGATAGATATACCACAAACACATTAAATGAAATTGATGCAATGTAATGTACCTGACTAGCGTAATTGAAAAATTACACACTTTTCAAAAATTACAAAATATCTTCGAGACATCTCATTTAGAGTTTTTTTCACCTTAATTTTGTTTTCATATTTTTCGGATCAGTGATCAAAGTTTTTAAACACTGCACTGATAAAAAAAATTAATGTATTTATTTGTTAAATTTTTTTGATAAATTTTAGCGTAATTGAAAAATTACACACTTTTCCAAAATTACAAAATATCTTCCAGACATCTCATTTAGAGGTTTTCACCTTAATTTTGTTTTCAGATTTGTCGGATCATTGATCAAAGTTTTTAGCATTGCACTAATAAAATAATTCTTAATTTTTAATGTATTTTTTTATTTATATATTTTAGTGTATTTATTTGATGTAATTCAACGATCCTTTTAACAAAATAAGGAAACAAATAATTTTTTATTTTTTATTTATAAAATCTACGGAAAACATTTTCATCGGATGGAAACCATCAAATGTTATTCGATAAAAAAAAATGCAATCTTCTTCAGTTTTTTTATTCTCGCTATCTTCTTTAAAATTACGCAACACATAGTCGAAAATCAGCATCACAATTTATGAAAACCTATTTTAATCTTTGTATTGATCCATTCAATTTTAATATATGTAATAAAATTATTTGAAACTTTTATAATATTTATTCATTTTTTATGACTTCAATGGAAAACTGAAAACAAACTTAATTTTATTTTATTTTTTTGGGTAAAAATGAGTTGAAAACCGATTTTGAATATGGAAGGAATAGATAAAAAGAGATCTTAAATAAATTTGAAAAGGACTATATAAGATTCATTGAACGTGATGGGTACACTCGTTGAAATAAAATGTGTATAGTCTTTTCAATTTTAAGTATATTATATCAACTTCATCTTTTCTGATGAAATAATTTGAAAAATTATACGCATGATCTTTAAACAGAACTCAAAATGGAAATCTTAACACACAGCAATAGATTGCACCCAATTAATTAAGTACAGGTTAATCACCTCAAAATTTCACGTGAAACATTGGCAAACGGAAAATCTTTTCCGATGATGTGCATAGTCCAATGATTTAAATGCAGTTTTTAATGCCGTTTCGAGCCTCTTGATTTACGAAGAATCGACACGTCGACAGAAAATCGAACGAACAAAATGTGGAAAAGGGCAAATGAAATGTCGTTTTCAAGTGTCGTTTCGATGAAAAATCGACGTGTCGATAAAAAACCGAACGGAAATAATGTTGCATAATATATTTAATATATATATATATATATATATATATACATATATTTTTCAATTTTTTTAACTTGCAAAATGTTATATGATAAGTAGTATGTATAATTTTAATAAGTAGACAAAAAAATTATTTTCATTTTAATTCTTTCATACCCATAAATCATAATAACCACAAAATAAGAAAGAAGAAGACTTGGATTAACTTAAAAACGTCTAACATATTAATTTAAATAGGTCACTATATTTTTTTCTCAATAGATATAGATAATTTTCTTATTTCATTTTTTTATACATTTTAAAAATCTATTTTTTTTTTTATATTTTGTCTTAACTAAAATATTCTAGAATAGATATAATAAAAAAAAATATAAAAAAAGCCCTAAACAAACACGCTTGTCGAGAATTATAGGATATTGACTCTTATTTTCTATACAAGATGAAGCTTTTTTCCGAACTGGTTTGTTCGAATTAGAAACATGTATAAACATAAACCCGAGATAGAAAGAAGGAACATCTCTAGGCTACCACTAGAATGTTCTTGGTCTGTGACCATGCATTGAATTTCGAAAATGTGGTGAAGTAAAGTAATATTTGCGCAACTGAACAAAAGTGAATTTTTTTTTTTGGCAGAGAATGGTCAAGGAAGAAGGGGTCCAATTTTGAAGAGGAGTATCAATGAAAAGGATCCTAGTATTTTACATTTCCTTTTTGCATCGGGAGATGATGTACGTATGGCCATTTTCATTGCGTTTCATATGAATTTCCTAGCCTCTATTTAGATTTGAAATTAAGAACGTGAACCTTTTAGCTTCGGTCCCAGGTGACCGATTCTCGGATATAGAATAGCTGCTTAATATATCAACTTTAAATCTTCTATTACTTCCTTTTCTCGGATGTGTAATTTAACATCGAAGTTGGTAGCGTGTTTCTAGCAAGGATTTAAATCCCGGAGGAACCGGACGGGAACCGGTCCGATTCCCCCTTTTTGGAGCTATCCGGTACCGGAACCACCAAAACCGGATTTTTCCGGTGGTTCAGGGAGAACCGGACCGGGATCCGGGTGGGAACCCGGTTCCCACTTCCCGGTCCGGTCCAGCTTAAAAAAAAACCGGGTATAAATACCCGGTTAACCTAAAAAAAACTCATTTGGGACGGTAAGCTCGAGAGGGAATCCCGGCGCGACCCTGACCAAAATTTCCAGAATCCCGCCGTCTCGCCCATTTCCCGACGCGCCGAAGGCCGAAGCTTCCCAGATCCCCCCGGTAAACGCTTTCCCGGTAAGCTTCCCGGCCTTTTTTTTAATGATGATTTTGAGTTTAAATCTTGAAATTTTTTGATAATTTTTGAAGATTAAGTATAAATTGATAGTTGTGAGCATTGATGTAGTGTTGATTTAATTTTGTGTTGATGTTTGTAATTTTTTTGGATTTAATCCGAATTATTTGGTAATTTTGTGATTAGTTAGTGATGATTAAGGTTATGATGAACTTGTTTATTGATTTATGAAGAAATTTTGTGACTTGTTTTTAATTTTAGAAATTTTGTGTTGATGTTTGTAATTTTTTTGGATTTAATCCGAATTATTTGATAATTTTGTGATTAGTTAGTGATGATTAAGGTTATGATGAACTTGTTTATTGATTTATGCATAAATTTTGTGACTTGTTTTTAATTTTAGAAATTTTGTGTTGATGTTTGTAATTTTTTTGGATTTAATCCGAATTATTTGATAATTTTGTGATTAGTTAGTGATGATTAAGGTTATGATGAACTTGTGTATTGATTTATGAAGAAATTTTGTGACTTGTTTTTAATTTTAGAAATTTTGTGTTGATGTTTGTAATTTTTTTGGATTTAATCCGAATTATTTGATAATTTTAATTTTAGAGTTTGTGTATATTACAAGTTGATAATTAGTTCATGATATTTTGTAAATGTTATTTGTTCATTTGTAGATTACAAGTTGCAAGAATGTCGGCCCCCGACCCAGCTAGGAAGTATTGCACACCTATTCCCGGAAAAAGTAGCGACCACCAGTGCATATTTTGCGAGCACATTATGGGAGGTGGCGGCATCACGAGAGTGAAAAACCACCTAGCCCATGTAGACCCAACGAGGAGTGTCAAATTCTGTGAGAAAGTCCCTCCCTGAAGTGAAAACAGAGATGCAAGCTTTACTTCAAGGCAATGTCGTAAAAAATAAGAACAAACAGTCGTTGGAATCTACGCTTCGCACGACATTGACTAAAAATGTTGGCGTGGAAGAATCAAACGAAGAAGCATACGAAGCGCAATTACGAGCAGTTATGAAGAGGTCAAGACAAGAGGCGGCGCAGACGGAATGGGAGGCCCGGATGATGTCGGGGCCCGGCAGTGGTTCTACGGCAAAATCTTCACCAACTGCTCCGTCATTATATAAGTCAGCGAGTGCGAAGCAAACAAAAATTGATGAGATCGTGGATCCGAAGAAGAGAACGTGGCTCGGAAGACAGATAACAAAATTCTTTGTTCACCAACATGTGTCGGCGAGTAAGGCCGCCTCACATGAGTTCAAAAACATGATAGCGTCCGCTCAAGACCTGAGTAATCCTCAATTTGTGATAAGTAATTTTATTTTCATATTGTCGAATCGCATGTGTTCTTGAAACGTTAACATGATGTATATTGGCATATTGCAGGTCCAGGCGTTTCTATACCAACTCCGTATGAAATTCATAACAAGTACCTCGATATGGAGGTTGCAGACGTGGAGAACTACCTTGAAGAACAAAAGAAGCGGTGGGTAAAATACGGCTGCACCATACTCACTGATGGTTGGACGGGGCCGACCAGACTGAGCATAATAAACATTATGGTTTATTGTGCTGGTGCAACGGTGTTCTTAAAGTCCGTTGATGCATCAAAGCATACGAAAACAGGGGAGTATATCTACGGAATATTGAGGTCAGCGCTCAAAGAAATCGGAAAACAGAATGTCGTCCAAGTTGTGACCAACAACGGTTCGAACTACAGGAGTGTCGGGCTGAAATTACAACGCAAGTACCATGTGTACTGGACACCTTGCGCCGCACATTGTCTAGATCTGATGTTTGAAGATATTGGGAAGAAAGATAGTGTTAAGCAAACTATCAAAGCTGCGAGGGATGCGACTAAGTTCATCTACAACCACGGCACTGTGTTGTCCAAGTTACAGGAGACATCCCCAGGTGAAATCATCCGTCCCGGCGCAACAAGATTTGCCACGAACTATCTAGCTCTTAGAAGTCTCCGAGAGAAGAGAGCTGCGTTGAGGACGATGTTCAGTAGGCAATGGTGGGATGATTCCACATTGAGTGCAACTCCTACAGGTACATCCATATCCGAGACATGTTTAAATCCCAGATTCTGGCATTTGGTGGACGAAGTGTGTGCCATATTCAAGCCGATGTACACCACTCTTCGATTAGTGGACACTGAGGTGCATCCCACGATGGGATTACTATTCTACGTGTTCCACGAGATGAAAAAGAAGTTGGAAGCGATGAGTGGGAAGAAATGGGTTGTCGACATCGTTAACCACAGATGGAGTACTCAAATGGAACATCCACTACACATTGCAGCTTTCTTCCTAAATCCAAAGTTGCTGTTTAACCCCGATATAACCATGAACAATACTCACATGGCCGCTGTCACAAAGGTTTTCGACTTCTTGCATCCGGATCTTGATGGGTCAACTCTTGGGAGAGAGGTATAAAACTATAAATTGTTACAAGCTATATCACATTATGAATATATGAGTCTTATTTGATTTTCTAATTACAGTTAATCGCATTTCGAGACGCTCGAGGGGACTTCTCACAAAGAAGTGATGTTTCGGCACGAGGCACCCTTTGTGCAAGTAAGCTTGTGAGATGAATTGTATGCATTAACTATGTCATGGAATGGTAAGAAATTACATGATATGATTTATGTCACATGATTGCAGGTGAGTGGTGAGAGCTTTACGGAAATTGGACCCCGACTTTACAGACGTTGGCCATTCGAATTTTGTCACAAACTTCATCCGCCTCCGCTTGTGAGAGGAATTGGAGTACATTTGCCCTCGTCCACACAAAACAAAGGAACCGTCTAGCGTATAGCAGACTCGAGAAGCTTGTTTTCTCCCCGTACAACATGAAGTTGCAGCTCCGTGAAGCAACTCGGATTCACGACAACAACCTCAACCCGATGGATCCTTTGGATATCATCGAACAAGCTTTCGAACGCTCGGGGAATGACAATGAGGTAGACGACGAAATGCTCCGCTGGATTGACGAAGTTCACATGGACGACGTCCACCAGAACCCGGATCCGGCAGTAGCTGAAGCGGCTCGAGAGCATGGAGTTGATCCGGAGCGAGTGCTGAACGAGGACGTCCAACCTCAATGCGGATTTGGAGACAGTTCGGATTCAGATGGCAGAGGTTCAAGCCGTAGATCAAGCGGAGCAGGTGGAGGTGCAGGTGACGGTGGATCAGGGGGAGGTGATGGACGTTCCTATCGGTCTGGGGGTTCATTTACTGCTGGAGGCACCTCATTTGGTGATGTCGGCGGTGCTCAACTTGGATACGCACCATCGCAAGAAGATTTTGATCGTCTTCATCACCCTGCCTTTTTTGATTCAGGATACGGGCGCGGAGGTCAGGGCGGAGGTATGAATGATGCCATGTCATTTACGTCTAGAAATGATGTTGATGACTTGTCCTACAACTTCGGATCGGTATCAATTGGTCCTCAAGGCACAGAGTCATCTTGTGATGACGGACCTTCCAGTTACAACCAGGACGCATATGCATCAACTCACGCTCCCGAAACGGTGCGACCATATCCAGGTTATCCCATCTACTCCATGTCTGTTGGTTCATCTCAGTATGAGTACGACTATCACTTGGACAGGTACTTTCATGCATGTGCTCAATATATGACTTGGTATGATTACTGTATGACCGGTGCATACGGTCGCTTTGAGTAGTCATTTGTATTCCTCCTTTTGTTGAATTTGTTGAACTGTATCATTTTGGTTTGTACTATTGAACTTACTTTTTGTTGTGTTTGTAATTTGATACTGTGTTGAAACAGTCTACACTATTTTTAATTTTATGAATTTTATCCTACGTACTTTGTATGTTTTTTTGTATATTTCTTTTCTGAATTCCCCTCGGTAAATACGGTATTTGACGGTATTCTTCTACGGTAACGGTAAGTTTAACAGTACCGGTTCCTTTTTTTCCCGCTTCCCCCGGTATTCCTTTACGGTACGGTGGGTTACCAGTAAATTCGAAAGGTTGGAACGGTAACGGTAACGGTATTTCGATCCTTGGTTTCTAGTAGCTGGTCTTAGTTTTCTATAATCTAATATCCCGTAGAATAAGCTTTACTAAGTCGTAAGTGGATTACCCTTTCAACTTTCCCCAGCATCCTGAAGCCATGTCAAAGCTACAAGAGAAGGTGATTTTAAATTACCACAAGCATTCAAGGACAGTGGGCGCTGCGGGTGGTGGAGTCTCATTGTCAATCTTATACTTGAGACGAACTTATTCGGCCAGGAGCTCGTTGACCACAGAGTTAACAGAAGAAAGATGACTACATGACGAATCACGCCACGCGATCCCTCAAAGTTGCCACGAAAACGCCATCAGAAACTGAACCAATCGCTGCTCTCTTCACGTCAAGAGATGTAAGTCTTCACCGCCCTCAACTCAGCTGACTCAGTCAATTTTAACTGATTCCATAACGAGGACATGGCATAATAGAACTCTTGAATACTCATATTGTTCTTCCAAAGCACACGAATATCCATTTCCAATAATTGTTACTGTTTAGCAAAGTCAGATTGAGAATAGAGTCTCTCCAGATGTTTTCATACCTCATTCGCAGTCTCGTACTTCCCCAACTGAGCATCGATCGAGTGGATAACAAAGTTATTAATCCATGTGATAATCTTCGCATTATCAGCAGCTCCCAAACATCAACCGAAGTCGCAAAATCAGTGGGCTTCTCATCGAAAGGCTTAGCCCGCACACCCGTCACATAACTCCACATAGACTTTCCACACGGAAAATTTCTCATAACATAACTCCAATATGAATATTCTTGCCATCCGATTGAACACTAATCGCCTAAAAAGAATCATCTCTACGACCCGCCATATCAAAAACACCAATCCAAACACTCATAATTCGAAATCCAAACAAACAAAGAAAAATTCAAAATCGTTATCCAAAATCACGACCGTACCAATAAATCCAAACAACACCAAAATGAAGAACATAACAATACCCAAGCAATTACGACATCCACAGATCAAAGGGAAGAGACGAAAATACCAATCGTCCATGCGAAAAACTGTGGTTGGAATATTAACTTCTTCAATCAATCAACAAATGAGGCTCTGAAACCATGAAGATTTAAGGATTCAGATAAGAGAAGAAGAGTCTGAATAATAATGTAAGAATAAGATAATACAATAATCTGGGTATATAAACTTAATAAAATCAAATAAAAAAAGACTAAAACAATCTTATATAAATAGAATAATAACAAATATACTATGTGAAGATATTTTTTTATATAATAAAGCATAGAAATAGAAAGTGACTCATATATTCAAAAGTAAAAAACGGTGTAGAAATTAATGAGACAAACATCATCAAAGAAATATGGCTAAATTTAAGAGATGGAGTATTTATGACGTGAATAATTTCGTGATCAAAACTTAATGTTATTTATTATTTGAAAAAGGAGAAAATAAACATACGACTTGGTTTCAACCGCCGTACTTAGCTGGCTATTTGGCTAATGTTTTCAACAAAACTGAAACCAAATATTTGGCCTTAAGCTTAAGCGATTGATTTTTTCTTTATTAACTTGGTTGATAAACAATAATGGTGCTTTAGTGTGTGTGTGTGTGTGTGTGTGTGTGATTTGATCCATTCGATACGTCAAATATTTGCTTAAAAATCCGATTAACTGCTGGATAACTACAAGGGAAATATAAAAAGAAATGCCAAAAAGGATACTTATATATAATAAAACTTGGAGAAACTTGTAAGTAGAATAATACACATTAGTACGGACCCTTCTTTCAAATAAGAAAAGAAACAATAATAATTTACTGCCAAAGCCTTTTAGAGTAGAGAACACGAGGAAATATGGTAAGGACGTAAGGTACGCAGCTAGGGAATTAAATTAATAGTAGAAACTAGCTTTTTCATCATTTTTTTTTATCGAAACTAGCTTTTTCATCATGATATCCGCTAGTAAAGCGCCTCTCTCTTGTCGTGCCACCATCTCCACCTGAAATAAAATATATAAAGAAACAAATTAGTTAAAAGTTGAAACCTCAACATGCATATGGTAGAGAGGGATGGAGTGAACATTCAGACGGAAGTGAGAGAGAGTGTGTGTGGACATTCCCCTTCCGCTTCTAGCCGAACATTACATTCCGTTCCAAGACCGAAAATTTCCAAAAATATAAAAAAACAGCATAGAAGGTTACAAAAAAGAAGGAAAAAAAAAATTGTCGCCGCGAAAAAATGGAGGGTTTGGCGCGGAAATCCAATGGTCCAAATTTTTTTTGAAAAATAAAAGTCATATATTTTACTAAGGGTAAAAATTAGGAGAGTTACCAATAGTAGTCCCATCTAGGGCGGACCCTCTTCATGTGGTTTTGGCCGTAAGGGTAGTCGGTCTCTGCGCGCTTGGTGTTCTTGAAAGCGCAGCAGCCGATGGAGTAAATGGCGATAAGGAATATGAGGACGACGATGTTGAGCACCGACAACTTGTGCCAATCCCGCCTTATGTCCTCGAGCACGCCCGCCTTGCACGACTCGCACTCGTAGCACAGCAAGCTCGGCGCGTTGTTCCACTTGAAGCAGTCCGCGTCCTGAGCCACCGACCCCGCCAAGTTGTAGTTGCACGCCGTCGGCGGCTTGCAACAACCCGACTGCATATTCATTCAATATAAAGTTATGGGATTTATTTTACTAAATAGGAAAATTGAGTTTGAAACTAATTGATTAACAAAATATGCATAATATGTGTGTATAAGCCATGGTTGTCACAAAATTTATTGACATGATCAAAAAAAATTATTGACACGGCCACTTGCATATTCTTAAATAGAAATTTGGCTATTTCACAAAATCTTGACTATTTTATAAATCTATTAATTTCAATTAACTATTAAGTAAGAACACCCTTATTTTACACTAAAGTTTACATAGCAATTGGAGAAGCTCAATAAAATGGAGTAGAAATATTGAACCAGTGTTTTAAATTTTGAATGTAAGGATAGTTAATAATCTTCTACTAGAGAAGTTACTCCTAAATGATTTTTAGGACAAAGTCAGATTTTGATTCATTTAAAGAGAGACTGTTTATTGTTATATAGCTATAAATAAATGATCGAAAACAGTAACTTAACAAACTTTATCCATCATATTATATATAACGAGTGGGAATCAATTTCTCAGGGCCTGTGTTTATTTAATCGTAAAAATAAATAAATCTGCTACTTTATTTGTAGAGTACTGTACTTCTAAAGGAAACCGAAAAATTTATTATATCTGAAATCGCTGAAGTTTAAAACTCAAAATCATTCAGATATGAACCAATATAAATCAGCTAAGTAATTATGAACTCGTATATGATTTTGAAAAAGCATGTTAGAAACAATTATTTGAAAGAAAAAAAAAGTGATGTGTAGTAAATAGCATTTAATTTAAAACTTAAAATCATTCAGATATCAACCAATCTTGAAAAATATAAATAAATAAATAAATAAGGGGATACATTAACCAATTTAATTAAGCTGATTAAATACGACGAGCTCGTATATGATTTTGACAAAAACATGTCATCAGAAAGTTATTTGAGAAGAGTCTTTCAAAAAAAAAAAAAAAAAAAGTTATTTGAGAAGAGACAGAGAGAAAGATGTCAAAAATAAACAAATAAACCTTTGGATGTTTGCATGGTTTTTATAGTAGCAAAACCGGGTGAGTTGATCAGACCACTGACCTGTATGGGAGTCATGTCCTTCTCGAGGTAGTCGAGAGGCGTCCACGTGGCGAGCTTAGAACAGGTCTTGGATCCGGCGACGCAAGTCCTGATCGTAGTCCAGTAAGCCGGGTCGGCGATCCTCTTCCTGAGCCACGGCGAGTAGCTCTGCAGATGGAACTCCCTGTAAGCCCTCCCGGGAACCTCTTCGCCTCTGCCGGCGGCGGTGACGGCGAATCCGAAGACGGTGAGGCATATGAGCGCCGCGATGAGGAAGAGCATGACCACCAGGTAGACCCAGAGGGCCCACGCCACGTGGAAGCAAGCCCCGATGAAGCCCGCCAGCGAGACAACCAGAACCACGAACCCCACCACGAGGAGCGGAGTTTGGAGAAACCCCTCGCAGGTCGTGCTGCTCCGAGCCATCCAAAGCCCGGCTCCGATTATCGGGATCGAAGCCAGAAGTGTGAAGAGGTTTAAGAAACCTATCACCGTGTTGCTCAGACGATACATTTTTTTTTTCTAGATTCAAAGTGGTGTTTGTGTTTGCTTTTTATTTAGTAGTGTTTTTTTTTTTGGTAAGGTAGGTCTAAAGAGTATTATTTAAGGACTTTTATTGATAATACTCCACTCGTGTTTATATGTTTATTCCTTGTTTGCTAAGGAAACTTTTGTTTTTCTGTGTATTTGTTTATGGACGGAAATGCCCAGCGTGACTATTTGAACGTAACTACTCAACTTGATTGAACATGGATTCTTTTTTTTTTTTTTTTTTTTGATGAAATTGAACATGGATTCTTAGTGTACTAATTTATGCCCTTTTTATATTGAGAACTATTTGGTTTTATTTTTGGATTCATTAGTAAAATAACCAATTTAAACGTTTGATATTGCTAAATAACCAACGTTTCATAAATATTAGGTAAATAGTCAATTTCATATATTTATAAACGTAAATCTTAAATAGATAGTCATTGTCATATTACGCCACATGATCATTTTGGTTATTTATTTAAGATTTATCAAACGTTGACTATTTAGCAATATCAAACGTTTAAATTTGTTATTTTTTTTAATTTTATCATTCTAAGAGTTATTTATTCCCAAAAGTATGAAAATAAATGTCATTAAAAAAAGTTTTTCAAGACATTTTGTCATCAAATGTAATCGTCGTATTTTTGAAATATATAGCTCTTATTAGATAATGGAGAAACCACTCCCAAATAAAATAACTATTGAAATACCGCCAATAAATTTGATGCAGAAGATAAGAAGAAAATTAGAGCTACTCTTGGTGTTTAATTAGGAGATTAAAATAGCTTGAGAATATAGCAAAAGAGGATCAGCCTTGTGGTGCATAGCCCAAGGCAAGCAAAGAACAACCAGCACGGGCATTTTCGTAAATACAAAAGTGAGTTGTGTGCTTTTGGACAAAATGGACCCTATTTCTAGGGTATGCTTTTTGAAAGGCTTGTATAATTTAAGACCAAGATGATCACAATCTTTTTTGCAGGAATAGAATATATGTCTTCCTTATCCCAGAATTATACGTTTAATTTAAAATCACCTTTTGCTTTGATTCTTTCAAAATATGGCTCCACTACACTATACGCAGTTTCTAATTATAATTTTTTTTTTTTTTTTTGGGTTAAAAACTCAACTAAAATTTATAAAATGCTTTCCCGCGTAATGTGACACAAATTACCAAGCATGACTTATAATGACCACAATTTTGCTGAGAGGAAAGAAAGAGCAAACTGCTTCTCTAAATGTTGTCAAGTTGAGAAAAGTCACTACCAATGGATACCTTTGGAACGACTAGGAACTGAGTAAAGTGGTTATTCCCTGAAGTAATGTCGTTTGCTCAAAGAACAAGAAAACCCTTTTCATTATTTGGTAGTGTCATAATGTTGGTTGCTACAGTCACAATCTTGAGTTCTTTTTTGTTTTGTTTTTTAGTTTCATGATCAAGCATCGCAAATGAGTAGGAAATGACCATGAAAAACTTATTTACAGTGGAATATATATTATAAAGGGGAAACGAATATGGTAAAAAAAAAAAGGGGATCGGACCGACGGCCCTTTTGACTGACCCCTCTAGTCCTAGGATTAAGGCCCTTAACACAATGACGCCTTAAACAAAAATTAATAATTAGGCCTTAAATTTTTTAAAGCAAATAGTCTATAACCTTTTATCATTGCAGCATTTTGGTCACAAATTTTTTTTGGGAGATAGGTTTGGTCTTTTCTATTGATTTTGTAGCATTTTACTCTTTTTATTATTATTAAAAACCTAAACAATTAAAACATATTTTTAAACTAAAATATCTTATTATATTATAAAAGAAACTAAACAAAATATATTTTAACCATTAAAAACACTAAATAAAAATTAAAAAAATAAACTATTAGTGCATTGTTTTTTATTAAACAGTTAAACTAATTATAATAAATAAATTATAGCAATTATATAAAATGCGAATAACAGAGAAAATGTGAATTTACTGAGTTGCAGCATATCTAAGACAATAATAACAATAGGAACAAATACCCAAGATAAGAACATGGGGATTCTCAATAGATTTTATTGATACAATTTTTTGTTTTCTTTTCAATTATTATATAAATCTTGGCTAAATATATTAGAAGGAAATCTATAAAGAATAAATTTTCAAATTTTTCCTTCATCCTGTGCCATATATGAAGAGTTCAAAAATTTCATCTACTCGGAATTGTAAATCGTCTGTGCTCGGGTTGAGAACGGAGCAACACTCGAGTTGAATGCTTGTCTCGTCCAGTCTATATTTCTCAGTCCTGTGCATAAAAGAACGGCGAACAACTCTTTATATGATCTAGAGCCTTCAATGGTCATCAAGAATAGGTGAATAATATGAGAGTCGTATATTATTAACGTGGCATTGGCTTGTCCTCCAAGAATGACTTGAAAAGAATGAATGCCTGGCGTGGATGAAGGAGCGGGACTTCGTGCCCGGCTCCGGTTATCGTGACAAACGTCAGGCCTTTGTAAACTTGGGTCCAACCACCAACCTATGATTCCAAATAACACACCGCGCGCCAATTTTTTTAATATTATTTATTTATTATTGTCGAGTGGTGAAAAACGGTATAATATAGAAGCACTGACCTTGCCATTGTCATACCAAGCATGCCAATTGGTAACCGTCGGTAGCTTCAGAGCGTCGATGGAATATCTCGTTGCAGTCACAGGAACCACGGAGTCAGTGTCGCCACTGGAGAAAGAGACACAATGACCCATAATATTGGGTGAAAAAAGGATGAGAAAACTATGAGGTCTTATAGTTCAATGAAATGCAAGAAAAAAAAAATTTAATGATGATAGTAATTATTATTATCTCGCTCTGCAATCGGCTATCTGATACAGCATAGATGTTTCATCTAGAAAACAAACTCATGACTATATGAAGCGTCTTTCTTTCTCATATAGGAAATCTAACATACACTGATAACAATTGTACCCTGCCAAGCAATTTTCATACCTTCCTTCCTTTCAAAATCCCTCCTATTTGTAAACAGATGCAACTTCTAATTTACTTATATATCCAACCCGTAATTATCCATGATATCTAAGATCCTAAAATATTGCTGTAAATCAAGAAAGGAATATATACTTCTCCACATTGCACGGGCTTTTAAGTCGAGAGTGTTTCTCTCTAAACCAGAACAAAAAATATCAGTTGATCGGGTATGAGCGACAATCCTATTCCTACCTGAACACCCATATTTTAAGACCGGCAGCAATGAGTTCTCGATAAATAGGAAGCATTGACAGCGGTGAGTCTGTCCAGTAGTTTCCAACAACGTCACTGCAGCAAAGAAAAAGAAATATCGTCACCCAAATCATATTAGTTTTTAGCGGTGAAAATTTTGTGTAGAACCAAAAAAGAATATACCTGCACGTTTTCCAGGGATAAGCAAGTGCGGTTACGTTGGCATGAAGTGCCGCCTGAACCTCCGGAAGATTAAAGTACACTTTGGAGTACCTTTCCGTGCAAGGATCGTATGCTCTTGACATCCATGGCTGATTTTGTGAACACTCGCGGAGTCAAATGATTTGATTTATACAGCTCGTTCTATAACTATCTACATATGCTTCATAAATATGATTCCCATGGTACTTAAACGCGGTATCAGAGCCCACATTGCTCAAACGAGCACCAGTCTAAAGATAATTGGAATCCGACTCAAGATGAGTGAGCCCGAAAAGACATTATCTGGGAGGAACATATTAGAGACCCTACATCGAAGCAAATATTGTTCAAAGTCCTATTATAATAGTAGTTTTACATAACTTTTTATTAATTTTTATGAGTAGTTCCATAACATCTAGGTTGCTCTTTATTGCTATTTAAATTAGGGTCTTTTTGTTTCGTATCCCACAATGTCCATGGTCGAACATTTCATTTTTGTTTTAAAATCTTGTGTATTTGTTACAACCTTATATATAAAAAAAATAAAAAATAAAAGTATTGTATAATACGAAAATTGCATTACTTTAAAACTAGACAAGAAGATTATGCTTGTATCATAGTTTTAAAAAAAATGTAGCAATAACAAGGCAAGAGTAAGACTTTAGCATCCGAATGTAAAACATACCAGTGAATCACCCGAGACCCAAAATTAGCTTACTTTAACTCATTTTATTGAATTTTTAAATAAAGCCAGTGAAATTTCAGCACTTTCAAACTCAGTACAAAATATGGATTAACACTCTTAAGACTACTTAAAATAAAAAAAAATAAAAAAAATCTGATAAAATAAAAAAAAAAAAAAAAATCTGATGCTCAAAACCGTAGAATACTTTTTCACCGCTCTCTTTCTAAGTTTTCGGCTTCCTATATGTTAATATTTTCCGAAGCGTTAAATTCAAACGAGCTCAACTGCCAAATCTAGGGAACAAGTGTGTTTGTAACAAAAGAGATAAGACAACAAAAAAAAATTACATTATGCTTATCAAATCATTAAGAACTACTAACATGTTTTGGTACCAATAGTCCTTGAATTTTGAAACCTTAGCAGCTGTGCCTCATTTCATTCTAACGACATAAAAAAAATTATTCCAGCAGTAAATTTTCAATATGTAATTGCAATGCACAAATGATTGAGTAATTATTGAAAAGGAAAATGACTAATTTCTATTTCTGCTAAAAGATTTGTTTAATATGGTTAGTTTGTATAGACTTGTTTGATAGCTATGGCAGATTGAACTCCACGAGTCTGACAGATTGACCCCCTATTCGTTTTTTTCACATGAACCGACTAATTTACACAAACAAAGGCCAAGCAGGTCGCATGCTAGAGATTTCGTTAAAAATTTGACGAAATAAAGCTACGCAAAAAGGCAAGCTGTGCCTAATTTTCAAAATTCAGGGATCGCTATACGAAAAAAAGAATTCATACCCCCACGAAATTGAAAGACCGACGGGTACAGATATAAACCTTTGATATATTTCTCTAGAAAAAAACCCCCAAGAGATTAGTCTAGTGGTGAGGGCGATTCTTGAGACCTTATCAGTCCCCATTTCGATTTCTCCTTGACGCAACAATTGGGGTTACTGAGGTAGTCTATCGGTCGATAATGCAAGGACCACGGTTATCAAAATAGAAAAAGTTTTTTTTTTTTTAGAGAACTCACATAATGACCTCTCAAGCCGCGGTTGAGGGAGATCGTTTTATTGCAAGGGTTCGTGAAAATGCTGTAGGGGTCGATGTTTCCTTGCTCGCGATCAGCGGCGATGAGAGCGGTCAAGCACTCGGCCGATGGATGCTCCGAGGACCCGTAGTCACATGCCTTTCTCAGCGCTCTGTACGTCGAATCCGATATCAATCCGTGGGTCCACCAGTACTCGAATGTCCCCACGTAGTCGTTATAATCATCGGTCACAGCGTTCCCAACCTGCCCAAAAACAACACAAACAAGTTGACCCACTTTTTTCATTTTCAATTTATTTTATAATTCTTCTTGTTCTTACCATGAAGCCCTTGAAATTGATCACTGGGTTCTGAACCCCCTTGTTCTTCTCGTATATGATTTGAGATAGTTGAGGAACGTAATGACCTGAGAGAGATATAGAGAGATTAGAACTCCGTCAACGTTTATGAAGTAAAGTTAGAATCAAAGTTATACCAGCGTAGCTTTCTCCGGCAATGTAGAAATCGCGGTGCTTGTACTGTGGGAACCTCTCAAACCAGAGTTGAAGAAAAACATATGCATCTTCGGCTAAAATCAACAAAAAAAAAAAAAAAAATCGTATCTTACAGATCAAGCAAGCAAACAGAAAATGAGACAAATGTATAACTAGTAGTAACCTGTTCTCTGGTCACCGACAGTGTACAAATCCGATGACGTATTTGAATACGAAAAGCCAACCCCAGCTGGAGATTCAAGAAACAGCAAATTCGCCACTGCCCATTGTAAATGAAAAAAAAAAAGTGAGCATTTCGAGACACGCTAATAAAAAAAAATTGATGACATTTCACATATCATCACAACGACTATAATAAAATGTAAGATTACGTACTCTTGTTCCAAGAATAAGGATTCAAGTACAGAGTCTTCCCATCGGGCCGAATCCGGAACGGCCCAATCTCCTCGGCGGCACCGTAAGCGACGGAGGAGCAGCCGGGCCCACCGTTGAGCCACAGAACCAGAGGCCTCGACTCGGGCTTCCGACTCGCCGGCGACTCAGTGAGCCAGTAGAATAGAGCTCGCCCGTACTTCCCGTTGACCGTCACGTAGCCCGAGTACTGACCGAAATCGGCTTCGCTCGGCTGACCTGGCAACTCCCAGACTCTGTCCCGGGCCTGATCTTCCCGCGGATCTCCGAAGCAATGTCCGAACAGAACAGCCAAAAGACAGATCAACGAGAACAGACTTCGACTCATTTTCGCTCGCGCGACGCTAATCCGAGAAGCAGAAGAACTCTTCAGAACGTACTAAAGCTGTTTCATCTGCGAAAGGGAGTGACAGATGAGAAGCGCCTTTTCAATGGCGATTTGGCAGAATTAGAAAGGACCTCTCTCGGGTATTATTAACTATTAGTTAGTAGACAAGATATTTATTTATTTAATGGTTTGACAACATGAATTGCGTTGAAATTCTCGGTGACATAAGTGTGGGAGTGAGCACATGGGTTGTCTCTCTGGATCTTCAATATTTTCTCGGAAGCTCGGGCTTTTTTTTTTTCTTTTTTTTTTTTGCTGTTGCTAGCTAAGCCTGCAATCAACAAATTATTGTTATTATCTTTCAATAATTGTACACTTTAGACATGTTGCTAGCTAGCCTCCAATCAACAATTTATTGTTATTATTTTTTAAATAATTGTACACTTTAGACATGGTTTTTTCCTTCTTTATTATTTTTCAAGGGACCTACGATTATTTTGTACTGGCCAATAATAAATTATAGTAAAAACAGTATAGGTCAGTCATGACTAATAAGTCATCACTGCCATGCCAGTTTTGGCCCACAAATTTAAGTCACCATAATATCTATTGGCCACACCATACCATAATTATCCTTCTTGTTTTATGGCCACACATGTATCCATATTGCTAGATTGCCGGACAAAACGTCAACGGTCGATAATTGGTCAATGTTTCGATTTACGAAACTGCCTTGATCTACTTCATGACCGGATTAGTATATCTTCGTATTATGCTATATTGTTGGTCCAACTCCTAAATCTAATTAGACCGTAAACAATAGGTTCATTGCTCTTTGCTCGGACACCGGGACTCTTGACTCTTTTTCGCGATTTGCAACTTTCTACGTCAACGTTTAATTTCCAATGCGCACTTTCTTATTCTCTTTCTCTTGTTTTTCATCGTTTTTAGAGGATGTAGCCGAGCAATGAAATATGCAACCACTTGACCATTTCTTTCAGAAATAAATGAAATTGATTGCCAATTTGCCATATCTCTTTAGGGACATGGCTCACTTTCCAACTCTTCCCAAGTCCTAACACATGCTCAAATTGGATGAGCTTTGAAGCGGTGTCAAAGTTTGCTTTCCATGAAGTGCAAACTGTTGGAGATTATATCAAACAAGTGCAGAAATATGAAATGCGTATCAATAATCCGAACAGATAGACCGAAATTCTTTGTGATATTTTAAACGATTTATTAATTCTATTGTTATTCCACTAAAAATCCAAAAACAGTATGATACCATGCCTTGATGCAAAAAGATAATATACGAACCAAAAACAAACATATACAAAAACATAATATTTATGCTTAGTCAATTCAACAGTAGTAGTGATCCAAGCGGATGGTACTAGAGAATTTGGTTTCTTACCAAAAAAAAAAATCACATCATATCAATATATATATACAGACTATAGTGATTTGGTTTGTTTAAAAAAAACTCAATGAAAAATAAATTAAAAGTAATATGCTCCTGAAATAAAAGAAATTTGTAACTAGTATTCCAAACATCACGTTTGAAATATAGTAAACGTTTGAAAACTTATTACAAAATAGCCAAACAGATGAGGTGACACTTAGATGTGACGATACAATGCAACGACTAGAATTTAGATTTAGAAATTCAATGATCTAGATCTATTTGTTTCTTTTTATAATGCTAAGAGACAAGATGTGACAATACAATGCAATGACAAGATTTTAGATCAAAAAATTCGATGGTCTAGATCTATTTGTTTCTTTCTGACAATGCTAAGAGAAAAGATGTGATAATACAATGCAACGACAAGATTTTAGATCTAGAAATTCGATGGTCTAGATCTATTTGTTTCTCCCTGATAACGCTAAGAGACAAGATGTAACGATACAATGCAACGGCTAGATTTTAGATCTAGAAATTCGATGGTCTAGATCTATTTGTTTCTTTCTGATAATGCTAAGAGACAAGATATGACAATACAATGCAACGCCTAGATTTTATATCTATAAATTCGATGATCTAGATCTATTTGTTTCTTTCTAATAATGCTAAGAGACAAGATGTGACAATACAATTCAACGGCTAGATTTTAGATCTAAAAATTCGATGGTCTAGATCTATTTGTTTCTTTCTATAAATGATGAGTTTCATACTTGAAAAAATGTCATCACCATCTTTACCGTATACTTCTTTTCATCATAAAAGATGAATTTTCAATATGGTAGTTCATCTCATATACCTTCTTCTTCTTCTTCTTCTTCTTCTTCTTCTTCTTCTTCTTCTTCTTCTTCTTCTTCAGATAATGAATTTTATGAAGATCTAGAAAACAAGTCATATCTCAAATTACTGAAAATAAAAATTTTATGCTAAATCATATGCTAAATACCGAAGGCTCTCATCGTGGATCTATTCCTTGTCATATAGTTATCAACCATGATCGGGAACATTAATGAGCGTCGAGGATTTCCAGGTATGTTGGGTAGTATAGATTGTATGCATTGGAAGTGGAAAAACTGCCCAACAGCTTGGAGAGGTCAATATGCTAGACGTAGTGGATTTCCTACTATTATTTTAAAAGTTGTAGCTGATTATGATCTTTGGATATGACATGCATATTTCGGTCTACTGGGGTTTAATAATGATATCAATGTGCTAGAGGCGTCTCCTATTTTTGCTAATCTTGTTGAGGGTACTGCTCCAACGGCTAATTATATCATTAATGAAAAAGAATATAATATGGGGTATTATCTAGCTGATGGTATATACCCAAAATGGTCGACTCTTGTTCAAACTATTCACGATCTACGTGGTCCAAAAAAAGTTATTTGCAATGAAACAAGAAGCATGTAGAAAGGATGTGGAACGTGCATTTGAAGTGTTGAAGTCAAGATTTGCAATTGTGGCCGGACTATCCCGCTTATGGAGTAAGAAAGTGTTACATGATATCATGACATCGTGTATTATTATGCATAATATGATAATAGAAGCTGAATGCGATGTTAATCCAACCATTGAAGAATGAGCTGAAGTCCCAAATGCAGAAGTTGAGATGACGGGCGATGAAGATGCTCAATTTCAACAATTTTTAGCTTAACACCGACAAATAAAAAATAAAGACGCTCATATTGAACTTTGAAATGCATTAATTGAGCACTTGTGGAATGAATATACTAATTCCGATAATTAGTATGATGTAATGTATCTTTCAAATGTATGTTTTTTTTTATGTTGAATTATTTAAATGTAATATGTTTTCTTTTTTTGAGTAATGTAATTTTTATTTCAATTTATTTATTTATTTTAGTTTTTGTTAAATATTGGTAAGTAATAAATAATTTAAATCACTTAATTAAAAAATGTAAACATTATAATTATTTACTGAAATATTTATTAATAAAGAGATTGTATATTTTTAATAATGGTGAATAATATTTTTATTTTTTAGTGTGAATGCCTCCTAATCAATTTAAAAAGTTTGCATGAGATAGCCAAGTTAATGAGGCAATTAGCTTTAATGTCAATCAATCTCACCGATCAACATTATTCATATTTATCTTAGCATATTCACCATTCATTAATCAAAATTCGTTTTGATATTTTAGAAATAAAAATTAGTCGGACTAAGCCACTTGAAACGTTGATATTGCAATCTAGCTAACGTTTCACCTAAATTTTAAATCTAGCCACGAATGATGTCATGACTTTATTATTCATTTAACAAATTACTAGATTATTCTCTATTAAAATCGGTTAACATTAACATGTAACCAACATTTTGATCGGCCAACTTTTTTCTTTTTAAAAAAAGAACACATGTCAAATTTTAATAGTCCATAATATTTTATTTCCTTTTTTATAGTTTAATCAGTTGATTTGAAAATGACATTCAAATTTGTGTAATCCATAATGTAAGACAAGTTTTCTTTGGTTAATTTCCGTTTATTTTACACGTTATAAGTTTTGGCTGGTTGAAACATTGGCCAGTAGTTAGTTGTTTTCTTGAGTTAATTTTCATTTGTTTTACACGCGATAAGTTTTAGCTGGCCGAAACATTGATTAGTAGTTGATTTCTATGATTTATGTTACATAAGGGTATTTTCGATATTTTCTAACCATTTATTTATGTAAATGACTAGATTACAAAATTTACCAAACGTTAGCTACATCTTTAAATCATGTTTGAAATTGGCTACGTTGCTAAATAACAAAAGAGTGAAGCCCCGTTAACAAATCAGGATCAATATGTTGTCTCAATTTCTAGGTCTATAACTTGCCCCGTTTCAAAATAATTTCTAAATCCGTATTTCAAATTTCTTTTAGGATTTATTTATCGTTTAAGTGAATTAGGCTTAGGACCTAAAGGACCTTAAAAAAAAAAAAAAAAAAAAAAAAAACACTTTGATTACCAGTGCCCAGAACAATTTATCGCAATTAAATACCAGCACTTAATCTAACACCCGACTCAATCTACCAAAGATGCTGACAAATTTCTTGATTTACAAGACATATTCATTGCTCGATTCAATACTAAAATTTAACCGATCCATTTGGATAGTTATGTGCAGTACCCTCCATAAATATCATTGACTCGAGACGAGTGTGAAATTGTCTTTCTACCCCTTTAGTCATTTTGTCATCTTCATTCAAGTCTTGGTTTGTGAATAAGAAAGATATATTTGGAAGTATACGATACTTTAGTCACAAATACAATTTCTCATATAGTGATCCTAGTTTATTATTTACCTAGACATCAACCAAGCATGGATTGATATTTATCCAGTATGACTCAAATCATACTCCCAACTGGCGAGGTATCAACTGTCGAATCAAGGCTCGCTCATGAACGAGTCAAAGAGTATAACCAGTCTCACATTGTATATCTTGTTCACCTCAGGACTAAGGTAATCACATTATTATCCCATTCTCATCTTATCACGTCGTCTTGTTCTTGTTCAATATGCTCTCAACATGTCAAGATCAACAGAGTCACGACTCTCTACGTCAAGGATATCAGCATCGAACTGTTTGATCTACTCGTCTTATCATAGACCGACTGTCCGGATCAGTCTTATGGATCAAGAAATATATTAGAGTTTGATTTGGGATGACCAACTTGCTAGTCTCTACTTAATCATCCTTTTGTTAGAAACAATCTCGGGGCATACAAATAGTCTATATATAAGGAAATCTGGTCGATATGCTTATAAGGATTCACTGTATAAGCATTTCTACTTTCTTAATTACTCATAATTACTATCAGAAATCGGGTTTATGGGCATAAAATCCTTCACCAGGCACAAAGCTTATTGTCTGTGTCCAACTATGCGCCCGTGTGGTGATTTACGTATATATACACATAAACATTTATTTCATATGCTTTTCGTCGGCATTTCCATCTGTACTTTTGTTTTATCATTTAATTATTTTCTTTCATTTTTCGATCGGCAATCCCATAACCCGACATCAACGGCCATGGTCTAATCCTTGATTTCACTATATGCATTTAACATTTGTTGTATTAGATTTGCCTTTCCCCTACGAAGTCGAGCAATTCACCCACGCAAATGAAGAGTTCTCGTTCGTTAGCTCACCCGAAACAGAAACAAAAAAATTACTTACATGATGTTAGTTATCCGTTTGTTGCTTGAGAAATTGGAGGTCCTTCATTTGCATTTCAACTGCTTCTTTGGACAAAACCTTTGGCTGAGGAATGCCAGTTTCGCCTTCAGAGACCTTGGTTGCCCTATCCTTGACAATCCTGCTGATCTCAGCCTTGTCAACTCCCGGAAAAACTGTGCGGAGCATGATGTTCAGAAGCCTCTCGTCTTCTTCTTCGATAGGCTCTGTCCCAAAGCAACAAACGTAGATCGCTTCTACTGCTTTCTCAACCCGAGCCTCCATCGGAATCGTTGTCGCTTCGCCTTTTGACCTCGATCGTTTCTAAACATCGGAAATGACGCTCGATGAAAAACTAATAAAGCACCAACTTTATGATAAACCATATAAAGGACATTTGATACTGTCAATAAACACAATTCTTCTGCTCCCCGTACACAGAAACAAACAATTTTGTTAAAAAAAAAAAAATACTCGTTTAAACACAGGCATAATGTTAATCTGATCATGATAATCTCTGCAACACTGCACATTCAGCTCAAATGTTGGTTTCCCAAGGAAATTGTTGCCTAGTTTATTTATTTTATTTATTTGAAAATGGTTAAAGAGGATGGATCGGAAAAGGCTGTTGATCATCTGGATAATCTAATCTGACTAATTTTTCAAACATTCTGCACGTGCAGCTCAAGAAGAACAAGAATGTTAATTTTATTTATTTTTGGAAATGGTTAATAAATAAATAAAAAGAAAAGAAAAAGAAAAGATGTACCTCTCTGGCCTCATTCATGGTGGCAAGGAAAGTCTCTTCCTCGAACTCGATGTCGTTGGAGATCCTGAGCCTGGCAGCGCCTTCCAAGATCTCCTCCGATTTCAGAAGCCCCGCTCCGACCGCCGCCAGCCAGCAACACATCAGCGGATACAACGGATCTCCGGCCTAACCACACAACCACCGACCATTAGCGAGTGAATCTCGAGCTGTGTGTACAGATACAGATCTAGGTCTCAATTACCCGGCCGTGCCTGGTCTGGAAGTCGTAGAAGGCTCTGGATTCGAAGGGAGTGCACTTCTTGCCGACGCGGCGGCGGAACTCGGCGAAGTCGATGATGTCGCCGCCGACGCCGCCCTCGTCGCTGGCGATCCTGACGAGGAGGCCGAGAACCGGCAGTGCTCCGATGACTTTGCTGGCGAAGCTCGAGAGCGAGTTCGAATTCTCCATGTACGCTCTCACCACCACTGCCACTGATTCTGACCGCCTCCAGATCTGCCGCCGCCTCAGGAACGGGTTTCTGGTCGAGATTTGCAGAGACCACGACGGAGTGGCTGTCGTGACGACCACCATGGCGGAATTCGGGAAGAAAAAAAAGAAAAGAGGAAAGTGAGAGTCAGATTATGATGTATGTATTTATGTAATTCTGGCCTCTCGTTTATGTACGTTATCCTCTTGAGGAAACATGCTTTTTTGTGCTACGGCTACAATCGTAGTTAAAACTTTAACTTAAAAGTCCACCTTTTTACTTTTTTAATTTCTCGCGTTTATGAGTGAAATGCGTCATATGATATTATACACGAATATTTTTCTATTTTTTAACTGGACACCTATAGAGTAAAATAGGTCATAAAGTCCACCTTGTTACATCTTATAAGCACTTGCTATTATGCCTAATGCCTCACACAAGTATAGGATCAACTTGAATCTGGGCATTAGGTCGAAACTCGAAACTGCCCTTTCCATTTTTTGTTGATCGCGACTTCCAATGCTTAATGAAAGTTCCCACCTTAAGGACTAGAAGTTACACCCGCGGAACATAAATTTTCGATTTAAAAATTAGAAATTTCCGCTTAAAAAAATTGATAAAGATTCAATATGAGTCCAACAGTATAATTTTTAATTTTTTATTAATAAAAATCAAAATATAGAAAGCAAAAAAATTCAAAAGATAGGACTTTCGAGTTGTACCATCGTATATTCTTAGGGAATTTGCGTCAATGTCACAAATTCGTCGGATTTTTGCATTTGTGTCACAAAGCTGTCAAAATTGCATTTGTGTCACATATTTACATTCGTGTCACATGTGCAAATTTCAAATTACTTCCTCTCATCATTTAATCTTTTTATTAGTTACTCCATGTCTTCTGAATTTTTACAATACCTCATTAAAAATCACTTCATTTTCCTTTAAAACTTTATAAAATTTTTAGGTGTGACTTATTTGCAATTGGATTGCCAATTTGTGACATAAGATGCAAATACCACTATATTCTTAGGTCTTCTATTGATACCAATTTAGAAGTCCATCGAAACAAAATTTCTCGTGGGCCTCTCCTACTAACAGTTTTGGCCCCTTTCATTTCCGTTGACCGTTTAGTGAAAATCAAATTCGTATTTTATAAGAATAATAAATTTGTTTGGTGATTTTGATGTGCTTTAATAAATTATTATAAAGTAAGTGTTCTAATATTTTTTTTGGCTCGCAGTAAATATTTTAATACGAGCTATACGTATGAGGGAAAAATGTTAAATCATACAAATTTGATGAGAAACATAACCAACTAGCTATATCAATTATGTGAGTGCTAGCAATTACATACCAATATTATTTGACTTTCTACAATTGTTAAAATGTTAACTTTGAAAAGGAAAAAAAAATATTATTCATTATAAACTTTTAGCATAGAGGTAGTTTACCATTTCAATTTTTTTTTTTTTAAATAGGTTCTTGGGAAGTTTTAGTTTGGTAACTGGAAATTCCGGCTTAATATTTTAGAATACCCAAACTGACCCAGCCCAAAGCTAATAACAGGCCAGACAGAGTTTAGCCAAATGGGCTAAATATTCAGCCCTTTTTTTCTCGGTTGTTTCTATATAATGGTGCTACTGTGTGGACAAGACCATGCAATAATAACTGCAATTTATACATCTTACCGTATATATTCCAATCCCACGGTTTACAACGATCCCCCACTCCCTATGCCAAAGAATTTTTCTTTTACGTATCTTGTCTCTGCTTTTTGGTCTCCAAAATTAATAAATAAAAAAAGAGTGACGTAAATAAATAGAAAAGAATTGTTTGAATATTTAATTAGCGGACGCGAGAGGGCATTGGAATAGAGTTAAATCGGGGAATTTGAGATCCGATATCAATCTCTCTCAAGGTGCTCTTTGTCCCTTATCGGCTCACGTTCTCACTTTCTCGCCCCCACACCCAAAATTTTCCCACCCAAAAACCCAAGCTGAAAAAGGAAAAAATAAAAGAAAAAAAGAAACGAAACGAAATACTATTGTTATTTTTAATTTATTTTTTTTAGATAGAGAAAGAGAGGAAGAGAGAGAGAGGGCTTTGTTCGCCAGAGAGTAGGGAATTAGCGAGCGAAAGAAAGAGATAATAGAGAGAGAGAGAGATAAAGAGCATATAGCGATAGCCAAAGCAAACCCTAGGAATCATAATAACTTATTTGCCCTTCTTTATCTTCTTCTTCGATCCGATTCCGAGGAAATCTACGGCGTCAGGTTTGTTGATCTTTCCCTCTCTGTGCTTGTGCGTGACTCGCTCATCGGAATATTTTTGAAAACCCTCGGAGGTTCTCTGCGCAGGCGGTTTCCGATAAGATCCGGAGTATTTATTGTGGGCGTAGGGCTGGGCTGTGGTTGCCCATGCGATAGAGAGGCGTTTTGATGCCGCCGGAACCATTGCCGCCATGGGATCGGAAGGAGTTCTTCAGGGAGAGGAAGCACGACAGATCCGAGACCATCGGAGGCTCCGTCGCCAGATGGAGAGACTCCGCCCATCACGGCTCAAGGGACCTCAATCGCTGGGGATCCTCCGATATTCGAAGAACCGCAGGTATGTCTCTCTTTCCAATTTCCTTCCACTCCTTTCCTATCCTTTCCTTTCCGTCTTCTTGAAAAATCCCACGGTCGGTCGGAGAATAAAGGTTTTTTTTTTTTTTTTTTTTGGCCTCTTCTCCCAATATGTTTTCAAGGTTCTTTGTTAATTCTCGGTATGAATTTTATCCGGGTTCTGGGAAATTTTTTTTTTTTTATATCTTTTGCCTTATGTTTTCCGATTAAACTAGGTTTTTCTTTTTTACTATCTTGTTTCTTTGATTTTTGCGAAGTAATTATTTAGATCTGGGGTTTTCTCGCTTTCTTTATTCGTTACCCGTTCGTGGAGGGTGATGAGAATATATTTTATTTTCTCTAGAATGGTTTTTTTGTAAGATTTTATTATCACATACCTGTTTTGATTTTTTATTTTTTATTTTCTCTCTTTTTTTTTTTGAAATTTTCTGAAGGTCATGGTAAGCAGGGTGGGTGGCACTTTTTCCCGGAGGAATCTCAGCACGGTTACGCATCTTCTCGGTCCGGCGAAAAGGTCGGGGAAGATGAGAGTTTTCGTCCTTATTCTCGCGGGGAAGGGAGGTACGGAAGGAATAATAATCGGGATAATAGAGGGCCGTATAACCAAAGAGAATGGAGAGGCCAAGCCTGGGAAACCAATAGTGGCTTTTCGAACACGCCTGTGAGGGCACACGATGTTAGCAATGAGCACAAAGCCCGCGAAGACGTCCAATTGTATTCGTCTCATTCCAACGGTGGAGGTGGGTTTGGAAACACATGGGATCAAATTCGGCCGAGAGACCAACAAGACAAGACGAGCGGCTCTAATGTGTTCGCCCCGGCCCACAAGTGCGACGTCGAGAATGCCACGGGCTTAAACGATTGGAAGCCCATCAAGTGGACGCGATCCGGGAGCTTGTCGTCACGGGGCTCGGGTTTCAGCCACTTGAGTAGCTCGAAGAGTGGTGTTGGGGCTATTGAGCCGAGCGAACCAAAGGCCGAGTCGGAGACGAAAAATGTCACGCCCATCCGTTCTCCCTCGGGAGACGCTAATGCCTGTGTGACGTCTTCCACGGCGGCATCGGACGAGACATCCTCGCGGAAGAAGCCGCGCCTCGGATGGGGAGAGGGGTTGGCAAAGTATGAGAAGAAGAAAGTTGATGGTCCAGACGTTCCTGGTTGTAGTAAAGACGTTTCTGGGGATGTGGAAAATTGCCATCCGAGTTCTGTTGATAAGAGCCCGAGACTAATGAGCTCATCGGATTGTGGGTCCCCTGCAACTCCATCATCTGTTGCCTGCAGTTCTTCGCCAGGTACATTTGTCGACTTTACTTATTGTGGCTTGCTGTTTTATTTATTTATTAGTTTTTATGAAGAATCTTACTTTTCTTATATGATTTACTAGTGTATAATGGGAAGTGAAATATGTTTGAAGGGAGACATATGTAAAGACTAAGTAGGCTGATAGCTTTAATGAGGGTAACTGAATGATTTACATAATTGTTTTCCGCGTACACGATTAGACTTCACCAACTTCTATACTAAAATAGTTTACGACCTATGTGCTGGCCCATATTTTCAACTTTATCAATGTTCTGTTATGACTCGGGACATTGTTGTCTCAATTGCATGTATCTACTGTTATATATATATATATATATATATATATATAACATAAGAAAGGAAATGACTTGTGCACCCAGATTGTATAGTGAATACAGATTCTGCCAATACATGTTGCCGTATTGTTGATATGTTGTGTTTCTACTATCTATGCAATATTTGTTTACCCAAAGTTGGCTTGGCAAATTATTAGGTGCTTAATGTTGCTAAAAAATTTGGCATAGCACTGTGCAAGTAAGAATGTACATTCTGTTTTACTTTGAATTAATACTTTTCTTTAACCTTTTTTTTTATAAATCTTTTAGTAAATTGACATTGCAAGCTGATCTCGGATATTATTTCTATGATTTGTGATCTGCTTTATTCTAAGGAGTTTATTTTGGTTCTGTTTGGACAATATTATTCACTCTGAGTGTGTTCTCCTCGTGACAGGTCTGGAGGAGAAATCGTTTGGGAAGGCAGTAAATATTGATAATGATATTAATAATTTATGTGGTTCCCCTGGTCCTGCATCTCGGAATCATTGTGAAGAAGAGCTCTCGTTTAATTTAGAGAATTTGGATTCCAACTCATCGGATAACTTTGCAGCGGTTCTGTATGAATTGCTGCGGACAAGTGATTCAAATTCTATGGATTCCAGTTATATGAAGGCTACTGCGTTGAATAAAGTTCTTATATTGAAGGGCAACATTTCAAAGAATTTGGAGACGACTGAATCAGAGATTGATCTCCTTGAAACTGAACTCAAATCGTTGAATTCCATCGTTGGTGGCAGCTCTCCATCGGCCTCCTGTTCTTTGCTTCTGGTGAACAATGTAAAATCCATCAATGAACAGGGTGATGCTAAGGATTTGCTTTCTCGCCCACCTCCGCTGCAAATTCTTTCTTCTGGAGACGTAGCTACGGAGAAATCACCCGCTTTTAATGGAGGCCAAGAAGAAATTGTTGCAAATCACAAGGATGTTGATGTCGATAGTCCCGGAACGGTTACATCAAAGTTTGTTGAGCCGTTATCTATTGTAAAGCCTGTTTCTTCAGATGCGACACATCAAGCTACAGCGGATACAAGGGATGTTTGTTTGACCATCAAGGAAGTGCAAGACTCGAAGCATTGTTCTGGAGCGGGAATAAGCGACGTCTCTGCTCCTGAAGTGGGAGAAAAAACTGCTGCAGTCAACAGTTCTTCTGTTTTGGGTCCTGGGAACGAAATGTCACATGACGTGATTTTTTCGTCAAATAAAGAACTGGCAAAAGAAGCACATGAAGTATTTAATAAGTTATTGCCTCGGCGTGAATGCAAGTCAAAGATTGCTGACATCGGTAACGCGTCATCCTCCCAGCATTATGCGTCAACTAAAGAGAACTTTGCTGCAAGGAAGCGGTTTCTAAAGTTCAAGGAGAGAGTCATAATCTTGAAGTTTAAAGTTTTCCAGCACCTGTGGAAAGAAGATATGCGCTTGCTATCTATAAAGAAACAGCGTGCAAAATCTCATAAAAAATTTGAATTGAGCATGCGGTCATTGCACAATGGTTACCAGAAGCATCGATCTTCTATCCGTTCGCGCTTTTCTTCACCTGGTAAGCATTGATGTTTCTCCTTTTGCATTTCCATTTTTCCCATTTAGGAAGTTAAGTTAGGGTATGGACCTGAACTGTCTTGGTTTTTCATCTGTTCTTTATTGCATTTTTTTAAATGAAATTTTGGGATTAGCAAACGAAAGAATTTAACAAGATTGGTGTCATTTAACTGTAGAACGTCGGTGGGGTTGGGCAGGAAAACTAGTCCTCATTGAATAAAAAACACCACCATTGCTTTGTCTTGTGAAGAAGCAATCTTCCTATGTATATACTCTTCTAGTATATCATATGTGGCATCTTCTGAAATATATTCTTGGTTGAAATGTTCGTTCGCTATCATGTAAAAGATTAAAAAAATAATTGTTATTCCATGTAGCTTTTAACATACTGATTTCATTAAGATTGGAAATATAGCTCCCAATTATCAATAAATTGTTTGTTACTTATTTTGTGTAGTCACCAGTTAGACTAGAAATAGCATAACATGCCTGTGATATTCTCTTATTTTATCAGAATAAATTGTTTGTTACTTATTTGTATAGCACCAGTTAGACTTCAAAAAGCATAACATGCCTGTGATATCCTCTCTTACCAGAATTTTTTGAATTCATTTCGCAGCAGGAAGTATAAGTCTGGTACCAACAACTGAAGTTATTAATTTCACAAAGAAGCTACTGGAGGAGTCGCAACCAAAGCTTTATCATGACACTTTGAAGATGCCTGCGCTCATCTTGGACAAGAGAGAGAAGATTGCATCGAGGTTTATCTCTGATAATGGATTGGTTGAAGATCCTTGTGCTGTCGAGAAAGCAAGAGCTATTATGAATCCATGGACACCTGCGGAGAAAGAGATTTTCATGGAGAAATTCGCCATTATAGGGAAGGATTTTAAAAAGATTGCCTCTTTTCTTGATCACAAGACGACTGCTGACTGTGTTGACTTCTACTACAAAAACCACAAGTCTGATTGTTTTGAGAAGAAGAAGAAGCTGGATGTAAGTAAGCAAGAAAAGTCTTGTACCAACAGCAATTATATGATGACGTTGGGGAAAAGATGGAATCGCGAGAGGAATTCTGCTTCCCTTGATATTCTCGGTGCAGCTTCGGCGATCGCTGCTAAAGCAGATAGCAGTATGAGAAACCGCCATGGATCTTCAAGAAGGCTGATTTTGGGAGGGTGTGGCCAATCAAAAGCAGCATGGGGTGATGATGGAATTGCAGAAAGGTCGAGCAGTTTTGACTTTGTTGGGAATGAAAGAGAAACAGCTGCTGCAGATGTCTTAGCTGGTATCTGCGGGTCTGTGTCATCCGAGGCAATGAGTTCTTGTATCACGAGCTCGGCTGATCCTGGAGACAGCTACCGGGACTGGAAGTGCCAGAAAAGTTCCACATTCCGACGGCCGTTCACACCAGATGTTATGCAGAATGGTGATGATGAGACCTGTTCCGACGAGAGTTGTGGAGAAATGGATTCTACTGATTGGACAGATGAGGAAAAGTCTGTCTTCATTCAGGCTGTTTCTTCTTATGGCAGGGATTTTTCGAAGATATCTCACTGTGTTAGGACAAGGTCCCGGGATCAGTGCAAGGTTTTCTTTAGTAAGGCGAGGAAGTGCCTTGGACTTGATCTGATGCATCCCGAACCAGGGAGTGAGAGAATGTCAGTGGGGGATGGGGGAAATGGAAGTGGAAGTGGTTCTGACAATGTGTGTGCTCTAGAAGTGGGCTCGGGAGCTTGCAGCGATAAGTCTGGTTCCAAAATGGACGATGACTTGCCTTTGAAGCCTATGAAGATGAACCACGCTGTATCCGATCCCGCAGAGACCGTCACTTCACAAACTGCATTGATCGGAGCAACCTTGAAAAGCGAGGAACCTGTAGATCATAATTCAGAAAACGTTGGAGGTCCAGAACCTCACGAGTCTGATGGTTCCCAGAGCTGGGGTCGGCCTAATGCTGTTTCCGAGGGTGACAGCAATGTTGTGGTCGGTGTCGATGATCAATCGGAGATGGTACTTGTGAATGAGAGTGAATCTGTGTTGGTCAGTTTGGACTCTGGAAGGAAAGACACGACTGAAGTTGGTGCGGAATCACAGTCTACTTGTGCAGAGCCTGTTAAACCTGTACCTACAGTAGATGCCAATCCTGTTACTGACGAAATGGAGGTTGATGAAAAGAGAAATGCAAGTCCGGCTAGGCAGAGTAGCTCTCTATGGGATGCAAAGTCAGCAGGAATTGCCTCACAGTTTGCTGCTGATGGTTCTAGTTTGGCTTTCTGTCTGAACGGGAACTATCAGAAGCATCCTATATCTCTTGCTTCGGTGTCAGCACAGAGAGAGAACAGTGTGGATTTTCAGGCTAGCAGTGGTGGGTGTCGCGTATCTACTATTTTTAGAGATGAATCTCGAGAGCATCTAACAGGTCTGCCTTTGTTAACCAATGCTGAATCCTCCCAGGTAGCTCTCGGGGGCTTCCCTTCCCAAATGCCAGTTCAGAAGGAGATGCACGGAGTGGTCAGCTGCAGAAATCTCGGTGTAGCTCCGAGCCTCTTGACTTCCGACCGGGCTAGCGCTGACCCGTTTACATCGCACGCTTACTATCTTCAGAAGTGTAGCACTACTTCGAAACCTCCATGTTCAGTCGCCGATTTTCCGCTCGTGTCTCAGAAGATCGAACAAGCGATGATCGAACGCTCAAAAGCCCATTCGCGAAGTTTGTCAGATTCAGAAAACTCGAGCAGAAGGAGCGGAGGTGACGTGAAACTATTTGGCAAGATACTGAGTAATCCCTCGTCGGGGCAGAAGGCAAATGGGAATCATTGCGAGAAAGAAAGAGAAGAAAGAGGAAGCCTCACTCACCACCACCACCACAAGTTAAGCAACAAGTCCTCCACAAACCTAAAATTTTCCAACCTCCACAACACAGACGGAGCTGTCTTTAAGTTCGACCCGAGTAGCTATCTGGGCCTCGAAAACGTTCATATGAGAAGTTATGCTTACTGGGATTCTGCGATCGTACTCGCAGAGTGCCCCAACGGTTTCACCAACTTCACCACCCCCGGTGGGAAAATCGACCATACCACTGATCGAGGCAACGTGTTTCCGGCGAGGGAAATCGGCGGGAGTGAAGGGTTGGTCGATTTCCGGCGAGGCAACGGTGGGAAGGTACAACCATACACGGTAGATATGAGAGAGGCTTTGGCAGGGTTTCAGCACCCGGGGCGGGGAGTTGTCGGGGTGAACATGGTGGGGAGAGGAGGGATTGTGGTCGGCGGGACCGGTGGGGTTTCAGATCCGGTGGCGGCGCTGAAACTCCACTTTGCAAAGACGGCAGAGACTCGCGGAGAGGAGGGAACTAGGGGGACATAGCCATAGTAGTCAGGTCACATGTTGTACTGAGATTGGTTTTCCCAGAACAAGGAAAAGAAAAGAAATGGAGGCCTTTCTTTTTGAAGCAGCAAGTATTCTTTAATAGATTGCTGCTGTGTATTATAGTGTTTTTTTATAATTTTTTTTTTCAATGAAATGATGATAGGCGATAGATGGTTCTCTCGAAGACCAATGTCTTTTTGGTAAAAAAAAAAAAAAAAAAATCTTCTGTTTCTGCTCCGTAGGTGCTTTGTAATATTCTAGCTACTTTGTATTTGTTGTATTTGATGCCAGGGAAAAAAAAATACACAATAATCTGTGAAAGTTGGGGAGAGTTTATTTTAGGTTATTTACACATTTGACGAGGCACCAAATCTAACGTTGATTGAGGATCTATTCTCCGCCTGTTCCCCTAGAGCTTAGATTCTACAAAGCAAACACGTGAATTGCCCATTTTTTATTTTTATTATTACTACTTCCTGCTTTATTCCCTTAAATAAATGGTTGGTTTTGTACAAATTCCCCTACTGCTTAGTCGTACAGTAAGCAAGTCATTACTGACGTGTCCAATATCTGGTAATTAATGTATATTTCGACACTTGCTAGATCTGGTAACTTGCTACGATTGTTTTCTATAAACGTGTAAAATTCTGTAGTCTTTCATCCTCATACTAGAAAACAAAAAAGCTGTCAAGCCGTCATCACCCAGTTTAACATAATCATATTTAAATGGCACTGATTATGGCGACTCATTGAAATGAAGGTCAAATTCGTTCACGTCGAACTACAGGTATACCTATACACACTACATAAATAAAAATTGATCGATGAGGTATTTGCGTGCACGTCTAACTGTGATTTATTATTTTTTATAATTAGAGGAAATTATAGATTCATTCTTCTAAACATTAGACGAAACTTTAAAGCTTTTCTAAAATGAAATACAAAATTCTATCAAAAGTTTGATTACCCGAAAAAAATAAAGGCTGCTTTTGGAGAAACAGACTTCTTCTATGAATCTTTAAACTCTTGAGCTTCTTGGCTTGTTCGGAGATTCTGCGGGAGAGGTGCCACGATTCTGATTACCTATAAGTCACAATGCCATTAGAACTGCATTCAAGGATTTAATGTTCGCTTTTTTACTTCATCAGATTATTACTAAACAAATTCAGAAAAATGACTAGTCACTGGTTTGACAATATTGCTAAGAAAAGACTGCACCCAAGACCATGAAGCTGCAAGGCCCAAGACGTGTAACTGAATCTCGATGGATCTGCTGACCGGGGAAGTTTTAGCCCTAGTCCCTATTTCGTGATGAGAGCGGAATAAATCGACAATATCTGACATGTTTTCCATCCCAACCATCTCCTTCAGGCTCGACTTGAAGTTACGATATCATAAAATCCACATGCGCGGCAAAGACATTTCCGAACTCACGAAGACCATAATGAGTTATTAGTGATGCCACTCAGCCTTGCCAACGAACCAACCACCTTCCAAGCTCTCATGAATGACATCTTCGGCGCTGATCTTCGTAAGTTCTTACTAGTAATTTTCAATGCCATTTTGGTTTATCGTCGATACTTGCACGACCACTTTGGTCACTCGGCCACCATGGTGAAGGCCCTCAACGAGCTCGTATCGTATATGCACCACGAGAAGTCAGTCCAGCTCAAGTACACGTGCAAAATTTGAAGCCATGCTCCATTGGACTGCACCGGTTATCATAGGCAAACGGTGGTGCATTATGGTCCACAGCTTAGACGGATAACTTCCAGTGGAATGAGAACTCGACACGCTGTTCAATTGCCGAAACCCATAATGATGTTTGTGCCCGTTATCAGCTCCCAAAATACAGACGCAATGCAACACCACCGACCCATCGCACACTTTAGCCATGCTGTCACCACGAGGCCAAGCTAAAATTCTTTTTGGAGCGAGAATTGATGGCGATTGTCTTGGAACGACCTTGTTCGCCACAAGTTTACCACCCGATTGGCTCAACGGAGCCTCAGAGTATCTTTGTGAGCGACTCGTTAAACGTGCTCCGTCCTGGGTTGACACGAAGGTGACATTCATAGCTTTGACCATCAGCGCTCCCGATTGTTGGATCACTTTCTGAGGCCCAAGAGTCCCAGGTATTTTCAGATCTTAACGAGGATTGAGATCTAAGAAGAGTAGCAGAGCCTCTCGGAGCCTTCCTTGTACTGTTCTTTGCTTTATATTTTTTCCTCTTGAATATAATATCTAGCTTTTTCCTACTCGGAACATCTTCTATTAAATATTTCATACCTGATCCTTATCAAGTCACATGCACTGTCGTTTAGAAAATTATCAGGCGTACCTCATTAGTTGTAGGGTGAGACAGAGTGACTTGATGAGCATGTAAGCTATAGCCACAATCTCCAGGAAGGGGTTTAGCTGGCCTCAGAAAACCTCTGCACATATATGATTCATAAGATTGAGGTAGAAAAATAAATTATGTAATGAATGCCATTATGTTTGTCCATACTCAGACATTACGAAAACAAGTTATAGAGTTTGAATAATGCATAATGAAGAGAAATTTCTGAAAAGATACCGTGAGCCTCCAGGACCAACATTTCATGCAAGCTTTTATAAGCAGAGCATTTTTGTCAACCAACATTACGAGTTACGATAGTAACGTAGAAACATGATGTCTGTCACTCTGAAATATACTAACCTTAATATGCTATACATGATCACAAGTTGGATCAGCACCCAATCTAATTATATGTGAAAACTTACAATCTAAATCCAATCAATAGTGATTGGAAAAAATTACTACTAATTCTACATGTGTGCACGTTTGTGTTCATCTCAAATTTAGTTCTAAAAACTCATACCCATCTGGTGCAAAACTGTCATCAATATCCACAGATTCACAGTCAAAACGCTGCGGTATTCCACCAACATCGTAAAGAGGGTCACCTGTCAAAATGGAAAAAGACGATTTGTAAACAAAGAAAAAAAAAGGCTGATATAAAAAAGCCAGAGCTGCAATGCAAAAATTATTTTAATTTTTCACATTTTTTTTTTGTTTTTGAAAGAGACCTTTCTTTTCAATTAGTTTTCTACAAAAAATATTTAGTTTTTGCAAGAGACCTTTCTTTTCAATTAGTTTTCCACAAGAAATATTTAGTTTTGGAATGGAACATTTCTATTTCAACAAAGGTACCTTACTAAGACAGATGACAACTATTAGCTAAAACATATTTGTTTTTATTATTATAGTAAGATAATACATAACTCCTTTATGTCTATTAGTTTCTAACATTTGATGAAAAACACATCTATCATGTGACTTTATCCTCTCTTCAACTGAAAGGAACTACATCATAGGATTGTGAAGTTTACCCTTCAGGGGATGTCCAATGAAAGAGAGATGTATACGAATTTGATGTGGTCGGCCCGACTGAATTTCGACCTGACATAGGAACACGATAGGAATAGCTTAGGAGTCTAATGAGTATCCCAAAGAACAAAACACACAAAAATCCTTATTTAAACTATATCTTGAAGCAGCATTATAAATCTCAGGTTGTGTTATCTAAAGGAATCTACACACTGAGCCAATATGATGAATTAGCGCCATTTATAGTACAGTGTCATGGGAATGGCAACATTTATGTTAAAATTTATATTCGTTGCCAATATTATGGTGTTATAGGAGTTCTTAAAACTTTGTTATGCCTTGAATTACTCTACTGAAGCATCTGCAGAGTGTTCTCAGATCTCATTAACAAATCGTAGTAATTAGAAAATTAAAGTATCATCTGGAGCACCTGAACCAGCGTACAGTTTTTGTCTGCATCTCTCTCTAGGACTTCAATTTTGCTAAGAGCTTGTTTTCCTGGACAGAGACAAAAAAAAAAAAGGAAAACGTACGCATGATTCATCATTTGAGCAAATATAATCCTTATAAGCAAACACGAGGTTTTTAAAATAATAGTGCAGAATCATGGACTAGCAAGTGCTACAGAAACGGAAAATAATTGAAAGAGATAAATATATGGAAGTAACCTGAGGAAGAAGCGACATACAATCCTTTTGCGACACCGGGATACTGTACTATTCCTATTGGCTGGTCAACGACAACCTGGTGCATTTTTTTCATAATCATAATCAGAAAACAAATTATGAGTCATGCACAAGAAATTTACCATCTTTATGGATCATCAAATATCTACTTAGGAATGGAGATAGCATTAATAGCTTGTGACAAGAAGGGGCAGTATGTAGATAATCACTACTCAGGGCCAAACACTTTACCTTATCATCACAGACTATTCCCGTTACGAGTGCTCGATAAACCTTTATAATTTTTCTTGTTGCCTTGTGTTCCTTACTGGTTTGACTGATTTATTGAAGATTAAGGAGCCAAAGTTATCAAAATGAATAAACAAACTAAGCAGTTCAATTAAAAACTACAGGCTTTGTAAGAGTAGTCGGATTTAAGGTAATCAAGCACCAATTGCCAATTCAAATCTCATCATAAATATTTTTATACCGGACATCTTTCTTTTACCTTCGATCTCCAATACAAGAAGTCCCATCAGCAAAATATGCTGCAAGTTGACTTTTGGAAGATTTGGTCTTTGCACAAAGCAAAATCCCTAAAATAAAATTTTAAACAAGTTAAGAAAGCTTAAGAATTGCCAAATAAATTAGTCTCATTGTTTCAGTATCTAAGCATATCTTTATTACGATAGCTGTTCGGATTATATGTTATCATAGGACAAAAATTGATAATCTCCTACAGACAAGCAAAGCTTCACAATGGTTATAATAATCACATAATTTCTTTGTCAAGCGAAAAAAAACTGATCAAATCACCTGATGTACCCCTTCCAAGCCGGTGAACTGGAGCGTTATGTTGAGAAGAGCTCTGCTTGGTTGCCCGCCATTGGAGCTGCATTAGAACTGTCCGTTGCTGAAAAAGACCTCCAGGTAACACTTGTAGTCCAGATGGCTTATTAAGAGCAATCTGAAACGGGAAAGAGAAAAATCATGACTGGCACCAAAAAGAAGCATTTTCAGAATAGAACATGTTTTCCTACTGATAGAATTATTAAAAGCCGAAAGAAAGAAAAAAAAAAATCTAAAACTACAAAATATAGATTTCAGGATGTTACCATATCATCATCTTCATAAAGAACTTCGAGCATGTATGGAGCATCGGGCTCCCTCCAGGGAAGCCTGTGATATCCGAGCTTCGAACTAGTCCTAAAATTTACAAATTCTCAGAAACGTTAACGAATTATAATATTTCCTGGATTGTACAAGTCAAATTTAATGTCCATTAACAGACAACCTGAGGATTGTGTCAGGACACCTAACAACACCACCATCTACTGTTATCTGCAAATTAAATCGTTGTCGGAATCATGCAACGCCACGTTTCCAATACCGAGAAATGTTCTGCTTTTCAGTCCTTTTATGATACCTGCCCGTTCACAATTCGCTGCAACCAACTGCTCATCAATCAGACCAAGATGGAAAAAATATGAACACACTGAATATAATAGCGTTAGTTGCTTGTCCAACACTCCTTTCTCTCTTAGCAATATTCTTAAAAAAAAAAAAAAAAAGATAAATATCAATTTCCTGGTTAATAGTCATCGAATTGAACTTTGAAATAAATCTCTACATTGGCTTTCTGAAATGAAATTGATACCATTTAATCAAATTTCAATATGCTCGATTTAGAGAATCAAAAGAGAACAATAGTAGAATTTGAGAAAACCAACCCTTGTAGTGGAGCTGAATTCTTGTACTTCCTTGAGTAAAACGCGATCAGCGTCGAATCTGTAAATATTCACAAAGCACTGAATTGCCACGTATAAAAATCCAATACACAAGATATCGAAAAAAGAAGGAAAAAAAATCAGATTTTCAAGGCTTTTCTTTCTCTTGCGAGAAGAGCAGAAACGGGAGAGAGACCTGAATCGGAGGGACGAACGACGTCGTTGTAGGTCAAGCCTTCATTAAGATCTGGCCATGGCAATCCGAATCTCGCAACACTATTACCTCCAGAAGTTGAGTTCGACATTTCCGTACGAAAATGAGCATTAAGAAACAAAACCTGAAGTTGTGGCAACTTACAAGCGACAACTAAACTGGGTACGGAGATAAATATATTTATTTCTTTTTTTTTTGAAAAATTTAATTTGCATTGGTCAGTCCGGGGACTGAAGGCCGTAAACAGCGTCGCGATAGGTGATCATTGAATCTGGATCGTGGATTAAGATTATACCGAGAAGTCTTTGTTCTCTTCTGAATGTTCGTCGTATGAAACTTTAGGTTGGATATTTAATGACCATATTGATGATTTTTGTAAGTATAATTAAATATTTAATCGAACTCTTATCATTATTATTTATTTATTTATTTGTCACAAACGTATACAAAACTTAGTAAAGATTAATGAAATCTTAATATCAAATCATGTCAAAATAACTATAAATTTGTAAAATAAAAAATATCAGAAACGATTCTCACCCTCAATTCCCCTCCCCCCCCCCCCCCCGGATAACTGCTAGGTCTGTCATAAATGATAACTTCCATCTAGCGCACCCATATTTATATGGTGAAGATAATTGTTACAACGTTGTTTTGCTACCAAAAATGGCAACAAGTACTTCGGAATACAAACTTCAAAGTTCCTCCACTGGAGACTAAAGCTCGTTATTTGGAACTCGGAAAATGGGACTCTCGGAATCGTAAAAAATGGTACCGAGAAATCTCGAAACCATTTTTCACGGTACCGAGATTTCCCGGTATCATATTTCGCGGTTCTCGGATTCCCATATTTATTTATTTTTTATTTTATTTTAATTATGGATGATAATTTAGAGATGATGGAGTGTTGCATATAAACAAGTGAATGAATAATACAATAGTCTGGTAGGACTTATATAGTCATATAACCGAAAAACCCTAAATACAAAGATTACTAAAATACCCTTACACAATAATAATAATACTAATACGCTAATATCCCCCCGCAAACTCACGATGCTCGAGCAATAAGCATCGAGAGTTTGTCAGATAAGAAACAGAAACGCGAAGTGGAGTGAGCCTTTGTGAACAGGTCGGCAATCTGAAGAGATGAGGGAACGTAAGGCAATGTGATCGTACCAAGTTGTAAATGATGGTGTGTGACATGACAATCAATCTCAATGTGCTTGGTGCGCTCATGAAATACGGAATTACGGGCAATCTGGATAGCACTCTGATTATCACAATACAATGGCGTAGGATGGCGAATAGTAATTCCCAAATCAGCAAGCAACCACCGCAACCAAACAATCTCACAAGTAGTCGAGGCCATGACACGATACTCAGCTTCTGTAGAAGAGCGAGAAATAACATCTTGCTTTTTACTCTTCCAAGAAATGAGTGAATCACCAAGGAAAATGCAGAACCCAATGGTGGACTTTCGATCCGTAGGATCACCAACCCAATCAGCATCCGAGTAAGCGCGCAACTCTAACGGTGATGAAGAAGGAAACAATAGGCTCTGAAACTGAGTGCCTTGAAGGTACCCGAGGATACGAAGAATAGCAACCCAATGAATTGTAGTAGGAGCAGTGACGAACTGACTAACCACATGGACGGCGTGCGCAATATCTGGACGAGTAACCGTGAGATAGACCAAGCTGCCTACCACAGTACGATATAGGCTAGGATTAGGTAGAGGAGACCCATCTGAAGGAGAGTAGCGAGCATTGCTCTCAAGAGGTGAGCCGTCTTGTTGTCAGTAAGACGTGAGGTCGAAGTACAAAACAAGTGGAACCAAAGACACGCATGGAGGAATAATCAGGTGCGGTTCCAAACAGTTTTTCAAAAGGAGACAAACCTGAGTTGTGAGAGGTCGGGATGCTATTAATGACATGAGCGGCTGTATGAATGCTTCCCCCCATAAAATACTAGGAACCTCGGCTGACAACAAGAGCGATCGAGCTTTTTCAACAAGGTGACGGTGTTTTCTTTCGGCAACACCATTTTGTTGAGGGGTGTCGGTGTATGAGGTTTGACGTATGGTCTCATCAGAAGTAAGTAACTGAGAAAAATCGTTAGAAGTGTATTCACCTCCCAAATCACAACGAAAACATTTAATGATAGCAAAATGTTGTGTTTTAATAAGAGCTCTAAAGTCACGATAAATTCCCAGAAAATCAAATCGACGCTTCATAAGATAAATCCAAGTGTAACGAGTGAAATCATCAATAAATGAGACATAATATCTGTGGGAGTGGATATCGCCCCCTTCCACTAGGCGAGTTGGACCAACTAAGCCCAAAGCAAGTTCAACCCAAAGGGGATGAAGACAATCGTTAGGTCGGCCCAAAGCCCAGTTCGGCCTAAAAATCCCAGGCAAACACTAGTACAAAAAACAGCATTGGGTGCGACTTTTTTCGCACCTAAAGGTCAAAAGTCGCACCCATTGATACCTTTAGGTGCGACTTTGTCGCACCTATCGTCGCACCCATAAGTCAGAAAAGATGTTCGAAAAAGTCCGCGGGAAGACCATTAGGTGCGACTGGTCGCACCCAATGGCCTTCGCGCCAAGTCATTGGGTGCGACCAGTCGCATTAGTCGCACCCGATAGTTGTTTTTAAGATTTTTTTTATTTATTATTTTTATGAATTCTATAATTGTAATCAAATAACTAAATAGTTTATTAATTAGAAAATTCATTAATTAATATTTATAATCATAATAAAAACTAACCATTTGTTGTTCGATTACAATAATTATTATAATGTACGACAAATAATTAAAATAAATGTTTGCCAGTAGTCGTGCAAGAAACACCAGCCAACTGAGCGAGTATGTCTTGCGAAGTCAACTTCTCGGGTTTATTTCGTTTCTCGTGCTTATCTTTGTAGTGATCGTTGCTTTTCCTCAATCGGTGACGCCTTTTTAAGAACCGACGATGGTCGTAGTAGACGATCCTGTTTCTGACTTTTAGGGACGGCGTGTCAAAGTTGCACGTAGGGCAAGCGAGATACCCCTGGCCGCTCCATCCCGATAAATACGATCTAGCCGGAAAATCGTTTATCGTCCAAAGTAACGCGGCACGCAACCGAAACACTTCATCTCTGGCTCCATCACGAACGCGGACTCCATTCTCCCACAGTTCTTTCAACTCTTCAACCACAGGCTGCAAAAAAACGTCCATGTCTTTTCCTGGTGAATGGGGCCCCGGGATCAGAAGCGTTAGCATCAGGTACTCTTTCTTCATGCACAACCAAGGCGGCAAGTTGTACGCCGTAAATACTACAGGCCACATGCTGTATGATAGGCTCATATCCCCAAACGGGTTGAATCCATCCGCAGTTAGCCCAAGCCGCACATTCCGAGGCTCTGCAGCAAAACCTGGGTATCTCTCGTCCAAATTCTTCCACGCGGTACCATCAGCAGGATGTCGTAGAACGCCAGCTTCCCTGACGCGATCTCTTTCGTGCCACTCCATATGAAGCGCCGTGTGTCGAGATGCGTACAGTCGCTTCAATCGATCTTTCAAGGAAAAATATCGCAATATCTTCTGCGGTATCTTCTTACCAGTTGGCTTCCATCTACTCTCGTTACATATCGGACACACGTCGACGTTCGCGAGATGTTTTCGGAATAGGACACAGTCATTAATGCACGCGTCGATCATCTCGTATCCCATGCCAAAACGCTTCAGCTTCGCTTTTGCCTCGTAGTGCTTCTCCGGTATTCGATTACCGACTGGATGAGACTTCCTCAAAAGCTGCAGCAGTTCTGTGAACGACTTGTTCGTCCAATGGTTCGTGACTTTAAGGTGCATCAACTGAACCAAGAATGACAACGACGAAAACTCCTTGCATCCAGGGTACAATTCCGCTTCCAACTCAGCGAACAAGTCTTCCACTTGCTCCTCCGCACGCACATCGCTCGGAGACGGCTCCGTAACACCATCGAAATCCTCGTGATCTCTTATATCCTCCACAGCAGCATGTATTCCTCCTACTCCTCTCTGGGCTGTTTCTCCGATGGGGACTTCTTCAAGATGACCGACGGAACGCACGACCTCGCCATGATGATACCATTCTGTGTAGCCCGGGGTAAACCCTTTGTTTAGCAGATGATGCCTTACAACCCCAATGTCGTGCCATCTCACGTTGTTGCAAGGCTTGCATGGACATCGATATTCGTAATTATCGTTCGGAAATCTTCGTACAGCACGGATAAATTCATTAACTCCGAGTTTATACTGCAAGGACAACCGATTGTTCTCGGTGATCCAATCTCTACTTGGATTGGACATTGATTTCGCTAAACGAAAGAGAAAATTAACAATTATTAATAGTTGTTGCTAAGGGACGAAGACGACTGAAATCGATTACTTATGTTGGCGCTGATGCCGAATAGTGCGGCTTAAGGGTTATTACTAATTAAGGGACGAAGAACTATAAAGGTGAAATTATGAATTTTATTTTATTTGAAGTCGAATTGAAAAAATTAGAGTTTTGAGAATAATTGATTGGAAACTATACCGAAATTTCGGCAGAATTTCCCCTATAATTCTAACAAACCAAAAACCTGCAAACTCATTTAAAAATCATATACAAATCATCCAAAACTATCTTAATAATCAACGAAACCCTAAATCGAACCTCCGTGGCTCGATTACAACAAAAATTCAACAATATCAACTCATCTATCAAACATATGTAAACTAAAACTAAATTATACAATAACTCAACTAAATTCAATTTCATGATTAACAATTGAACAAATAACTTAAATTGTATGATATTAACTTAAAAAATTACTAACTAAATTAATTTCAATTACATAAAACATTTTACCAATTTTACTAATTATATCAAATAATTAATTTCAATTACATAATTAACAATTTTTATAATTGTATCAAATTAATTTCAATTACATAATTAACAATTTTACCAATTATGTCAAATTAATTTCAATTACATAATTAACAATTTTTATAATTATATCAAATTAATTTCGATTTCAAAATTAACAATTTTATCATACTAACTACATTATTAATACATATATACGTATAAAAGAATATTTAATTACCTAATTAATTAACAATTAGACTAATTATACTAATTACAATTAATCTAAAGTAATTAAAAACACAATTAAAAGGACTACGAGAGGCTAACCTGTAAAGTACGGCGAGGCTGCGAGAGGCACGACGGTGCTGCGATGGGGAGTTGAAGCGCGCGGGTCTCGAGCACAGCTTGGCGGGACAGCGGCGGTGCTGCGACTTCTTGGCTGATCGAGAGACTCACGGCCGGACTGAGACTTCTTCGCTGAGAGACTCACGGCCGGACACACATAAACACACCACACACATAAACACACACCACACACATACACAACATACATAAACACACACCACACACATAAACACACACACACATACCTAAACACGCCGAGCTGATAGACTTGATCTTGGCTGAGAGACTCACGGCCGGACTTCGACGGGTCGCGCGAGGAAGAGCGAGGCTTCAACCTGGACGTGGCCGGGCCGAGTGTTTTTCTCTGCAATAGAGCACACGGGAACACACACCACACACATAAACATACACCGGTACATAAACACACACCACACGGCCGGGAACACACATAAACGAACACACACACACATACCTGAGAGACTCACGGCCGGACTTCTTGGCTGAGGCTTCGACGGGTCGCGCCGGTTCAGATCGAGTCTGGCGCGAGGAAGAGCGACGCCGGCCGGTTCAGATCGAGTCTGGCGCGAGGAAGGAGCGGTCCGAGGCTGAGAAGTGGTGGCGGTCGGCGGCTGAGAGAGAGAGCGGTGGCGGTCGGAGGCTGGGAAGAGAGAGAGAGAGAGCGTTGGCGGTCGAAGAGAGAGAGAGCGGTGGCGGTCGAAGAGAGAGAGAGAGAGCGGTGGAAGAGAGAGAGAGAGAGCGGTGGCGGGCGGAGGCGGTCGGTGGCGGCGACAGGGGTGAGAGAGAAGACAAATCGGAGAGAGTGTTTTTTTTTTAACCTAAAAATGGTTTGGCTCGAATAAAATGAAAACCCGAGCGGCTGTAAAATTTATACAGCCTTACACCTTTGGGTGCGACTTAGTCGCACCCAATGACCTGTGTCAGTGGTTTCGGGTGCGACAAAGTCGCACCCATTGCCATTTTCTAAAAAATGGGGGAAGTTTTGGCCGCCGAAAATTTTAGATCATTTAGGTGCGACTTAGTCGCACCTATCACTTTAGATAAAGTATTGGGTGCGACTAAGTCGCACCCAATAGTGGTACCACACTTTTGGGTGCGACTAGTCGCACCCAACGTCAAAAAATTTCGCGAAAATTTCCCAGTGCTTAATTGATTTTTGGGTCCGACTATTCGCACCTGAAAGTCTTATTGGTGCGACTTTTAGGTGCGAATAGTCGCACCCAAAAGTCATCCGCACCGGAAAACTGTTTTTGTAGTAGTGAAAGGCGAGATCGGCCCAAGACAATAGCAAGGAATACTACATCAAAGATCGAATCCTAACTCGAACCGAGCCCATAAATGCTCCTAGACGGTCCCGCCAGTTAATCCAAATGGGTGGTCTCCTAAGAAACGGTCAAATCGCCTAAAGATGAGGATATATGCGAGATTGAAGGATCGAAGACCGGCTCTGCACGTACACTTGTATCGATCTGAAGAGGCAGGAGAATCAGCGAGCTAGCTATAAAAGCTCGTTCCATCTTCATTTGAAGTGGACTGAATATTTTTTCGAAAGATTGCCATATAATTTATGAGTTTATTATTTCATTTCCTGCTCATTCTCGTTCGAATTTTCTATTATTGTAAGTTACATCCAATAATCAATAAAATGAATTTCCTTTCGCTCTATCTATATTTTTACTCATAATACCTATTAATCTCTTTCGGATTTCGGTTCAATCTTCATAATCGGATTCTAAGACCCTCAACTTATATAAATAAATATACGAGATAATTCGAAACAATCTAGTATAGATTGTTGGGACGAGAAATCGGCTCAACAATATCTGGAACCCCCTTTTGTGGACACAAGAAAAGGTCCCCACACATCAGAATGCACAAGATCAAATGGAGCCAGAGATGATGAAATACTGTTTTGAAAAGGTAAAGCGGAAAATTTTGCAAGTTTACAACCACTACAATCAGAAAGATCATGAGAGTTCAAATTACCCAAAACTCTAGTAGATACTAAAAACTTTAAACGAGACGCGAAAACATGACCTAAACGAGAATGCCATAAATAAAAATCAGAAGACGAATGACTCAACCGAAAAGAAGATAAATCCACGGTAGAGGCAGCAACATCCGATACTTTGAGTTCGTCCAAGACATAGAGTCTCCCCTGCCTACGGCCTGTCCCAATCACCTTCTGAGAACGCGGATCCTGAACAAGACAAGAGGAAGAAGAAAAAAAAAAAAGCCAGATTCACACAATTGACTAACAGATACAAGATTTATTGCAAGATTAGGAATATAGTAGACATCATGAAGAGAGACAATAGACGTGACAACAAAACCAACACCTTCCAATGGCATAGGAGTACCATCGGGGGTCATGATAGACAAACTCAAATGTGGAGACAATGAAACAAAAGACGACAAATGGGGAGACATATGGTGTGAGGCATCCGAATCTAGAATCCATAGGGAGGGTATAATACCTGAGGCAGACGATGGTGACAAACCTTTAGAAGATGAGGCAGACATGGCATGAGGCTGCGAGGCAATGAACTGCTGAAACTGCTCTATCATAGACTGGTCCAAGGGTGGGGCAGCAACCGCACTAGTGAACAGAGGAGGGCGTGGTGTCCATGGAGCTTGAGGACGATGGTGGTGTTGTGGTGGTTGTTGTTGTTGTTGCTGCTGTGGTGGTCGTTGTTGCGGCTGCTGCTGCGGTTTTCCTCTGCTCAACAATAATGGACATTGAGCCTTCCAATGACCCTTCTTCTTACAAATAGCACACTCATCTTGGGAGACCTGCACACCCGACTTGCTCATGTGGCCACCAGATGATCTTTGCGGGACAACAAACGCAGAAGGTGGAGTGGGTGACGGAGGCTCCTTATCGATCTTAGAGTTGAGTCGAATCTCTTCGGCCAGCAACTCATTCACTACAGAGTCAACAGATGAAAGGGGACTGCGATGAAGAATCGCCCCACGCAATCCCTCAAAGTCATCACGGAGGGCCATCAGAAACTAAACCAATCGTTGCTCCTCCCGCCTGGCGATGTAAGGTGCGAACACCCGCAAAGCAGATGACTCAGTCAGTGCCAACTGATCCCACAACGAGGACATGGAAGAATAGAATTCCTGTACGCTCATCTGATTCTGTCGCAGCGCCCAGATATCACTCTCCAACTGGTACTGCTTCGCAAAATTGGACTGGGTATATATTCTCTCCTGATGATCCCAAACCTCTTTCGCAGTCTTATACTTAGCCAACAGAGCGCCGATAGAGTGGGTAACCGAATTGTTGATGCAGGTAATTATCTTCGCGTTCTCGGTCTCCCAAACATCAACCAGATTCGCATAGTTCGTTGCCTTCTCATCGATAGGCTTGACTCGGACACCTGTAACATAGCCCCACATAGATTTCCCACGCAAAAATTGTCTCATAACGTAGCTCCAATACGAATAATTTGTACCATCCAATTGAACACCGATCGACTGGAGAGAATCATCTCTACGACCTGCCATCTCGAAAAACGAAAACAGACCCAACCCCCCGAATATCCAAACAACCGTAATTCCTAATCCCAGCACAACCAAAATCAAGGTCACTCAAGGATACGGCTCTGATACCATGATAATTTAGAGATGGTGAAGTATTGCATATAAACAAGTGAATGAATAATACAATAGTCTGGTAGGACTTATATAGCCATACAACCAAAAAACCCTAAATACAAAGATTACTAAAATACCCTTACACAATAATAATAACAAATAATTGGCTACGTAGCCATCTTAAACACGAGCAATTTGGTTTTAGTCAACATTTCGTTAATTTCCCGTAAATAGCCATCTTGCTTATGTGGCATCTTATTAATTGAATTAGTTTTACACATTTGCCCTTATTTATTACGCCTACTAATTGAATTAGGCAGTTTTTTTTTTAATTTTGAATCTAACCGATTTGGAAATATTGTTAACGTGTATTTGGAAATTTTCAGCGTTGAGTTTAGCTAATTAGTTTCTATTTTCGTGGCAATTCATTATGGATAAAATCTGTTAATATATTCTTCATTTATTGATATTATTTGTTTTCATAATTTTAGAACGTCCAAATATTTTCAGATTTTTTTTTAAGTTTATTTACACGAATATACTGTAAATCATCTTTGTATTTACAATGCATTACGATGAAACAATTAGTATTAACTGTAAATCAACGTCGTATTTATAATACTAGATAAGAATTCACCAGAATCAAAATCTCAGTAAATTCACAATCACTGAAACAAATCTCATACACTCAAAACCACCAGCAATTCTGATGAAAAAGAAGAAGAAGAAGAAGAAAAATGAAGGATCATCATAATACAAGAAATCATGTCTTCCTTCCACCAATCCAATCCGATAGGCACAACCCGTTTTCCGTCACCATCGACGAGCGTCAACCGATGTTGTAGAGGGTGGACGAGTGTCGGAGCCGATGTTGCAGAGGGTGGAGCTTCGGCCGATGTTGCAGAGCGTTGATTTTGTTTTTATCGGTTGTGTAGAGATAAAGAGAGAGTATAGATATCTGCATTAATGAAGTTTTAAATGCTCCCTCAATTTGTGCGAGTAGTTATGGCCGAATATTTTGTTTTCTATTTGAATTAATGGGCTGAAAATAATGAGCGAAAATTTGGATAGAGTTATTTGAGGTCATTCACGTCTTTTAACATGCTGTAAATAGATAACTGTGGCTATTTACAGGAAGTTAACAGAAAGTTGGCTAAAACTAAAACCCTTATAACACTGTGGTTATATACCTATATAACCCTAATAATAATAATACTAATACGCTAATAATGGATACATTTAAAAAAAATTCCTATATTTTCAATAAAAAATACAATTTTAAAAATATGGTACTAAATTGTGTTAAACAGAGATCCCAATTCCGTCTCATTTCCCGGATGGTTCTGGAACAAAAGTCGTAGTACACATTTCATAATACGATTTTTTTTCATTTCCGTTATGGTACAAATAATACGGGAAATGGAATCTCGCGGCATCTCATATGGCCAACTTTAATTGAGCCCTTCATTCTCCATTGCAGCCTCATAATAACCACTACTTTGGCACCCACTTTTGCATCCATTTTTGTGATGTGATGCTCCCTTTTGACGTGTTTCGGTGTCCCATTCGACTCCTATTTTGGCGTATACCTGACAAGTGAGTTTTATACACATTATTTATGTACTTTCAAACTTGAATCGCATTAATTTCTCGAGTATTTTCTTTAATTTTTCAAGAGTTTTAGTAAGCTACAATGTTGGAGCTTAAATCACCAATTTTGGGACGTTTCGGAGCTATAGAACAAGTTAGAGCGAAACAAGTAAAGTGGCATAATTTTCTTCCTGCTTTCAGATTTTGAATGAAAGAATTTGAACGCTTTCACTACAATAGCAAATAGAATGTTGTTACGTTGTTTTATTGGCTTTATTTTTTAGTGCAAGTGGTATGGAAAGATGTCGAGAGTTATGTTTCCACTTCTGGATTGACATCTTTCCTCGTGTGTGCAGACATTATTTCAGGCAAGTTTCCAGTTTCGACAGATTGCTTCGCTGGTGACTTATTGCTGAGTTATTGCCTTGCTGCTGTCTTCATTACAAGATATCTGCCTCGCTGGAGCCTTCATTGCAAGATTTCCTCCGCTGCTATCTTCATTGCCGAATATTCACTTTGATGGAGTCTTTACTTTGTGATATTCGCTTGAGGCCGGGTAAGGAAACCCGAGATATCTTCCAGGATTGTCCAACTGCTATAAAAGCCATGCGCTCTCCCTTAGCAGCCTTGACACTTTTGATCAAACACTCAGAGCTCTTAGACGTGCAAGACCGGCGGACTGGGAGGCTGTGTGTTTTGGTTTTAAGTGGTGTATTCTCTCAAACACTATTCCACAGATTGAGTGTATGTGAGAGTTGGGTTCTTGTGCTTTTCGTGATTGAAGGTTCACGTACAACTGAAGACTGAAGGTCATCCGAGCCAGGAGGTTGCTCGAAGAGTGGAATTGAGACGGAGCTCAAATTCAGGGGGAGTCCCTGTCTAGGTGATCACTGGTAGTAATAGTCTCTTGGTTTGATTGATTTGTTGATTGTAATCAGATATAACCTTGTGTGTACTATTGACTACAAGATAGTGAAAATCCTTTCCACTGGCAGCGTGCCCCCAGATGTAGGTGTGATTCACCGAACTGGGTAACCATATCCTGTGTACTTTATTTTCTGCACTTTTTGTTGTTTATCCATATATGTGTTCAAGCAAGTTGTCGGACACATTGTCAACACATTGTGTGCGACATCTTGCCATTGCAACTAATCAGAATTTCAATTGGTATCAGAGCAGGCACCTTGATCTCTTAGGTGGTTTCCTGTATTTTCTTTCTGATTGCCTATTATGGATAGTTCCCGAGAAGGAGGTTCTGTCAATCGTCCTCCAGTACTCGACGGAACCAACTATGGATATTGGAAGGCACGCATGACCGCCTTTTTGAAGTCCCTGGATAGTCGAACATGGAAAGCTGTGATACATGGGTGGGAAGCTCCTGTGACTACTGATGACAAAGGAGCCCGTACTGGAACAAAGCCGGAAAAAGACTGGACCCCCACTGAGGATGAGGCGGCCCTTGGTAACTCCCGTGCTCTCAATGCTATATTTAATGGTGTTGATAAAGATGTTTTCAGGTTGATAAATACTTGCACTACTGCCAAAGAGGCCTGGGAAATCCTTGCTGTTGCCTATGAGGGAACTACAAAGGTCCGGGAACAAAAACTTCAGTACCTCACCACCAATTTTGAAGCCCTCACGATGCTAGAGGACGAAACTGTCGCTGAGTTCAACGTTCGCATTCGTGATCTCGCCAATGAATCATATTCTCTCGGAAAACCTATGACCGATGAAGATCTTGTTCGAAAAACCCTGAGAGCTTTGAGCTCTAGGTTCAAGATGAAAATCACGGCCATTGAGGAAGTTCATGACCTAAAGACGTTGAAATTCGACGAGCTAATGGGATCTCTCATGACATTTGAGCTCTCTCTTCCTAAGGTGGAAAAGAAACAAAGAGGGATGGCCCTCAAAAGTTCTGTTCATGAACCAAGGGATCAGGTATATTCAGACTCTGACAATGACATTGATGATACTATTGCTATGCTTGCAAAAAACTATGGCAGGGTCATGAAAAGACTCAACCAGATGAATGGGAAAAATGTCTCACAAGATGTCAAGGACAATTTCCAACAACGTTTCCAGAAAAATACTTATCCTCATAGGAATAGTAAAAGTGGTGAACGATCTGGGAAAGGCAAATGCATTCAGTGCCACGAGTGTGAAGGTTTTGGACATATTCAGAAGGAGTGTCCCAACTTCCTCAAGAAACAGAAAAAGGGATACAACGCTACTCTTTCGGATGAAGAAGATGAAGAGAGCGACTCAGATCAGATAAGTAATTTTGTAGCCTTTACTGCTTCTGTCCATACTCATGAGTCTACTAATGAATTTGGTGAATGCTCTCAGAAATATGTTCTTGATGATGAACTATCTGACGATGCTATGAATGAAGCCTACAATACCCTTCATACCAAATGGGTTGAGGAATCCCAGATTCTAGACAAACAGAGTGCTCTCATCCTTACCCTGACTGAAGATAAGGCAAGGCTTCTGGAGACTATTGTGGATCTGAAGAAGGATGTCAGTCGTCTGAATGGCGAACTCGAGCACATGACTAAAACTGTTAGAATGCTGAATTCTGGAACTGTCAGTCTTGACAAAATCCTCACCATCGGCAAACCCGCGAAGAACATGAAGGGACTTGGATATACCCATGGAGCTTCATCATCCCAGACTACATTCGTTCCTCAAAAGCAGACTAGTCAGATGTCGCGAAACTTGCCTCAACCATCTGGTAACAACAAATCTCATGACATTTCTCGATATCATCAATTTGGACCAAACAGGTCTCCTGTCAACAGACCTCGTTGGGTATGCCATTATTGTGGAAGAAAGGGACATATCCGTCCTTTATGCTATCGTTTGTATGAGAGGAATTTCCGTCAGCACAGGTCCATCCACAGAAATGTCTCTTCTCATCAACAACCTGCTACTCGGTTGGAATGGAGAGTGAAAAATGCCTCTTATCGTGCCAATATTGCCTACACCTCTCTGAGTGCTTCCACCGGGAATGACTGGTACTTCGACAGTGGCTGCTCTCGCCACATGACTGGGGATCACACCTTCCTGACCAACGTAAAACCTTACTCCAACTGCCATGTTACCTTTGGAGATGGAGTCAAAGCCAAAATTGTGGGTAAATGTCAATTAAACTATCCTGGTATGTCTTGTTTGACTGAGGCTTTGTTGGTAGAAGGACTTACTGCTAATCTTATTAGTATTAGTCAACTTTGTGATCTGAATTTGCATGTCAACTTTACTCGTGATAAGTGTGTGGTGATTAATGAAGACCAGGATGAACTTATGCGAGGAAACAGATCTCGTGACAACTGCTATATGTGGTCCCCCGTACCAACCAGCAATTGTCTCTTGACCAAAGTTGACGAAACCAAGCTGTGGCATCAAAAGCTTGGTCATCTAAATCTCAGAAGTATGCAGAAAATTGTCTCTGAGAATGCTATCATCGGTGTCCCAAACCTGAAGATTGTCGAAGGAAAAATTTGTGGTGAGTGCCAGATTGGGAAACAGGTCAAGAAGTCCCACAAGATGGTGCAACATCTTACCACATCTCGAGTTCTGGAACTTCTCCACATGGATCTGATGGGACCGATGCAGGTCGAGAGCCTTGGAGGGAAGAGATATGTGTTCGTCTGTGTGGATGACTTCTCCAGGTACACTTGGGTTGATTTTATTCGTGAGAAATCTGACACTTTTGCTGTTTTTGAAGCTCTATGTAAGAAGGTTCAGAGAGAAAAAGGAGAGAGCATAGGCAAAGTGATCAGAATCCGGAGTGATCATGGGAGAGAATTTGATAACATAAGCTTTGCTAAGTTTTGTACTGAAGAAGGGATAGCACATGAGTTCTCTGCTCCTATCACACCTCAACAAAATGGAATTGTTGAAAGGAAAAATCGAACCCTTCAGGAGATGGCTAGAGTAATGATGTTGGCCAAGAATATTCCACCACATTTCTGGGCTGAAGCTCTTAATACTGCCTGCCATATTCACAATAGAGTTACTATTTGTCCAAGTACTTCCAGCACTCATTATGAAATATGGAGGGGGAGAAAGCCAAATGTGAAATACTTCCATGTCTTTGGTTCGGTGTGTTATATTCTTGCTGACAGGGATCCACGGCGTAAATTTGACCCGAAAAGTGATGAAGGTATATTTCTTGGATACTCTAGAAATAGTCGTGCATACCGTGTTTTTAACAAACGCACTAAGACTATAATGGAATCGATAAATGTGGTGATAAATGATGATGATCATGATGTTACTAACAGTCCTAATGATGAGGACGAAGTTTTTCCTAGTAACCCAGATGTCAGGACAGATGCTGATAACCCTTTGGACGACATCTCCACTGGAAATCCAAATGTCAGGACTGATGCTGATGACAAAGTTAGCGACATTGTTCCAGATGAAGGATCCCCTCCTGAGACTGAACAGAGAATCCCTTCTCGAAGAATTCAGAAAAATCATCCTGCTCATGAGGTAATTGGCGAAATCAGTGAAGGAATAAAGACTCGTCCAAAACCTCCTGTTAACTACCGGGAAATGATTGGTAATCTCTGCTTTGTCTCTAAGATTGAACCAAAAAATGTTAATGAGGCTATTGATGATGAATACTGGGTTAATGCTATGCAAGAAGAACTGGTTCAGTTTGAAAGAAACGAAGTCTGGGAGCTGGTCCCTAAGCCTGACAATGTAAATGTCATTGGGACTAAGTGGATTTTTAAGAATAAATCTGATGAACATGGTAATATAACTCGGAACAAAGCTAGACTTGTGGCGCATGGCTATTCACAGGTGGAAGGCGTAGATTTTGATGAAACCTTTGCCCCTGTTGCAAGACTTGAAGCTATCAGACTTTTGCTTGGCATTTCGTGTCACCTGCAATTCAAGCTCTATTAGATGGATGTTAAGAGTGCTTTCCTCAATGGGTACCTGAATGAGGAAGTTTATGTAGCTCAACCAAAAGGGTTTACAGATCCCAGCTCTCCACAACATGTCTACAAACTCAGAAAAGCTCTCTATGGCCTTAAGCAGGCTCCTCGTGCGTGGTATGAAAGACTGACCCAATTTCTTGTGCAGAATGGGTATACCCGAGGTGGCGTTGACAAGACCTTGTTCGTGAAAAAGGAGAATGACAATCTCATGATAGCTCAGATTTATGTTGACGACATCGTCTTCGGAGGAATGTCAAACAAGATGGTGGCTCCTTTTGTTCGACAAATGCAATCAGAGTTTGAGATGAGTATGGTCGGCGAGTTAAACTATTTTCTGGGCTTTCAGATCAAACAAATGAGTGATGGTATCTTCATTTCCCAAAGTAAGTATGCCAAAAACTTGGTGAAGAAGTTTGGCCTGGAGAAATCCTCCCACAAGCGGACCCCTGCCGCTACTCACATCAAACTCACTAAGGATGAGCATGGAGAATCTGTTGATCAAAGCCTCTACAGGAGTATTATTGGCAGTCTTCTTTATCTCACTGCCAGCCGACCAGACATAGCCTACTCAGTAGGTGTATGTGCGCGCTATCAAGCCAATCCCAAAGCTAGCCATCTGGCTCAAGCTAAGCGAATCATAAGGTACATCTCAGGAACTGCTGATTTTGGTTTACTGTATACCTATGATACTTCTTCTACGCTTGTGGGATACTGTGATGCTGACTGGGCAGGTAGCACGGTTGATAGAAAGAGTACTTCTGGTGGATGTTTCTATCTTGGAAACAATCTCATCTCCTGGTTCAGCAAGAAGCAAAATTGTGTTTCCTTGTCCACAGCTGAGGCTGAATACATCGCTGCTGGGAGTAGTTGCACTCAGCTCCTCTGGATGAAGCAGATGCTAGCTGAGTATGATGTTGGACAAGATGTCATGACATTATTCTGCGACAACATTAGCGCCATCAACATCTCAAAGAATCCTGTTCAACACAGTAAGACCAAACATATTGAGATTAGACATCATTTTATTCGAGATCTTGTGGAAGAAAAGAAGATCAAACTCGAATACATTCACACCGAGAAACAGCTTGCAGACATTTTCACCAAGGCTTTGGATGCTAACCGATTTGAAAATCTCAGATCTTCTCTTGGGTTATGTGTTATTGATCAATAGCAATTACTGTTTATCGAAGGATTTTTTGGTCTTAACTTTTGCGCTAATCCTTCGCTGACTCTTGTTCGTGTCACTCTTGTGTTCTTTCTCTCATGGGCCCATGTATCTGATTGGCCCATTCGACTGGTTTGCCGGGCTAAAATGCCAATTGTTGTCTATCTGGGCCTAAGAACGATCAAGGCCCACTTGAAGTCGCGACGTCGTTTTTCTCCTTGCCATGATCTCGCTCATGCAGACGGTTACTCTCCCAAGAAAGAAATGGAAGTTATTTCCTGTTTGAATTTCGAAATTTCCTATTCTTCTTCGGCGCTCTTAAGATTTGTTTCCCGAATTTGCTTTCTTACCCATTTTGACAGTTATCTTTGTGGCAGCTTCCCTAAAATCTTATTCAAAATGGTTGGGACAAGAAGTGGGATCAGTACTACCACTTCTTCAGAGAAAGCCACGATGAAGAAGAAACATGTCGCCACAAAGAAACCTGGGGCTGAGAGTAACATGCATGGTGTCCGGGTTCGAGGTCTGAAACCCAGCATACGCGCCGATGGTCAGGCCGGAGGTGCGAACGCTGGGTCATCGGTTCCTCCTAAGAACCCATCTCTCTCTGCCGCCAGAAGCGCTATTCTGAAGAAAGCTGCTCTTTCCATCGCCGATATCACATGAGAAGCAAGCTCCAGCAGTTCCTCCTCTAAAAAGGGACAAAACGAAGCTGATCGCGAAGAAGAAGTAAGGTCTGGAGAGTCCCCTATCGAGAGCCCCCATAAGATTGTTCGAGGTAACCCTAAAGCTCCTAATATCCCTGATGGTAGTTCTAGGGATAAGAATTCGCGTCCTGATGTTCATGAACCTTCACCTGAGGATGTCATTGGAGGGATGATAGGCCTCAATAAAGATGTCACGAAAGATGTGCCCACATCTTCCCTGGGGCTAAAGAGGAAGGGAGACCAGGTTCAGGAGGCTGCAGAGGACATTCTCGCTTCTCTGAAGAAGAAGACTCAGAGAGATGAGGATGTGTGCTTGGCCACTCTTCTGTCTGAGAAGAGGAAGAAGAAGAAGTCTCCAGAAGAAAGCTCTTCGGCTGTCCCCATCCCGGCTCAGAAAAAGAAAAAGAAAAAGATGGGCATGATCAAGAAACGGGTGAAGAAGACGGCTCAGACTCCCCTGTCTCCCGTCGTTGAGGATCAGGTGATTGAAGAAGAAGAAGACTCTGTTATCCCTGTTGGATTGGGAAACAAGAGATCTGTAGGAGGCCAAAAGCTGCCAAAGAATATCCCTGCTGCTCCCATGGATAATGTCTCCTTCCACAGAGAAGACGGTGTTCTCAAGTGGAGATATGTCTATCATCGCGCCATTTTTCCTGAAAAGGAATTGTCCTCTGAGGCGCTGAAAATTGATGCCATTATGGAGCTTCTTCACGACGCCGAGATGCTGAGGACTGTCACTGGCATTGGTGTTTTCTATCCGGCGCTGGTTAAAGAGTTCATTGTTAATCTCTCTTCTTCCTTTGATTCCCCAGAAGACCCAGAGTTCAGGAAGGTCTTTGTCAGAGGTCACTGTTTTGAAGTCTCTCCTGATGTGATCAACAATTTTTTGGGCCGTGGGAAGATCATCACAGCTGATCGAGTTCCTTCTCTAGACGTCATCGTGCAAGAAATTACTGGTGATGAGACCAAGGTCTGGCCCTCAAAGGGAACTTTGCCCTCTGCCGAGCTCACTGTCAAGTACTCTGTCCTATATCGCATTGGCATCGCCAACTGGGCTCCCTCCTCTCATGGGTCCAGCATCACTGCAGATCTCGCTCGGCTCATATTTCAGATAGGTACTCGCTCCTCTTTCGACTTTGGTGATTTTGTCTTTGATCACTTGGCAAAACATGCCAAGTCTTTTGCAGTAAAGCTTCCCATCGGTTTTCCCTCTCTTATCACTGGGATTCTGCTTGATCAAAACAAGAACATCTTGAGGAGTTCTGATGTGGTGGGTAAGCGTCCTGGTGCCATTTCCTTCAGTCCCAAATTATTTGAAGGGAAACATGTTCAGGATCTTGTCAGACCTTCTGGCAAGACATCTGACGCACCTGTGAACAAACTTCACTTGAGTTCCATGTCTGAAGATGTTCAGAGAAACGTGGTAAAGGAACTCCTTGAAGAGGTTGAGATTCTGAAAAAGACCATCGAGACTCTCTCTTCCAGTAAAGTCAAGTGTGAAGCTCTTCTCAAAGACCTTACTACCCCGAGCGTTGCCACCTCTTCTCAGCCAAGTCCAGCCGCTGGGTCTCATGTCTCTGAAGCCATTGAAGACTCTGTTTCTGAAGATGATGTGTATGTCTCTGAGAATGATCAGGATACTGTTGGTTGATTCGTTTCTGGTCTGTAATATTCTCTTTTCTAGACATCTTTTGCTACTTTTCCTTTGTGCTTCAGACTGATATGTTTCGTTTTGGATGCTTTGTAAGACAGCTTTATCGTACTTTTTTCTGTTGAATGATATGCTGTTTTTCCCTAGTTCTCATTCCCTTTTCAGGCTGTTGTTCCTCCCTCTGTGTTGGTCGTTCCTTGCCTTTGGTATCTTTTTGAGGCAATCAGGGGGAGAGGCGTCATGAGGTCATTTATTTGACTCTCTTTCTGGTTATGACGCTTGTATGAGAACTGGTCCTGGATGTGCTTGCCTAAAAAATAGCCAAAGGGGGAGATTGTTGTTACGTTGTTTTATTGGCTTTATTTTTTAGTGCAAGTGGTATGGAAAGATGTCGAGAGTTATGTTTCCACTTCTGGATTGACATCTTTCCTCGTGTGTGCAGACAGTATTTCAGGCAAGTTTCCAGTTTCGACAGATTGCTTCGCTGGTGACTTATTGCTGAGTTATTGCCTTGCTGCTGTCTTCATTACAAGATATCTGCCTCGCTGGAGCCTTCATTGCAAGATTTCCTCCGCTGCTATCTTCATTGCTCGAATATTCACTTTGATGGAGTCTTTACTTTGTGATATTCGCTTGAGGCCGGGTAAGGAAACCCGAGATATCTTCCAGGATTGTCCAACTGCTATAAAAGCCATGCGCTCTCCCTTAGCAGCCTTGACACTTTTGATCAAACACTCAGAGCTCTTAGACGTGCAAGACCGGCAGACTGGGAGGCTGTGTGTTTTGGTTTTAAGTGGTGTATTCTCTCAAACACTATTCCACAGATTGAGTGTATGTGAGAGTTGGGTTCTTGTGCTTTTCGTGATTGAAGGTTCACGTACAACTGAAGACTGAAGGTCATCCGAGCCAGGAGGTTGCTCGAAGAGTGGAATTGAGACGGAGCTCAAAGTCAGGGGGAGTCCCTGTCTAGGTGATCACTGGTAGTAATAGTCTCTAGGTTTTATTGATTTGTTGATTGTAATCAGATATAACCTTGTGTGTACTATTGACTACAAGATAGTGAAAATCCTTTCCACTGGCAGCGTGCCCCCAGATGTAGGTGTGATTCACCGAACTGGGTAACCATATCCTGTGTACTTTATTTTCTGCACTTTTTGTTGTTTATCCATATCTGTGTTCAAGCAAGTTGTCGGACACATTGTCAACACATTGTGTGCGACATCTTGCCATTGCAACTAATCAGAATTTCATAGAACATAAGCATTCCAAAAATTAGTTATTTGCAAGAAATCGAACATCAAGGTAGATTAGGAAGTCATGACTCATTCAATCAACATATGAATCTGAAATCACCATAATGTACAAACTTAGACTTTTATTTTCCACATCTTATCATCAGATTGGGTTTTATATTGGTTTTATATAGATTGAGTTTTAATTTCCACATCTTCATCCTCTTCATCCTTTTTCTTTTTCTCCTTATTGTCTCTATATTTTATTGCTTATGGCTTATTTATTTGTTTTGGTCGTTATGTCTTTGCATTTGCATTGTGAACTAAATTTTTACTGGGCCTAGTAACCAGAATTTATGTTAGTTTATCATTCCTTAATGATACTAGTCTTGTCTTGCTTTCTGTTATAGGACTTCTTGATTTTAACTAGGGAAAATATCAACAGTATACCTTGTGTTTAATCGAAATATACGAGTTTTACTTTAAGTTTCCAGAAATACCAGACATATTCCTTCAGTTTAATATAATTGACATATATCTCCCTTACAAATATGTTATATTACAAATATCACCCTTTTTGTTTATTTTTTACAAAAAAAAAAAAAAATTGAACTCCCCAAAATATCCTTAATGAAATAACTTTTTATTTTCTATTCTATGTACAAAAAAATTAAGTTAAAAAATTTCTTTATAAAAAGTTAAGGATTTTTTTTATAAAGAGCTTTTGATTTTTTAAATAAAATGGGAAATAAATATTTATTCTATTAAGGGTATTTTGGGGAGTTCAAATTATTTTTTTTGTACAAAATAAACGAAAATGGTGATATTTGTAATTTAACATCTTTTTAGGGGAGGTATATGTCATTTATATTAAACTAAATGGATATGTATGATATTTCTAGAAATTGAAGGGATAAATCTCGCATTTCGATTAAACACGAGAGATACTCTTGATATTTTCTCTTTCAATTATTCCAAGCCTCCCTCCCTCTACTAGTCCCTATTTTGAGGAACCATATTATTTACTCCAGTATATTTAAAAGAGAAACTACCTCAAGTACTATCATTTCATAACATTTTTCTCATTTCCCACCAAAACCATAATTTGGACAAATATACTAGTTGGTCAAGTGTGTAAATACTCTTTTGCCCTCTCTTTATTTTTTTTCTCTCTCTTTTCCCATCTCTCTTTGTCTTCTTCACGTACTTTTAAAAAAACCAACCCAAAATCATCATCTTCTTCTTTTTCTGCCCAAATCCATCGCCTCCGGTCCTTCTCCGTCCCCTCGAATTCGCGGTGGCCGAGGTACAAGGCTTCTTGGTGAAGCTTCCCGATTCTCGATTGGATCCTCTCGTTCATGAAATCGATTCTGGTCACAAAGATAAAGGGCGATCTCGAAGATGAGAAGAATGAGATAGAGCCAGAGGAAGAGCTTCAGGAAGGATCAAAAGTGTAGAAAATTATATTCGTGTATTATTAGTTAGATTAATTAGCGGTTTATTTACTAAATATTAGATAAGCATTAGCGATTAGTTATTTCCTATTTTATAGGCTAAAGTATTTCTTAAGTTGTTATTTTATCTCACTATAAATGTAGATGTCGTACGGCTTGATATGAAATACGAAAAGTATTTTCTCCAAACTTACATGGTATCAGAGCTATAGGTTTCATCATCACGATGGAAAACAATAGCCCTAAAGCTTCCCAGTCACAAAATGTCTCTTTTCCTACTACACAAACTAGCCATATAGTAAACCAACAATCTTCTGTTCATTCGTCTATGCTCATCTATGGCCATAGATTGAATGAAAAGAATTATTTAGAGTGGTCTCAATCTGTCAAGCTAGCAGTCGATGGAAGGGGAAAGCTGGGATATGTAACCGGAGAAATCAAAGAAAAACAAAGCAGCGAAGATGGCTACAGTACCTGGAGGTCAGAAAATTCTTTGGTGACAGCCTGGCTCCTCAGTTCAATGGATGCATCAATCGCCAAGCCCCACATGTTCATGAAGACATCAAAGGAGGTGTGGGATTCCATCAGAGAAACATACTCAGATCTTGAGAATTCTTCTCAGATCTTTGAGTTGAAGACGATGCTGTGGCAATCAAAACAAGGAAATAGAGATGTCACGACTCATTACAATGAGATGATGTCTCTATGGCAGGAACTTGACCGGTGTCATGACGACAAATGGGAAAGCGCAAAGGACCTGGCCAGGCACAAGAAGAGATAGGAGAATGGCAGAGTCTACATGTTCCTAGCAGGAGTCAATCAGAGTTTGGATGATGTGAAGGGAATGATTCTAGGAAGGAAGCCCTTACCCTCAATCCGAGAGGTGTTCTTTGAAGTCAGACTGTAAGAAAGCAGGAGGAAGATCATGTACAACAATCCAGGACAGAACAATGAAACTGAAGACTCCTCGGCAATGATGATCAGAGGAGATGAGAAGAAGAAGCCTTGGTGTGATCATTGTAAGAAGTTGTGGCATACCAGAGAGACGTGCTGGAAAATTCATGGGAAGCCACTAAGGGCAGGAAAGAAGAAGTCCGAGAAAGCTCTCCAGACTGCCGTGACTGAGACTCTACAGGAGTAGCAAGTTAATTCCAATCAACCTAATTTCACAAGGGATCAGATCGAGCAACTTCTTCAACTCCTAACAGCCCAGAAAAATTCAAACCAAGCCACTCCTTCCTGCTCTTATGCTCAGAATGGTAAAATTGCATCATTTTTTTGTTTTGAAAATAAAAAAATTACAGGGGTCATTGACTCAGGTGCAACCGATCACATGACTTTTATTTCAAAACTCTATCTCTCATATAAACCCTGTGCAGGAGATAAGAAAGTGAAAGTTGCAGATGGCTCTCTATCAGTCATTGCAGGAATAGGAAATATCAAAATTTCTCCTTTAATTGATCTTTCTAAAGTCTTACATGTCCCAAAATTATCCTGTAATCTTGCCTCCGTGAGTAAACTAACCAAAGATCTTCAATGTTGTGCTAAGTTCTATCCTTCTTATTGCATTCTTCAGGATCTGGCATCGGGGAAGATGATTGGCAGTGCTAGGGAGGAAGATGGACTCTATATCTTTGATGAAGGGATTGAATCAAATAAAAGAGGTCAAAGAAATACTTGTTTGCAAATTTCTTTTTCCAGTGACAATGAATTGTACTTGCTGCATTATAGACTAGGTCATCCTAGTTTTTATTATTTGAAAAAATTGTTTCCTAAGTTGTTTGCTAATAAAGACCCTTCATTATTTCATTGTGATATGTGTGCTCTTGCAAAATACCATAGAAATTACTATCTTCCTCATAATTACAAATCTACTAGTCCTTTTACTCTTGTGCATAGTGATATTTGGGGTGCATGGTGCATCTAGAGTATCAACCTTAAAAGGTAAGAGATGGTTTGTAACATTCATAGATGATCATACTCGGGTAACTTGGGTGTTTTTACTTAAGGAAAAATCTGAAGTAGAAAATGTGTTTAGAAATTTTTATACTATGGTTCAAACTCAATTCAATACCAAAATTAAAATGGTAAGAAGTGATAATGACCGAGAGTATTTTTCTCAGAATCTAAACAAATTTTTACTGAAAAGGGAATTGTTCATCAAAGTTCTTGCATAAATACACCTGCTCAAAATGGAATTCCTGAAAGGAAAAATAGACAATTACTTGAAGTAACTCGTGCAATCATGTTTTCAACTAAAATTCCAAAATATCTTTGGGGAGATGTTGTTACATGCAATTACATGCTACCTATTTAATCAATCGGATGCCATAAAAATTTTTAGGATTTAAAACTCAGATTAGCACTCTTCAAAATTGCTTTCCGATAAATAGGTTAATTAGCTTTCTTCCTTTAAAAAATTTTGGTTGCACAGTGTTCATTAAAAATCCTGACAAAACAGCAAGTAAATTTGATCCGAGAGGAACAAAATGTGTTTTCCTAGGAATCTCATCAACACAAAAAGGGTATAAATGCTTTGAACCTTCGACAAAAAAAGGTGTTTGTAACTATGGACACTAGTTTTCTTGAAAATCAACCTTTTTTTGATACTCATCTTCATGGGGAGAATTTAATTGAAGATGCAAACAATGATAACAATGATAATGATCATCTTAATCTTGATTTTCTTTACATTAATCTAGATGTGCATCATACTAGAAATCTAGGTGCATAAGAAAATAGCCATGAAACAGAAGATAATGAGCAGAATATGACTGAAACAAGATCAGCAGATAATGAGATTAAAACAATTGAAACAATGGAAAAAGAAGAGCAACAACTAAGTAAGTTCTTGGGCAAAATTTATGAGATGAGATTTCCAAATAAAAGAATAGAGGAAGTCCTCGATCTTGCACCTGCTCATGAATCTGACTCGATGACAGCAAGTGAAGAAGGTAATAATTCCATTGAACTTGATTTGCCAATTGCTCTCCGAAAAGAAAAAAGATCATGTGCCAAATATCATATCACAAACTATGTCTCCTATTCTAGATTATCCTCATCATTTGCAACCTTCATCTTTAGTGTCTCTTCTATCACTATTCCCTCAACCATACAGGAAGCTCTATCTAAACCCGAGTGGAAGAAGGCTGTTTTGGAAGAGATGGATGCACTTGAAAAGAATCAGACATGGAAAGTTGTAGAGTTGCCCAGAGACAAACCAACAGTGGGATGTAGATGGGTTTTCACTCCTAAGTTCAAGGCAAATGGAACTCTGGAGAGATATAAGGCAAGGTTAGTCGCCAAAGGTTATACACAAACCTATGTCATAGACTACACTGAGATTTTTGTACCAGTTGCAAAGTTGAATACCGTAAGAATACTCCTGTCTCTAGCTGTTAATCTGGATTGGCCACTTCAACAATTAGATGTGAAGAATGTTTTTCTAAATGGGAAGCTTGAAGAAGAAGTAGACATGACTCCTCATCCACGATTTGAAAGAAGTTTCGGGTCAAAGGTGTGCAAACTGGAGAGAGCCTTGTATGGGCTTAAATAGTCTTCGAGAGCTTGGTTTGACAGGTTCACTTAGTTCATCAAAAGATAGGGATTTCAACAAGCTCAAGCCGATCATACACTCTTCATGAAGTTTTCAAGTAAGGGGGAGATTGCAGTACTGATTGTCTATGTAGATGATATTATCCTTACAGGAAATTATCATGAAGAAATTGAAGACTTGAAAAAGAAGCTTGCTCATGAGTTTGAAGTGAAAGACTTGGGAGAATTGAAGTATTTTCTGGCTAAGGAGATAGCTCGATCAAAAGAAGGAATCGTTGTCTCACAAAGAAAGTATGCTCTGGATCTTCTTCAAGAAACAGGAATGAGTGCATGTAGACCAGCGGACACTCTCATTGATCCGAATAAGAAGCTAGGGGATGTCAAGGATGGAGTTCCAGTCAATATCCAGCAGTATCAGAGATTGGTAGGAAGACTGATCTACTTGGCGCACACAAGACCGGATATAGCATTCGCCGTCAGCATGGTCAGTCAATTCATGCGCTGTCCATATGATGAGCATCTTGAGGCTGCTTATAGGATACTCAGATACTTGAAAGGTTGTCCAGGGAAAGGCCTATTCTTCAAAAAAGGCAATAGCCGAACAGTTGAAGCTTTCACAGATGCAGACTACGCTGCCTCTGTAACTGATCGAAGATCTACTTCAGGTTACTGTACATATGTATGGGGGAATCTGGTGACTTGGAGGAGTAAGAAACAGAATGTGGTGGCTAGAAGTAGTGCAGAATCTGAATTTCGAGCTATGGCTAATGGAATTTGTGAAATTCTTTGGATCAAGAGATTGATCAAAGAACTGAAGATGGAAATGGACCTGCCTATGAAGCTGTATTGTGATAACAAGATAGCTATTAGCATTGCTCACAACCCTGTACAACACGATCGGACCAAGCATATTGAAGTGGACAGACACTTCATTAAGGAGAACATTGAAGCTGGAATTGTGTGCACTCCATTTGTATCCACGAAGGATCAAATAGCTGACATTTTAACTAAGGGATTATTTAAACCAGTGTTTGATTTACTTGTAAGCAAGTTGGGAATGTATGATATATACTTACCAACTTGAGGGGGAGTGTAGAAAATTATATTCGTGTATTAGTAGTTAGATTAATTAGCGGTTTATTTACTAAATATTAGATAAGTATTAGTGCTTAGTTAGTTCCTATTCTATAGGCTAGAGTATTTCTTAAGTTGTTATTTTATCTCACTATAAATGTAGATGCCGTACGGCTTGATATGAAATACGAAAAGTATTTTCTCCAAACTTACAAAAAGTAATAAGTTTTTCGATTCGGTTTGTAGTCGATTTTTTCGCCGGCGGCGATGGAGGTGAGGCAGCCGGCGGCACGGTGAACTTTCAGGAGGAGGACTAAACTAAGGAGGACCCACGTGAGTTGTTCGACATTTTTGCCTCGGGCTTTTTCGTTTTTTTCTTTGTTGTTGTTTTTACCGGGTATGGGCTGGCCGGGTAGCTTGAGTTGGAGTTGTGGTGAGGACTGTGGAGGATAAGTCTTAGGCGGCAGATTGGGCTTTGAAGAGGCAAGTGCAAGACTCGATGAGCAGCGGGGTTGATTGGCTTCTTCTTGTCTCCGATGATTCGGATTTCTCGGAGATGTTGAGGCGGGCTCAGGTGGCGAGCCTTAGAACTGTGGTGGTTGGCGATTGGGACAAGGCGTTGGGCCGCTACCATCAACCAATTTTTTATTTTTTATTTTATTTTCTCTTTCTTTCCTATTTCTTCCATTTCTTTTCAGGATGAACCCTCTTTTTCTTTTTTTCTCTTTTACTTTCACATTTTCTTCCTTCCGCAGCTCGCCGGAGTTTCTTCACGGTGCTCACCGGAATTCACACACGCAGTTGGCCAAAATATCACAAAGGAGCTTGTCGTCTTTCCCTGGGAATAGGAACTTCGGGTCACGTTTTCCAGGTTTGAATCTTAAACCTAATTTAAAAGTCTAAACTTTAAATAAATTTGCTCATCTTCTTTGTTGGTCATCATTTCAATTTGGGTTGGGTTTGGGTCGTCTTCTTCCTTGCTTAGAAGCTTTGGGCTATCTTCTTTCTTGCTCAGGAGGTTTGGGTCGTCTTCTTCCTTGCTCGAGAGGTTTGGGTCGAGAATCAAAAATTTCTTCACCAGATTTTGGTTAGTTTGTTGTCCTTCTAACAAATAAGAATTAGTTTCAATGATTTATTAATTCGCTAATAATGAGGTTCCAATTTGAACTAGCTTCAGTGTCACGAAGTACATCCATTTCGTGACACATGTGTCAAGAAGTAGATGCATTTCGTGTCACATGTGTCAAGAAGTAGATGCATTTCGTGACACATGTGTCACGATGTACACTCCTTTTGTGACACATGTGTCACGAAGCAGATGCGTTTCGTTACACATGTGTCACGGAATAAGTTCATTAGTTACGCATAAGTCACAAAATGTATGTATTTCGATGATAACAACCTTGTTTTAAGACTTATATCATGTGAAAACAAAAAAAAAAATGTATGAGATTGTTGGCAATATTGGACCACAAGATGATTTAAAAAATATATCAATCATGTCATTTTATAGAGATACCGACAACATACAGGTTATTTCAATTTTCCATTTAAGTATGCTATTTAATTTTTTTAAAACATTAAATATATTCAGAAAAACTGCATTCCACATCCCTTTTTATAATCAAAGTACCAAAGCTCAACTAAAAGGCATGTCCCATGTCAAAACTTGTTACGCAGAAAGTAAAATAGTTGCAATCTTTTATACCTGCTTCGGAGTTTGAACGTAATAGATGATATATGAGTTGACCAAATATAGTATACCGACTCTTTCAATTCAACCAAAAGGAAAGTAACCTTTTGAATTCCCTGTTAAAAAAACTAAAAAGAAAAAAGCACAAAATAACAATAATCAATCTAACTACTATAAAAATATAGTGCATTTTATGTCTACCTTTCTCATAATACAATGTATACGTATTAGCTATTTTCTTAGATAATTAAATTATAATTTTAACATACATATGTCTAAGTAAATCATAGGTCTAGCTATAAAGGATAATAATGATTTATTTTACACCATACTTAGAATCTTATAATATTTCATTAAGCTTATAGAAACTTGGAACCACAATGTCGCCCGTCGAAATTGACCGATTCTTTTGTTGACAATCCATCCGTATAATTGAAAATGGCCACTGGCCCATTATTAAAAAACAAAAAAATTAAAAAAATGAACATGGCCAAAGTTTCAAACTTACTTTGGAAGCACTACCCTTCAAAAAATCAGAAAACAAAATACAAAATACAAAATAACAAAAAATGGACCACTTATTTTTGTATCTTTTTATTTTCATCACAACTCTTCAAAGCAACAAGTTTTTCATAGACGACCCGCAGAACAAAGAGAACAACCAGAGCCAACCCAATTACAACAGTTTTAAAAAAAAAAAACATACATTTAAAGATACAAAGAATAATAATAATAAAAAAAAATCAGCCAAAGACATCGGCGGACGTGGGCCTTCCAGCCGGCAGCGCGACCGAATTCCAATCTGCGACGCTTCCGCAATTCCCGACCGTCGGATTGACGATCTGGATCGGTCCCGGATTGGGATTGGCAGTCACCGCGAGGCCCGAATTCCCGGCGGCGAGAGCCTTGAGGCGGTAGCGCTCGGCTCTGGACCCGATGACCTGTCCCAAGATGGAGGCTCCGATGGTGAAGGCCATAGCCGACTTGGGCATCAGAACGGTCTTGCGAAGCATGGCTATGAAGGGCACGGCGGCGTGGACGGCGGCGAACCAGGAAAGCGAGAACTTGTCGGTGTGTTCGCGCCAAACCCCGAGCGGGACGTTGAGAGCCATTCCGAGCAAGCCGATCACAAACACCTTCTCCGGCAGAGGCTGCGGCCGGAGATTCTTGCAGAAGGCCGTCTTCGCCAGAGCCGCCCGAGCCGCCACGATCGCCGGCGGGCACTTCACGTTCATCCCCGCAGGAGGCTGCAAAACCTTCGCCACCAACGGAATTACTTTGCTCACCGCTTGGTACGACTTCGCGATTGGGCAGTTCCCGGTTTTTAGCCACTCGTTGCCCAATGCCTCGTGTTTCGAATTACCTCCCTGAAAAAAAATAAAAATAAAGAAGTTGAGGCTATAGCTATGTGTCTCGGCTTACCCTGGGCTTTGGATTTGAAATGAAAAGACGAAGGTCCATGCTCGGGAGAGTCACTTTTCCATTTTACCGAGTCCGAGTCTTTTTTGTCTTTTGTATCTAGTTATTTGTGTCTAGTTTAGGAGTTAGGTTGTTGTATCATAATTTTATAAACTTTTACTCTTTCCAGGGACAATTAACTCATTTAGTTGGAGGAAATTCCTCCATCAATAGAGTCTATAGCTTCTTAACTATACACATCATTCATAATACAGATTCTATTTCTCGAAAGAAAAAAAAAATAGCTAAGAGTGAGTGAGTGAGTATACCTGCTGCGACGAATCCTTCTTGGATGAATTCGACTTTTTCTTCTGATTCATGAATTTCTCGGAGAAGGAATCGAAGCTAAATGGCCCTCCCGGTCCGAAAGCTGAGAGACTAATCGTGGCGGCTTTTGCGGCCAACGGGTTGAACTGTGACGCTGCTGGTTCGGGTTTGACTTTCTTGGCGGGAACGTATGTCCTTCCAGCCAGAGGGACGACCCCATCGTTCCCGTGGAAGAGACTAAACGCCGTATCGAAGTTGGGACCATCTTCGAAAATAGGACCTTTAGCTCCTCTCTTCTGGACAAGAAACGCAAAATATGCTTCAATTAGTATTGGATTTGAGTCTCTAATGCTGGTTTGCAGCGACGCAAAATAAAACTTCCATTAACTATTGTAGACCTGAATACAGTTTGCTTATTTTAAAATTTATTAAAATCACGTAGTATAGGATAATTTACAGGCATCGGAAAAGCCAATGATGAGGCAAACGAAAAATTGGTTGGCTCGTTGATGTTCCTCAGGAACGGGCATCTTTGAATATCTTCTGAAGAAGACTCACATTCCCTATTCATTTCCCTGAAAATTTTCTCCATTGAATATCCTTCCAAAGTTGACCTGGCGAAAGAGGTAAACGAACATATGTGAACAGATCTCAACATGGCAAAAGGTCAACTCGCAAAACCCAACCAAATAAACAACGGTAATTCCTATAGGTTCCTGACAAGGATTTTGAAATAAATGAGGGTTTATTAAAAAGGGGATAATTTTCACTGGATAGGTTATTGGAAAGCAAGCTGAATAGCCAAATCATATTTGCATAAAGAACACCATGGCTTGAACCTTGAAGAAATTGATTTAAGTCATTCCAACATCAGACTAAGAAGCATTAATAAAATAAAAAAAAAAAAAAAAACAGTTTTCACTTTTTGATTTCTAAATACCAAATAACAACACACGCTAAGAATTATTCTGCGCTGTTTTACAATTCAACAAGGGGAATTGAAAGAAAAAAAAAATTCCTCTAAACTGTAACGAAAGTCAACATCCAATCTAGATTGCACTATGAACAGATTTCCAAAATCGAAGCATATATCAGAGAAATTACAATACACAGACAAGTATTTAAATAAATTTAACACCAAAAGTTTACAACACACGCAAACGCAAGGCAAGGGCAACGAAAGATGCATCCGAGAATAAATATTCTGAATACGACAATCTAAATTAACCGATCAAACAAAAGATTAAGCTGAATCCATCGAGCAGACGATTCGTAACAACTATCTAGAAGCCCCAAATAAATTAAACAAAACGAAAGTTTAAGCTTCGCAAAATTATTCGGCGTACCTTGAGACGAGAGAGACAGAGAGAGAGAGTTCTGCAGGGATAGAGCGATTTGCACGAGGGAATAGAGAGTCAAGAGAGAGAAGATGTGTATCTGTATGAGAGAGAGAGAGAGAGAGAGATTAATTAGTGAGTTAGGTGAGAGAGACGAGAAGAGGACGAAGAACGAAGATGCTTTTGGGGGTGTGGAGGATCAAATTGCAATTCAGTAAAAGATATGCTTGCGTGTTGACCACACGCTTTTGGGAGGAGTGGTTGAATTGAAGGGGCGTTTTAGTAAATTGTCAATAATTTTGGCTCTGCTCTACTCCTCCAATGTTGACTTTTGCGCATTTCGTTGGTCAACAAATCGATTAGGCCTTCGCTCGATTGCTCGTGTTAAATACGCTGTGTGTGCCACACTCTCTCTCACTAATCGCTTTGGAATTCGGATTAATACAACTTTTGAATTAAATGTAATATGGATAGAGTTTCAAGTTTCAACGTTTCAACCTGTCTCGTAAATTCTAGAAGTTTGGCATTTTTGTTTTTATTGCGTTACTAGTTTTATTGCGTGTGCTCCGCACGATGGAATATATGTCTTATTTCTTAGTAGTAAATACTTTCTAGCTTGGTCAATTCCACGCCACTTTTAAAGTGAGGTGTGGGATTAAATACTAAATAGACAACGAGCCTGTATCAAAAAAAAAAAAAAAAAAAAAAAAAAAAAAAAAAAAAGACAACGAGCCACAAATACCCTTGAAAAATATAAAATGAATATAAGACTATTGAAAAGTATTTAGCACAAATAGATTTTGAATAGCTTATGTAAGTCAAATGAATTTTTTTAGGTTTCAATTTGTTAGTAATTTGTAAGACAACTGCTGGGGAGATTTAATTAAAAGAAATTAATCACAAAAATACAAACAACTGTCTTACAAGTAAATGAATAAAAATATATACGTTACATATGCATTTGAAATAAAAATATAACTTGAAAACTTTTTACAATTTTAGATAAGCATGTGACACCACTTGATCAAAATCAACTATAAAGTAAATTTTTACAAAAAAAAAGAGAGAATTCGTGATCGATCTGTCATAAATCTAGCAATTTTGTGACCGATTAAACTTAGGGTATAGCAATATTTTCACAACTCATTTACTAATAAATCCGTAAACATTTACTTCATGGTTGATTTTAGAAAAATGATGTTGTAATGGTAATATTCATATAAATTTTAATTATTTAAACAAATGAAGTAGCTCGAGTTTAAGTAACACATGTGAAATGTTGCGTTTGTACCATTGGTTTTCATAAATGTTGGGTTTGTATTTTCAGTTTTATGAAAATGACGACATTATACCTTATAATACATAATTATGCCATATTTCTTATTTTTGTTGACTTTTTCTTTGTATATAAGTCTAAAAGTTAAACAAAAAAAATAAACAAAAGGAATAAAAGTAGTATAGTTATGTATTTAAAGATATAATATCGTCATTTTCATAAAATTAATAGTACAATCACGATATTTTCTAAAATCAGAGGTACAAATGCCGTATTTCACTTACATTCGGTGCATATATAAATATTTATATACATATATCTCTCTCTCTCTTTCCTTTTTGAAGAAGGTGAAAATAATGAGAGAGAAAAATATAGATAAAGAAAAAGAAGGATAAAATCAAAACAAAATAGAAGAGATTAATTAAAAAAAAAAAAAAAAAAGAGAATGGATTTAATCAAAGAATAAACTAAGGAAAATGAAAGGTAAAAGCTAATAAAAATATTGTTGACAAAAGACGCATGTCAATTCATGACTTAGACATGTGCTCTTATATAAGTGGCATTTGCGGCTGAAGTCACAACTTCAACTATTCCTTGCATTTGTGTCACTTATTTGCTAAAATTGCATCCGTATCACTTATTTGCATTTGTGTCATCTATAGAAAGTCTAAATTACCCTCTTATGATAAAATCAATCTCTCTCAAACTCCCCGGTCAGATCCGACAAGAAGAAGCTCGCCAACTCTCTCTCCCCTTCCTCATCTTCCTCCGCCGCCGCAAAGAAGAGGCTGGTTCCGGCGGAGACCACCGGCGACAGCGACGAGAACGCGAGGCCGTCGGGGATGTGGTCGACAACGAGGCTCTAGAGGCAGATCGAGAAGGAATCGGGAGTTTGGAGAAGATGATTCTCCGATCGTCGTCGTCGGCGAGGAAGAGGCTGCTTCCGGCGGAGACCACCAGTGACAGCGACGAGAACGCGAGGCCGTCGGGACTGTGGTCGACGGCGAGGCTCGGGAGGCAGATCGAGAATGAATCGAGAGTTTAGAGAATAGGATTCTCCGATCGGCGTCATCGGCGAGGAAGAGCCTGGTTTCGGCGGAGACCATCGGCGACGGCGACGAGAACACGAGGCCATCGGGGCTGTGGTCGACGGCGAGGCTCGGGAGCCAGATCGTGAAGGAATCGGGGAAGAAGAGGACGAAGGAATCTGTGTTGATGTATTTGTATTTGTGAAGGAGTCTACTTTTTGTTTTGAAATATTTGACTGCGAGTCTACTTTTTGTAATTTGTTCTGTGAGTCTATTTTTTTTCGAAATATTTGACTGCGAGTCCACTCTTTGTAATTTCTTCTGTGAGTCTACTTTCTTTTCGAAATATTTGACTGCGAGTCTACTTTGAAATCTGCGTAAGGGTATTTTTGTCCTATTTTTCATCAAAGTGACATCTATGCAACACCTTTTTTCGTCGTGACTCATTTGCAATTTGGAGCCGAGTTTGTGACTTTAATGCAAATCTCTCCTTATATAAGGGGGAGAGAGAATAAGTGGCTCTTATACTGTTTAACGTTATCGTGCCACGAGTCAGATTTTACAGGTATACCCCTTACCGCAAGAGTTTACGTAGGTTTTTCGAAGAAAAAAAACCGGTAGCTTTTTTATAATAAATAGATATAAATAATTTTTCATAAATTTTATTTATTTAAATTTATATTTTTTATTTAGAATTACTGTAAACTCCGATTTTCTCGCGGTAAACTTGGGTCAGACCGGTTTTTTGCATCACATGATTCTCTACCGGTATCGGAGCGGTAAACCTCGATTTTACGAGTATTTTTTTACAGTTTTGTGCGTTTCGTTACCTGGATCTGTCATTAAGCGCAAAGGCGGAGCCAGGTGGGGGCCAGAGTGGGCCAATGCCCCCCCTCAATTTTTGAAAATTATTTTTTAGACCCAAATTTTTATATTTTTTTATAATTTTACCCCTAAATTTTACTAATAATTATGTTTTTGACCCAAATTTGTAAGTTTTTTTTCAATAATGCCCCTCCTCAAAAATATTTTTCAAATTTGCCCCCCTTAATTGAAATCCTGGCTCCGCCACTGATTAAGCGGTATACCACGCAGTAACCCACCAATTACCCCGGTAAGTCAAATCTTGTATCAAACTACCTTCAAACTCTATTTGATTGTTTTAATTTAGACGATTTGAAAAACTTTGAGACAATGCAACTTTTAGCTATTGGTCTAGTGGACAGGTCTTTTTATAGGTCATTAATTCAAGCCCGCTTAAAGATACCCTCCTAACAATTAATGGTTTTTCCAATCCGTCCGGTTTGGTGAAGGATGTAGAGACTAAATCCTAGTTAAAAATAAAATTGAGACCATACAAGAAACGGTACGGCCAGAGACGAAACTAAGAATTTCAACGAGGGGAGCAAATTTGAAAAAAAAATAAAAAAATCAAGGGGAGCAAATTTATAAATTTGGGCTAAAATCATAAAATTTATCAAAAATTTAAAGTAAAATTTGTAATTTTAGAAGTTGAGGGGGGCATTGGGGCTAAAATCATCAAAGCCACTTGATGACTTAAACATCTTGCTCGTCAAGGGATGTTCATTGAAACTTTTTACCCCCGTTGTCCTAAAGGAAAGGAGTCCACCTTTCACGCCATTTGGAGATGTAGGGAGAGAGTGGATAATTAGAAGGCGCTTGGGTGGTTGAAAATGTTAAAGTCAAATTATCATGGTGAATCCTTTGGCCTCCTCATTCATGTGAAATCTATTCTATCTTCACAGGAGTTCGAGCTATTTGCAGTGTCTATGTCGAGTGCGTGGAATCGGCGAAACAATATGGTTCACCACAACCCCGGTGGCGACCATAGCGGAGTTTGTGAATGGCGCCATTGGGCTTCTCGACGACTTCCGGTGCGCAAAGTTGTTGCCTCATTCTCTCGGCCTTCCCTTCGTCACTTCCCATGGTGGCCTCCTCCGACTCGGGATTTGACGGCCGTGAGTGTCGATGCGGCGCTCAGTGTTGATGGAACGAAATGCGGGATAAGAAGTATTTTCTGAAACTCTATGGGCATGGTTCTTTTCGCCTTTAATACTCCTCTTGCCCGGTCTTTCGGTCCTTTGGTGTCAAAAGTTATGACGGTTTTGCATGAGCTCAAGAGAGCTCTTGATGTGAGTTTTTGTTGATTCCAAGGCTTTGTAATAGTTTGGCTCATAAACTTGCTAGAAAGAGCCTTCTTTTAGATGATGATGATGTATGTTAGAACTCTTACCTCCCTCTTGACTTACGAGAGGAGGCTTTGGCTCAAATGCCTGATGATATTTAGGCCTATGACCGATTTTACTCCAAAAAAAAAAAAGGAAAAGACATCACGTATATCATAAATATCCATTACACTATATGTCCTAATTCCTGAATACAATACAACCACCCCTAAAATATCAGAGGAAAGTATAGCTTCCAAGGCATGATAAATTTTTTGCAGCCTCAACTCACGTTTAGACTTTAGATAGTACACCTTTATAGTACATCCTCGACCCCGGTGGGAAACCCTAATCCAAGTTCTATGTTTAGATTCCTTATCCCAGTGTCAGAAGAATTTACAGCAAGAAAAACCTGTTATAAATTATAATTATGAAACTTGTACACAAGAACACAAAAAAGGATTCGGCAACACAAAAGCCTAAATAAACAAATAAAGGAAAAACCTGGAATATCTTAAATGGTTTCCTGTATCTGGACACCAAAGCACATCAAACAAAATGTGCAGCAGAACACAGTAGTTGATTTCATCACCCTTTCATAGAGGAATAGCTTCAGAACTGTCGCTCTCTGCGGGGCTCTCATTTCGTTCAACCTAGAGTGACAAGTCAAATTCAAAAGAGCATGAAACACTTGGATTCTGTTTTTCTGAAATCAATCCCCGTAATTATTTTGAGTAAAAAAATACACAAGTTTGACAAATTTTAATACCAGAGTAGAATCAGAATTGCTGGTCGCAGTGGATATTTGTTTCCGTTCCGCCTGAAGCGACCGACACAACGACTCAAGCTTCTCTTTCTGATTCTTCACCTTCTCCAACTGTTTCTTTAACTGCTGACGCTGGAAAGACAAACGAGAAATTTGATTTGAATAACCATCCCGAGATGGGATCTTTTCCAGAAGGAAATAGCGAGATTCATCAACTTTATCAAGAATTAAAGGGAAACCAGAATAGATATATAAACCGTGTATAAGAATTATGAAAAAATAAAAACAAATCAAACAGTACAATCAGCTATACCTCGTCAACAAGTTCTATAAGAGTGATGTCTGATTTCTGGGTCTTGTTTTTTAAGAAGGAATTTTCCTTCTTTAGTTCTTTGATAGACTTCGCCATCTGCATTCATATATGAAACAATCAGTAACAATTTCATTGCCAAAAGAAAGAACTACGAAAGTTGTTTCCAGACTAAATGTGATTCTTGAAAGCAAGTACCGTTTGAATCTCATTTTTAAAAGTTTCAAAAACTTCGTTGCTTTTCATCAATGCCTCCTGCACGACAGAAAGTAAAGTGTCAAACACATACATAATCATATTACAACAGTGATTTGGAGGGTCTTGTGGATAGGATTCTCTATAACGTAACTTGTTTCGTGCTTTATCTTAGGTCTAACATATTCGGGCCTGGTCTAGTGCTGTATAATTTGTAACCCTCTGTTCTGGATTATATGGGGAAAACGTACCAAATGCTTGTTTGAAAGAGACGATGAGAATCACAGTGAGTTAGTAGAAATCCTGACTATTGTATGGTACTTTGGTTATCTTGGCTATTGTATGGCACTTTGGTCATCAACTTCCTATAATAGAAGTCGGATCTAGTTTGAGATTGTTTTGGTCAATGCTTTATAATTTGGTGGCCTGTGCCAGAGTTTTCCAATTCACTTCCCTAGCCCTAAGACAAGTGCACTGTTCTGCAATTGGCTGCGTCTGACTTTCATCAAGTACAGCCCCTATTTATTTAATATTTAGTTTCTTTAAATAAAATAATAGTAAAGTCTATCTTAATGGGTCTTCTAAGTACTGGATTAGTTTGACCTGGAAGTGTTGAAATTTTTCTCCATCAGCTGTCAATTGTAGCCGCAAATTCTTCTCAGTTGCTAGTAACTGTGAAACCTGTTCGGCGTATAATTTGATCTGGGACTGTTCTTGCCCTGATTTCTCCTCGTGTTGCTTTATCTTCAACTCAGAAATCTGAAGTTCCAGCGATTTTTGCTTTAACTGTACAACAGTAAACACTGAAGAATTAAAAATTGCCTCGTTTATTTCCAAGTCAACAACTTCAGAAACATGAATTAAAGAGGATAATTACCTTCTGAGAAAATTGCTGTTCTGCAAGAGTGTACTGCTCAGCAAACTGATTTAGCTTAGTTCTTAGCCTGGGCACAGAGATATTCAAATTAATAAAAGATTCACTATGTCTATAAACTGATTACTTACTACATTTACTATCTGAACCCTCATTCATCTATTAAGTATTATCATATACTACTCTCAAAGTACCTATGAAAATTCAAGTGAGTTGGGTTCAATTTAATTGTTATACTTACTGTTATGAGGCAGTCGCTTTTAGTTGTGGAATTCAGTTCTTTTGACTGATCTCTATCGAGATTGACCAAGTGCAATTTAGTTTGTATTCTGCTTCAACTTTCATTTTTCTTCTTTTTTTTATATTTTATTTTATCGAGGATAAAAGATCTAATATTCCCTCTAGTTTCTGGACAAAAATTGTCAATAATGGCTTTCTTAGTACGCTTTTGGGTGCAAATAGTCTTATGAACTATTATGCTAGGGGCATTTTGGTCTCTTAACTATTTTAATGACCAAAATGTTCATGTAAGTATTAATTTTGCAGCATTCTACTCCTTTTACAGATACAAGTTAAGCTTTTGTTTGAAAAAATCTATCATGTAAGAAACTTAAAACGTATTTGCTAACTTAAATACTTTGTTAATATTATCTAAGAAATTAATTAAACAAAAAAAAAAGTTAAATAATTTATAATGTTTAGAGTAAGATTTTAGTTTATTGATACTTTTCAAAATTATAACAATTTATTTAAGCTTGAATAATTTTTTTTTTCTTTTTTTTCCAGTTGTTTAGGTGTTGAATTTCATTAGAAAATTATATTTTTATGAAAATAACTAAAATGCTACAACATCAATAGTTTGACCTTTTTGATCAAATTATTAGTTTATGGACCAAAATGCCACTCACATAATAGTTCAAACACTTCTTAAACTGAAAGACTGAATCACACAAAGCAAGCAGGGAAAAGAAAGAAAGATAATAAAGGCACTGTCTTACATCTCATTCTCTTTTAGTTGAGCTAGGCATTCATCCTTTTGCTCGTCTAGCTTCTTGCTCACATCCTATAATCAAAGGAAACATTTTATCAAGGAAGGAAATAGGAACTCTTCTATTTAAGCATCACTAAGATATTAGCCCGATAAGAATGATATATAACCCAACATCAAAGGCTTGACATATCCAAATTGAGGGTTAAGGTGTAGTGAGGTGTATTCCTCAGATTAACCTTTTAGAACATTTAAAAAGAAGCCTTAATAAGCCTAGATATAAATTTAAAAACACGGTATTGACACCCACGATATGTTTAGTAAATGAGGTGAAATCAACTGAGTCGCATGCATATATTTTTTCCTATAAAAGAAGCCTAAAATAAATTCAACTAAGTCACACTTTAAGTATTAATTAAAAACTAGTTTCTCTTTAAAAAAAATGGTGGAGAGAAGTTCAAAACTTGAAATAAAAAAAATTAAAAAAAAATATAATTGAACACAAATGTACATGTTCGAATGAGAACGATATGAGATGCCACAAACAAATCTTATTGTTGGTCTAAGTTCATTCCTTGTATTAACTAGCTTCCCCACAACAAAAGAGGAATAATCAGGACGCAAAACACAAAAGATTCAACCTTTATTGCATCCTGAAATCTGCTTGATAGCTCCATCCTCAAACCTTGCCCCTCAGTTGACGCCCTTTTGCATTCTTCCTGTGAAAAAACCAGTGCATTATTGGGCTATTAGTTTGGTTGGATCAACATCAAATTGATAATGAATAACAGGATACAAGAGGTTACAAAATCACTCAATGGACTAAGTTTACAGCAATAAACAGATGACATGGAACCATGCCTTGCAAAAAAAAAAATGACATGGAACCATCTGATGGTCCCCTCAAGCAACAGTAATAAGCCCACAATCAGCTAAAAAACAGAACAAAAAAAGTATTTACCTACCATTAGCACTTTATTTTGACGCTGTAACTCTCTACACAGTGACTCGAGTTTATCTCGAACAGAAATGGCTGCAAAACAGATAAATATTAAATTAATGTATTTCAGTTCGGAAATTTAGTTGCATACTTTGTCATCCACAAACCTGCTAAGTGAACCCCATACACCTGTAGCAACGAAATTTAATATAGAATTGTATAGGAAAAAGCTCAAGGTATTTCAATGAACGAGATACGCTTACCTGCATCTCTTTCTGCAATAACGTGTTGGTATCTCAAAGAAAACTCTAGGAATTCTTGTTCTTGTTTAATGTTGCGCTTCACACTCTTACGCTTGGCCTCGCCGGTTTCCTAGATTATGAAAAAGCAAAAAAAGAACCCTCTGTCCTTAACAAAGTTAATTTTGGGGATACCCACAAGCAGCTAGTAAAATGCACAAACAAAAGCCTTTGTTTTCTTTTCTAAGAAAAAACTTCATCTGAAAGGACATTGAAATAAGAGAACAAGGAGCCAGTATTATTTTAACTAGGTACTGAAATTAAGAGAAATCTTTATAATAAATAAAAACACTAAAATTAAGAGAATCTTTTCCCCGGAAGATTTAAAAATTAATTTCGGATGCTGATAATATACACAAACACTTTAGCTGACTTTACGATCCCTAATTTTTTTTTCAATAGTGAACAAGTAACATTTTCAATGCATGCACAATTTTCTTTCAAAACTAAATAAATAAATCAGACAAACTGAAACACAAATTAACTTCTCAAAAACTACTAACAGGCTTTTTTTTCTTCAACGTATTAACGTTCTCCACTGATGATGCTTCCTTAGCGCTGGTTGGGGGTGCATCAAAGTCTCCATCAATGGCTGCAAAAGAGAGGACAAATCAGATCATCAACCAAATGTCAAAATCATATGCATACAAAAACGAAAGTAAAATAAAATAAAATAAAATAAATCACAAGGAAATATAACTACATTGGTCTGAAATTTGGCATTTTTCTTTAAGTTGTTCATCTACCCCACAGCTGTCAGATAGCTTAACCGGAACTTGTGCAGAAGATTCAGCCGAACCCGACGCACTGACTGAATCCCCAACTTGCTCTGTACAGTCCTTCACTGACGAATCAAAATTCTCCGATTCAGATAATACAACCGGAAATGTTCTAAATCTCTGAGTCTTCTCCGTAGCACCTGGGATACTTTGGAACTCCTCCGCAGAAGTATCGCTTTGTGATGATGCATTCGAGCAATCGGCTTCTGTAGTGGTGTCCTTGTAACAGCCTAAAGCCTTCTCTTGATCAATGGTAGGAGTTGGAGGAGCTACAGGCTCTGCAGAGCCGTCTACAAACCCATCAGGCAATGCATCAACTTCCGGAAGCTCATTTGCGCCATGGTTCTCCATAATTACTGCACACGATTTCAACGCAAACCCAATCAGAATCACCGAGTTTCGTATTGAAATTGCATCTCTAGTTACTAGTTAGTGCTAGAAAAAAAGGGTAATTGGCGAGCAAAAAGAGCTAATTAATTCTTCAGTCACAGTCCATCTTAAAATCTCTTGAATGAACATATAAAGTCGGACAACATTGAGCATAGATTGGGACGTTGTAACTCAAAACACTAATGCCACACAAAAAGGTAATTTTTTTTTTTTTAATATACAATTCTAATCGGGATTAGAAAACCTAGAAAGTAGAAAGAAAAAATGCAACGAGCAAATTGAATTTGAACTGTTTTTTGAGCCCCAACCAGTTCTCTCGCTGCTTAATCCAAGAGATTTCTCTACTTGGTTCTCCGGCCAAAAAACAAGACTTGATTTCGCTTTGCTTTAATCTCCAATATTTATTTCCAGAACCAAACAGAGAATATGAGTGTTGTGGCTACAAAGAGAAACGGAAACCGCAGATGGAAAAGGAAATGGAAGGACTATCAACACAATTAGATCAATTTGCTAATAAGAGAGAATCAACATTTGAATGCTAAGAATAATGGCTGAGACTGAGAGAGAGATTTACCAGGTTTGTTTGAGAATGAGAGGGAAAGTGAATTGTGGCCGATATATCCTGCTCTGTGCGTCCCGTCAAAACTCCCAACTTATTTCTCTCTATGCCCCTCCAGATTTTCACAAAATAATTTTATTTTATAATTAAGAAAAGAAATATTGCGCTAATTTAATAGCTTCTTCCATTACCCTTTTTAAAAAAAAATTATAATCCTTTTAGCAATTTAGTAAACGTGCACTGTATAAATATTAGTAAAATACTAAGATGTACTACTAGTAAACTAGCTTTTTCAAAGTGGTAGAGAAAAAAAAAAGATAGCTTATTTTATTGTTATTTTGTGTCACTTATAGTTATAAGTAGCTTTCAAGTTTCTTACAATATTGGTTAATTAGTAGCAAACTATTGTTCCTGACCTTTAGCCACATTTTTCTATTTAGTTCATGATCTATAGTTTATGACTTGAGATGAGAACCTCACGCGACAGGAATATCTCACGTGACACTCACATGCTAGATTTTTACCCTTATATTCTTGAACCATCACACATTACATTCACATCTTTTAAAAAAATATATTGCTAAAAACTTAGGTTAAGGGAGATTCAACAAAGCCACAGTCTAATGGATTAAATGATTTTATGCGTTGTTTGAGTAAAATATTAGAAAACATTTAGCTAATTTAAAAAGGGTGTTTGGATGGTATTAGGTACTAAATTAAAATGTCCAACCATGAGAGATTTGAACCGAGCTCTCGTGAGTAACAGCTAGATATTACAGTGCATACAAAGACGTAATTTGTGACGGTAGTAACGTCTAAACCAGAGATGAACAATGGTGAAAACACTTGGTACAAAAATGTGTAATCACTAAAAAGTGTGTAATTTTTGCAGTCTACTTATTACACAGCAAGACAGAGCCTTTGCACCAAAAATTGGTATAAAGGAACAACACCTAATAACCATCATTCAACGCACGCCGAGAAATGATGGGTGGTTATTGAGTTTTCTGCTGAAATAACTCCCCCGGCGTAGCTCAGTCGGTTAGCTTTCTTTATTATATAAATATTAAATTTCGCAAAAAGCATAATCATGATCAAGAAGCGTTCTTTCTACTCTTTTTCTTGGCGGCTTTGGCAATGGCGTTTGAAATCTCCCGTTTCCGCTGCTTGTTTTTGTTGCAGTTGGATTTGATGTCGTTGCACGCGTTGTTATCGACTGCGCTCGGCGGCGAATCACAACTTTTGGCCTCAACTTCTAGGGCATCCTTTACAAAGAACTTTAGCCTCCACAAAGTAGTTTCACTCTGCATTGAGAACCGGTCTCTCTGTTATCACTTTGGCGGTTTCTTTAATAGGGCTTTGTTTGAAGAAGCAAAGTGAGGGAAAAAAAATGGCAAAACCTGGGCATTGATGTCGAGGTCAACCTCTTCGGCAGTGGCTTGGAACCCAGGATTGCTTTGAGCGACAATCTCCAATACTTTGCAAAGTCCTTCGGGGGACAATCTGGCAAGAGCTTCACCGAGATTTCTCTTCTCCTCTACCGAGAATTTCCTGAAATGATGCTCTGAATAGATTAAGCGATTATTACTATGGATAAGATTATATATATATGATCGTATACCCTCGGTCGTTGATATATCAACACCGTACCTGCAGTTTTGAACAACCATTTCTCGAAGTTCTTCTAAGTGCATATCAATCTCATACAGCTGAAATGACGATCATGAAAATATCATTTCCAGGCTCATTTAAATAAGGGAAATTCCACAAATTTCTCATTTTTCAGATGATAATTACCTGAATATCTCAAATATTTCATAAATATTTAATTTAGTTTTAATTTCTAGACAATTTTTCCGTTATGTTAAATGAAACTACAAACTAAAAAAATTAGAGCTGTAAAGAGTTAATATTATAAATTTAAATAGAATTGGTGTTATTTTGAGATTATTGAAACTAATAATATTATAAAATGCTCTCCTATAGAGTTTAGCGAATAATGGAACTCTATATTTAAAGTTCCACTATTCACTTACTCTAGAGCGAGAATATTTTGTCACACCACACTTCATTATAAAGTGGGTTAGAGATGCCCTAAACAACAAAGAAAAAACTGTAAAAAAAAGACATTCTTGAAATATGAATGCGAACCGATATATTCTCGACGAAGTTTTAAAAATGGCTTTTCTCTGGTAATTTCCACTTTAAATAATTTAAACATATATGGGTTCAGCGTACCTCATGGCTTACTTCTCTGGCCATTTTGGCATAAGCAGCCTCGTGAACAAGCTGCTCATTTAACTGCGCCTCTTCTTCTTCGGCTTCTCGCCTTTCTTCCTGCAAGTGTGAATATCTATCAATCGCAAAATGATAAAAACTGATATCTAGATGAATCAGCAAATACCTCTTCGATCACTTTAGGCAGAAATTGAAGCCATTTCTCCTCGAATTTTTTAAGCAAAGTGTTGGCCATGACATGAACGTTACTTCTCTCTTCGTTGTATTTCATTGCGTTTTTGAAAACCAATCTCACATCCGCGCATAGCTGTCTGACATTCTTATACCCGGTTCCGTCCTTCGCCTCCATCTGATTTTTTATGGTACTGAAGTCCATTGGCTTGTCAATAACCTATAAAGAGACATATCCAATGAGTCAATAATGAAGATATATTATACTCTTTAGAAACATGAGCATAATTGTGCAGTAAGAGGTTCATATCACAAACAGGCTACTTTTTGTTTCTTACAACCGGGCTTCAGCAGAGTTTTAGGATTCCCCTATTTTTTTTTGGCTCACTATGATTTTGAGGTTTTTCTAAATGCTTAATGCTTCGTCGATAATAGCAGCCTTTAATGGATCACATGTCACCGCCAAGTGGAATCTTAGTACTATCAAAGTCGACTTTGACTGCCTAAAAATCAGCCTCAGGTCTTGCCCTTTTATGGGGGATTTGGAGAATCCAGAAAGACCGAGCACATCAACATTGGAAAAGCGAACAAAAAAAATCACCATATCATCCAACTTAAACTCGTGTGATTATCTCCCACCCAAACTCTTTTTTTTTTCCCCTTGCAATCTACCTTTCTCTGCAACTTGGGCTCTCTGTTGTTCCCAAAATTGCACAAGATTGTACCATCACCTTATTCACGACTCCTTTATTATCGATCTTGACAAATAACTCACTTAATACTCTGGTCATAAAGATCTCCATTTATGTTTCGCCTAGCACGTATTCTAGTCCTACGTTCAAACTTCTCCAACCCGATCTGCTACTTGCTGGAATAAACAAGCTTTTGGTACCCCCTTTTTCTACCTCTAGGATTTTGATACACCCCTAAATACTTTCTAGAATAGTCTTAATTCATTTATGGGCCTATATAATGGGTACCTCTCGAATGCAATCAATCATCAATCAATTAAATGAAATAGTTTATAGTCTCTCTCTCTCTCTCTCTCCCAAACTTCCCTTCACACGCTACGATCTTCAGCGAGGGTCATATCAGATTCCCACGCAAACTACACGAAACGCAATTACTGATGCTGTTTCCCCAAGTAACACAAAACGCAAACTACACGAAGATTCTGCTAGTTACAAATGTGGTGAACTCAAGTACCCCAAGAAAGTTCTTAGAGTAAAAAGTTGAGTCTAGAGTGAAAATTACTAACACACGGGTGAGAAAGCCGTGAAAGAGACAGAGAGTCGATGATGAACGTCCTTAAGTCTCGGTACCTAAACTACCAAGTTTGAGCCTTGTCTCGGACATTAATTTTTTTTTTTTTTTTTTAACTAGAGTTTACTCATTTGATCCCACGCCTGACCCAACAACATCTGGGGAACTGGAAACACTAGCAATTGCTAGGTGGGTACCTTAGAACGCAGGACTCTTGGAAATAAACCACGAACCTGACCACCAGACCAACGCCTCTTAGGTTGTCTTAGGCATTATTACCATGGCCAAGTTGTGTAAAATTAAAATACTGAGTCATAGCATGAGGGAAGAACTATGACAAAGCGTGAGGTGGACTATATGACTGTACGACAGTGCAGTGAAGTCGTGAAACTTAATGCTCAGAGAGTAAAGTTTTATTATTTTTATGTACTTGTCCCGTATAATAACCTCACTGTTAAGTGACTAGTCAAACAGTTCCATTAATTTTCTGAATACGAACGTCTCAGAAGTATTACTGTGCATCCCTGGGTTGAAAAATAAAACGATATATGGGGTGCCTCTATAAAAGTTTTATTGGATACAAATAACTAGAGTTTAATATCCACATCAAAGGAGTTCACATAAATCAATACAATGGACATCATATGAATTTAAAGAAATAAACTTTACCTCATAGTAGTCATCCAAACCAAGGCCTTCAACATCCACAGGCTGCATAAAAGGCCATGCCCACTTATGCCGTGTTATCTGGTTGACAAATCCAGATAAAAAAAATATCAAATTTAAATACCAACAAACCATTTGGGTATTTGCACTGTAAGAAACTAGCACACAGAGAAGCAAAGGTAGACTCAAACTAAGAATACAAATCTCTAGTGTAACACGTCGAAATTCCATGGAGAATATCGTTTTCTGGAAATAAAATCAAATAAGCTCAACTGGGTGAACAAACAAAGAGTAAAAAAAGGGGAAAACTATCATTGAAATCCTCCGTGTTATAATGAAATGCTCGATCATACCTAACACTTTAAAGTCGCCCACAATCTTCCCTTCCGTCTTCTATTCATTGTTACGTTGATCTTATGTATTATTAACTCCTAAAATATAATCCTTAACTCGTGTTAATTTACCCAAAAAAAAAATATATATCTGTTCTGAAATTTTCACCAATGCTCGAGAGCTGCCACTCGGGCAAATTAACAAAGAAAAGTCAATAAAAAAAATGTCGAGTAAAAGATAAATTCTTAAGCATAACATTAATTTAACAATGAACTTAAAACATAAAATTAGCGGAGATGCCTGATTCAAAATGGTGCTAAAGTGACGCATGAGGTCCTGCATTCTCTTTGAGGCGGCGGCTTCTCTTCTTGACGAGTCTATCAGATGCTTTCTCAGTCCCGGAATGTGTTTCTCCTTTTCTCTGTCCTTTGCTCCGGAGCTGCATTTCGAACCCTTCGGCGGCTTCCGATTCGTAGCAACGGAGAACTGTTCTATCTCAGCCAACTGCTGTTCAATCTGAAAAACAAGACACATAGCAATTACTTTTTTTTACGACACGGTCGTCATATGAAAATGGAGGCCAGTGGTTTGGGAGGGACTCTCACACCTGGTCGACCCTCGTGTAAAGTTTCTCAACGCAATGCTGATACGTATCAACTTCTTCGCCGTTCTCGTATCCATTGACTGCCATGAAACCATTATCATCGTCCAACGCTGGTGCATCCATTAAGCTTACCTGTTTTAGCTGCGGTCAAATACATCGTAAAAAAAAGGGTGATGTAACTAAATAGTCAATTTAAAGTTATGAATTTGCAAAATAGTCAAGGTTTGTCTTAGTTTAGTGAAATAGCAAAAATGTGCAGTAATCTTGTTTCAAATTTTTTTTTGAAATCAAGATTAATTTTTTTGAAACTGATAAATTACTTATAATAATCGTCAAAAATTTTAATCTTGACTGTCAACAAAATTTTGAAAATGTAAATTTGGATATTTTGCTGAAAAGTTAAAACTTTGATTATTTTACTAATAAATAAGTTTCAAACGACTATTTTGTACAATTTCTCTCCAGTCCAGCCAACGAATCAACCATTTCAATAGTTTCAAGCATTGACAGCCATGAAATGGCAACAAAAAAAGAGTTTGTGTTCCTCTTGATTTCTCTTGCAATAAGTCCAGTAAGTGAAAGAACGCAAGCATTTCTTGCCAAAATTCATCAGCAAAGTACACTGAATAAACCCAACACACGTGAATGACTATTTTTGCAGGGACTGAAAATTCGAAACTGAGATCGTCCAGTTAGTGAGGTGTAAAGAAGAAAAATCGCCGGATAACAACAAATGGTGTTTTCATGAATTGTCAAAGAGAAGGCCTTTGCGATTATATAATAGCACGATAAAAAGTATCTTGAGAGAGAGAGAGAGTGAGAATTAGATTACCAGTGAATATGAGAATGAGAAGTGTCGAAAGCGCACGAGCTGTGCTGTTTTGATCTCGCTTGCGCTGCTCAGGGCTTCTCCTCAACGGCGCTGTTTTTTCTGTTTCTAAGTGTTAATAGTTTTTGCAAAAATGACATCAAATGCCCCTCATTTTATTTTTTATGCCCTTTCATGTTTTTCTTTCTAATAATGCCCCACTTTTTACACATCCATTTATCTCCTTGTTTTGGGTTATTAGATTTTTTCTTTATCCCTGTATATATTGAGAATTAGTCACTAATAAACCGTTTTAAATAACCAATTAAAATTCGAGCCAAGTTATAACTCATTTTAAAAAATATAGTCAGATGGTTCAAAATCCATTTAACATCTTCATACAACGTGTTCTTGTTAATGTTATTTTTTGGGTCTACACTCGAGAACGCTTGTGATGTTGAAGGGACGGACGTCATATATCAAATGCAGTAAAAATATTGTTAAATTATTTTTGTAGGACTCGAAAGGGTCGTTGTTATAAAACGGAGGACCCTATATGCCATTATCTCTTACGAGTCTTAGAAAAGAAGAGCTCATATGGCAAGAGTGAGAGCTCGATCGACGAGAGTTTGTTTGACGCATGTTTGTTTGAAGAAGGCAAGTGTTTGTTGACAAAGGCGACCGTCCATTCGGTGAAGGAGAACACTGCTTTGGGAAGAGCTCGTATAGTGAACGTTCGTTCAGAGAGGGAAAGCTCTCCTTCGGTGAGGGGACCGTTCATTTGGCGAGCTTCTCTCTCTCTCTCTCTCCCTCCCCCCCCCCCCCCCCCCCCCCCCCATTTCTTTGCCGAGCTGGAAGCAGAATTGTTGTCTTTGTCATTGCTAGTCTCATTTATGCACAACAATGTCATAAACCAATGGACGAACAAGTTGCTCATTAAACTTCTACAGTTGTTGAAGAAGTCTTATCCGGCAAAAAACACAATTTAAAAAAAACACTACAAGGTGAAGGCAATGATATGATCCTTACCAACAAATGTGATAAGATCCAATAACAATGATTGAAAAAGACCCCAAGATCTGCAAATGACTAGAATATTGAGACTTGACACAATATCTTGAGAGATAAGAACCAAGCCTACAACATATATGACGCCACACCAAGATACTCAAGATGAACACTTAAGAATCGTGATGATAAGTCAAGTTGCTGAACGCCACAAGAAAACTTGATAAGTTCAAAAAGTCTTTTCAAGAACAAGAAAGACACAAACTCACATATATTTCATTCAAAGGGGAATGTATATATGATTACATTCACCTAAACACTTATTTATAGCGTTGGAGAGGCTTTACAATCAGCCAAAAACTTTTTTCTCCAACAACTCTAAAAACAACATTTAAGACACTAGTAATAAAAACTGAAACCAAAATGCATATAACTCTCGGTCCTTATAACTTTGGAACTGAAAGTTTTGCAATAAAAACATACAAATCAACACACTAAATATGTATAAACACTCCAAATTCGTCCAACTATTCTGAGTGGTTACAAAAGTAACTCCCAAAAAAGTGAACAACCTTATTTATTGTTAAAAAATGTGGATCCAATGCCTAGAAACGACCAAGGCATTCTGATTACTCTTTAGAACCTTAGTCATTGTAGGCTCTCTTGCTTTAGATTTGCTTCAACATTTGGCCCAAATGAGCTAACTTGTTGAATCATTCCATTTATAGCATCTTTGAATTGTTTGGCCTTAACCCTTGTGATAGGCCCACAAAGCAAACTTAATGAATCACTTGAAAGTTTTATTCTAGTCATATCATGTTTACTTGCATTCATTTGAGTTCATTGATCACTTGCATCCACTTTAGCTCCTTGATTCTCAAAAAACTTAGTCATAAAATACTTGTAAGAACATAGAAATACTACAAAAATACCTAAAGAATCGTTTCAATTGAAGTCCGAGAACGAGCAATTTGTACGTATAAAACATACTCATCAGAGCTCCTGCTCTATTTATTGTTAGCTATATTGCTAAAAATAGACGGGAATAATAAGACAAATTGCATAACTAAATTAAATAAATAATCATGAACGAAACTAATAAAAATACATACATAGACATGAGAACAAGATAAATAAATTAAAATAACTAAACCAGATATCACCAAGAAACCGGTAATGAAGGGAAATGGAGAACACGTCGAGGCTTGTTTGACAATTTTTTTAAAGCGTTATTGCTCTCCCACCGGGTGTTGGAATAACGTGAGCAACCGCCTCTCAGGATACAACGACGTATGAGAAGAACAAAACATCAACTTGTTCATCTCTGGCGAACTTGAACGCATGCCAGAATACTACCACCTACATTGAGAGAATTGAGAGGAAAGAAGTAAATATTTTTGTGTGTGTAAACTCTAGTTTCAGCCATTGGCTTGGCTCATTTCTCTACTGCATAAGTTAAGGAGAAACTCTCATATTTCTCCTCTTTTTCTATCTCTTTTGAATGAGAAACCATTCAGCCTTTTATAGGCTTAGACAATAACTTATAGACATTTTGGTTAATATGCTCATTCAAACTCATTACTACATGGTAATAATGGGCATAGGTTACAATATCGAAACAACCGTTCGAGCATTGAACAACCCAAGGAACCAAAAAGGTTACACAGTAGCAATTTAATGGCCCATAATGCACAACAACATAAATGTTATTTTTTAATCAGCATAAAAGCCAAAAACGTCAGCCAAACCATAGCCTTCAAAAGCCATTGTATTCACAAAATTAAATACTCTTTAATTTCATTCAACCACACTTTATTCCAACAATTTATAAAGGTTTTTGGGTCGAGTATGTGGGGTGATCAGTCTCACGTTCTCGACGGTTTAAAAAGTAATCGTTCCCATGACGTGCGTATTGGCCCGACCTTACCCTTAAGCAACTTAGACAGTTACTTTAGGCCTCATATCTTTTGAAAATTAATAGGCCCAAATAAGACCTATTTTTGAAAAATCTCTCATATATCTTAACTTATTCGCGAGTCCCATCTTATCACATAAAATATATTTTTTTATTTTATTTTTGTGCGTCAAACTCAAACCATCATCTCTCTCTTTTTATTTTCATAGGCCCTATCCAATACTTTTTGTGCTTATTTAATGCTCTCTCTCTCTCTCTCTCCCTCTCTCTCTCTCTCTCTCTCTCTCTCTCTCTCTCTCCCCATCCCTCCCTCTGAAGTACACTCCGATACAATCTTTTTGCTTAAAGTGTAAATACCTTATAAAACAGTCAAAGAAAGGGGAAAACCCTTTCTCTCTCTAGAAACACACCTTCTCCCACGTAGATTTAGGGTTTCAAGCTTTTCTTCTAACCCCCCCTGGGTGTCTGGTCACCGCGCTGGTCTTACCAACGGTGTGCCTCTGACCTGGGGGGAGTTGTACCCGCAATGGGTTTTATTTTTATGGCTTAAATAAATTTTCCCTCTCTTGTTTCTACTCTCCGATGCCTGGCCATCTCTTCCGCTTGTCCACTGCTGGGTGGCCTTCGCCGGCGAAGCTTCTTGGCCACGCTGAGGTCGCTCTTCTCTTGCTTGGGTTTTTTTGCAGGCCGAAGTGGCGATGCAGAGCCATGGATCCTTTTGATGGGTGGACTTAAGATGATTTTGCTGGTGAACCCCGCCACTATCGAAGATATCATCGTGGTGATTGCCATCCCCGAAGACATGAGCTCTTCTTTGTCCTTGGATCTGGAGAAGGACCTTTGGCGCTCTGCCTCAAAGTCTCTCACCGGCCATCGTCTTCATCGAATACGGCAGATCCTCGTTGTGGCTTTTTTCTCCTCAGATCGGCGCCTTTTGGCACCGTCGCTGCCCCCGACGGTCTGGACTTTCAGTTGCCGACTTGTCACCTCTAATTCCGCTCTCTTTGTTGATGATTTGGGCATGTTTGTTCACGCTGATCTCGGTTCCACTATTCGCCTCGGTAAGGGTCTTTCTGCTGTCAAACATAGGCCACCAACACCAACCTCAACTTTCGGCTCTTGGGGGTCGTTTCTGTATGAGGCGGCTAGTTGTTTGTGTTGGAATTGATCTAGGGTTTAAGAAAAAGTTTAACACTTCCGTAAGCGGTGGAATTTTAAAAAATTTCTTTTGACAAGTAAAACGATTTTACTAACCTAGACAAAGAGCAAGCACATGTAAATAAAAACTATTATGAACATAAATAATTTACTAACCTTTTTAGAAGCTTGAACGTTGAGAAGCTTTTGGAAAGTTGCAACGTTCGTCTCCCTTGCAGCACGTCTCTCTTCGTTCCTCTCCAACTCGAGCAACCACGGAAGTTTCTATCACTAAATCACTCGAGAGAAAAGAAATTAGCGAGTGGAAACTTTTAAACACGACGACTCAAGAACAAGTCTTAGAGTCGAAGAGCTAAAACACTAGGTCAAATGAGGACCTAGGTGCCAAAACCAAAAACGAAATTGAATAGAGAAAGAGAGAGGAGTCGGCCAAGCTAGAGAGAGATGCTCTCAAATCTCTAAAACTTGGATTGAATGAAATGTGAAGAATGAGGCTCCTATTTATAGGAGAGGTCTCACCTTCTATAAGGTAGTTTCCTTTTCTATAGAATATCACATATTCATGAGCCAATTTCCCTTTACCCTTCATAGAGTCACACGGCCAACATAGGCTTCAATAAGCCTTGGATTTGTTTCCTATTTTGTTCCATGCCTTGCCTTTGACTCTCTGTTGGCAGAATATCCTCATGCATGCATGGGAGATTTGTTTCCTCTTTTTCTTTTGGCAAGTATCTTGATACATTTATGCACAAAATATTCTCTCTTTCTCTTAGGTATTTGGGCGCCCAACATCATTCTAGAAGGAGCTTCTAGAAGCTTCTTCATTTGTTCATGACAACATGAGAAAGACCCATTAAGAATTTTCAATAAAATTCTTATGAAATGAAATTAATCAACAAGGCCCAATTAATCTAATTTGGCCGAGTGACATTAAGTCATCAAATGACCTTGTCAAAAAAATTATTGACATTCATTTCATGTTATGTCTCAAAAAGACAAAAATACCCTTTTGACAATTTTCGTTCTTGTTTTGACTTAGCTTCCAGTTTAACTATTCCTACTCGATGTGATTTGTGACAGTGATCTCATGGATCCAAATGAACAAAGCTTGAGCTAAACACTTGGACTCAAAAGTTCACAAACCTTTTCCAAGTTTAGCTTAATATCAACTGACTCCACTAAAGAGTTGACACTTAAAATCTCTCGGTTCAAATGAATTTATTTTCTACTCAAGAATTCAACCAAATTATGATGAGCGGATCCACTGAATATTATCTATGTTTACCCTTCACGAATATCATCAGCTAGTCGGGATTTACGAAATTACCATTTTACCCTTCTAGTTGTTATTTCCTCAACTCATTTGTCGCTTGTGAATAAGTTAGAAACAATGTATTGACGAGGAGCTAACAAGTCACATTGTTTCATCCAAAAGAGTCAGGACTCAATTTGGACACTGACCAGTTCATTTATTCACATTCCAAGGAACAAAGCATGAGGTGATATACATTGCATTTCAACAATCTTGTACATGAATTCCATATCTACGAGAACTTCACAAAGTTACTCATGACATCTTCACTACTTAGTACTTCACCAATAGGCCCTGTTCAGAATCACATAGTGAGTCCGAACTCAAGCTTTCTCAAATGAGAATACGTAAGTTGTGAAATGGCATGTCTCATTTCAGGATTAAGGTAAGCACGATGCAATTCATACGTAGTGACTTCGAGACATAAGAGGTTAAATGATTTGTTCTTATTTTGTCTCTAGAAGTGCACTGGTCAATTCAGTACCTTCGGAAGATACCTAGAAGAACTATAGAGTCTCCAACTCTCAATGTCCCATAACCAGACATCATAGATTCTCCTAACAATCGTACTGAGGTCAATAGTCCTTTGACCCTTAGATTGCGAATATATCGTTTTAAGCAAACTACGAAGAGTTTGTTCATGCAAATCTACATTTGTCTCTTCGTAAGTTGTTAAGTTTGTTTATTGACTAAAGACTAGTGTTTTATCATAAAGCTTCAAACAGACAAGGAAGAATGAATGAACGTTTCAACTTTTTATTAATGAATAAGCAATTACAAGCAAGAGTCTTCGTGAGACTTTATTACATCAAATGTATAAAATAAAGACTACAACTCTTCTTGTGGGTACCATTGACAACAGTTTGTGGGTTCATGATGGGTTCAGAGGGTGATTCCTAGATGGTGGTGCTTATTTGGATTTTGTTGTAATTTAGTTTTTAGTTAGCTTGTTAGTAGCCTAGACTTTGTTGGTATGTCCATCATTCTTGGGTGGTTTTGGTGTCCTAGAGATGTTTTTGACTTCTTTAGGATGTTTAGTTCGAGTCCTCTGTTGGTATTTTGGCTGTACAGGTTCTCGAACGTCTTCCTCTATGACGGGAGGTCCTCGAGCGTTTTGGTTCATCTTTTAACCTCGAAGGGTAATTGGAAAGAGTCATTATTGTGCTCGATTAATAGTGTGATCAATCTTCCCCTTGTCGGAAGTCCACACATGATGTGCGTTCCCTTGTTGCTAGTTTTGAATCTCTATCGTTTTGAGGATTTTCTCTTCTTTGATAGAAGATATTCGAAATTTGTACTTTTGGGTGATATACCCTCTCTCTAATAGAAGCCTCGAGCTATCGTTAAAAAAAAATACTAAGTACTTGTTTATTACTATAACATTCAACTTTTTTTAATTACTATAAACTTAATTATTATAATTGATTTAATTACGAATAAGTAATTACATATTAAAAAACAGCTTACAAATAAATAATAGCTAAGATATATAAAAATCACGAAATTCAAAGTATTTTTTTAAACAAAATAGGTACAATTGTAACAGTTTATTCATTTATTTGGTAAGTAGTAAATATTATTTCCTATTAATTTTTCTCTATCATAAAAAATCGGTTTAACTGTTTCATTTATTCTTTATTTATAATTCTTTTAACTAATTATGTATGATAAAAAATTAGTTTCAACTGTTTAAATAAACAATGGACTAACATTCTATTTTTTTTTTAATCTTTCTGTAGTGATTTTATGGTCAAAATATAATTTTTTTAATTTTTCGTTATGAAAACATAAGATGATGTTTTAGTTTGAAAATATGTTTGAACTGTTTAGGTATTAAATAATGGCATATATAATCATTAAAAGGAGTAAATGCTATGAAATTAATAGATTATAGACCAAAATTATCAATATATATATATATATATAGATATATATATATATATATATATATATATATATATATATATCGTTACCCAAATGCTTAGAAGGTTATGAACTATATGCATTGAAAAAAATTAAGGCATAATTATTGATTTTCGCTTAAGGCCTCAGTATGTCTAGAGCCGACCCTGCGTGCGTAATGGGTGGTTATTCCTCGTGCGCTCGGCATATAACCATTGAGGTGTACGTTTTGCTTTAGTTTTAATTTATTTACACTTGTTTGTTTTGTTGTGACTAGTCTTTTATCTACCATCTTCTCTTCTCTCCGAAGTTTTGTCTGATAGAGCTCGTTCTTGACTTATGAACGGATCGTTCCTTAACCTTCATGAGCCATCTAACCTATTTGACTCGAACTCGGTACTGGATCCCTCTTGTTCTCGGTGCTTCTGACCTCATGCTCAGACTTACGCAATGTATACGATACACAAACAAAACTGGCCGTTATATAATACAAGGAAAAAAAAATATAATAACGTAAATCATTCAGGTCTTTAGTTAGCTATTTATAATTAGTCAAATAAGCCACCGAAAGTCTAAGAATTACTAGATAGCCAATCTTTTATAATTTTTTTGTAAATAGCCACCTCAACTTATTTACGGCACTCATAAAGACAAAAATATCCAAAAATATTTTCGCCTCTTTAGGGTTTTTTTGTCTTTTTGAATACCGTAAATAAGTTGAGGTGACTATTTACAAAAACGTTGGCTATTATACAAAACTCTATAAATGAAATGGCTATATATAGAGTACCACGGCCATGCATACTTAATTTGGACTAATTGTCTTAACAAAAATATTAATTTAATAACTGGCCACACAAACAAAACTAGGTGAATTTTTGACGCGATACAAGGAAGCATCCCTTGAAAAGTTGAAAATGGAACAATAAAAGGGAAGAAAACTATGGGAAATGGAACACATGACTCAGAAACAAGAAGATATAATGGAAGATCGATGAATAAATATATAAATAAACAACCGCATAACACATATTTTTCCCGTTCTCTTTTATCTTCTCTTCTCTGTTTCTCTCTGTCGACTCTCGTTCACACTCACTCTTTGCAATACGTAGTCACGCATGGGAAATGCAACAAAACGAGGCCTTGGTTATGGCGGTAACAAAGTGGACCCTACACCGGAGCGGCCTAAACAGACCCCAGTTATTATGACCGGAAGAACCCGACTCCGGCTTCCTGGCCTGACCGCCGGCGAACATGGGCACCGGACTCCGCCGCCGTTGCCTCTTCCTGATCTCGCTCAGCTCCATGGTGGGCTCCACTCTCACCAGCCCTATCATCATCCGCGGCTGCTTTCTCGATCCGCCGCTGCTGCTCCGGTAACAGCTGGAAGCCGCCGCCGCCGCCGCCCGGGGGGGCCCACCGAACCGGAACGAGCCCGAGCTAGGGTCGGACCGGCTGCTCCGAGATTTCTTGAACGAGTCTTTCCGGGCCAACAGACCTTTCTTATTCGGCTGCTTCGGGGGCTCGGTTTCGATGATGGGCTTTCCACAGAACATGATGGCTTTGCTCGGCTCGCACTCGGGGCTCGTCAAGAACTCGAACACCTCGCTGTCGTCGCGGTCTTCCTCGTCGGTGTCGCACTCGAAGAACGTGTCGAGGTCCGTCGCTTGGTTGTCCATTGGGAGGTCGCAGAACGAGAGAGTATCGTAGGAATCGTCGCTCGTGATGATTTCGTTTGAGGCCATTTCTGTGGTTTGATGTAGCTGAGGTTGTGAGAGAAAGTGTCTTATGTTGAGCTTGAGAGTTGAGAGTACTTTTGCTGTTAGGGTTGCGTATATATGTATATATATACGTATATATGCAATGCGGTAGGGTGTTGTCTTTTTATTTTCAATGCTTTGCAATTTTGTACATTTGAAAAAATGTCACAAAAAACGCGTTTTAGCATTAAGACTCATAATTGGTGTGATGTAGTACCGGATTTCGGAGAGAAAAGGGGAGAGATAAGGTCTTTGAGTGATAAGTATGTTAGAGAGAGAGAGAGAGAGAGAGAGAGAGAGAGAGAGAGAGATAAGTTCCTTTGGTGATAAGGATGTTCTACATATCGGGGGCTCGAGAAGCTGGAAAATGGTGACTGACACTAAAAGCGGTATTGAAAATTAAAAAAAAAAAGAAAGAAATATATATATATGTATGGAAGTATTTCGTTACGAGAGTGGTCTTATTTTCTACGTGAAAATTGATGGAAATAGACTTGTTAACGAGCCTGGTTCATTTTTCACGAGGTGGGTTTATTTTTCCGTTGGTTAATAAAAATGAGAAAATCGAAAAAATCATGGACTGTATCTATGTTTAATCCGAGATCCAATCGATCTCAAAGAGCGCTGTGCTAAGTATTGAAACTCTAATTCGGTTAGTTTCAAGAAGAAAATATATATATATATATATATATATATATATATATATATATCATATAATAAAATAATAATAGAATGACTATTATCAGATTGGCTGGTTTCTTACATATGTTGATAGGTTGGTTAATATATTTTAATCTCCCCTCTATTAAAAATCTCAAGATTACTAAAAATATAGTTCAATTAATCTGTATATCTCACATAATATGGCATCTACACTTAACTTAGTCTAGGCCATTTTATTAATTATTAGAATAAAATAATTTGTATACCTCACATAATATGGAACTACTGGTTTTGAATCTGGTACTGCTCCTTCGACCCATGCGATATTACGTTCCCTGAAGAACACAGTTACCAAGCTATTCATCCCTACAAAAACAACATCTTCGATCGTCACATTTCAAATAGCCAAGAGTTTGGTCTCCAAAATCTTCATCCATAATTGAAGCTTTGCCAACATCCTTTATGAAGCCGTCCTTGACTGCTTGCACCTCGATTGAGCCACTTACAAACAAGTCAAAACGTCCCGCTAAATTTTCACCGGAGAATACGTAAATGCAAATGGATCAATTGAGCTGGTCACATTTGGAGACATTGACAGAGCCCATGTGACTCACTTAGTTAGCTTTCGTTTGGGTCGACTAGCCAACCGTGTACAACACAATTATAGAACTATCCACCGTCAATCAGAGCCAAAGTTGAATTTAGCCTAATGTGTGAGCGGCGGGTCGGAATTACCCTCTCGATTGGAGATGCGGCTTCAACATCAAAGGTCGTTGAAAATAGAATTTAATTGCGCTACTATCGATAAATTTGCATGCCTACAAGATTTTGGATATTTTGTTGACCCACAAAATTTTTGAAGGCACCGTCGAGGCCTATTTTAAGAGTCGTTTTTTTAGAATCTTGTTGATGGCATCCACTTATCTATTGGATCTCAGATGAGAAACTATGAAGAAGTATTTCTTGATTTCATAGTGGTCATATAGTAAAATGATTTCTCCATTGTTTATTGCATGATCTTATTTGACACAAAGGAGTGTGGAACTTGAAAGCGATAATGGATTACATTCTCAAATATTTTTTAATAACCTTGGAGGTAGTCTTTCTCTTAAGGGCTTTTGCTTCTATAAAAAATAAAAAATAAAAAATAAAAAAATCGACGACCAATGTGGTCCATTCTACCGCTACCTCAATTTTTTTTTACACTTTGCCCGGTTTTTTATTTTTCTTTAGCCCCTCTTGAACTTTTTTTTTTGCATATTAGCCCCTCTATTCTAAAATCCTGGCTTCGTCGTCCCTGCTTGGATAGCTGAATGTTTGGCGGGAGAAGCCCTCGAAACCAACATGTGGGCATCTTTGAAAAACTATCGTAACCGGGCTCACTTGGTCGTTTCTTCTTGCACATATAGATACAGCTATGAATATCCTTGAGTACTTCTTGTTTGAGTAGTCAACGTAAGAGTGAAGTTTCATGGTCTTCTCCAAAATTTACTTTCTAGGTATGAAACGAATACTCACAAAACTTTAGGTAGTGTTTGGTATTCCTCTCAAAAACAATTTTTTAGTTTTTGAGTTGAAAAAATTAAAAACATGTTTGGTTTAAGTTTTTGGAAAAAAAATTCAAAAATTTTTGAAGTTGTTTTGCAAAAGAGTAAAGAAAATTGAAAACAAATAAAATGTGTTTTTGGAAAAAAATTTCTTCTCTTCTCTCCTCCTTCTCCTCATCTTCTCTTTTCATTCTTTCAAAAACAAAAATGAAAACTATACCAAACACTTTTTTCAGTTTTTTCACTTTCTCAAAAACAAAAATGAAAACTGTACCAAACAGCTTTTTGAAAACAACTGCAAAATAATTTTTCAGTACAACTACAAAAATTAGAAAATAGAAAACAAAAACTTTTTGAGTTAACTACCGAACACAACCTTAGTTATTAGTCCGGAATTGCGTGTCTAATATTGTGATTAGATTTGGAAAAACATATCTTTTGAATTTGTGAGAGAGAATAATTTTTATCTAAGTGATGGGTAATTTTCTATCGAGTGTGAAACATACACATAATTTTCAATTTTTTACAATAACAAAATTACTATAAGGTGTTCTTGAGCATATTTATTCAAATATCTGAGGGGATATTCTCTTTGGCTAGTAGTGTCACTCAATACATAAATGTCTATAAAGACTAACCACAAGAAGTACGTGGGATACCAATGTCGACTCCTACAAAATTTAATATACAATTTGAAACTAATATCAATTTTATCCTGCCGATGTGTATGGAAACTTCCCAGAAAGTACGGTGTTTGTACGGTATTGGTACTTTCAGATCAAACAATTAATCTTCGAAAACTAAGTTTGCCCTATATTTTAATTGCTGTACTGGATTCGTGAGGATGACAATAAACCCCAGAAGTTATCTACACGACTACACCTACATGGTTAGTTGTCATCATTTTGCCCACTATAATTACATGTCCATTTTATTAAATGTTGAAGATTTAGACGATCTTAATTTTGACCCCAAATAAAACTAATATTTTCTATAAGTATATATAATATAATCGATGTTTACAGGTTGAAATAGGCGATTAGGCCCCTTTATGGAAGTAAGACTTTTAAAATATTCTTTAATAGGTGACCGCATAACTAATTTTTTTGATAAAAACACACACACACACGCGCACACACACACACACACATATATATATATATACACTAATACACACATACATATACAAAGTTACAAACACATTAAAGATGTTTTTAAATGAGTGATTTCTATTTAATTATTTAACCATAGACAATAACAAGAGTTTTTGTTAGTAATCAAGGAAATATGTAAATAGATCTGAGAAACTAAAAGTTATTGTTTTTATCTTTAGTTAACTACGACAATATTATGACTACATTTTTTTCCCTAGGTCTTATATGATTAGAATATAGCCGAAATTTTTTACATTTATTATCCAAATATAGTAACTGGCCATCAAGTATATTAAGAAAAAAAAAAAGATTATGTAATTCAACTATTATGAAGCAAATGATTATTTAACATATATAATGGAGAAGGTATAATGTCTTATTAAAATATCAGTCAACATATAATAATCTATTAATTCTAGCTAGACATATGATATATTTAGATGTTATAAGTTGCGTAAGTCTAACTAACTATCTAATAATTTAAAAAAAAAAAAAAAAAAAAAAAAAAAAAAAAAAAGACCAAACACCACACTATTGGAGAGCCAAGCTATATTTTTTGCCAATCTTTAATTTTAATTGAGAGTGATCATTTGACTATTTCAAAAACTTTTTCAATAAGATTTTATAGCCGGTCTTAAAAGACAATAAGGCCTAGCTCATTAGCAAGTAGGTTGTCCAAAAATGAATAAAAAAATTGGTTAAAACAATAACCAAAATTTAGTGCCATATATCATCAAATAAAAAACTACTCCGGCTAATCTTATCCGATATATGAAACTTCATCGGTCAATTTTGGATATCGAAAAAATAGATTTTTGGTTTTTTTTTTCTCGTGGTTGAAATAATAAGTATAGAATCCAGATCGCTAATCACTACTACAAATTCACATTTATGGTGCGGAAGAGTATTAGGTGCGATACATCGCACCTAAATGTCGCACCTAAGCACATATTAGGTGCGACATGTCACACCAGACTCCTCCAGATGACTAAAAATTTCGCTAATGTTTAGTGATATTCGGTGCGACAGTGTCGCACCGGATATTAAAACGTCGCAGCTAAAACTTTTAGGTGCGACTTTGTCGCAACCAATACTTTTAGGTGCGACAACGGTCGCACCTAATGGTTTTAAAATTCAAAACGGTCAAGAAAATCCCCTCGGAAATTTTTGGCTGTGTGATTTCATATTCGGTAAGACATTGGGTGTGACATGTCGCACCGAATAGGAGTATTAGGTCCGACAATGTCGCACCCAATAGTTTTAGGGTATTATAAAGCCCCGAACCCCCTTCTTCCTCGCCCGAGCTTCTAAATCTGTCTGCATCTCTCTCTCTCTCTCTCTCTCTCAATCTCACTCTCTCCTTCTCCGACCCATCTCCGGCCCCTAGGCCCATCTCCGGTGACCACCGCGTCCTCTCCGCGCCGCCCTGGTATATTAGATTTTGCACATTTAGCATCATAATTTTCAACATTCCATCGTATTCAAAATATATGTTGGACCTTGTGAGCCCAAATTCTTAACATTTTGAACTCGGCCCACGAGCGCGAGTAAAAAAGGCTCGGTAGTGTCAAAATCGAGTTTGACTAAAGCATTCCGAGCTATGATTTAGATGGCTTAATCATGAGCGGTCGAGCTTAGGGTAGCTATCATTGTAGAGCTAGTTTTACGGAAGACCATAGTCAACTCATATGGGGAGGTGGAGCTGTTACAAACCATTACTTATGATAGGATCAAGGGGACACATGTCAACAGATGATTAGAGAATATCTATTGGAGTGACATAGCTTGGTGTTGTAAATGGTGCCCACAAGAAGAGTTGTAGTCTTTATTTTGTACATTTGATGTAATAAAGTCTCATGAATACTCTTGCTTGTAATTGCCTATCTATTCATTAATAAAGTTGAAACGTTCATTCATTCTTTCTTTGTTTGAAGCTTTATGATAAAACCTTAGTCTTTTAGTCCATAAACAAACTTAACAACTTACGAAGAGACAAATGTAGATTTGCATGAACAAACTCTTCGTAGTTTGCTTAAAACGATATATTCACAATCTTAGGGTCAAAGGACTATTGACCTCAGTACGATTGTTAGAAGAAACTATGATGTCTGGTTATGAGGCATTGAGAGTTGGGGACTCTATAGTTCTTCTAGGTATCTTCCGAAGGTACTGAATTGACCAGTGCACTTCTAGAGACAATATAAGAACAAACCATTTAACCTCTTATGTCTCGAAGTCACTATGTATGAATTGCATCATGCTTACCTTAATCCTGAAATGAGACATGCCATTTCACACCTTAGTATTCTCATTTGAGAAAGTCAAAGTTCGGACTCACTATGTGATTCCGAACAAGGCCTATTGGTGAAGTACTAAGTTGTGAGTCTGTCATGAGTAACTTTGTGAAGTTCTCATAGATATGGAATTCATGTACAAGATTGCTGAAATGCAATGTATGTCACCTCATGCTTTGTTCCTTAGAGTGTGAATAAATGAACTGGCCAGTGTCCAAATTGAGTCCTGACTCTTTTGGATGAAACAATGTGACTTGTTAGCTCCTCGTCAATACATTGTTTCTAACTTATTCACAAGCGACAAAGGAGTTGAGGAAATAACAGCTAGAATGGTAAAATGGTAATTTAGTAAATCCCGACTAGCTGATGACATTCATGAAGGGTAAACATAGATAATATTCAGTGGATCCGCTCATCATAATTATGTCGAATTCTTGAGTAGAAAACAAATTCATTTGAACCGAGAGATTTTCAGTGTCAGCTCTTTAGTGGAGTCAGTTGGCATTAAGCTAAACTTGGAAAAGGTTTGTGAACTTTTGAGTCCAGGTGTTTAGCTCAAGCTTTGTTCATTTGGGTCCATGAGGTCACTGTCACGAATCACATCGATAGGAATAGTTAAACTGGAAGCTAAGTCAAAACAAGAACGAAAATAGTCAAAATGGTATTTTTGTCTTTTGAGACATATGATAAAATGAATGTCAATAAATTTTTTTGACAAGTTCATTTGATGACTTAATGTCACTCGGCCATAACTTGATTATTGGGCCTTGTGAATTAATTTCATTTCATAAGAATTTTATTGAAAATTCTTAATGGGCTTTTCTCATGTTGTCATGAACAAATGAAGAAGCTTCTAGAAGCTCCTTCTAGATGAGAATAGGCGCCCATAATACCCAAGGAAAGAGAGTTTATTTTGTGCATAAATGTATTTAGATACTTGCCAAAAGAAAAAGAGGAAACAAATTTCCTCCAAGAGGAAAGTGGGAATCGGCCAAGTGAGAGACAAGGCAAGGCCTTGAACAAAATAGGAAACAAATCAAGGCTTCTAGAAGCCTTGTGTTGGCCGAGTGTCTCAAAGGGAAAAAGAGGAAATTGCTCATGAATATGTGATATTCTATAGAAGAGGAAACTACCTTATTGAAGGTGAGACCTCTCCTATAAATAGGAGCCTCATTTCCTCACATTTCATTCATCCAAGTTTAAGAGATTTGAGAGACTCTCTCACTAGAACTTTGGCCGAAAATCCTCTCTCTCTCTCTAGTTTATTTTCGATTTTTTCTTGTCTTGGCACCTAGGTCCTCACTCGACCTAGTGTTTAGCTCTGCGACTTCAAGACTTGTTCTTAAGTCGTAGTGTTTAAAAGTGTCCACTCACTGATTCCTTCTTTTCGAGTGATTTAGTGATAGAAACTTTCGTGGTTGCTCGAGGTGCCGAGGAAAGAAAGAGAGACGTGCTGCGAGGGGAGACGAGCGTTGCAAACTTTCCAAAAGCTTCTTCAAAGTTCAAGCTTCAAGAAAGGTTAGTAAACTTCTAGCTCATATTAGTTTTTAATTACATGTACTTGCTCTTTGTCTAGGTTAGTAAAAACTGTTTTTACTTGTAAAGAAATTTTTTAAAATTCCGTCGCTTCCCGAAGCGTTTAATCTTTTTCTTAAACCCTAGATCAATTCCAACAAATGGTATCAGAGCTATGGTCAAAGAGATGCATGTACATGTTTTTAAAATTATGAGCTTGAAAATCGTTTTCGAAATTTTACTAATTTTGTGACAAGTTAGAATTGTTATCTTAGATTTTTTAATTTATTGCTCATGTCTTTAAATTAAAAACCATGTTGTTTTTCTATGATTTTGGGATGCTTTTAAAACACATTAGAATCAGTTCTAAAAGTTTTTAATTTTTTATATTGAAAAACGTGTTTTAAAGGTTTGAGAAATTTCGAGTAAAATTTTGTGACTAGTTTTGTTATCTTGCTAGTTTCTTATTTTTACTTGAATCGTTTTATGCTTGTTGTTATTTCTTTTATGTCTTGTTATTACCTTGCTAATAAAACACAAATAAAATCTTTAACAACCTTCATAAAACGTTCCGTTACACTCGATTCTTTTTCACCTTAAAAGGACCGAGCTTTAATTATTTTTTTTTCTTCGAGCTGGAGTAAACCCGCATTCAAAGTGGTATAACTCTCTGCTCAGAAATCGAAATTTAATGATTCTTGAATCAAATTAAAGCTATGTTTGTCCTCTGTCCAATGCCACCGGTTTCGGCTCAAAAGGACATCGGAGCCGCCAGATATGGCGATTTTACTCCGAGGTGCGCGGCTGTCTGAAACTCCAGTTTTTTAGAAATCCGGATTTTCAAACCCCACTACCATGAGTTATAGAACTCTAATGAGAAAATTTTCTTGAGCAAAAATGTTTTTCATATGATTATAAACATGATGTGTAAGATTAAAATGTTTTAATTTTTGAAAGTTTAATTGAAATTGAGTTTTTACAAAACTAGTTTGAATTTTGAAAAACCGTTTTCACTTTCAAACTTGAAAATATTTTGTCATCCAAATCAAATAAGTTTTCAAAATGTTTTCAAAACTATATCTATATCACATATGTTCAAAATCTATATGCTCTTGAAAATTTGAGTGGGAGGTCTCCTTGTAGACAAGCCGAAAAATAAAAAGATGTGTAATCTCAAACTTTCAAGTGTTCGAGTGAGTTGAAGTTCACACTTCCCTCACGCACTTTCCCGAAATAGAAAATAGGAAAAGATCGAGTATGTACCTTGTGCCTTTATGCACTAATACTGCTCTGAACATGTCGATCTAGGATTCTCTTCTAGTTGTCCGCTCTGTCGCTCTCTAACTAGGAAATCTGTTTTCGAACTTATAAGAGTCGATGAACCAACTCCAAAAACTAAGTGGGAGGGTTATACTTGTTGTTTGTAACCCACGATCCCCAACACTAATGAAAGAAGCAATTAATGTGGGACTAAGAGCCGCTCTTGCGACCCTCACTTAAATGGGAGTACTCCAAGGCGTTATTGCTTCGATCATTGCTCAATGAGCTACGTCCGAGAGTGAGACGATGATGGCAAGGCCTCCCCTTGGGGGATTGTTTTTCAAAGTTGACCTTTTGGACTAAGTGGTTGGTTGCACACTTAGGCTCAATCCCTAGTAATCCTCCCTTGAGGCTCTGCGAAAGGATGTGAGTGATCAAACCAATTTAAAAGGTGGCTAGTCAAAATAGATGTTTTGACATCTTGGCTTAGCATTAATGATGTGTCATTTACTTATAAAAGGAGATTTTTTGCGGCCTTCTCTTGAGGGAGTAAATTATTGTTTGGTTTATAACACCTTTGGATTTTATAAAAGTCTTAATAAAACTTAAATCCTAAACCAAAGACTAATCATAAACTTGTTTCAACTTATATAGGCAATATGTCTCTCAACTCTCTCTCGATCATCTTTTCCTCGAACAAACTTGAAAACGAAAACTACGTAGATTCGAAACGTAACCTCAACATAATACCTACCGTTAACAAGCACAAATGGGTACTCACCACCCCGTGTCCTCCTCTGACGAATGATGATTCAACTCAAGAGGACAATGACGCCTTAGCGGCCTGGCTTCGATCCGATCAGATTGTGAGGTGCTATATCTTGGCATCTATGAACAATGTGCTGAAAGAGCAACATCGTGACATCGACACTGCCGCTGACATGCTTTACAATCTCCTTGAGATGTTTGGAGGGCAAAGGCGTCAAGCAAGGCAACAAGCAGTCCGACAGTTTATAAACTGTCATATGAAGGCTAGGACTCCTGTTAGAGACTTTATGATACTGATCATTAGTTTTCTAAATAAGATGGAAATCTTAGGATCTGAGACTGATGGGAAGAATGTCATAGATATGATCTTAGAAACTCTCCCGCATCTCTTGATACCTCCAAGATGAACTACTCCATAAACAAGCTAAAGTACACTGTTACCAAGCTTATGATGGAACTTCACACTGCTGTAGGTCTCACTAAGAGAAAGAGGAATAAAGGAGAGGCACATACTACTGAGCAAAAGCCTCCGCCTCTGGAACTAAGAACAGACCTTACAAAGCCGATAGAAAGAACTGTCCTGCCTATCTCAAAGCAAAGGAACATAGTATTGTACTAGTTACCGAAGCATGCTTAGTAGCTGATAATGTATCAACGTGGATTCTTGACTCCGCTGCTACTAACCATATTTGTTGTTCCTTGAATGGTTTCAAGAAAACCAAAAGCTTAGAGGAAGGGGAGTTCTGTTTCAAATGGGATGATGGGAGCCTGGTGTCCGTGAAGGCTGTGGGATCCGTGACGCTGTCTTTTGAAGACCGCACTTTAAACTTGAATAATGTTTATTTTGTTCCTACTTTTGGGAAGAACTTAATATCCGTTGCTCGTCTTCGTGAGCAAGATTATTGTTTAAAGTTCATTAAGAATGGAATTCGTATTTCGTTTCCTGATAATTCTTTTGTCACTGATGCATGTATGAAGAATGCTCTTTTTTACATCTATCCAACTCAACCTTCTCTTTTAGACACCGAAATAGATAACGATCTAATTAGGGAGCCAAAGAGGATCAAACTTTATGAATCCTTCGATCTAACAAAATCAACATACCTATGGCACTTAAGACTTGGTCATATCAGTCTAGATAGGATTAAGAGACTTGTGAGGGACGGTCCACTCCAAGCCTCTGCAATAGGTTCACTACCTACTTGTGAATCCTGCATAGAAGGAAAAATGACTAAGCGACCTTTCTCTGATAAGGGTCGAAGAGCCACTGAGTTGCTGGAACTAGTACATTCTGATGTATGTGGTCCGCTCAACCAACAGGCACGTGGAGGATACGAATACTTCGTTACCTTCACTGATGATTACTCACGATATGGGTTTGTCTATTTGCTCAAACACAAATCCGAGACCTTTAACGTATTTAAGGTCTTTAGGGCTTTAGTGGAAAAGCAAACTGGCAGAGTGATCAAAACCATTCGATCTGATCGAGGTGGTGAGTATATGTCTGGAGAGTTCGATGACTTTCTTAAAGAAGAAGGTATCGCTTCTCAGCTTACCGCACCTGGCACACCTCAACAAAACGGAGTGTCAGAGAGAAGAAACCGAACTCTTATGGAGATGGTTAGATCAATGATGAGTTACTCATCACTCCCTCCTTCCTTTTGGGGATATGCCCTCGAAACAGCCGCCTACATTCTGAACCAAGTTCCGTCCAAAACGGTTCCTGGTACTCCTTATGAACGATGGATTGGCCGTAAAGTGAATCTTGACCGCATCCGAATTTGGGGTTGCCCTGCACACGTGCTGAGGCAAAAGACTAGCAAGTTGGCTAGTAGGTCAGAATTGTGCCTGTTTGTAGGATATCCAAAGGAAACCAAAGGTTTTACTTTCTATAGTCCCGAGGACGATAAGACTTTCGTTAGCACGAATACTCGTTTCCTTGAGGAGGACTTTATGAAGGATGCGAAACCTAGAAGCAAAATTGTGCTTGAAGAAAAGTTGGGTGAGGAAGCTTCTACCTCATCTGTAAGAACTGTTCTTACCCCAACTGAAACACAACCTAACTCATCAGAATCTCGTCAAGTAGTACTTCGACGTAGTGGGAGGGCTGTTCAACAGCCTGACAGGTACATGTCTTATGGAGACTCTCTCGTAGCCGTCTCCGACATGGATGACCCTGTTTCCTATAGCCAAGCGATGGCTTGTTCTGAATCAAACCTTTGGCTTGACGCCATGAAAGTTGAAATGCACTCGATGTATGTCAACAAAGTCTGGAAACTTGTAGACCTTCCTGAAGGGATTAAACCCGTAGGGTGTAAGTGGATATACAAGAAGAAAAGGGGTCCTGATGGGAACGTCGAGACGTTCAAAGCACGACTTGTGGCAAAGGGTTATACCCAACAAGAAGGGATTGACTATGAAGAAACCTTCTCGCCAGTCGCGATGCTTAAATCCATCCGCATACTCCTATCCATAGCTGCAGCTCTCGACTATGAGATCTGGCAAATGGATGTCAAGACAGCCTTTCTGAATGGCAATCTTGACGAGCGCATTTACATGGCTCAACCAGACGGTTTCGTGGATAAAGGTCGAGAGACCAAGGTTTGTGAGTTGCTTAAATCCATTTATGAACTAAAGCAAGCATCTAGGTCATGGAATATTAGATTCGATGAAACTGTAAAGAGCTTCGGCTTTGAACAGTCAATAGATGAGCCTTGTGTTTACAAGTTAATACACGAAGGCAAAGTTGTGTTTCTGGTACTATATGTCGATGATATACTACTCATTGGTAATGACGTGGGTAAGTTATCTGAGGTTAAGGTCAATATTGTCATCGTCACCGTCTACGTCGTTGTGATTTAAGATATCGTGTACAGCATCAAACATTCCACCTCCTCTTCCGTAATCCGGCTGATACTGCATTAAGTCATCTTCTTCCTCCCCGTGAAAGATCCATCTCGTGTAATTTCTCTTAAATCCTCTGATAAAGAGATGATTCTCTATATAAGGAATTTTTTGTATCAACACGTTGTTACACCTCTTGCATGAACACTTAACTCGTCCTTCGATGTTTACGTGTTGTCGGGCCATTGCCATGAACTCTGTCATGCCAGCCGCAAACTCAACGCTTAGACGTTGGTCCTCGATTATCCAATTCCTATTTGGATAACTCATTTTACCTAAAGATTCAACATTTTAAAATTTAGTATTTTTCAGATTTTATTTTATAATTTCACGATCCTACCGACATTTCGGCAGAACCTCCCCTATAAACTTAACAACCCGGCATCAAGCCTTTAACTTTAAAACCTGCATAGAAACATCCTAAAACTAACAATAAATCCAATCTCAGTGGTTCGATTATTAAAATACATAATCCATATCAACTAATTCATTTCACATTTTTAATCATTTGTAACATGAATTAAATACAATTCCATTTAATTTCACATAAACTACCTAATCGTTTTTACATGTTTTTACATAATTTTACCTAATATAAATATTTATAACTAATTTAAATATTTATACCCAATATAAAAATTTATAACTAATTTAAATATTTGTGTAAACAAAACTAATTTAAATATTTATAATATTTATAACAAATATATAACTAATTCTGTAAATATAAATATTGATACTAAATTATGTAAATATAAATAATTAATTCATTTATATTTATAACTAATATATATATATATATATATATATATATATATATATATATATATAAAAACAAAAAAACTTATCGTACGTGAGGGATGAGGAAGAGATTCCGGACCGGGGCGGACGAGGACGAGGACGGCGTCGGCGGGGAAGCGGCTACGGCGTCGACGGTGGAGCGGCGGATGAGCTGCACCGGTTGAGAGAGAGGTTAGGAGAGAGATGTGAGGAGAGAGAGAGAAGTGAGGAGAGAGAGACTTACCGGGGAGGACGAGGACGACGTCGACGGCGTCGACGGCACACGGCGGACGGCGTCGACGGCGTCGGCGGCACACGGCGGACGGCGACGGCGGGAGTGAAGAAAATGAGAGAAAATGGCGATTTAGGTCAAGGTAAACGAAATGGGGAAACTGGGTCGCGATCTGGTATTTAAAGACATTTACCGACGATTTATTCGTCGCTAAATGAATAAATGTCGTCGCTAAATGAACTTACGTTAACCAAGCATTTAGCGACGACTTATTCGTCGCTAATAGTTTTCGTACATATTTAGCGACGATATTTTTGTCGCTAAATCATTTCGTTTTAATTAAATTGGAGGGACTTTTCGCTCTTTAAAATTCGTTAAAATTTAAAATGATTTAGCGACGAAAATATCGTCGCTACATCATTTCGTCTTAATTAAGTTGGAGGGATTTTTCCCTCTTCAAAATTCGTTAAAATTCTAAATTTGTTTGAAATTATTAACGACGATAATATCGTCGCTAAAGAAATTCAAAATCCTTTAGCGACGATATTCTCGTCGCTAAATATATTCCCGCGAACTTAGCGACGAGAAGTAAGAATTAACGACGATATTATCGTCGCTAATTATCTTTGCCGCCAAACTTTAAGAATTTTCGCACCAAATTATTAGCGACGAAAAAGTCGTCGCTAAATGCATTATTAGCGACGATATATTAGCGACGATTAAATCGTCGCTAATAGTTTCGTAGCTAAATGTCATATTTCTTGTAGTGTATGTTGGACCTTGTGAGCCCAAATTCTTAACATTTTGAACTCGGCCCACGAGCGCGAGTAAAAAAGGCTCGGTAGTGTCAAAATCGAGTTTGACCAAAGCATTCCGAGCTATGATTTAGATGGCTTAATCATGAGCGGTCGAGCTTAGGGTAGCTATCATTGTAGAGCTAGTTTTACGGAAGACCATAGTCAACTCATATGTGGAGGTGAAGCTGTTACAGACCATTACTTATGATCGGATCAAGGGGACACATGTCAACAGATGATTAGAGAATATCTATTGGGAGTGACATAGCCTGGTCCCTTCTCCGACTGTACTGGTACAAGGTCTGTGCAGCGCCTGTAAATTGGCGCAATGTCGCTCCACTCTGCCCAACTTGTACCACTAAGCAAATTGTATGATTCGAGCTTAAATACGATTAGGATTTCTTTGTTTCCACTGTGTAGCACAAGTAGGGTATTGCCTTACTACCATTCAAATAGATACTTACACTTGATTGTCAATTGAAATAAAATACAGAGTGAAGATGAAGATGAAGAGGATTTCTCATCATCGGACTGATTCCACCAGTCGCCGTGAACTGGATTTTAGGTTATCTTTGTTGTTGTCGTAGTTTGGGTCATATCGAACCTAAATCAAAGAGGGAGTTAGGTGCGTCATCCTCTATCTTCGTTGAAATTGGAATATATATATATATATATATATATATATATATATAATATAAAATGTAGAATACTGTTGAGATTTAAAGTTAGGTTTTGGATATGATTCGAGTTTAAATAGGACTAGGATTTCTTTGTTTTCGCTGTGTAGCACAAGTACAGTATTGCCTTATATTATTACCATTCATACAGATACATAAAGTTGATTGTTAATTGAAAACAAACACAGAGATGAAGATGAAGAGGAAGAGGATAACAGTCGGCCATGATGTTCCGCGAGAAATGGAGGAACATATACTGTTGAAGTTGCTGGTGAAGTCTCTCCTCCGATTCAGAAGTGTTTGCAAGGCTTGAAACTCTCTCACAATTGACCACAATTCGTCAACGACCACCTTCAACTCCAAGCAAACAAGACACCATCTTCTTTGCTCTTACATTACTACAAAAACAACTTTAAGAAGCGACGCAATTTTTTAGAAGCGAAAAGTTGCTTTTAAATAGAAGCGGCATTTATAAATTAGAAGCGACTAGTCGCTTCAATTTTATTCCACGGAAATACAAACACTTTGTCCTGAAAAAGTCATACTTTTGAAATTAGAAACGACATTTGTCGCTTTTATATTTTTCCGCCACTTAGAAGCGACATTAAAAGCGACATGTCGCTTCTAAACCTCCAAAATTTTAATTTCCTTTGTTTTCTCTGCCAAAATTTGCATGTATTAACACAAAACGACGTCGTTTTGTCTCATGTTAAATTTAGAAACAACTAGTCGCTTTTAAAACTAATGAAATTTTGGCTTGTTGTTTTCTCCGCAAGCTTTTTAAATTTTTTTTACAAAACGACGCCGTTTTGCCTGACCTTAGAAGCAGCTAGTCGCTTCTAATCTAGATCAGACATTATAAATCACAATTTGTTTTTCTTCTTCTTCCTCAACTGGCGGGTAATCATTAGAAGCGACAATCCGCTTCAGATGTCGATTCTAAAAGTTTCCCGCCATTTCGCGGGGGCCATTTTTTGCTCTAAATTTTTGGATTTAGAAGCGACCCTAGAGGCGACATGTCGCTTCTAAAACTGTCGCTTCTAATTTTTAGAAGCGATTGACCTTTAGAAGCGACTTTTTGACCCTTAGAAGTGACTTTTGTCGGTTTTCAAGTCCTTTTTGTATTACTGTTAGGGTAGGCCCGCCAAGACCCATTCGTGGTGTTGGACAGATATGGCCGTGACGTCGACCTCGACAAGAAGCAAGTGCTTTATCTCCTCACCGTCGGCGATTCTATTGCCCTGAAAGAAGAACTCTATCTCCCGTTCTCGAACTTCGAGATGTAGGTCATGGACGGCGATGCTAGTGGTTGATCCAAATATTATTGGCTCAGGGCATTGTCTGGCGTGTCAAATCCAATAACATTCTAGAAGGAGGATGAGTTGGTGATGGCCAGAGATGACAGGAGCATGATGTCGTACAATCTCGGTACCAAAGAGTTGAGGAAGGTTCCGACTTCGATATCCGTGATGCCATATTCCCCTTATGGGAGTCGGTATGCTGAGACTCTTGTTCCGGTCAAGACTCGCGGCCAAGAGGCCTTGGAATCCGGCGTCGAGAAGCTCGTCGTACAAATCGAGAAGGAAAAGGCCTCGATGATAACCAACAAATAAAGCTTTCTCTCTCTGCTTGTCATGTATTCTACTGTTATCCCTTTCAAACTCTCTGGAAAAAAATGGAGTTCATCTGCATGACTGAATAATTAGACATGCATCTGATTAATAACAAATGATTTTTTACTTTACACCAAGGACGTGAGAAATAAATTTAATTCACTCTTGGTGATGAGAATGATTAGCGGAATATAACGAGAGCAACGTCGTCGATTTCCAAGACCATGGAGACAAGGGCTCTGTTCTTCTTGAAGACGGGACAGCGGTTTGATGGAGATCATCTCCGCAAAATAAGGTCTCCGTTCTCCGCAAAATAGTATGTGAGAGCAAACAATTATTGAGTAGAATAATGTACTGAGTAAACAATCAAATACATATCTGGGTTTATATAGAGTTATAGGTCCAAAATAAATAAAGAAGAAAAGGAGGATTCGTTGTTGTGTAGATAATTTTATAGGAGCAAACAATTTTATTCTATTGTTTCTTTATATCTCTTTCCTGTTAATTTGATTAAGAAAACACCCACCTCAACAATACATTGTTTACTTCCCCTCATTAAAATAATAATAATTACAGTAAATTCTTGACTCTCTTCTTCTATAAAAAGAATTTATAAGTTTTATTGGGGGCATTCCGAGAATTGAACTCGGGACCTCTCGCACCCTAAGCGAGAATCATACCACTAGACCAAATGCCCTTCGATGATTCGATTCACAAAGTTTTAAAATACGAATCACACCAAACACGAGTATTTGAGATCTGAGCTGAGAGTATCCCAAAAGCCTCACTAAAACCCTCACACAGGTGGTAGTTTCAGAACAGAAGCGAAGAAGTCTTTGAGAAGAAAGAAAGCGGAAATGGGAAGAACAGCGTTGTTAGGTCTGCTGAGATCTCGCTCCAACCACCTCCGATCCTCCCTCGTCAACTCTCCAGGTCTCTCCCATCTCTTTCACACTATCTGATCACCAATTTTAATCGCTTTTTTCTCAAAACCCTAACTAGATCTCAAAAAATCGAATACGAATTCGTTTGTGCAGTAAAACCAGGGACTAGGCGTATTCTGAGGCCGGAACCGCCGGCGATTTTCGTGCAAAGACGATGGGCGAGCAATGGCGGCAAGATAAGCATCGGACCGAACAAGGACGAGGTCGAGAAGGACGAGGACGCGGGAATGGTGGTCTACCACGGCGCGATTTCTTCGACGATAAGGAAGGTGAAGATCCTTTCGCTGTCGACTTGCTGTCTCTCGGTGTCTCTTGGTCCGGTGGTGACTTTCATGACGAATCCGGCGTCGAACGTGATCCTGAAAGGCGCTGTGGCTTCGTCGGTGATATTCCTGAGCGCGACCACCACGGCGGCGCTGCACTGGTTCGTCAGCCCTTACGTGCACAAGCTCCGGTGGAGGCCGGGCTCGGAGGAGTTCGAGGTCGAGATGCTCTCGTGGTTGGCATCGCCGATTTCGAGGACTATTAGCTTCTCCGAAATTCGGTACCCCGATACGAGCAGGCCTTATGTGACCTTCCAGGCGGGTAAAGACTTTTACTTTGTCGACGGAGAGCGATGCCATAACAAGGCTTTGCTTGCCAGGCTCACGCCTCAGAAGCCGCCGACACACCCTTCCGCTTTTAAGAACTTGTGATTTTGTTTTTTTTTTTTTTTTTTTGGTCAATAAGAATCTGATGTCTTACAGTTGAAGAATAGTTTTCAGATCATCATATAATTATTTCACGTATTGACGAAGGACCGTGGTTCTTTTTTTTTTTTTTGGGAAATGATAGCCTTTACTGTTTTGCTGGTGTTTTTATTTCTCTCTTTCTTTCTAATTTTTCTCATTTACAGGGCTTTGTTCTTTTGGAACATTTTTCGTGTGTTTTCTTTTACAAACATGAAGATGCATTTTGGTCATACACGATTTTTTGGTGAGAAAAAAAAGTTAAGTGTATGTTTCCTAAAGATTTAAAATGATCAAGAACTGCCATACGAGTAAATTAATAACAAAATATTTTAAGATAAATTTCTAACAATTTACAAAAAGTTATCAGAACAATTAATAAGAAGCTTAAAACTGAGGGGAAGAAAAGGATTGTTGTGGCTTCAAGTTTTCAAGCAGGGTATATATGAAGTAAATGAACCATGAGAAAACAATTATCACAAGAGATAATATAGCACAAAATTTCAATACTCATTATATAAGGATATCATTTCATCACAAATGCAAAAACAAGGGGGCAGCAATGGAACAGATCTAAAAACTCCATTGCTTCCAAAAAAAAAAAAAAAAACAAAAAACAAGGACGGCGCAGACAACAACAAGCTGTGCCATCCCCGGCCAAGCACCGAATTCAGTGACTTGAAAAACGACAATAATGAAAGAGCCCATTTTTTTAAATAAAGAATTCCGGTACTTACTCCAACAAATAAATAACACTTTGAGGAAGATATCTTTCTTTCTTTCTTCACTTGCCGGTACCTTTCTTGGCGGCGGACTTGGTGACCTTGGCACCAGAAGGATCTTTCTTCTCGACGCTCTTGATGACTCCGACGGCCACGGTCTGACGCATATCCCTCACGGCGAACCTCCCGAGCGGCGGGTACCCGGCGAAAGTCTCGACCACCATGGGCTTGGTCGGGATCATCTTCACGAACCCGGCGTCCCCGTTCTTCAGAAACTTGGGCTCCTTCTCGAGCTCCTTCCCGGACCGCCGGTCGATCTTCGTGAGAATCTCGCAGAACTTGACGGCGATGTGGGACGTGTGACAGTCGAGTACCGGCGCGTAGCCGTTCCCGATCTGCCCCGGGTGGTTCATGATGATCACCTGGGACGTGAAATTCGCGGCCTCTCTCGCCGGGTCGTCCTTCGAGTTCGAGGCCACGAACCCGCGTTTGAGATCCTTCACGGCCACGTTCTTCACGTTGAACCCCACGTTGTCGCCGGGTAGAGCCTCTTGGAGGGCCTCGTGGTGCATTTCCACGGACTTGACTTCGGTGGTCAGCCCCGTGGGGCCGAAGGTGACGATCATGCCGGGCTTGATGACTCCGGTCTCGACTCGCCCGACCGGAACGGTTCCGATGCCTCCGATCTTGTAGACGTCTTGGAGCGGAAGCCGGAGCGGCTTGTCCGACGGCCTCTTGGGCTCCTGGATCATGTCGAGCGCCTCGAGCAGAGTCGGACCCTTGTACCAGTCCAGGTTCGTCGACCTCTCGATCATGTTGTCGCCTTCGAACCCGGAGATCGGCACGAACGGAATCTTGTCGGGGTTGTAGCCCACCTTTTTCAAGTACGACGAAACTTCCTTTACGATCTCTTCGTACCTCGCCTTCGAGTACTTGGGCGTTGTGGCATCCATCTACGTGTATCACAAAATTTTAATAAATAAATAAAAGATCAAATAGAAAAATTATCATATCCATATTTCCCATAAATATGGATTAGAATCATATATGAACTTGGGTAGTGTTTGATCGAATCTCCAGGTAATCCTAGATACCCGGGGCTTTCCAACATTCTTTCACAAGAATTCAATACAAAATGATTCGACGACTTGCTTATGTAATTTTCTACTGCTTATACTCCTATTACAACATATGACAATACCATACTAAGCCCTTAACTATCTACTAATATCTAACTCCCCTTCATATCTAATATCCTAAGACTTAAAATAAACCCTAATTTTGATAAGTTAACATGCAAATGCCAACCAAAATGTTGATTTTGATCAAACAAAAAATGCAAGACATGGGTATAACATTTCGATAAAAAGTCACGGATTATTAATGATAATTTCCCAATCAAAATAGTAGTTCTCGAAAAGAATCACCTTATTGCAGCAACAGATCATTTGCTTGACGCCGAGAGTGAAGGCGAGCAGAGCGTGCTCTCGGGTCTGTCCATCCTTGGAAATCCCGGCCTCGAAACCGCCGGTGGTGGAGTCGATGATGAGGACTGCACAGTCGGCCTGAGAAGTTCCGGTGATCATGTTCTTGATGAAATCGCGGTGGCCCGGGGCGTCGATCACGGTGCAAGAATACTTGGTGGTCTCGAACTTCCAGAGAGCAATGTCGATGGTGATTCCTCGCTCGCGCTCGGCCTTGAGCTTGTCGAGCACCCACGCGTACTTGAACGACCTCTTGTTCATCTCCGCGGCCTCTTTCTCGAACCGCTCGATCACGCGCTTGTCGATGCCTCCGAGCTTGTAGATCAGATGGCCCGTCGTCGTCGATTTTCCGGAATCCACGTGGCCGATAACCACAATGCTGATGTGAATCTTCTCTTTCCCCATTATGCCCTTCTATCTACTGGAAAGTCGAAACCCGAAAAAAAAAACTATAACTTCAACAAAAGTATCATCTGAGAAGACACGGATTTCAGCAGCGACAGAAACAATTGTGTGCCAGTTATTCAAACAGTTTGCAAGAAATGCCCATATTTATCCCATTTCGAAAAGGAATATCAGATATTCAAGATTGTAGCCATCTAAAAGACAGACATAAAGGTTAAACATATACTCTTATTCGTCCACAGCAAAGAAAAAAGAGAAACGAAGCAAATTAAACTAATTAAGATACTGAAAGTCGTATTATATATAAATTAAAGAGATAATTTTTTTTATACTAGGAGTATGAAAACGATACCGATATTGAATCCTGGAGAAAGCTAGAGTATAACCCTAGCCGCGAAGAGGATATAGACGACAGAGTAATAAGTAATCCTTGGAACTTAGAACTTTATAGAGGATTTATAGAAAATATGGTAATTAGAGAATATCCCAACTTTTGTGGTCACTCACAAGCCATTTACTTGGTATTGTCAGACATATATATATATATATATATATATATATATATATATATATATATATATATATACTAGTTTTTTAGCATCGCGCTAGCATATTATAGATGATAATAACAAGTAAAATTTGTAGAGGTTAATTTGTGTTATCAAGATTTGTAAACAATGGGCATCAAAGAAACCGGCAATTAAGAAAAAACTCTTAAAAATCATAAACGAATAATAAAATGTCAAAAATTTATTTTGTACATTGATTAGACTTTCATGAGTAAATAAGACTTGCGTTCGCTTTCCAATGAAATATGAATACACATATAAGGTGAATGAAAATAAATATCAAAGAGAAAAAGAAAGAGAATCTAATAAAGAAAATATAAAACTAACATACACTCAAAATAATGTATGTTATTGATATAGGCTACGTTTGGTTGGGATTAAAAAGCCTTGTTTTTATTTTTAGAAAAAACTAAACTGTTTATCCGGTGATTGGCAAAACTGTTTTTACAAAAAATTTCAAAAACGTTTTTAGATTTTATACATGAGATAGAAAAGCTAGGATTCTTAGCTTTTAGAAAAAGTGTTTTTAAGTTTGCTATATAAATTACTGTAATATCATCGTACAAAATATTATTTATATATATATATATATGTATATAAATAAGCATATCAATAATTATTAAGAACATGTCTATTTTAGTTTTTATACTATAATATATTTATTTTACCAAACGCTAAATCAGTTTTTGTTACCAGCAACAACTGTTTTATAAACAGTTACCAAACACTTTGTCATTTTTTGAAAAAAACAGTTTTTTATAAAAGCATTTTTTTAAAACAAAGCTATGTCTAACGGGGCCATTGTATAATATAGCATTAGTAATTATGATTATAAAATACATTAAAAAAAATTACACAAAATATATTGATGAGAGAGGGAGGAAAAAAAATATATATAAAAAAAATTACAAAATAGATTGGAAAAAAACTATAAAAAAAAGGACCAATGAAATATGGAGACACATATAAGGTGAAGGGAAATAAATATCAAAAAGAAAAAGAAAGAGAATCTAATAAAGAATATATAAAACTAATATACACTCAAAATCATGTATGTTATTGATATAGTATAATATAGCGTCACTAATTATGATTATAAAATAAAAAAAATTATACAAAATATATTGATGAGAGAGGGAAAAAAAAACAATATACATAATTTTTTTTTTTACAAAATAGATTGGAAAAAAAAAAACCAACCGAAAGGCAAAGAAAAAAAAACCCCCCAAAAAGGCAAAGGCAAAGGCAAAAAAAAAAAAAAAAAAAAGGAAAAGGCAAAGGCAAAGAAAAAAAAACACCTAAAAGGCAGGGCAAAAAAAAAACGAAAAGCAAAAAAAAAAAAAAAAAAGGGCCGCCATGTGTCGCCTCCTGACGACGCCACGTGGCGGCCCCAGAATGAAAGAGGGAAGTGAAGTTCGTCTTTATTATATATATATATATATATATATATACACCTTCCCTGTCAAAATAAATAAATATTTGTGTAAATTTAAAAAAAAGCATATATCTTAAAGGGAATTTCAACGTGACACACTTCTTTCGAAGAAGTGAAAATGACACACACACACACACACACACACACACACACATATATATATATATATATATATATATATATATATATATATATATATATATCATGTGTTTTACTGAAATATCGAATTTAACTTTTGGTTTTTTAAAATATCGAGTTCGTACCCTCTGTTTAGGTAAAATGACGAAATTATACCTTAAAATGGGTAAAAGTACCACAAATCTTTTTTTTCATTGACTTTGACTATAATATTTATTATGTAAACACGAATTATCTTTATGAACAATATATGTAATTTATTTAAAAAACGAAAAAACAAACAACAGTCTCTGAATCGGGGAGAACACAGAAAGAGGAAATGGGTTAAAATTGACAGTTGATAGTTATAAAAATTACAGATTCGAGCGGAGAATCCATGATTCAAAGTTGCAATTCGAACACGGAATGAAGTCATCTCTTGGGAGATATGAATTTTATTAATTAATTTCGATTAATGCTATTTTTTTATTTCAAAATTAGGAATTTGAAAGTTAGAGTACTAGTGAGGATTTGATTCGGTTTTTCTTATATAAGAGTTAACATAAATTAAAGGGAGATTTGTATCACCATTATCAATTTCAGGGTATAATTTGTCATTTTAGTTAAACAGATGGTATGAATTCGATATTTATGAAAACCAAATGTTAAATTCGACATTTCACTATAACACATGGTATATATGTGTTGTTTTCCCTTTGAAGAAAGCTATTCATGAAGAGTCTCGCTCAAAACAGTTATGTATGCAGGGACGGAGCCAGAGAAGCTCATCAAAGGGACTAATTTAAAAAAAAAGTTTCAAATGGGTTGATTTGTAAATGAGCCAAAAGTGCATAAAAAAACCTCCTCGACTTACTGTAGATCCGTCCCTGTTTGTATGTATCGCATGTCATGTCGATGCGTTGCCTCGTAAATGCTCCCCTTTTTTTTAGTATTTATGTATTTGCATGTATATTACCTTCAATCTAATGTTGTTGTCACGATCCATACCTCGTACGCGAGTCACGACCATTGTACAATTTTATTCTAAAACATTTATCATGTTAATGCTTGTTTTCGAATTAACACTTAGAACTCACATGATTCAGTCTAAGGATTGTTTTTTTTTATCGCACATGAGACAAAAGATGGTGAAATTCTCTAACTTATCGTCTTTGCCTCGTCGGAAAGATGTTTTCAACTCCTTGGCAAATGAGAAAAGAGAGAAAATGAACTAATAAGACGTATATGGATTTCTCTGATGCGCTTTTTGACGCTCAACATTAGTTCGATGTGCTTGAGAGAGGTGGAGTCTAAGTCCATCTGTAAAGAACTCTAGGGAGAAAATGTATTAAGTTAAAGAAAGTGAGATGATAGAGAGGAAACTTGTGTCTAAGTTCCAATGAACTAACCTCAACTTTGGATGAAATGAGATATTTATATGAGTCAAAGAGACTTGTGGCACTCAAACGGGCCTTGGAGGGCCACATGGGTTGAAGAATATGACAAGGAGGGACCTCAGATTACGGTATGTGGCGGGACTACGGCGCAAATATGAGGTCGAGCACTTGTGTCGCAAACCTGAGGTCGCAATCTTGTCTTCGTTGTGGACCTAGTCCTGGTATCGGTTGTTGACTTGGTCTTGCCTGAGGACTCCTAGCTATAAGTCTCAGCCGATTGTCATGCGGTCTCGACACAAATCCATAACCCTTAAGTATTGACATAAATACAACAACGGATGTGAAGTATAATACACTAACGGTTTAATTCTAGCAAACAAAACATGTGACAAAATCATCCATTAAACTATAAAAATGGAAATAAAACACTTTCTTGAGGGGAAAAAAAAGCTTTGAAGATGTGTTTTAGTGTGATCTGAATGAAACTACAAGGCACCCTTATATAAGCCAAATTCCGAATGGTTTCACTTCAAGAAATGACCATTTAATGTTCCAAACTAAACCGTTTGAATGTTTTGAAGAAATTTTCCAAGTATTAACGTCACACTTTATTGCTCGATTATAAACCGTAGTCATTACTGCAAAATATTAAGGATAGTTTGTTACAAAATTTGTAAAAATCCGGGAAAATAATTTAGACTCCGGGATCGAAAAACCAACCCAATATCCTCCCATCCCTCCCGGACACACAAAGGGTCGCGACGCTCACACGCGTGTTGTGGAGATGAGCTTGTTTACATCCCAAGTCTTCTACATAATTTTGGATGGAATTAAAAGTGTTATAAAATTTGTGAAATTCGGAGAAAAAAATTAGACTTCGGGAAGAAAAAACAACCCAACCCACCTGTCTAGGCGGGGGGCAGCAAGGTGGATGTTTCTGGTGGAGACTTGTATGCACAATAGTTCATTTACAAAATTAAGTCACCCTTAGAGATCTAAATTATTGTTTAAATTTATGCATGCACTACAAAATTCACATATCTCTTGGACCTGGAAGTGTTGCTTTTTTTTTTCATTTCCCTAAAAAAATGTATAATGTTTTTATATTATTTTAGCATTAGTTTCATGTTAGTCCCAATTTTTAGAAATAAATTAGTACTTTTAAATCTTCTCACTGCGTGGAATAGTACTTTTAAATCCAGTAGTTTTGATGATTACTGATTGGACTCTAATTAAATATTTGCCCAAAAATCAACATTTTCTTCAGTGTCTTCTTCAATCGTTCTCCCTCCTCAACACATTCGTCTTGCACATTCTTCAACTTTTGCGCATGAGAGATTCAAATTATATATATATATATATATATATATATATATATATATATATATATATATATATATATATATATATATATATATATATATACACACACACTATGTATTCTTAAACCGACTATATTTATTATTAATGTATAAAAGCGTATCATTCAATCGACATTTTGTTTACTTTTGCTTTTTGTTACAGGATTATCTAGCTTGTACTTCAAATGCTACGGGTATGTTTTCATTTTGATAAATGAATATGCAAAAGTAAACAAAATGTCGATTGAATGATACGCTTTTATACATTAATAATAAATATAGTCGGTTTAAGAATATATTAACTTCTTTTTCTATAAAAAGCTCCTCAACAAAATATATTAATGAAAAAAAAAACCCTTAGATTATAAGAATAGAGCAAAAAAAATTAAAAAACTTCTACATAAAGAATATGAAAAGTGGACCACAAACAATCATAAATACAACAAAATAACTGTGGGTTACCCGTATATGCAAGTAATCAGTCATTATCAGATTACTTCACGAATCATGAGCGAAAACGCTGGTCTTCGCCTGTTGCAGATTACGGTTCTAGAGGTCTTGCCCAACTGAGATCCACTCTCAAAGAAAATCATATCTTAGATCTGAGATTCAGATCTGAAGAAACTAACCATCCCGGTTAAAGATCGGGCTGTACAAAAGTCAGATCTAATAAGTCTGGATTATTGAAACATAATCAAAATAAAAAAACAAAATATGAAGAAGAAATAAAGATAAAATGTACATTCCCTTAGGCCGAGAGTCCTGTGTTGGCCGAGATCATTGTTCTTCGTGTCCTAGAGGAGACGGCGACACCGAAGATTGAAAGCTCAAGTCTTGATTTTTTTAGAGAGATGTCAAAACCTATATAAAACATAGATTCAATCCATAATATCCTAAAAACCTAAAAGAAAAAAATGATGATGTTAAGAACAATGAAAATCACTCGAATTTATGCAAAATTCTTTTGGATTCGTGATGGATTCAATATGAATGACATGGAATTTCGAATTTGCTCTCACAAGAGTTGTTAAAAACGTGAATAAAGTATTTGTTGAATGTTTTAAGGGCCTCGAAACGTAATAAGTTACATACTAGTACTTTTATCGCTATTTTTGCTAGCAACTTGCAAACATTGAGCGGTATACAAAGATGATTAATGTTGATGTCTAAATTGGATCTCAACAATCACAATATTTGAATTGGATGTCATTTTGAATATATTTACTTGGATCTCAAGATTTTGTTGTCTAAAAATATAAGATAAGCTCAAATTATTTATTTATATGAAATGAATTATAAGTAGAATATTGCAAAGTGAATCATCAACGGTTATTTACAAAGTATTTACCAAAGGTTAACTAATTTACAATTCATATAGTTTAGGTGACTTACATAGCCAATTTTTTGTAATATTAATATTGATTGTTAAAGGCAATTCCAAATGGGTCGAGCTCAATCAATAATGCAAACAAGAAGGATCGAGCTAGGAGAATTTCAAAAGAATAATCGTAAGAGAAGACATTGTCCGTTTAATTTAAAAAAAAAAAAAAATTATTGACAATCGAGATGCTCTACTCTCTAGGACCCGTGTTCGGACTGTCCTCCTCGCTTCTAGCTCGTCATAACGTTCGTTGTTCTGAATTTCGAGTGTCGAGTGGTGTCATGATGAATGAACCCGAGTCTTCTGGCGAAGACCTATTCTTCCGCACAACGTGTTGTCCATGGTTTCAGCCAATCTAATGGGCCGGGCTCGTTTGGTTTATTGGGCTTTTAGGCCCAACACACTTCTTTCAAGTAGTCTTTAAATGACGTGGTTTTAAACGACATAAAACAGATTGTTTAAGGTTCGATATAATATGTTGGTCCAACTGAACTACGCCGTCCTGGGTCAATGAAGCCAATTTTAGTATTCGGCTTTTTGGTCAGTCTAGGGTGTTTGGTCCAATAACTTGATGTTGAAGTGATGATGACGATTCCTTATCTAATACGACTGTTTTGGAAAAAATCTCTTATTCAAATTGAACATATACTCTAATATTTCTAATGAAGATAAAATCTAGTGCATTTTAACAAAAGAAATTATAGTATCGTAATATTGCCATCACAATGGATGCGTAAACATAGTTTATCTACGCCGTTAATTTATGATACAAAGACGCGTGAAGCAATTCCCAACAAATTGTATTAATTCTCATTCACGTTTTTCCTTTCTTTTCTAGCATTTTATTAAAAAAAAAAATTCTCTTGGTCTAATCTTGTCCAAACATATGTACTCAATCTCAAATTTAATTTTTAAAAAATAGTCAAAGTTTAATTTATTTTGTAATCTAATCATTTACTATGAATTATCCTGACGTAGCCAAATCACAAAAACCAACTACTAACCCACGTGTCAAGATTATGTAATTAATAGTCAACGAAATCAATTAAGTAATTGCATAGATCACATTTGACAATTTAAAAATAAAAAATAAAAAATAAAAAAGAAATTTATTATTAAATAAAATAAAAAGAATGATAATAAATATTGCTAATAATATATTGAAATCCTCTACACACACCTCATTAAGGAACCTGACAAACACATATATAAAATGAATCTGCATTTTTTGGGATATGTTTGAATAGTGACCATCGTTTATTTTGATAAATAAATATTAACTGTTAATTTTGGTGAATTCATTTATTTTGATAAATAATTGTTAATTTTTGATAAATTATAATTAATTTTGATAAATAATTAATAATAATTAATTAAAAAATTCATTTAATAAATCTCAATTGAATCTGAAACATCAATTCCTATCATTAAAAAATATTGACACACGTTATTGGGATAGAAAGTCAACGTCACTCACATCACATAGCAACTAAATGTCATAAATAAAGAAAGAGAATTTTGTGGCATAAATGAGTATAAAATAAAATAATGTAATTTGCTATATAAACAATCAAGCCATGTCATCAAATGTGGTTACATTTGAAACTTAATTGACACGTTGGCTAAATTGCAATTCTAACATTTCAACTGGTTTAGTCCGTGTGATTTTTTTAATCTTTCCGAACATGACATAATTATTGTTGAAAAAGGCTACATAATTAAAGCTGACCATATGAGATCCCGCGGGACCCCATTTCCCGTATTATTAGTACCATATGTGAAATGGAAAAAAATCATATTAAGAAATGTGGTATCGGGACTTTTGTCCCGGAATCATCCATGAAATTGGACGGAACTAGGATATCAGTTTAGCACCATTTAGTACCATATTTTTAGAGTTATATTTTTTTAATTGAAAATATGGGAATTTTTTTTTAAATGCATTCATAATTAAAATAAAAGGAAAAAAATAAATATGAGAATCCGCAACCGCGAAATATGGTACCGAAAATTCTCGATACTGTGAAAAATGGTTTTGAAATTTTCTCATACTTTTTTTACGGTTTCGGGAGTCTCATTTCCCGCAAAACATGAGACGGGATTAAAGGATTCCATTTTCCGGGTTCTACATGACGAGCTTTATATATAATACAAATTAATTTAGATACGAACACGGCATATCTTTTGGATAAGCTGGCTTATATTGTTGACCAAATGTTTACCGAAATTAAGGCCAAATACACCAAACCAAAAAAAAAAAAAAATCATATATATATATATTATGAGAGTCTTTTTTGCCGGCACCCAGATCGATGTTTGGGTACATCTCTTACAAAATAATTAATACGTAAATATAATATGATGAGTTTGGAACAAATTATTGATAGCATGACCATCCTAGTCATAGTAATAAGTAAACGGAATGTTATTGAGATGATATACAATAAACAATGGTTGATGAAATATCAGATATCACCAAGCACCTCACAACTCATTTATATTTTTTATAAACGTGCAGTGCCGTGTAATTATATAAATATTATATATAAATATATATTAATTTACGTGCAGGGCAGTTCAAGATATATATGTGAATATTTGGTGCAAATAATCTCCAACTTTTATGATAGTGGTGTTTTGATCGCTAAACTTTTTTTTAAAGCATTTTTGTCCTTAAGCTATTAATTTTATAGCATTTTGATATTTTTTGAAAAAAAAAATATTATCTTTTTATAAAAATCAATGCCTAATCAACTTAAAACTTATTTACAAACTAAAATAACTTGTTTATAATTTAAAAAAATATAATGAAGTAGCATATATATAATGCTTTAAAGATCTAATTGTATAATTATTTTAGTACTTTTAGGATCAAAATATGATTTAACAAATTTATTTTGTAAAATTAACAATTTATACTAGTATATTATACATGTTAAAAGTTTATAAAGTACGTAATTTCATAAAATAAAATGTATTTTTTTGAAAGAGGATCAAAATGCTACAAAATCAATAGGTTAAGAATTAAAATGCTTTTAAAAAAAGAGTTTAGGGACTACATGTCATTATCATAAATAGTTAGGGACTATTTGAGCCAAAAAATTATATTTTGATTATACGTGCAGTGTAATCAAAGGGTGTATTTTGCGCATATAGAAGCAAAGCTTCATCGACAGTAATTCGAAAAACCAACGGTACTTGCCAAAAAAAATAAGAAAAAAATGAGTCTAGAGAAATTCTTCCGTCAGCTTCAAGTCGCCGGAAAAGTATTTTTCCAGCTCCCGAAAACCAAAGGCTGGTCCGACTACTACGACCTGGTATTATTCCAAGATTTTTGGTGCCCTTCGGTGATGGTCAACAGCGTAACGGCTCTCCAATCCGACTTCACGTTCCGCGACGCCGACGTGCTGTTAGCCTCGCTGCCGAAGACTGGGACCACGTGGCTGAAAGCCCTCGTGCACTGCATCGTCAACCGCGAAAAACAAGCCTTGTCCGAATCCCCGCTTCTGAGCACGAGCCCGCACGTGCTCGTCCCGTTTCTCGAGCTCACCCACTTCGAGCTCGGCCCGATGCTGGGCATGTCCAATCCAGTGGCCGAGCCCGTGGGCCCGGGCCAAGCCGGGAGGCTCTGGTCAACCCACGTGCCGTACCACTCCTTGCCCGAGTCCGGTCGGGCCTCGGGCTCCAAGGTGGTCTACATCGCGCGAAACCCTCTCGACGTTCTGGTCTCGGGGTGGCATTTCGGGGTCGACTACAGACAAAACTACCACCAGAAGTGGACTCTAGAGGAGTACGTGGACAAGTTCTGCTGCGGCGAGGCCCACATGTTCGGGCCATACTGGAGCCACGTGTTGGGGTTCTGGCGGGAGAGCCTCGAGAGGCCCGACAAGGTTCTATTCGTCAGGTACTGTAAAAATAATATCATGGGGTTTCATCTCAAAACCAATTGACAGACTTTCGATATGGGATTCGTGTAACAGGTACGAGGAGATGAAGAGGGACACGGTGGCGGAGGTGAAGAGGATCGCCGAGTTTCTGGGGTTTGGTTTTTCGGAGGAGGAAGAGAGGGTCGGCGCTGTGGAGGAGATCGTGGAGATGTGTAGCTTGAAGAGGCTGAAGAGCTTGGATGTCAACGCCAACGGACAGTTGTTTCCGATGTACGAGAACAAGAGCTTCTTCCGAAAAGGAGAGGTCGGAGATTGGGTCAACCATCTCACTCCGGCCATGGCACGCCGTGTCAACGACGTCGTTGAGGAGAAGCTTGCTGGTTCTGGCTTGTCGTTCAAGATACCTATGTAACAGTGTATTCTCTTCAGTGTTTTAACCCACTTTCATTACGCTCTCCTTTTCTTGTGTACATTAATTAGGCCACTGTATTTGAAGTGGCTATTTTAATAAAACCGGACAGATGATTTATGATTTCAAGTAATTTGTTCTAAAACACAGTATCAGCGAGCGAGCGCAATTAGCACGTTAATCGAACAAAAAAATATTAACACCGTAGGCCTAGAGTAATCACTATCTGCTGATCCTACACCTTTATACTGTATTCCAAAAAAATTAAATAATCTTATATTCTAAATACTGGATTCCGTGGATTTAATTAGTTATATTTGTGGTACATAACTTAGTCTAATGATTATTCCACACCACCACTTTGAATAGAGGTCATCGTTCAATCATTGAAAAATAGTTCTATTTATTTCTTTAAGAAAGCCAACAAAATAATTTATTTATTATATAGGTTTTTCAGTTTCTTAAAGGAAAGTTTTGACTATGAAGATGACTTCATAGTTCTAAATTGCTTGGTTATAAGTAGTTTCAAAATTGTCTTAACTTTTTGGTTTCATTTTAACTATATTTTTACCCTCAAATTTTTTGGTAGGTAAAATGTCCAAAATGCTCTTATTAAAAAATTTCGAAACGATTACAAAGATGAAGACAAAACTTCTCAAATCACAAGAAAAATGAAGGCAAAACTTTCGAAACGAGTAAAAAGATGAAGACAAAAAACTTTGAAATCACTAGTATCAGAATAATCTATTTTCGAAATTTTTGCTTTCATTTTTATATTATCCTCAAATGTTTTGCTTTCATTTTTCTAGTTGTTACGGGATAAAATAGTCAGACACCGAGTAGGGTAGTCGGAACCCCGAGCAGAATACAAAATCCAGCACTGGACTCAGGTAAAATAGACCTAAGAGTTAAACATTGAAAATGAACGACCCGTTCATAAGTTAAGAACGAAACCTACCGATCAGAACTTCGGAGCGAAGAGAAGACCGTAGGTCAAAGACTAGTCAAACCAAAAGAAAACATGTTTCAAATGCTTAAACGCACACCTTGACAGTTCAGAAATCGGGCGAAGATTAATAAGAGTCCACCTCAGCGAGAGGGAATCAGCATTTACCCAAAAACCGTCTAGAACGTGGGATTGATCATCCCACGTTCCCCAGAATAACCGTCAGAGCCCACAACCACAAAGCTACACCAGACAAGTATAAATAGGAGCTCGCAGAGGCTCTCGAGGGAGAGAACTCTTGAAGAACTTTTACTTACTTTCTTTTACTTAGAACCTCTAGAAAACATTGCTCTCTTGTATTAGATTCGTCTGTATAAAGAGAAAGTCTTGCCTAAATCATCTCTGTACTCGGAGTCCTCGTACTTGGAGTCTGTGCATTTTCGTGAGATATTGTTGTACTAATTTTACAGGTCAACAATTGGCGCTAGAATGAGGGGGACACGCTGAAGAATATGGCTAGTTCGTCCGCACCCGTGAACGCTGTCTCTAACCAGGAAACAGAGATAGAACACCATAACCGCACCCTGCCTCTCACCTTGGAAGAAATAGCTGAACTTCTTCCGGAACCTAGCCTCGAAGAACAGTTAAGACAAATGCAAGAGCGTCTTTCGGTCTTAGAGGCGAATAACAGGGAGTTGAAGAGAAGGCTGCAGGCGAAGAAAGTCACACTGCGAAGCGCGGTAGTGATCCCAGATGAAGAACCCTCACACCGATTAGGGAAAGAACCCATCGAGCAGGATCCGCAGATTAAGAAATCTCGGAGACATGCTAAAGATCGGTATGAGAGAATGGAAGATGACTCTGAATCCGAGAAGGAGCAGTCCAGTCAGGAAAAGAGTCCTGATCGGTACCAGCCTACTATGGACAAAGGTCATTCAAATACTTTTAGAAATAACATGGTAAGCTCGGAAACTGAAGACAGCGCGAGCACCAACAAAACAAATTTTAGAAGATTGGAGCGTCGAATCGAAGAGGTGGCCCTAGGTCAGAAGGAGTCTATCTCGAAAGTTGGAGAAGTTGTCTCCCCTTTCACAGCACGCGTGTTAGAACACCCGTTGCCTGATCCTTTCAGGATGCCAAGCATCCCGGTATACGATGGAAAGACCGACCCGGGAGACCATTTAGATACCTTTTCTTCTTGGATGTTGTTGCAAGGGGCAGGACCAGAAGTTATGTGCATAGCGTTCTCTATCACTCTAACTGGCTCAGCCGAGAGGTGGTATAGAAAACTAAAGCCAAACTCCATTGGATCCTGGAAGCAGTTATCCAGAAAATTCATGGAACAATTTGTCGGCTCCAGCTCGGGAAAAACTCCCAAAGAAAGGCTGCTAGCGGTGAGACAAGCCCATGACGAGTCATTGAAAGATTTTATTAATCGCTACTCGGAGCAAGCTCTTCAGGTTGACGATCTGAATGAAGACTTTAAGCTCTTCGGGATCTCCTCCGGCGTCTGAACAGAATCGGAGTTCTGGTGGTCACTTCAGAAGACTAGTCCAAGGGACTACAACGATTTCCTGAAGAGAGCACAGAAGTATATCAACGCGGAGGAAGCAAGGTTGGCGGCAAGAAAAGCAAAGCCACCGAAGAGTTTCCGAGAAGAGCACAGGGAGCGACATTCTGAGGATAACCGCCCACCTAAGAAGAGCCGGTCTGGAGCAGGACCCCTGAAGCCTTTCTCCAGTAAATTCGATAAATATCATAAACTCAATACCCCGATAGAGGAGATATTTAGTCTTACACAGGACAAAGAAGATTTCCCTAAGCCAAGGCCGATCAAGAAAGATATCTCGAAGAGAGATAAAACAAAATATTGTGTTTTCCACGCGGACATCGGTCACCGCACTGCTGACTGTTTCAACCTTAAAGAAGCTATAGAAGCTCTGATCCGAAGAGGAGCGTTGAAGAAATTCAAGGCCGAGCACGGGGATCAAGAGGATCAGAAAGGCGAGGCGTATGCTGAAATCTCACTCATAGTCGGAGGACCACATGTGGGAGGAACTTCAAGGAGCGCTCAAAAGAGCTATGTAAGAGAGGCCTACGCGGGACCCCGACAAATCTTGTTTATAGCCGAATGAAGGCCTAGCAAAATAGTCAAGCCTAGCTCGGAGCCTATCACCTTTACAGCAGAAGATGCTCGGTGGGTGATGTTTCCTCACAACGATCCACTGGTCATATCAGCTCTTATCGGAAACAGGAATGTACACCGAATATTGGTGGACACGGGGAGTGCTGTCGACGTGCTCTACGAAGACACATTTGACAAAATGGGTCTTAAGCAAGACGCATTAGCTCCTTCTCCCGAAAATCTCTATGGTTTCACAGGAGACTCAATCCAGCCTAAGGGAGTAGTCTCACTCCCAATAACTGTAGGAGAGAACCCGAGGAGTAAAACCACTAACACAACGTGGGTGGTGGTTCTCGGAAAATCTTTGTTCAACGCGATCATTGGCAGGCCAACGTTGCAGTCCCTCGGGGCTATCGCTTCTGAGGAATATTTGAAGATGAAGTTTCCTACCGAGCACGGGGTAGGCGAAGTAGTCGAAACTCAGGCTATCGCAAGAAGCTGTTACGCAAATTATCTCAAAGAGAGTCAGGACAAAGATGTCCACAAAGTTATGATGATCGACTCGGATTTCGACCCACGCCTTCCGAGCCGAGAAGAAATTGGCCCAGGGGATGAGGTCGAGGAAATCACTCCGGATCCGAAACAACCTGAGAAGAAACTCAAGATTGGAAAATATCTTGAATCAGGTACCAAAAATAACTTAATTACTCTTTTGTCTAATAGCTTAGACATATTTGCCTTATCACAATCCGACATGACGGGGATAGATCCTCAAATAGCGTGTCATATGTTAAATATAGATCCTAAAAAAAAACCTATTAGACAAAAGAGAAGGGCTTTAAACTCCGAAAGGTATATAGCCTTAAATGAAGAAGTAGATAAACTAATCTCTAACGGGTCAATAAAGGAAACTAAATATCCAAAATGGGTAGCCAATCCCATCCTGGTCAAGAAACCTAACGGGAAATGGAGAACTTGTGTGGATTTTACGGATCTGAACAAGGCTTGCCCAAAAGATAGTTTCCCTATGCCGAGAATAGATCAATTAGTAGACGCCACAGCAGGTCATGAAATTTTAAGCTTCATGGATGCCTACTCTGGCTACAATCAAATCCCTATGTTTGGTCCCGACCAGGATCACACGGCATTTATAACTGACCGAGGACTATATGTTGTCAATGGTGCCCACAAGAAGAGTAGTAGTGTCTATTTATGTACATTTGATGTCATATAGTCTTACGAAGACTCTTGCTTGTAATTGCTTATTCATTAATAAAAAGTTGAAACGTTCATTCAATCTTCCTTGTCTGAAGCTTTATGATAAAACCATAGTCTTTTAGTCCATAAACAAACTAAACAACTTACGAAGAGACAAATGTAGATTTGCATGAACAAACTCTTCGTAGTTTGCTTAAAACGATATATTCGCAATCTTAGGGTCAAAGGACTATTGACCTCAGTATGATTGTTAGAAGAATCTATGATGTCTGGTTATGAGGCATTGAGAGTTTGGGACTCTATAGTTATTCTAGGTATCTTCCGAAGATACTGAATTGACCAGTGCACTTCTAGAGACAATATAAGAACAAACCATTTAACCTCTTATGTCTCGAAGTCACTATGTATGAATTGCATCATGCTTATCTTAATCCTGAAATGAGACATGCCATTTCACACCTTAGTATTCTCATTTGAGAAAGTCAGAGTTCGGACTCACTATGTCATTCCGAACAGGGCCTATTGGTGAAATACTAAGTTGTGAGTATGTCATGAGTAACTTTGTGAAGTTCTCATAGATATGGAATTCATGTACAAGATTGCTGAAATGCAATGTATGTCACCTCATGCTTTGTTCCTTGGAGTGTGAATAAATGAACTGGCCAGTGTCCAAATTGAGTCCTGACTCTTTTGGATGAAACAATGTGACTTGTTAGCTCCTCGTCAATACATTGTTTCTAACTTATTCACAAGCGACAAAGGAGTTGAGGAAATAACAGCTAGAAGGGTAAAATGGTAATTTAGTAAATCCCGACTAGCTGATGACATTCATGAAGGGTAGCATAGATAATATTCAGTGGATCCGCTCATTATAATTAGGTCGAATTCTTGAGTAGAAAACAAATTCATTTGAACCGAGAGATTTTCAGTGTCAGCTCTTTAGTGGAGTCAGCTGGCATTAAGCTAAACTTGGAAAAGGTTTGTGAACTTTTGAGTCCAAGTGTTTAGCTAAAGCTTTGTTCATTTGGGTCCATGAGGTCACTGTCACGAATCACATCGATAGGAATAGTTAAACTGGAAGCTAAGTCAAAACAAGAACGAAAATAGTCAAAAGGGTATTTTTGTCTTTTGAGACAAAGGATGAAATGAATGTCAATAAATTTTTTGACAAGTTCATTTGATGACTTAATGTCACTCGGCCATAATATGATTAATTGGGCCTTGTGGATTAATTTCATTTCATAAGAATTTTATTGAAAATTCTTAATGGGCCTTTTTCATGTTGTCATGAACAAAATGGAAAAGCTTCTAGAAGCCCCTTCTAGAAGGTGATAGGCGCCCATAATATCCATAGGAAGAGAGAATATTTTGTGCATAAATGTATCAAGATACTTGCCAAAAGAAAAAGAGGAAACAAATTTCCCCTAAGAGGAAACATGGTGGGCGCCCAAATGTGGTCAAGAGAGAAGCAAACAAAAGAGGAAACAAATCCAAGGACTTACTTGTTTTGTCTTGGACGTGCACCTCTTTGAAGGAAAAGGGAAATTGGCTCATGAATATGTGATATTCTATAGAAGAGGAAACTACCTTATTGAAGGTGAGACCTCTCCTATAAATAGGAGCCTCATTCCACACTTTTCATTCATCCAAAGTTTTAGAGATTGAGAGCTTCTCTCTCTAGACTTGGCCGCCCCTTCCTCTCTCTCTCTCTAGTTTATATTTTCGATTTTTCTTGTCTTGGCACCTAGGTCCTCACTCGACCTAGTGTTTAGCTCTGCGACTTCGAGACTTGTTCTTAAGTCGTAGTGTTTAAAAGTGCCCACTCACTGATTCCTTCTTTTCGAGTGATTTAGTGATAGAAACTTTCGTGGTTGCTCGAGGTGCCGAGGAAAGAAAGAGAGACGTGCTGCGAGGGGAGACGAGCGTTGCAAACTTTCCACAACCTTCTTCAAAGTTCAAGCTTCAAGAAAGGTTAGTGAACTTCATAGCTCATACTAGTTTTATTTACATGCACATGCTCTTGTCTAGGTTAGTAAAAACTAGTTTTACTTAAAAAGAAAATTTTTAAAATTCCGCCGCTTAACGAAGCGTTAAACTTTTTCTCAAACCCTAGATCGATTCCAACAAATGGTATCAGAGCTATGGTCAAAGGAATGCATGTGCATGTTTTTAAATTATGAGCTTGAAAATCGTTTTCGAAAGTTTACTAATTTTGTGACAAGTTAGAATTGTAATCTTAGATTTTTTTTTAATTTATTGCTCATGCCTTTAAATTAAAAACCATGTTGATTTTCTATGAGTTTGGGATGATGTTAAAACACATTAGAATCAGTTCTAAAAGTTTTTAATTTTTTATATTGAAAAACGTGTTTTAAAGGTTTGAGAATTTTCGAGTAAATTTTGTGACTAGTTTTGTTTTCTTTCTAGTTTCGTTTATTTACTTGAATCGTTTTATGCATGTTGTTATTTCTTTTATTTTTATGTTATTACCCTGCTAATAAAACACGAATAAAAGCTTTAAACAACTTCATAAAACGTTCCGTTACACTCGATTCTTTTTCGTACCTAAAAGGACAAAGCTTTAATTTATTTCTTTTTCTTCGAGCTGGAATGTAAACCCGCATTAAAAGCGGCATAACTCTCTGCTCAGAAATCGAAATTTAATGATTCTTGAATCAAATTAAAGCTCTGTCTGTCCTCTGTCCAATGCCACCGGTTTCGGCTCAAAAGGACATCGGAGCCGCCAGTTATGGCGATTTTACTCCGAGGTGCGCGGCTGTCTGAAACTCCAGTTTTTTAGAAATCCGGATTTTCAAACCCCACTACCATGAGTTATAGAACTCTAATGAGAAAACTTTCTTGAGCAAAAATGTTTTTCATATGATTATAAACATGATGTGTAAGATTAAAATGTTTTGATTTTTGAAAGTTTAATTGAAATTGAATTTTTACAAAACTAGTTTGAATTTTGAAAAACCGTTTTCACTTTCAAACTTGAAAATATTTTGTCATCCAAATCAAATAAGTTTTCAAAATGTTTTCAAAACTATATCTATATCACATATGTTCAAAATCTATATGCTCTTGAAATTTTGAGTGGGAGGTCTCCTTGTAGACAAGCCGAAAAATAAAAAGATGTGTAATCTCAAACTTTCAAGTGTTCGAGTGAGTTGAAGTTCACACTTCCCTCACGCACTTTCCCGAAATAGAAAATAGGAAAAGATCGAGTATGTCCCTTGTGCCTTTATGCACTAATACTGCTCTGAACATGTCGATCTAGGATTCTCTTCTAGTTGTCCGCTCTGTCGCTCTCTAACTAGGAAATCTGTTTCCGAACTTAAAAGAGTCGATGAACCAACTCCAAAAACTAAGTGGGAGGGTTATATTCGTTGTTTGTAACCCACGATCCCCAACACTAATGAAAGATGCATTAACGTGGGACTAAGAGCCGCTCTTGCGACCCTCACTTAAATGTGAGTACTCCAAGGCGTTATTGCTTCGATCATTGCTCAATGAGCTACGTCCGAGAGTGATGCAATGATGGCAAGGCCTCCCCTTGGGGGATTGTTTTTCAAAGCTGATCTTTTGGACTAAGTGGTTAGTTGCACACTTAGGCTCAATCCCTAGTATCCTTCCTTAAGGCTCTGCGAAAGGATGTGAGTGATCAAACCAATTTACAAGGTGGCTAGTCAAAATGATGTACTGACATCTTGGCTTAGCATTAATGATGTGTCATTTACTTATAAATGGAGATTTTTTGCGGCCTTCTCTTGAGGGAGTAAATTATCGTTTGGTTTATAACACCTTTGGGTTTTACAAAAGTCTTAATGAAACTTAAATCCTAAACCAAAGACTAATCATAAACTTGTTTCAACTCTTATAGGCAATATGTCTCTCAACCATCTCTCTATCTTTCTTTCCTCGATCAAACTCGAAAACGAAAACTACGTAGATTCGAAACGTAACCTCGACATAATACCTACCGTTAACAAGCACAAATGGGTACTCACCACCCCGTGTCCTCCTCTGACGAATGATGATTCAACTCAAGAGGACAATGACGCCTTAGCGGCCTGGCTTCGATCCGATGAGATTGTGAGGTGCTATATCTTGGCATCTATGAACAATGTGCTGAAAGAGCAACATCGTGACTTCGAGACTGCCGCTGACATGCTCTACAATCTCCTTGAGATGTTTGGAGGGCAAAGGCGTCAGACAAGGCTACAAGCAGTCCGACAGTTTATGAACTGTCATACGCAGGCTAGGACTCCTGTTAGAGACTTTATGATACTGATCATTAGTTTTCTAAATAAGATGGAAATCCTAGGATCTGAGATTGATGGGAAGAATATCATAGATATGATCTTAGAAACTCTCCCCGCATCTCTTGATACCTCCAAGATGAACTACTCCATAAACAAGCTAGAGTACACTGTTACCAAGCTTATGGAGGAACTTCACACTGCTGTAGGTTTCACTAAGAGAAAGAGGAATCAAGAAGAGGCACATGCTACTGAGCAAAAAGCCCCCGCCTCTGGAACTGTGAAGAGACCTTACAAGGCCGATAAAAAGAACTGTCACGCCTATCTCAAAGCAAAGGAACGTAGTATTGTACTAGTTACCGAAGCATGCTTAGTAGCTGATAATGTATCATCGTGGATTATTGACTCCGCTGCTACTAACCATATTTGTTGTTCCTTGAATGGTTTCGAGAAAACCAAAAGCTTAGAGGAAGGCGAGTTCTGTTTCAAATGGGGTGATGGGAGCCTGGTGTCTGCAAAGGCTGTGGGATCCGTGACGCTGTCTTTTGAAGACCGCACTTTAAACTTGAATAATGTTTATTTTGTTCCTACCTTTGGGAAGAACTTAATATCCGTTGCTCGTCTTCGTGAGCAAGATTATTGTTTAAAGTTCATTAAGAATGGAATTCGTATTTCGTTTCCTGATAATTCTTTTGTCACTGATGCATGTATGAAGAATGCTCTTTTCTACATCTATCCCACTCAACCTTCTCTTTTAGACACCGAAATAGATAACGATCTAATTAGGGAGCCAAAGAGGATCAAACTTTCTGAATCCTCCGATCTAACAAAATCAACATACCTCTGGCACTTAAGACTTGGTCATATCAGTCTAGATAGGATTAAGAGACTTGTGAGGGATGGTCCACTCCAAGCCTCTGCAATAGGCTCACTGCCTACTTGTGAATCCTGTATAGAAGGAAAAATGACTAAGCGACCTTTCTCCGATAAGGGTCGAAGAGCCACTGAGTTGCTGGACCTAATACATTCTGATGTATGTGGTCCGCTCAACCAACAGGCACGTGGAGGATACGAATACTTCGTTACCTTCACTGATGATTACTCAAGATATGGGTTTGTCTATTTGCTTAAACACAAATCCGAGACCTTTAACGTATTTAAGGTCTTTAGGGCTTTAGTGGAAAAGCAAACTGGCAAAGTGATCAAAACCCTTCGATCTGATCGAGGTGGTGAGTATATGTCTGGAGAGTTCGATGACTTTCTTAAAGAAGAAGGTATCGCTTCTCAGCTTACCGCACCTGGCACACCTCAACAAAACGGAGTGTCAGAGAGAAGAAACCGAACTCTTATGGAGATGGTTAGATCAATGATGAGTTACTCATCACTCCCGCTTTCCTTTTGGGGATATGCCCTCGAAACAGCCGCCTACATTCTGAACCAAGTTCCGTCCAAAACGGTTCCTGGTACTCCTTATGAACGATGGACTGGCCGTAAAGTGAATCTTGGCCGCATCCGAATTTGGGGTTGCCCTGCACACGTGCTGAGGCAAAAGACTAGCAAGTTGGCTAGTAGGTCAGAATTGTGCCTGTTTGTAGGATATCCGAAGGAAACCAAAGGTTTTACTTTCTATAGTCCCGAGGACGATAAGACTTTCGTTAGCACGAATGCTCGTTTCCTTGAGGAGGACTTTATGAAGGATGCGAAACCTAGAAGCAAAATTGTGCTTGAAGAAAAGTTGGGTGAGGAAGCTTCTACCTCATCTGTAAGAACTGTTCTTACCCCAACTGAAACACAACCTAACTCATCAGAATCTCGTCAAGTAGTACTTAGACGTAGTGGGAGGGCTACTCAAAAGCCTGACAGGTATATGTCTTATGGAGACTCTCTTGTAGCCGTCTCCGACATGGATGACCCTGTTTCCTATAGCCAAGCGATGGCTTGTTCTGAATCAAACCTTTGGCTTGACGCCATGAAAGTTGAAATGCACTCGATGTATGTCAACAAAGTCTGGAAACTTGTAGACCTTCCTGAAGGGATTAAACCCGTAGGGTGTAAGTGGATATACAAGAAGAAAAGGGGTCCTGATGGGAACGTCGAGACGTTCAAAGCACGACTTGTGGCAAAGGGTTATACCCAACAAGAAGGGATTGACTATGAAGAAACCTTCTCGCCAGTCGCGATGCTTAAATCCATCCGCATACTCCTATCCATAGCTGCAGCTCTCGACTATGAGATCTGGCAAATGGATGTCAAGACAGCCTTTCTGAATGGCAATCTTGACGAGCGCATTTACATGGCTCAACCAGACAGTTTCGTGGATAAAGGTCAAGAGACCAAGGTTTGTGAGTTGCTTAAATCCATTTATGGACTAAAGCAAGCATCTAGGTCATGGAATATTAGATTCGATGAAACTGTAAAGAGCTTCGGCTTTGAACAGTCAATAGATGAGCCTTGTGTTTACAAGTTAATACACGAAGGCAAAGTTGTGTTTCTGGAACTATATGTCGATGATATACTACTCATTGGTAATGACGTGGGTAAGTTATCTGAGGTTAAGGTCTGGCTAGCAAAGCAATTCGATATGAAGGATCTAGGAGACGCCGCGTACATTAGGGGTGAAATCGGTTCGGTTCGGTTCGGTTTTGGACCAATTTGAAAACCGAAACCGAATTTTCGGTTTTGAAAATTTTGGACCAATGACCGAACCGAATTGGTCAAAAACCGAAAATCGGTTAACCGAAAATTCGGTTAACCGGTTTTGTAAAACCGATAACCGATTTTATAACCGTTTTAAAACTGGTTAACCAGTTTCGAAACCGGTTAACCGAAAAAATCGGTTAACCGATTTCAAAACTGGTTAACCAGTTTTAAAGATGTTATAATTATCCAAATCGGTTATCCGGTTCAAATCGGTTAACCGATTAAAATCGGTTATCCGGTTTAAAACTGGTTATCCGGTTTCAAAACTGGATAAAATAAAAATCGGTTAAATAACCGATAACCGAATTTTTGGATTTTCAAAACCGATAACCGAACCGATTCTTAAATTCGGTTTCGGTTAACCGAACCGAATTTTCGGTTTGATGACGTGGCACCGAATTTCGGTTCCGGATCGGTTCGGTTATCGGTTTAACCAATTTTCGGTCAATTTTTGTACACCCCTAGCGTACATTATGGGGATCCAAATCTTTCGAGATAGGAAAAACCGGACCCTGTCGCTCTCTTAAGCATCTTATATTGATAAGGTGATGGATCGCTTCTCGATGCAAGACTGCAAGAGGGGTCAAACACCCTTTAGGCATGGAGTTTCACTCTCTAAGGACCAGTCTCCCAAGACTGCACAAGAGATTGAAGACATGAGGAAAATTCCTTACGCCTCTGCCGTAGGAAGCCTTATGTATGCTATGCTTTGCACTAGACCTGACATCTGTTTCGCCGTTGGCGTAGTTAGCCGTTTCCAATCCAACCCTGGACCCGAGCACTGGATTGCTGTTAAGCATGTTCTTAAGTATCTTCGAAGAACTAGGAACTTGATGCTTACATACTCAGGTACTGACCTGACTATGACGGGATATACCGACTCCGATTTTCAAGCGGATAAGGATTCCAGGAAATCCACTTCGGGATCTGTGTACATCCTTAATGGTGGAGCTGTTGTGTGGAGAAGTATTAAGCAATCTTGCATTGCTGACTCCACAATGGAAGCAGAATATGTGGCTGCTTGTGAAGCATCCAAAGAGGCTGTATGGCTTAGAAAGTTCCTTAAGTATTTGGAAATTGTTCCAAACGTCGACGAGCCCATGACCCTTTATTGTGATAATAGTGGGGCTATCGCTAACTCAAAGGAACCTAGAAGCCATAAGCGCTCTAAGCATATTGAGAGGAAATACCATTTGATTCGAGAGATCGCGCAACGCGGAGACGTGGAGTGAAGTAGATCTCTGGAAGATCCATTCACCAAGGCCCTAGCGAACATGGTCTTCGACCAACTTCGAGAGGGATTAGGCATGTAGGACTACTCACATCTTCTTTGAGTCAAGTGGGAGTTTGTTGTCAATGGTGCCCACAAGAAGAGTAGTAGTGTCTATTTATGTACATTTGATGTCATATAGTCTTACGAAGACTCTTGCTTGTAATTGCTTATTCATTAATAAAAAGTTGAAACGTTCATTCAATCTTCCTTGTCTGAAGCTTTATGATAAAACCATAGTCTTTTAGTCCATAAACAAACTAAACAACTTACGAAGAGACAAATGTAGATTTGCATGAACAAACTCTTCGTAGTTTGCTTAAAACGATATATTCGCAATCTTAGGGTCAAAGGACTATTGACCTCAGTATGATTGTTAGAAGAATCTATGATGTCTGGTTATGAGGCATTGAGAGTTTGGGACTCTATAGTTCTTCTAGGTATCTTCCGAAGATACTGAATTGACCAGTGCACTTCTAGAGACAATATAAGAACAAACCATTTAACCTCTTATGTCTCGAAGTCACTATGTATGAATTGCATCATGCTTACCTTAATCCTGAAATGAGACATGCCATTTCACACCTTAGTATTCTCATTTGAGAAAGTCAGAGTTCGGACTCACTATGTCATTCCGAACAGGGCCTATTGGTGAAATACTAAGTTGTGAGTATGTCATGAGTAACTTTGTGAAGTTCTCATAGATATGGAATTCATGTACAAGATTGCTGAAATGCAATGTATGTCACCTCATGCTTTGTTCCTTGGAGTGTGAATAAATGAACTGGCCAGTGTCCAAATTGAGTCCTGACTCTTTTGGATGAAACAATGTGACTTGTTAGCTCCTCGTCAATACATTGTTTCTAACTTATTCACAAGCGACAAAGGAGTTGAGGAAATAACAGCTAGAAGGGTAAAATAGTAATTTAGTAAATCCCGACTAGCTGATGACATTCATGAAGGGTAGCATAGATAATATTCAGTGGATCCGCTCATTATAATTAGGTCGAATTCTTGAGTAGAAAACAAATTCATTTGAATCGAGAGATTTTCAGTGTCAGCTCTTTAGTGGAGTCAGCTGGCATTAAGCTAAACTTGGAAAAGGTTTGTGAACTTTTGAGTCCAAGTGTTTAGCTAAAGCTTTGTTCATTTGGGTCCATGAGGTCACTGTCACGAATCACATCGATAGGAATAGTTAAACTGGAAGCTAAGTCAAAACAAGAACGAAAATAGTCAAAAGGGTATTTTTGTCTTTTGAGACAAAGGATGAAATGAATGTCAATAAATTTTTTGACAAGTTCATTTGATGACTTAATGTCACTCGGCCATAATATGATTAATTGGGCCTTGTGGATTAATTTCATTTCATAAGAATTTTATTGAAAATTCTTAATGGGCCTTTTTCATGTTGTCATGAACAAAATGGAAAAGCTTCTAGAAGCCCCTTCTAGAAGGTGATAGGCGCCCATAATATCCATAGGAAGAGAGAATATTTTGTGCATAAATGTATCAAGATACTTGCCAAAAGAAAAAGAGGAAACAAATTTCCCCTAAGAGGAAACATGGTGGGCGCCCAAATGTGGTCAAGAGAGAAGCAAACAAAAGAGGAAACAAATCCAAGGACTTACTTGTTTTGTCTTGGACGTGCACCTCTTTGAAGGAAAAGGGAAATTGGCTCATGAATATGTGATATTCTATAGAAGAGGAAACTACCTTATTGAAGGTGAAACCTCTCCTATAAATAGGAGCCTCATTCCACACTTTTCATTCATCCAAAGTTTTAGAGATTGAGAGCTTCTCTCTCTAGACTTGGCCGCCCCTTCCTCTCTCTCTCTCTAGTTTATATTTTCGATTTTTCTTGTCTTGGCACCTAGGTCCTCACTCGACCTAGTGTTTAGCTCTGCGACTTCGAGACTTGTTCTTAAGTCGTAGTGTTTAAAAGTGCCCACTCACTGATTCCTTCTTTTCGAGTGATTTAGTGATAGAAACTTTCGTGGTTGCTCGAGGTGCCGAGGAAAGAAAGAGAGACGTGCTGCGAGGGGAGACGAGCGTTGCAAACTTTCCACAACCTTCTTCAAAGTTCAAGCTTCAAGAAAGGTTAGTGAACTTCATAGCTCATACTAGTTTTATTTACATGCACATGCTCTTGTCTAGGTTAGTAAAAACTAGTTTTACTTAAAAAGAAAATTTTTAAAATTCCGCCGCTTAACGAAGCGTTAAACTTTTTCTCAAACCCTAGATCGATTCCAACACTATACTGCTACACAGTAATGTCCTTTGGATTAAAAAATGCTGGAGCAACATATCAAAGATTAGTAAATCGTATGTTCGCTGAATTACTCGGGATTACGATGGAAGCATACATTGATGATTTGCTGGTTAAAAGCCGAAAAATAAATGAACATACGGACGATCTTAGAAGATCATTCGAACTTTTAAGGCAATATCGCATGAAATTGAATCCTCTAAAATGTACGTTCGGTGTCTCTGTAGGTAAATTCTTAGGTTTCATTGTTCATGAACGAGGCATCGAAGTAAATCCAGAGAAGATTACAGCCTTATGGAACATGACACCACCGCGGAACATAAAAGAAGTGCTAAAGTTGACAGGGTGCATAGCTGCATTAAGCCGTTTTATTTCAAGGTCAACCGATCGAAGTATTCACTTCTTTAATGCGCTCAGAGGCTCCAAAGAGTTTGAATGGACCAAGCAATGCAATGAAAATTTCGAGTCTCTGAAAGAACACTTGGCATGGCCTCCTACTTTAAGAAAAGTACAGGAAGGAGAGCCCCTGGAAATTTACTTAGCCGTATCGGAGCATGCAGTAAGTTCAGCGTTAATCAAGAATGAGGGAAAACACCAGGTCCCGGTTTATTATACGTCGCGACGTCTCAACGAGGCGGAAGGAAGATACCCGGAACTCGAAAAGCTAGCCTTCGCCCTCATCACCGCTTCTCGGAAGCTGAAACACTATTTCCTCGCGCATCCGATTACAGTCCTTACCAATTTCCCGCTACGCCAGGTGCTGCAAAAACCTGATGTGTCCGGAAGGCTAATGAAATGCTCGATCAAGCTGACACAATATGATATACGCTTCAGCCCCCGACCAGCAATCAAAGGACAAGCAGTAGCTGATTTCATTGCAGAATTCACGTACAGACCAGTTGATATCCCAATTTGGGACATGTACGTAGACGGAGCGGCCAACGAAAAGGGGTCCGGAGTCGGGATTGCGCTATCCAGTCCAGAAGGAGACAAGGTAAAATTCGCTTTAAAATTCGATTTCAATGCTTCAAACAATGAAGCTGAGTACGAAGCTATGATACATGGGCTACAAATAGCAAAAGATTTAGAAATCAAACAGCTCAAAGTATATTCGGATTCTCAGTTAATTGTTAATCAAATGAAATTTGAGTTTCAGGCAAAAGGCGAAAAGATGTCGCTATATGCCGAGAAAGCCAGAAACCTGGCGAACGAATTCGAACTTTGCGAAATCACCCAAGTCCCCAGAGCCATGAACGAAGAGGCCGATGCGTTAGCGAAGTTTGCCACCCAAGGAACCGACTCGGAGTCAATCCCAGTTATCAAAATTGGGCAACCTAGCATTGAGCAGGCTCCCCACGTGCTTCAGGTCGATCATCGAAAGTCATGGCAAACTCCGATCAGGGAATACTTGCAGCACGGAACCCTGCCCAAAGATAAAAATGAGGCTAGAAGCTTGAAATTCAGAGCTGCTCGGTATTTCTTAGAATGTCAAAGTCTCTACAAAAGGGTATTTTCTCAGGCTCTCCTCAAATGTCTAGACGAAGACGAAGCTGAATACACTCTCAAAGAGATCCATGAAGGGATATGCGGAAGTCACATCGGATGCGAAGCGTTGGCACAAAAGATCATCCGGCAAGGACTCTACTGGCCAACGCTAAAAGCCAACGCTCGGCACATGACACAAAAATGCGTCAAATGCCAGAAGTTCTCTAACATCCCGAGGCTCCCTCCTAATCCACTCATCTCCCTCTCATGCCCGATCCCATTCGCAAAATGGGGGATAGATCTAATCGGAGCTTTGCCAACAGGCCGAGGAGGGTGCAGGTACGCGATTGTAGCCATCGATTATTTTTCAAAATGGGTTGAAGTCGAGCCCTTAAACAAAATAACCGCTCATGCAATTGAGAAATTTGTATGGAAAAATATTATTACTCGGTTAGGGATACCAGTCAATATTGTATCCGACCACGGAACTCAATTTGACTGCGATTCCTTCAAAAGTTTTTGTGAAAAATATGGCATTAACAAGGTTTTTTCTACTCCAGTCAGACCACAATCCAACGGATTGGTGGAGGCCGTCAACAAAACAATAAAGCACGGCCTAAAGACGAAGTTAGACGAACAGAAGTCAGAGTGGGTTGATATGCTCCAAGAAGTCCTCTGGTCATACAGAACCACCGAACACTCTGCAACTGGCGAAACGCCTTTCTCCCTCGCATACGGTTCCGACACGGTCATCCCGACCGACGTCACGATACCAACAGTGAGAAGAGAAAATTACTCAACAGAGGAAAGTCCGACCAAGATCTTTCAAAATCGGCGACAAAGTCCTCAGAAGAGTTTTTCTCCACACCAAAATCCACCAGGAAGGAGCCTTCAACGCAAACTGGGAAGGACCCTATATCATCCGAGAAGACTTCGGAAACGGGGCATACCGACTACAACAGTTGAACGGTGATATGGAGAAAAACCCCTGGAATGCCGAGCACATTCGCCAATTCTACGTTTAAGTGTTTCAATTTTTAAGTTTTCACCTTCGCCAATTCTACGTTTAAGTGTTTCAATTTTTAAAACTTTCAAAAAACGGCTTGGTCGCATGTATTGTGTTTACAATTTCAAAAAGCGGCTTGGTCGCATATATTGTGTTTGCAATTTCAAAAAGCGGCTTGGTCGCACGTACTTGTGATTTTCAGAAGTTATTTACTTTTGTTTCTCTACTCAGTGTTTAATCACATGGTTTTGATATTTCACGGCAAAATAAACTAGGCGGCAGGATAATTAGAAAACAGTTGTTTAGAAAACTTAAAATTTGAAATACTTGATACTTAGTTATACTTTATTTTGCCAAAGTTCAGAAATACTTTTTACTCTATTTTCGCCAAAGTCAGAAACATAAATAAACACCAACTACAAAATTTTTTAAAAGATTCGACCACGGATCAATTGTTCAAGACCCAAGCGGGTTAACAAAAATTACATAATAAAAGATCCGACCACGGATCAATTGTTCAAGACCCGAGCGGGTTAACAGAAATTAGAATGCAAAAGAAAATAAAATTCTACTCCTGGTCGCCTCCTCCATCCACGTCATCACTAGCTCTTGACTCCGAATCCTCATCAAGATCCGTAGTATCCAGAGTAGGATTCTTCGGGCCGAGGATCCGAACGGCTTCGTTTATTCCGGCGGTATAAAGGTCATCGCGCATGTTGCGATAGTCCTCGGAAGCTTTGTACTCTTCCACCGCTACTAAACGAGCAGCCTCAAGATCTGCTTGGAATTTCCGCGTAAGCTCCGATCGGATCTTCGCCGTTTCCTCCCTGACCGCATCCCTTTCCTTGAGAAAACGATCGTTCCGTTGTCTCAAAGATGTGAGCTCGGAACCTAGTAGTCCGATAAGGCCAACCACACCAACGAAGCTCTGTGGTGATCAAAAAGGTCAGCTTAAAAATTTGTCAAGGAAAGGAAAAAGATACCGACTAGATGAATAAAAACGTACCGAAACAACGGAGTCGGTGACCTGGTTAAGCCTCTCTAAAGGCTCAGACCCGAGAACCGCTTGGACCTTCTCGGCAGGAAGATGCTCGTGAAGGAAGGTAACGATCGGAGTCAGGTGGTCGGATGCAGAAGAAGTTTCGATCGGGTTTTTCCTCGGAAGAGAGCTCGGATGTTCCAAAACCTTTGAAGCAGACGGGGCCGCCCGCTTACTAGCAGCCGAAGTCTTGGAAGCCTTAGTACGTTTTGGGTTAGGAGGAACCTGTTCGGGAGCGGCTCTCTTCTTCGCCATCTGTGCTATCTCTGTTAAGAAACAAAAAGTAAGAACGAGAAAAGATTGGAACATATGCGATTTGATAAGAGACGAATAGAATGCTCACTTGAATAGGGATAATAATAGTATTGATCGAGTAAGTCTGGGTCCGACAACACAAACGTCGACCGATCAGCCTCCAAAATATCAAAGATCTCTGAGTGGAGTGGTCGCTCGTCCTCAGGATACTGCGGAATGGAACCTGGAACCAAACATAAAACATATGAGGAAACCAGAACAAAAAATCTGGCCCACTTTATCAAATAAGAATTTTGAACCAGAGTCACACCCAGTTCCGAGAACGAAGCTCTTATGGGACATCTATCGTAGGAGGCATTCCCTTCAACCCAAAAGAAGTAATCCTTCCAATTTTTCTGGCTGGAAGGTAGACGAGTAACCACCCTAGATTGGTCATCATGGGCCCGAGCATAATAATAACCATGTTGCCCGGGAGCCGACTTAAACGAATAATATTACGAAAAATCTTGTAAAGTGACGGGGCGATCGTAAACTCTCGCCCATAGCACAGCCATCCCAACAAAAATCTTATACACATTGGGGACGAGCTGAGTAGGAGAACAACCCAGGTCAAAAACGAACTGAGAAATGAGAGGATGCATCGGTAATCCTCCGATCACGTTCAAGATAGCCTTATTGAATGCTATCTTCCCGGCAGGAGGCTGATCGGCCCTCTCATTTTCTAAAGGTGCCGAAATGATAATTCCTTCTGCGATCTCGAATTCCTCCCTCAGGTCTTGTATATATTTCTCGGTAACCCGAGAAGTCCAAACCTTGGCCGAAAACTGGCCCTCTTTCCGTTCAAAAACCAAGGCCTCATCCTCTTCCTCCGGGAGATCGACCCCAAATGTCCTCCCGCTCAGACCCGGAGTGCCTTGAGAATAGCTCTCTTCTCGGTCTTGCGAAAGGGAAAAGCTCGTCGTATCACGAGATTCCGACTCGCTCCCCCTCGAAGAAGCGAACGAAGACGATATCTCCAAGACCATGGTATCCCTACACGACAGGGAAGACGAGTCAAAAATCCTTGCCTCGATATCAACCCTTTCGGACCCAGAACTATGATACACGCATGATTCTTCATAAGCTATTACGGGACGGTCCCATCCAATCTCTGGGACATGGTACCAAACTCGGCTCATGAGAAAAGGAAACGTGGTCCCATCCGACAAGATAACATTATCGGGGTCGGGCTCCGATCGCCGAACGACACGGGGGTCGAAACTCAGGTCAGGACGCGCGAGGCCTCCCATAGCCCTAAGGAAGTTGAGAAACTATGATCCCTAAAGTCCGGAGGGCCCGAATACGAGAAATAAAGGAAAGTACGGATCACCGAGTAACGATCATAAAACAAAATATATATAATTAGCGGATTAAGGATAAAGAAACCTTACCCACAAATTGAAGGTCGGAAGGTCTGAACAGAAAAAACGAAAGGATTGAGAGCACAGTCCGAACAGGCAGGTCAAGCCGAGAACACTCTGAGAGTAAAATTTAGAAGAAAACGTGGAATGAATCCAAAAACTTAGGAGAAGCCTTATATAAAGGCGGCATAAACGGCTAGGATTAAGCTTGTCCAAGAAGCCAAGCAGATCTGACCGTCGAAGCGAAACGACGCGATGATTCAATATCACCAAAGGCATACGACGTCATACGATACCCTATGAAAAAGAAAAGAATGTAGAACTTTACTCGGGTCATTCCGAGACGAACAAGCAAAGATGAACGCGGTAATCAATTAAACCGAAATAGTTCCTTACCATTTTTGCTAAAAATACTAAGAAACTGGAGGGCTGCTGTTACGGGATAAAATAGTCAGACACCGAGTAGGGTAGTCGGAACCCCGAGCAGAATACAAAATCCAGCACTGGACTCAGGTAAAATAGACCTAAGAGTTAAACATTGAAAATGAACGACCTGTTCATAAGTTAAGAACGAAACCTACTGATCAGAACTTCGGAGAGAAGAGAAGACCGTAGGTCAAAGACTAGTCAAACCAAAAGAAAACATGTTTCAAATGCTTAAACGCACACCTTGACAGTTCAGAAATCGTGCGAAGATTAATAACCGTCCACCTCAGCGAGAGGGAATCAGCAGTTACCCAAAAACCGTCTAGAACGTGGGATTGATCACCCCACGTTCCCCAGAATAACCGTCAGAGCCCACAACCACAAAGCTACACCAGACAAGTATAAATAGGAGCTCGCAGAGGCTCTCGAGGGAGAGAACTCTTGAAGAACTTTTACTTACTTTCTTTTACTTAGAACCTCTAGAAAACATTGCTCTCTTGTATTAGATTCGTCTGTATAAAGAGAAAGTCTTGCCTAAATCATCTCTGTACTCGGAGTCCTCGTACTCGGAGTCTGTGCATTTTCGTGAGATATTGTTGTACTAATTTACAGGTCAACACTAGTGATTTTGAAGTTTTTGCTTTCATCTTTCTAATCGTTTCGAAGTTTTTTAACAACGGTATTTTTGACACTTTACCTACCCAAAAACTTGGTTTTCCGAATTACGTTTTCAGCATGAAACTTAATTTTCAAATGGTATGTAACATTAAACTTGGTTTCTCAACTTTCTCTATTCATCATTAAATTATCTTTTTTAAATCATTAATTTACAAAAATACCATCAAGGTAATATATCCTCTTTCTCTTCTCGTCTTTAAGTCTTGATCAATCTCATTTTTCCTCTCTCTCTCTCTATCTATCTATATATATATAATATATATATATATATATATATATATATATATATATATATGAATATATAAGTTTTCATGGTGTGCTAAACCTAATGGATAAGAAATTCGTTATTCTTTTTCACAGGTTTATAAGTTTACATTTATTTGAAAACATTTCATTTTGGGGTTTTTTTTTAATATAAAAATATCGCATGTTCTTCGTTATAATATTTCTAGAATGTTTGACCACCTTTTTTTTTGTTTGCCATTAGTGACATTTTAGAAAATTTTAGAACATTTCCTTAACGTTAAATGTTAATAAGTTATAACGTTGACGTTTTACGTTTTCAGGAAAAGTAAATTTTCCTGATTCATAATTGGTATCTAAAATATTTGTTGTATATCTAAAAGTTGACGTTTTGGATATATCGTTTGTGTGAATACATTTACTGTATACATGTATTACGTGTAAATGTATATGAATAGCTTTTATTTCAAAATTTTAATATACGTTGTGGGCTGGCAGATTTTAATAAAAGGAAAGTCAATATATGAGTATAAGTGGGAGTGAATTAATTTATACGTAATTGGTAAGGAAATATTTTTAAAACTAACTATGACGAGCTACATTATCCAGAATTTGTTTTTGGTCGAGATTTCTTACGGAAATATTGCCTTATTTCAAGCATACAAAAAAAAAAAAAAAAAAAAAGGTTAGAGAACTCATTATTACTACACTTTAGTCGGTCTCCCTTTCTCACTCTCACTTCTAGGGGTGTACAAAAATTGACCGAAAATTGGTTAAACCGATAACCGAACCGATCCGAAACCGAAATTCGGTGCCATGTCATCAAACCGAAAATTCGGTTCGGTTAACCGAAACCGAATTTAAGAATCGGTTCGGTTATCGGTTTTGAAAATCCAAAAATTCGGTTATCGGTTATTTAACCGAATTTTTTTTATCCGGTTTTGAAACCGGATAACCAGTTTTAAAACCGGATAACCGATTTTAATCGGTTAACCGATTTGAACCGGATAACCGATTTGGATAATTGTAACATCTTTAAAACTGGTTAACCAGTTTTGAAATCGGTTAACCGATTTTTTCGGTTAACCGGTTTCAAAACTGGTTAACCAGTTTTAAAACGGTTATAAAACCGGTTATCGGTTTTACAAAACCGGTTAACCGAAAATTCGGTTAACCGATTTTCGGTTTTGGACCAATTCGGTTCGGTCATTGGTCCAAAATTTTCAAAACCGAAAATTCGGTTTCGGTTTTCAAATTGGTCCAAAACCGAACCGAACCGAACCGATTTCACCCCTACTCACTTCTCCGCCACACTCATAATTGGCTCATCCTCTCTATCTCAATATCTACGTTTCTTTCTTCTTCCCCAAATAAAAACTTTTAACTAAGATTCTGATCCCTAAATTTTGATGTTCTAAGAAACGCAGGAGTATATTATTTTTCTACCATTTCAAAGGTTTTGAATCGACTCGAGTGTTGAACCATTCACTATCATAGAACGTTAATTCCACTCAAAGTGAGAACAATCTTACTACAACATATATTCATTTTAAATAAAATAACAAAAAATTAGCTAACTGACCAACTAAAACGTTTGAGATTGCTATATAGCTAACATTTCGTAAATCTTAGTTAAATAACCACAAACATGACGTGGCATTCCTAGTTTGCCATTTCATTGATATAAAATGGTGGGGTATTTACGTCAATTTACGCGTGTAAATACATGGACGTTATTTACCTAAAATTTACGAAACGTTGGCTATATAACAATATGAAACTCTAAATATGACTATATACCTAATGGACCCATAAAATAATAAGGAGTTTGAGATTCATGACGTGGTTTGTTTGATAGTATTATGTATGTGTTTGTGTATAGTTATAAGTTATGTAAAATATGAAATGTCATGATATCATATGATATATTATGATATGAATTGATATAATATGGTATGATATGTAAGAGTATGATTATATGCTTTATGACTTGTGATATATTATGCGATGATCACATGTCTAGATATATGAATTTTAGGCTATGTTATGTTATGATATAATAAGTGATGATGAATCGAGTATCAACGACATATTCTTGAATTTATATGACGTTGTGTATGTTGATGTTTGTGTATGTTTGTATGGTAATTAAATTTTTGTACGATATATGAAATGCTAATTAATGAATTACGTTGACTATGCTATGTTTCATATGCATTGATAAGCTATGTAAGAATGTCACGTGTGATGTTTATTTATGTCATATGTCATATTTGCATGTCACCTAAATAATCAAGTGAAGATTAGTGAGAAAGTCAGACCACCTCGGACTAAGGAGGTCTTGTGGAGAAATTTCTCTAGCCGACTTACGTGCCCAAATGATAAATTTCTCATTTGTTATAAGTTTAATACAATGGAGCGGAGTATGGGGTCTTGCAAATCCATAACTTCATTTCCAAAGTGTACACTGAAATAGGTATGACTACTCTAGAGAAACTCCGATATAAAATATGATATCAATTATGGTAAGAAAGACCATGTCACTTATTAGAACGAAAATACTAATAACCGGTTCATGCATACATTACTCATCTTGTTGTGTGAGTTTTATATTGTTCTCATTGTTTCACGAAAATGTTACGTATGTGCCGTAGATAAACAACTTAATGCAACGTGACAAGATTGGACTAATTAACGGCATCGATAGCAAGTGGGTTGCGTTAGGTTACCACTACGTAAGAAATATTTCCATTACACATAAAAGAAATTACATTTATTATAATTTCAAAATAATATTTTTTTATGTAGATTAAGTAGTATGTTTTAGTTTTGTATTGTTTATCTTTAGCTTGATTACCAAATTTTGGGCATTCTAGCTATTTAGCCATTACAAAATTTAAAATTTGCTAAATAATCAACGTTTGGTTTATATTGCATAATAACCATATATCAAAATAAATAAATATTAAAAGACAAAAATACCATTCATTAAATAAATAGTTACCAACTATAAATTAATTAACAAAAATACAAGAAATAAATAGAAAAATAATAAAACACAACAAAAAACAACTCATTTTGTTATAGATTACAAAAATCCCTAAAAATTTTAAAATATACTTCATTGCCGATTTGACCGACCAAGAGAGCTTCACCGTGATGCTCGAAAGTTGCGTCGTAGTCTCGCGGATTTATTTAAGCTGCGTTTCTGTAACAAATTTACCAACATTAACATAAATAAACAAAAAAAATACTAACATTAACACAAATTTACATAGACCTTAACCCAAATAAAAAACAAATTCAAAAACGATAAAACATCAGCAAAACAACTTGTTGGTTTTGAATTCAAAACAAGAGATCCATAGCCTCCTCGACCGGCGGAAAGCGGCTCGGTTTGGATTAGGTTCATTAGGGTTAGAATTTTGAGGCACATACACAATCCAACGAGCCAATCGCCAAACCTCTCGTCGAGTCGAACAGGGAGCCCGATCAGGGCTGTGGAGTTGTTCCTGAGATCGCCATCGGTGAATTTTGGAGAGGTTTTGGCCACGGCGGAGAGGAAGATCGAAGTTAGGGCTTCGTATGTGTCTTGACTTTCTTCATCTTATGATCTTTCTCGGCCGACGAAGGGGACCGATCGTTTCTGCGTTTCTTTTTTGTTTTGGCTATGAATCTTGAAATCCAACCATGGTTGCACTAAAAATTCTATACATGTATTAATAACAAATTGCATATGAAAAAAATATCTTATAGGACCCAGATTGCATATAAATAAATAAAAATATCACAATAATAACTAAATATTTAAGACTTTTGATTTAGTTTTAACTGGAATTTTTTTAAAAACAATTTCAAATAAATGATTAACAAGGATAAAATCGCGAAACAAAAAAAGAGATCCATTGGCATGTCATCAATTTCGCTAATTTGTAAAGAATGTTGAAACGCTTTTTAAAAAGACGATTACAACGTTTCATGTGGCTTAGTTGTATTTTTCAATTTACTATAACTTACTTTCTTGTAATTTAGTTCTAAAATGCCAGTTTTCAAGTAAAGATCTAAAAGTTTTCACGTCAAAGCTTTACCATGATCAAAGTTTAACCATTTGGTTTTTATTTATTTAATTGTTATTTTTAATCAAATTTATCCTGATACGGTCTATTATGATTTAATTCTACTATTGTATTTAAGAACATTTGTTTTCGGAAAAAAAAAATTAATTCGCGAACGGTTTTTAAAAAATATTATATGAGATAGAAAAAATCCTCATTTTTTATACGTTAATTTTATAAGTAGAAGATTATAATTATAACGATCCAGGAAATTGGGTCATCACAATGGCGACCGCAAGATCATCCATACAGATGTCTAAAATTTAAGTCAGTGGCATGCTCTATCTTATGAACAAGGGCAAGAAGGGAGACGTTTGTCTTACATCTATTTAGAAACAAAATAAGGAGTCATTTTTTATTAGTTACCCTTATGAACGGTAAAAACGTATACGTATTTCTTATATTAAGGAAGATATATAAACATATAGGTTTCGTGTTGTGTGTTGTGTTAAACCTAATGGATTAGTCTAGATATTCCTTTCATATAGATTTATAAGTTTTACATGCATTTGAAAACAATTCTTTTCGGATTTTTGTTTTTTTAAAGGACACTGTAGCAAAATAGCCAAAATGAAACTATGAAATTTGTTTTTATCATACGTTTCACAATTTTTAGGAAAATAATCAAAATGCTTATATGACAATAATTAAGGTCTGATTTGTCCTTATTTATGAACAAATTCGTCATTTTCTCTCTCCTACTTTTTTCCTACACTTTTTTTACATAAAAACTTCAAACAAAAACATATCTATCTCATATGAACTCGAAATTGAGTGATTCCAAATCCTACGGATTCGTGACGCCGCGATCTTCAAAAATAGATCCATTGTATTGGATGAAAAATCATGTAGAAAAATCACGTTACTACCTTAAATATGGAAATAACTGAAATTTTTTGAAATTATCAAAAAAATAAATGGAAACGTAAATATGATGCATTAAACATAATTATTCATGAAACGCTAATTTTTGAAGATCTCGACACCACGAATTTGCTGTAGGATCTGAAATCACTCAATTTCGAGTTCGTATGAGAAAGATACGAATTTTTTAAGTTTTGATGCAAAAAAAAATTATTTGAATAAAATAGGAGAGAGAAAGTGACGAATTTGTTAATAAATAAGGATAAATCAGACCTTAATTATTGCCACATAAGTCATTTGACTATATCTCTAAAATTGTCAAACGTAAGCTAGATCAAAAATCACATGTTTATGTTTAAAGTGGATCTAGTTAGTTACAAATCTCTTTTTAAAATACCGCATGGTCTGCATCAAAATATTTCTAGAATGGTTAACCATTTTTTTTACCAATTGTAACGGTTTAGATTATTTGAAGTTGATTTCTAAACTTCTACCCTTTTTTATTATTAAAATGTTATTATGGAACTTTTGCATTATTTTTAAATTAATTTTTGAACTTCTCCACTAATGTTTTACTTTTAAAGTTGATTTTAAAACTTTTGGATTGTTATTTTAAAGTTATTTTTGAACTATTACACTAGTTTCTTAAGATAATGTTCAAATTTACACTAATTTTTTAAGTTGATTTTGGAACTTCTACACTATTTTTTAAGTTGATTTTTGATCTTTTACATTATATTTTGAAGTCGATTTTCGAACTTCTACACCATTTTTTTACACTCTTCTTTCATAGTCATGAGTCTCTTTCTCTCTCATTTTATTTAATTCTTCATTTTATGTTCCGATTTTTATGCTGGAAAGTTTTTGCAAATTTTAAACTAAACCAAACACTTACTCAACAACTCTAATTTCTTTATCCGCTCCAAACAATAATCAGTAAGCAAGAAAACCTAAAAATCGAATAAAAACAATCTTATTAATTTAATAATGTATATAGCATCAACCGAGCACACATAATAGTAAGAGAAATTGCCTAATTTGCCACCAATTTCATAACATTTTCCCACTTTCCACCAAAATGCTAATTTTTCCCAAAATGCCACCATCTATATCAACAATGTTGACATCTATGTTTGCCATTCACTATTAGATGTCAACATTGTTGACATGGATGTCAACATTATTGACATAGAGGTGACATTTTGAGAAAAATTAACCTTTTAGTGGAAAGTGGAAAAATGTTATGAAATTGGTGACAAATTATACAATTTCTCTAATAGTAAATGAACTGAAACCGTCATAATCACAATCCAACATATTCGATATTGAAATATGCAAAAGATTGAATGGCGATAATAAAGTGCGAGAAAGTAAAAAAAAACACTCGAAAATATAGTGGTCCACTCTCCAAACGGACTAATCCACTCAAGCTAAAATGAATAAAGCTCTTGGACACGATACAATAATCACCAATACAAAGTCTCAAATCCGAAAATACACCTCAAAGACTACAATGAATCGAAGAGTCTCAAATATCAAACCTTGGGTCAGGGCCGGCCCGACATTAATTATGGCCTTAAGCAAAAATTAAAGTGAGACCTCTTTATATAAAAGAAAAAATTTGCTATGCATATAAATAAAAACAGAAAAAACATAATCGTTAATCATCATTTCTCATAAAACAATAACAATAAATTACTCTTAATAAACTAAAACAAAATGTTCATACTTAAAAGCCCACTACCACGCAATGTAATACCACTACTACAAATTGTGTCATTGGATGTGGATGAGTTTTGGATGCGACTAATCGCGTCTAAAAGTCGCATCCAATGGTGCAACAGATGCGATTTATCGCGTCTAAAGCAGTCACTGAAATGACTTACATTGAACAGTGATTTATGACCTTCAGATGCGATTAGTCGCATCCAATAGTCTAAATGGCATTAGATGCGACTAATCGCATCTAAAATGTAGTTATTGAATGCGAATAATCGCATCCAATAGTTTTATATTTAAGCGGGTCAATTTTTCCCTCTTAATTTGGTCAGCTTAGGGACGTGGCGATGTCGCGTCTATTAAACAGGTGGACGCGACTTTAGACGCGATTAAACGCGTCTAAAAATTAGGGCAACATGATATAAACTCATCTTCTCCACCTCCCAGCTCATTCAACCCCCCAATAACCAGAAATTTCCTCTGAAATTTCCAACCAGGCTCGACCGCCACTGCCCTCCGACCACGACCACACCCTCCCCTGTCGCTGCCGCTCTACAAATCTCTGGCGCCACCACCCTCCACAAACACACCCACCACACCGCCACCATGCCTCCTCGCCTGAGACCACCCCCGCGCCTCAGTCCTCCGCCGTTCCGACCAGATCACCGCCGCGAAGCTTCCGACCCCCGACCTCCGCCTCTTCACTGCTCTTTGACCACAACCACCACAGCTTCTTCTCCGACCACCACGAACCGCCTTTGTCTTCTCCGACCACCACAAACGCCGGCCGATTTCTTCAAAGCTCCGACCACCACCACCTTTATGCCTACTCGCCGAAGACAATCTCGGCCCACCACCACCACTTTGCGCCAATCTCAGCCCACAATCTCAGACACGGACTCCGGTGACTTCCATATCCGCCGTCGTGGTCTCAGGGTAATCTGTCTCTCTTTGTCTCTCTCATTCACTAACTCTCTCTCTCTTTGACCATTCTCCCTATGTCTCAGATCGGCCACCTCTAGCTCGTTGTTGCAGACCCGTTGCCGAGCCCACTGTTGCTGCCTCGATCGCTCTCGTTGCTTAGGTACACTCTCCGATGTCTCTCTATTTCTATTTTTGTAGCCACCCGCTGACCCGACAGTGACGCAGATCCATTGCAGCCTCGCTCGCCTTCGCTGCCTCAGCCTTGCTCGACCTCGCTGCCTCAGCCTCGCTCGCCCTCGCCCTCGCTGCCTCAGCCTCGCTCGCCCTCGCTGCCTTGCTCTGTCTCTCACAACATCGACCCTGCCTGCTCCATTCTTGACGCTGTGTCACTCAGCCCCGAGCCACAACCAAAGTCCTTCGCAACCTCGTCCTTGCCGTCGCTGTTTACCTCTTCGGATAGCCAAACAGGTTAGACACTACTACAAATTAACATATTAGGTGCGACATGTCGCACCTAAATGTCGCACCTAAGCACATATTAGGTGTGACATGTCGCACCAGATAATCCTCCAAGCGACTAAAAATTTCGCTGATGATTAGTGCTATCCGGTGCAACCTTGTCGCACCCGGTATGATAATGTCGCACCTGATACTATTGGGTGTGACATTTGTCGCACCTAATACCATTAGATGCGACATTTGTCGCACCTAATGGGTTTAAAAATTTAAAACGGTCAGAAATTCTCCCCGAATATTTTTGGTTATGAAAATTCACATTAGGTGCGACACTTATGACTATTAGGTGCGACAGTGTCGCACCTAATAGTTTTAGGGTATTTTAAATACCCGAGCGTCTTCTTTTTCGCCCAAACCGCCTCTCTCTCTCACTCTCTCTCTCTCTCTCTCTCTCTCTCTCTCTCTCTCTCTCTCTCTCTCTCTCTCTCTCCGACGCTCGTTCTTCTTCCTCCGCCGTGACCTCCCCCGCCGCCGTGATCTCCCCGCCACCGTGCGACATTCTAAGCATTTTAAGCATTGAGTGCGACATTCGTCGCACCGGATAACGTATTTTGTCCTAATTAGTTATATATATATATATATATATATATATATATATATATATATATATTAGTTTGTAAATTAGGTTGTTTAATTTGTAATTTAGTTAATATATATGTTAGTTAGTTTAAATGTTAACATGTTAACATAATAGTTGATCAAGTTAACATGAACAAATTTTTAATGTTATTTAGTTGACATTTTAATTTTGTTAAGTTTATTAGTCAATGAGTTTAATTTTTGTATTAAGTTTAGTATAATGTAACTTAATTAGTAAATTAAATAATCAAGCTAAGTATAATATTTTAACTTATATGGTTATGAAATATCATAGTCTAATTTTGTTCGTTAAATAAAATGTATGTTAATATTTAAAATTGAAAGTGAATTGAATTTAAATTTTGAATCATTTTAATTGAATTAAATTGTTGAGAAGTATCGAGCCACGGCGGCTCGGTTTAGGATTTAATTAATAAATAGGATATTCATGTGTGGTTTTTATATGCTTTAGTATGAAATTGCAGATTTTGGGTTTGTCAATATTATATTGGAAACTCTGTCGAAATTTCGGTAGAATTAATATTCTAACCAAATTCGCTTTACTATTTAAATTTGTCTACAAAAATAACATCATTTCCAAAATCTCTCTCTCAATATCTACTAAATTCGTTCTCGGTCCTAAAGAAACAATTTACTAATTTCAAAGTTAATTAATGACTTAATTGTCTCTCTCGTTTTCTCCTCTCGTTCAGCGAAATGTCAAATCCAAGTGGAGATTGGATTATTGAAAATGATCGATTGAGCTTGCAGTATAAAACATGCGTAAATGAGTTTATTCGTCTTGCAAGCAAACAACCGAACAAAGATGGCAAATACATTTTTCCTTGCAAGTCTTGCAAAATGTAATGTGGCATGATATTGGGGTCGTAAGGTCGCATTTGATGACCAAGGGGTTTACCCCAAACTACACCGAATGGTATCATCACGGCGAGCGCCACATCATTACTCAAGAAGAAGATTCCATCGAAACTTATCAGAGATGGGTAGGAGGATTGCACGATGCTCTCCATGACATCATAAATCATGATGATTTCGAAGATTGTGCGGATCCAACTCCGAGCGAGGTCCGTGCTGAAGAGCAAGTGGAATACTTATTTACGGAGTTTGAAGCGGAATTGTACCCCGGATGCAAAGAGTTTTCATCGTTGTCGTTCTTGGTCTCGTTGATGCACATCAAAGTCACGAACCATTGAACGAACAAGTCGTTTACCAAAATTTTGTAACTCTTAAGGAGATCTCATCTTACCGGTAACCGAATTCCCGAGAAGCACTACGAAGCAAAGGCGAGACTGAAGCGCTTCGGCATGGGGTACGAGATGATCGATGTTTGCAAGAACGACTGTGTCTTGTTCCGAAAAGATCTCGAGAAAGATGACGTTTGCCCAAATTGCAACGAGAGCAGATGGAAGATTCCCGAGAAAAAAATACCGGAAAAGATATTGCGGTATTTCCCTTTGAAAGATCGATTGAAGCGGTTGTACGCATGTCGACACACGTCGCTTGAAATGCAGTGGCACGATAAAGAGCGTGTCAAAGAAGAAGGCGTCCTACGACATCCAGCTGATGGAATGACATTGAAGAATCTAGATCGAAGATACCCAGATTTCGCTGCAGAGCCGCGGAACGTTCGACTTGGTCTCGCTTCAGATGGGTTCAACCCGTTAGGGGAAATGAATTTAGCGTACAACATATGGCCAGTGGTACTGACTGTTGGAATCGATCTAGGGTTTGAGAAAATAATTAACGCTTCGGTAAGCGGCGGAATTTTAAAAATTTTCTTATACAAGTAAAACAGTTTTTACTAACCTAGACAAGTGCAAGTACATGTAATTAAAAACCAATATGAGCTAGGAGTTTACTAACCTTTCTTGAAGCTTGAACTTTGAAGAAGCTTGTCGAAAGTTTGCAACGCTCGTCTCCCCTCGCAGCACGTCTCTCTCTCTTTCCTCGGCACCTCGAGCAACCACGAAAGTTTCTATCACTAAATCACTCGAAAAGAAGGAATCAGTGAGTGGGCACTTTTAAACACTACGACTTAAGAACGAGTCTCGAAGTCGCAGAGCTAAACACTAGGTCGAGTGAGGACCTAGGTGTCAAGACAAGAAAAATCGAAAATAAACTAGAGAGAGAGAGAAGAGGGGCGGCAACCACAAGTTCTAGAGAGAGAAGCTCTCAATCTCTAACTTATGTGGAATGAGAAAAATGAGAAGAATGAGGCTCCTATTTATAGGAGAGGTCTCACCTTCAATAAGGTAGTTTCCTCTTCTATAGAATATCACATATTCATGAGCCAATTTCCTCTTTTCCTCTATGATGCACTCGGCCAAGGTAGGCTTCATTAAGCCTTGGATTTGTTTCCTTTTTTGTTCCTTGCCTTGCTTCTTTCTCAACTTGGGCGCCTACCTCTTGTTTCCCTTAGAGGAAATTTGTTTCCTCTTTTTCTTTTGGCAAGTATCTTCATACATTTATGCACAAAATATTCTCTCTATCTCTTGGGTATGTTGGGCGCCTATAGCCTTCTAGAAAAGGCTTCTGGAAGGTTTTCCATTTGTTCATGACAACATGAAAAAGGCCCAATAAGAATTTTCAATAAAATTCTTATGAAATGAAATTAATTCACAAGGCCCAATGATCAAGTCATGGCCGAGTGAAACATGTCATAAAATGACCTTGTCAAAACTTTATTGACATTCATTTCATCCTTTGTCTCAAAAGACAAAAATACCCTTTCGACAATTTTCGTTCTTGTTTTGACTTAGCTTCCAGTTTAACTATTCCTATCGATGTGATTCGTGACAGTGACCTCATGGACCCAAATGAACAAAGCTTTAGCTAAACACTTGGACTCAAAAGTTCACAAACCTTTTCCAAGTTTAGCTTAATGCCAACTGACTCCACTAAAGAGCTGACACTGAAAATCTCTCGGTTCAAATGAATTTATTTTCTACTCAAGAATTCACCTAATTGTAATGAGCGGATCCACTGAATATTATCTATGCTACCCTTCATGAATGTCATCAGCTAGTCGGGATTTACTAAATTACCATTTTACCCTTCTAGCTGTTATTTCCTCAACTCCTTTGTCGCTTGTGAATAAGTTAGAAACAATGTATTGACGAGGAGCTAACAAGTCACATTGTTTCATCCAAAAGAGTCAGGACTCAATTTGGACACTGGCCAGTTCATTTATTCACACTCCAAGGAACAAAGCATGAGGTGACATACATTGCATTTCAGCAATCTTGTACATGAATTCCATATCTATGAGAACTTCACAAAGTTACTCATGACATACTCACAACTTAGTATTTCACCAATAGGCCCTGTTCGGAATGACATAGTGAGTCCGAACTCTGACTTTCTCAAATGAGAATACTAAGGTGTGAAATGGCATGTCTCATTTCAGGATTAAGGTAAGCATGATGCAATTCATACATAGTGACTTCGAGACATAAGAGGTTAAATGGTTTGTTCTTATATTGTCTCTAGAAGTGCACTGGTCAATTCAGTACCTTCGGAAGATACCTAGAAGAACTATAGAGTCCCCAACTCTCAATGCCTCATAACCAGACATCATAGATTCTTCTAACAATCATACTGAGGTCAATAGTCCTTTGACCCTAAGATTGCGAATATATCGTTTTAAGCAAACTACGAAGAGTTTGTTCATGCAAATCTACATTTGTCTCTTCGTAAGTTGTTAAGTTTGTTTATGGACTAAAAGACTAAGGTTTTATCATAAAGCTTCAAACAAAGAAGATTGAATGAACGTTTCAACTTTTTATTAATGAATAAGCAATTACAAGCAAGAGTCTTCGTAAGACTATATGACATCAAATGTACATAAATAGACACTACTACTCTTCTTGTGGGCACCATTGACAACACTGACTGCGTATAACTTGCCACCTTAGTTGTGCATGAAGTCAGAGTACTTGATGCTGACGCTTCTAATTCCCGGGCCGAGCTCACCACGAAAAGACATGGACGTGTTCTTGCAGCCTGTTGTTGAAGAGCAGAAAGAATTATGGGAAACTGGATTCAGATTGCGAGATGGAGCCAACAATGAAATGTTTCGGTTGTACGCCGCACTACTGTGGACGATAAATGATTTTTCGGCTCGATCATATTTATCGGGATGGAGTGGACAATGATATTTTGCATGTCCCACGTGCAACTCTGAAACGCCTTGAGAAAAAGTAACGACCACTACTCGCTTCAGCACGAGAGAAGGAGGCCGCCGAAGAAGTTGACTCCAAAAAACGTACTCGATCAGTTGGCTTGTGTTTCTTGCAAGACATCGGGCAAGCAAGCTGACCCGCTGGGAAGAAAACGTAAGCGAGATGCGAGCGAACTGAATTAGACCAAGAAAAGCATCTTTTCGAGTTACCGTACTGGTCAGAGTTAGAGTTGAAGCACAACTTGGACATCATGCACGTAGAGAAGAATGTGTGCGAGAATCTTCTCGGAACTTTGCTCAGCTTAGAAGGGAAGAACAAAGATACTGAGAAAGCGAGACACGATATGATGGACATGAATATCAAGTCCACTCTACACTTGAAGAAACAAGGGGATTGGTGGTACAAACCGCCGACAGCGTACACTTTGACTCTTGATCAGAGACAGCGAGTCACCGAATTCCTCCAGTCTGTCAAATTCCCAGAGGGTGTCGCTGGGAATTTGAAGAAAACTGTAACTGCTGACGGGAAGCTGACTGGTTTGAAGTCGAACGATTGCCACGTGATCTTACAGAGGTTATTGGATGTTGGTATCCGTCTTTTTGTGCCTAAGCCTATACAAGAGACGATCGCTGAACTTTGCAACTTTTTTAAGTTAATAAGTTCTAGATCATCGAGAGTCAAAGATATCGAAAAAGTGCAAGATTCCATCATTGAGATTTTGTGTAAGTTTGAGATGATTTTCCCACCCGCGTTTTTCACGATCATGGTTCATGTGGCGATTCATCTACCCGAGGAACCTTTGTATGGTGGACCGGTGCATATGAGGTGGATGTATCCTTTTGAGAGATATCTTGGAACGCTAAAGCATTTTGTCAGAAATAGAGATAAACCAGAAGGCTCTATAGCTGAAGCTTACATCGTAGATGAAGCTTTAGCGTTCGTTGCAAGGTATCTTGAGGAACAAAAAGATGTTGTTGAAGATCAAGTTTGCGAGCTCTCTGTTTTTCGATCCGAGAAGTGTGTGCCGTATGGGACGATGAACCCGATAATATTAGACGATAAACAGAGATATATGGCAGAGTGGTACATCTTTACCAACTGTCCTGAATTGGATCTATACATGCCGTAAGTTATCACTACGATTTTCTAAGTTTTATCTCATAGTGATTATGCTAATAGAGTAATGATGTATCTCATATATAGTGAGCATTGGGAACTCATGAAAGAAACCGGTGTCGATGATGTAGACGCTGCGCATAGGAAGGACTTTAAAGTTTGGTTTGCAAAAAAGGTAAAAGCTTTAAAGTTGATTAGAATATAACTAATGTTAACAAGTGCTAATCAATTCTTTATTTTTGTAACCAGATTTATGATCTTAAAGTTAGTGGTTCTGACGTGTCTAAAGAGCTCTACGCATTGTCTACCGGGTCCTTTGAACTCGCCCATCAGTATCCGAGCTGTGTGGCTAACGGCGTCAAGTTCATCACTCGTCGTCGTGATAATCAACGAACCACTCAAAACAGCAGCGTGTGTGTCCCTGTGGATGAGTACACTTTTTATGGACGGATGGAGGATGTCATTGTGCTGAATTATAGGCATAATTATCGTGTTGTATTATTCAAATGCATTTGATAGACGAGTGCACGATGATAAGATTTGTGGAGCGACGAATGCTTTTGTGGCAAAAGAGTGGTTCAGACGAGCCATACATACTCGCGACTCAAGCAAAGCAGGTATTTTACGTAAAAGACCTTCTTAAAGGTGACAAATAGGAAATTGTAGAGGAATGCAATCATCGAGGGATTTGGGACATTCCCGAGGTTGACGCAATTAAATCTGCCTCAATTCCACTGACGGTGCAACTGTCAGACTTCAATCTTGTGAGTCATCGGCACGAAGCAAGTGAAGTTGAGCTTGTGGCTGATATTGACGACGAAGATGACGATGATGTCGACGACGACGAAGATGAAACGTGTCTTCAGTTTGAGGGAGATGATGTAGATGTAGATGTCGATGATGATACTAACGTTATATCTAGTGACGATGAATGAGTAATACTTTTTTTACTATTTAAAATTGTTTTATTTTTATCAAACAAGTACTTTTTCTTATATTTTTATTTTTATTTGTGAAGGATGTCGACTTCCGATGGAGCAGGAAGAGGCGAGGATCGGGATCCTCCTCAGACACCGGGATCCACTGGTTCAAAGAATAAGCGAGGACCGACGAAAAGTAAAAACTTTCGAGAAAGTTCAGAATCAACTTTTGCGGGCAACGAGATTTGGCCAAACAAGAAATGCCAAAGGGCGTGACTTCGACTGCTTGGGAGAAGGCTATAGAGCGGATTGAATCAGAAGATTTTAAGGTAGCATTTTCAAATAATTTTTTAAATTTTATGAACTTGAATTAACTTGATTTCCGCTTTGCAGAAAAAGTCTGATCGCAACAAGGAAAATCAGAAGAAGAAAAAACAAAAAGCCGACAAGGGTCGACATCTTTCTTGTCTCATCGTCAAGCGAACGTAAGTAGTAATTTCGACGAATTTTGATTGAAATATTTTCTAAGCTTATATTAACACGTTGCATAACATTTGATTATGACTTGTAGTTGAGGGAAGATGTGACCTTAGGCTCTGCATTAGAGTCGTGGCAGCACTTCCACCAATATCATCCTAGTGGGGAGTGGAAGACGCCAGCCACGAGATCGCTCTTTGTAAGTTGTAAAGTTGCATTAATTATGTTAATTAGTTATTTTTTATTATACGAAACTCATCAACTTTTTTTTTCCACATGTGTAAAGGAACAAATCCAGAGACAAGTGGCCGAAATTCAGCAGCAAGCAGTGGACAAAGGCGAAGAGGTTAACATCGATGAGGTAGAGCAGGCAATGATGCTCCTTGTTCTCGGGGAGCGAGGAGCGAAATGACTGGTTTGTCGGCATAGGTCTCTCGATCCCTAGGGGATATTTGCAACTCACCGAAGCGTCTAATGGAGGCACGTCTAGTTCATCATCTCGCAGTCATCGCGCCGATCCAGCGGTTGATGAGTTACATGCTACAGTCCAGTCCCAGCAAGCCAGTTTGCAGTCACAGCAAGCTATGATGGAGAAGATGCAGCGACAGATCATGGAGCTCACCCAAAATATGAGATCAAGTCAGCCCGAGCCTCAACCTCGTCCATCGCCGTGACACCTCAGACTCGATCTACGCCGCCACCAGCTCCGAGGGATGATCAAACTACGCCAGCTTCTGTAGAGCATCAGCGTGAGTGTGGTAGCGGCGGCAGTGGCGGCAACGCAAGAAGTGGACGGGGCGGTAGAGGTTCATTCATGATCGACAAGTATTATTCCCAGCGCAAGTAGTATTAGAGTAGTATACGTTAATTAGCTACTTAAAGTTTTATGTTATTTTCTATTTCGTTTACAATAGAAGTTTAACGAAAAAAATTAAACTATGTGCGACTATTTCGTTTATAATAAAATATTTCTATTTGTATTTATTTTAATCTAATTTCTGAATTGATAATTCAAATAAATTAAAAAATATATATATCTACCATTAGACGCGACTAGTCGCATATAAAGATAACCCGCCATTTGGCAGGTAGAGCATTAGACGTGACTAGTCGCGTTTAATGGTCATCCGCCATTTGGCGCAAAGAGCATTGGACGCGACTAGTCGCGTCTACTAGTTACCCGCCACTTGGCGCGAAGAGCATTAGACGCAACTAGTTGCGTCCAAAGGTCAGTACACCCGCCCAATTTGATTTCGAAGGAACAGAATAAATGCGAACTTATATGCGACTACTCGCATCTATTCGTCGCATCTAAAAGTACTTGAGCATTGGATGCGACTAGTCGCATCTAAAATTATTAGATACGAACTTTTGGATGCGATAAAGTCGCATCCGAAGTCGCATCCAATGGTACCATTGGATGCGACTATGGGACCTTTGGATGCGACTTTGGTCGCATCTCTAAAGCTAGTATTTGTTGTATTTTAGAGCATTTCCAATGGGTGGCAACTTGAGTTGCATAAAGATGACATTGATGACACTCAATGTAGCATATCCTTTGGAGTTGGCTTAAAAAAAACAACTTATGCATCGGTGTTTTTTTTTAGCACCGATGCTAACTGAAGACCTTATTTTATATTTTTTTTAATAAAAAGTACAATAAACATTATTTTATCATTTGTTTTCTTATTCAATTTTATGTATTTCCAATAGTTTTCCATAGTCCCAATATTAAAAAAATAATTTTTTATTTTAATAATATTTTTTTTTTTGTATTTCCAATATTTTTATGATTTGAAGTTCTGAATGTTGCTGTTTTTACTAAATTAAAATAAATATGATTTTAATCTAAATTCATTTTTTGTATTTTGTTTTATCGTGCCATATTTTAATTCAACTATATCGTAATTATTTTTAAATCAAACTATTTAATATTTTTATTATTTATATATAAATGTGAAAATAAAGTGAAAAATAAAATAGGATTATAGTTGACACATTTAAAAGTAGTTATTATTGAAGTGTTTTTTTTAAGTTGTCAAATAAATTACGTGGAAGAATATTGTAATTAAATACCATTATGATAAAGATGTAACAAAAGTTGACTATTCATAGCATTGAAGATGCTCTTATAGCCAATTTGATGGAATGTAATTTATTCATAAAATTTGGCATTCTTATGTTTGGTTTATTTTTAAATGAAACAATGACAATTCTATGGAATATTACTTTGATTTGAGGTAATCACAACCATGTGGAGCAGTGGTCTTTTCCCACAGTGAGAAGCAAAAGGGTGAGAATGCTGGAGATGGTGGAAGTGTGGTTTTTCCAGTAGAGAATCGTTAGGGTTGAATCAAACGACATTGATTTATTATACCGGTTTCCAACAAAACAAAAACTATGGCCTGAACTTTGGGGAAGATGAAATAGAGACATTTTTGTCAATTACTAACATATTCCATTCTAATATTTAGTTGAAAAAAATTAGCACCAAACATCATAATAGCTTTGTATTCTCATTCCATCGTCATTGTCATTTCTATTCACATCCCAGTTTTCTTTTCTAGCTAAACATTATGTTTTCTTTTGTGTGTGAAACAACTGTACTCAATATTGCTGACACGATGGCCAACAGCCAACTCTATCTTTCATGTCGTATTTTGGGGACATGACGTATTATCTGCTGAAAAATGTTGCAATTCATATATTTGATATTCATATTCATTTATCTATTGCCTTGAGGGATGCACATGTCCCTCGTGGCTTCTACCTAGATCCGTATCTTCGTCCAATCTCCACTTTCGATATATAAGCCAAGTTCTCCTGATGAGCAGTCCTATAATTTACGTATTTTTTTTTTATATTTTCCAGCTCTTAAAGCTGTACCCATGACACCGAAGTATTATGTTTTTTATTTTATAAATATAAATATATATGTTAAAATTAAAAATAAAATAAAAAGTTAAATGATTGAAGTAATTATTTAAATAATTCAATACAGTATCACATAATGTAATGTGATATACAGTATCACAGAATGTATTATGTTTTAAATTATTAAAACAAAATGATATTTAAATAAAATGCCATAATTTTTTCATTAAAACATAATTATAAATATAATTATTGTATGATGTATGTAGGAAATGAAAAAAAAGAAAGAAAAATAGTATAAGAAATGAGATTAACTGTAAAAATAAAAACCTATAATTAATTGTATCCCTCAGTTGCTATGTTTTTCACTAATTTATTGTTCACGGTACTTACTGGATATAGTTTCTTAATATTATCTACAGACATGAATTTAAGGTATCCTTTAGTTGTGACCACCGTTTGACAAAAATATACAAACAATTTAAGCGTAAACAAAATATAGAACAAATAGTGGGTCTTGATTCTTCTGGCCGTTTGATAAAAAGGAAAACGAAGTGTGAACGAAAAATATGAGCAAGGAATAAAGGATAAAATAATTTATTAATTTATCATTTCTAATGACATGATCATGATGGCAAAGAAAGCAAAGGGAAACGAGAGAGATAATGAAAAAAATGTGAACTGATAGTAAAAGAAAACAAAGTGGGCAGTGGGCTCCACATGCAAAAAAAAAGGAAAAATCTTAAAAAATAATAATATTAAACCACGTGTCAGCTGATTTTGGTGAATTTTTTTTTTTTCCTAACTTTTTCCTTCTTTTCTTTTAGGTAAGTAAGTAGATGTTAGAAGGTTCATGTATAGACTCGTCATATTTATTAGGGCGACGCAAACAAACCGGTAAAATCGTAAATTGGATCGGACTGTGCAGAACTCTAATATTTACTATATACCATGTATAACAGACAAGTTTTCCTAAGCTGTTTCGTTCAATTGTATTTTGGGAGCAAAAATAAAATATTAATCTTGTCATATCTCTGAGTGATTGTGCTACATAAGGTCTCAAATTTTTTGTGAAAAAAAAACTTCAAATTTTAGGAGAAAAAATACCTCAATTTTTAGGGAAAATAAACTATTATACTTAATTTCTTTTTTAATATATGTTTAAAAAATCCTAATTTTTTTAATAACCACGTAATTAATAGTTTGGATCGCAGGTGAAGAGGGTCGCCGAGTTCGTGGGGTTTGGTTTTTCGGAGGAGGAAGAAATGGTCAAGAGTTTGGAGGTGAACAACAATTAATGGAGGGCTTTTTCCCACGTATGGGAACAATACTTTTTTACTTTCGTAAAGGACAGGTCGGCGATTGGTTCAACCATATCACTCCGGAGATGGCTAAACGCGTCAACGACGTCGTTGAGGAGAAGCTGGCTGGTTCTGGTTTGTCATTCAAGATGTCGATTCGTCTAGTATTTCCATGCTTGAAACCTAAGGCTGTAAGTTATTAGGCGAAATCAGAGGTGGACTGAGATCAGTGACTTCGAAATGTAGTTGTTAGTTTTTCTCCTATGGTACTACTGTAAACCGAGTTTGGGTATGAAAACAATCGCTAGCGACAATTACTCACAGTCACACCACTCATCGCCAGAGTGTTCTCCTTCTGTTATTCAAAACCTGATGGCCCAAATCATGCATCATGCACGTGCCTTTCCACGTCACCATCTCATTATGTGATTTCCAACTTTCCATATGCTAATCGACAGTGACCTTCAATACGCGGAATTCATGTACAGCTCCGCTTAGAAACAAAATTGTAGGAATATTGTTTTTTTCAAATTATAAATTGTTACTGATATTAGTTTCCTACTAAAATAATATGTAAACTATAAACCAAGTTCAATAAGTTTCTCTGTCCATGGTAAAGGAATTTAACGTGGATGAGTTTGTGAGAAAACCTGAGTTCGTGTCAAACAAGCTTGGCAAATTAGGTTCAACGGTGTTGGATTCGATTTCGCAAAATTTATTTATTTTAAATACAATTGAGATGAGGTCGAGCGCAGGGGCCAAGGCCGTGGCTAATTTTTTTTTAAAAAAAAATAGAACCTAGTATGTAGACCTAGCTAGCATCATTAGAACTTTTTTTTTTTTTTTTTTTTCGAGAAGAGGCACTATCGCCAGGATTACATGATATATTAGCAGTGCAAAGCGCATGTGACACTATCGGCCAAGATTACATAGTAGGTGGCACTACTGGCCAAGATTACATTACATACTTATTAGAATAAATCCTACGGGGCATGCATTTCTGCATCCCATGGAGGCTTGAACCCATGACCTCTCCGTCGAGGTGTGTGTGGGATTACCGCTAGACCAAACTAGCTACCACTAGCATCATTAGAACTTACAAAGACTATTTATGATCAAACGTGTACACAAGTTACAAAGCAAACAACTTGAGGCAACAATTTAGACATTAATTGATATATTAAAAATTAACTAAATGCTAAAGAATTCCATTCTCCAAAATATATCATCAATCATTACCATAATTTTATTTTTAAAATATAATGATACTTATTCCTATGAAAATTAAAAAAATGATATGACTACATCCTTAACCGTTTTGTACTAAATTTCATGTTTACAAATACATTCTTTATCTTTAGAAATACTGTATTTTATTTTATTAAAAAGAGTCGTAATTACATATTTTCTCTAATTACTTCTGAATACTCATAAGATTTTATAACTATTATCAATAATAACTCAGACACAAAGAATATATAAAGTAAAAGGTGAACCTATTTTGATTCGTAAGTTAGATATATATATTGTTTGTGTTCTCTTTGAATCTGTATATTATGAAGTTAGTAGTCACTGTTAACGATTTTTATTTTTACTCTTTAACATTTTTGCCCCACCCTATTATCAGAGTCTGGCTCCGCCCCCTGATCAGCGGGTATTCAAGCTTCAAAAACACTCAAAACACAAATTAGCAAAAAAAAAAAAAAAAAAAAAAAAAAAGAGAGAAAGAAAAAAGTTACATTAGAAAGCAAAAAAAAAAACGATAAAATATTAGCTAACTAAGCCACCAAAATTAAGATAATTACTAAGTAGTCAACCTTTTATAAATTTTAGGTTAATAGCCACAATGATTACGTGGCAGCATGTGAATAATTTACGTTTTCCAGGTTTGCCCTTTTTGTATTTTTACGTGTATTTGCGTTTGAATTTGAAAATTTAGTAATCATTATTACATTCAATTAGTTTCAAATCCCCTAAAATTGGCATTCAGTTATTTTTTTTTTAAATACTGCCCTTCTCTCTCTTCTTGTTGCCAGTGATTCCTATCGATGGCGGCAAGGACGTCGCGGGATCCAACGAGGCCGAGGCGGAAGGCGCAGCAGAGCATGGACTTGAGTCAAGACGACTAAGAGAAGGACAAGCCAGAGCGAGGATGGTGCTCGCCCGGATCTCTTTCTACTCTCTCTCTCTCTCTATATATATATATATATATATATATATCTCTTTCTCTCTCTCTCTCTCAATTTCTCAGATCTCTTCATCTTCTCGCCGGAGATTCTGACGATTCTAGCGAGGGCGAAGGGGGGTGAGGTTGTACCACTTATCGATGACATCGAGGACGTTGCGGGATCCGACGAGGCCGAGGCGGAAGGCGCAAAGGGAAGGACCTACATGTGCTTGCGGAATCGTGTTTCATCTTCGCTTTTTTGGTTCAATCGATTGATGTATTCCAATACGGTGAATCACAGTGCAGACGGTCATCTCCGTGGAACCAGGTTATCCGTGACGGAGAGAGAGAGAGCCAGAACAGGTCTCATGAACCAAATTCAATTTATTATGTGTAAATAACAGTTACAACATATATAAAAAATGATGTACTTTTTATCTATTAATAATAAAAAAATAATTTATTAACTTTTTTAATAGCATACATGTTAACAAGTTGAGTTTGATAATGTGGGAAGAAACCTACGTTTAAAAGGTTGACTGCAAAAATGTTCACAAAATACATATTAATAGTTTTGAATAGTGTTATTAACATGTAAGAAAAAAAATCAATAACTGTAAATAGTCATTTATAACTGCTCGAATTAATAACCATTTTAATTCATAATGTGTAATGACGCTGGACGGTAAGTTGAATAGGGTATTTTTGTCAATTTACGGGTGTAAATAATAGTTCATATTTATTTACCTAAAATTTACCAAAGGTTAGCTAAATGGCAACACGTAAAATTAAATATGACTATATATCTACTGGACAAAAAAAAACAAAAGTTTTCTCTCCTCCACAATAAATGCACGCGTAGTATTTGAATATATATATATATATATATATATATATATATATATATATATATATATATGTATATACAAGGCTAAAAGTGTAAACGAGTCGAGATAATTAAAACGGCCACCGTAGGGGAGATAATTAAATAAAATACATAAAAAAGAGAAAAACAAAAATCGAATTTTAAGGTGAAAATTGTCATCTCGTGACAATTGCTCGATCGTACACCAATCGTCTTAGAGTTTTCTTATCGTCCAAGTTGGAGCAGCTGCGGCCCCTCTTCAAAATTCGATCTAGGCCCAGCTAATGGCCCAAATTATGCGTTCACATTATTATATATATGTTCCTTTTCAGGTCATCACCCCATTAAATGGGGTAACATTTTCACATATTTATCAAGTGATGCCAGTCGATTCAGATAGGCATTCCGTACAATGCATGTGGCAATGGGCTTCAATGGAAATTATCGTGAAATTGACATACAACTTCATTATATGAGTGGAGCTCAAAGTGCGTGGCTTTCTCTTCTTTCGTGGGTTTTCAAGTCTATTTCTTTCTATTTTTACCCTCTTGATTTCCAACGCTTTTAATAATCACTTTAGATTGCGTGAAATAAATAAATAATAAAAGTATATTACAACGTAATTAATTAAGTGATTGAAACAAAAATAAATAATAGAAAATAATAATGAAATTACCAACAACTTATTCATGACTCAATCGATTACATATAATTAGGTAATCAATAAATAAGTTATACAAATAAAATCCGTTATAAAACAAGATACTAGAGTTTGGAGTGAAATTAAGAGAGAGCTTGAGAGTTAAATTGTATTGAATGAACTTGAGAAATGAAAATACAGAGTAGTGAAGTTTATATACTTAAGCGGTGAAACAGTAGAGTAGAGTGCCAAGCAAGACATAAGAAGATAGGAAATAACCAATAGAAAAGCAGTAAACGGCCACGTCACACAAGTGTCTTAATAACCCCCTCAAACTCAAGTCGATCAACGAGTCAACTTTGAGTTTGGAACGGAGACGAGGAAAGCTAGAGCTTGAAATAGCCTTGGTGGGAACATCAACAACCTGATCACAATCAGGGACGTGATTGACTTGAATCAAACCTTTGGCCATCTTATCACAGACAAAATGGAGATCCATCTCCACATGCTTGGTTCGAGCATGGAGAACTGGAATCACAGATAACATTACTGCACTCAAATTATCACACCAAATATCTAATACACGAGAATGAGGAAGCTGTGATTCAGTGATCTATGAACAAATCCAAGAAACCTCAGACACCACTGCAGATGTGCTTCTGAACTCTGCCTTTGTAGAAGAGCATGAGATTGTGTGTTGTTTCTTCGAGCTCCAAGCAACCAAATTACCACAAAAAAACACACAATAACCAGTGGTTGACTTACGATCATCGGGATGAACACCCTAATCAATATCACAGAAGGCATAGATGTTGAAATTAAGAGCTTTAGTGATGTGAAGATCGAAGTCCACTGTACCAACCAAGTATCTCAGAATGCGCTTCACAGCAACCCAATGAGACTGAAGAGGATTGTGCATAAACTGACACAACTTGTTAATTGAGTACGAGAGTTCAGATCTCGTTACCGTGACATACTGCCACAACAAATGTTACGATAGAGCCGAGTGACCTCTACACAATCACTTCCATAGGCAGTTAGCTTGAGACCACCAGTCATTGGTGTGTTACACGAGCAAGCAAATTGCATTTTAGCCTTCCCAAGTAGCTCTTTGATATACTTGGATTGACTCAAGAGAAGACCAGTCTCGGTCTTGACCGCTTGAATTCCCAAGAAAAAAAAAATCCAGGATTCCAAGATCATTCATTAAGAACATGGCACTGAACTGAGAGATCATATGCTCAAGCACAGAAGAATCACTACCAATGACCAATATGTCTTCCACATAGACAAGGATAAATATCTGAGACCCTGAAGTAGACCTGATGAACAATGAGCTACCAGTCTTGGAAGCAAAGAAGCCCAAAGAAGGGAGAGTTGCAGACAACTTGCAAAACCAGGCACGTGGAGCTTGCTTGAGCCTATAGCGACACACATGAGTTGGATAGTTTGGATTAATGAATCCCTTAGGTTGAACCATGTACACCTCCTCGTTCTTATATAGAGAGATTCGCTTTTTCTTACCATTCAAAAAAGCATTATTCACATCGAACTGACGAACTGGCCAGGCCTGAGACAATACCATAGTGAGAATAATCCTTATGGTAACAGACTTAGGTACGGGAGAGAATGTCTTATTATAGTCAAAATCGGAAATTTGACTATATCCTTGAGCCACAAGGCTCGCCTTGTGTCTGTTCAGAGTACCATCAACATGTTGTTTCAACTTTAAGATCTATTTGCTTCTTATAGCCTAAGTATCATGAGAAAATTCAATGAGATACCACATTTCATTTCCATTGACGTGATCGAAGCAGACGCCATGATCGAATCTACCTTTTCGAAGCCGAAGTTAGGGCTATGATGCCATACTAGAGTTTGGAGTGAAAAAGAGAGCTCGAGAGTTCAATTGTATTGAATGAACTTGAGAAGTGAAAATACAGAATAGTGAAACTTATATATTTAAGCACTGAAACAGTAAAGTAGAGTGTCACGAAGGACATAAGAAAAGAAGGAAAGAACCAATAGAAAAACAGTAAATGACTACATCACATAAGTGTCTTAATACATAACAACCTTGGAAGAAATTGTATCCATAAGATGGATGAAGTATTTAATCATTATGGTTATAATTATTATTTTTATGTAGTTTAACTTATCTATCATATATTCTCTAGCCGTTTAAAACCAAAATATAACAATAAATGGTCGAAAATATATAATACGAAAAGGTTGAAAATATATAGATATATAAGGAGAGCTAAGGTTTACTATTTATCTAGAAACAATTCACAATTCATTCTACAGTGTAGTGGCGAAAATACCCTTTGTAATTTTTGAATTCACATTTATGCTATTTTTATTGTTCGTATAGAATTACCTTATAGAAGATTATAAATTACATAAAATTCTACTGATATTCAGACAATTCGGATTGCTTATGTCAGCTCAATAAGGTTATCATGACAGGATTATCCAAAAATATCTTGATTGCTAATGTTAATAAGATATCTGAAAATTTCTACAATGGATCTTTTTACATTCCTTTTAGCCTATATATAGCTACGTCAACCACATCATTTACTGATCAAATCAGTATAAAAATTATTATTATATATAAAGTAGAGTACAAAATCACTATTCAGTCTACAGTGTAATGACAAATAAATTCTTTGTAACTATTGAATTTAGATTTATGTCATTTTTTATTGTCCGTATAAAATTACTTATATATCAACCAAATCGCATCAACGTGCGAGTATTTTGTTTGTATATATATATATATATATATATATATATATATATATATATATGTATATACTATTTTTTATATTAAGAATAATTTTTACCTTTTACGTCCATAATGTAGGGTATTACTAATACTTTGTAATATAATCTTCTAATTAAGGTAGTGTTTATCAAGTTTCTCTTTTCAAAACTTAAAAACGAAAATGTGTTCAGATAAAAGATTATAATTAATATTAAATTATAATCGAAAGCATTGGTTGAAACGTGGCAGTTAAACTTAATATTATGTTCAACTGCACTCCAACTGCTGACAATATCGCCAGCTGTTTCTTTCATGCCGTATTTTGGGGACATGACGTGTTATCTCCTGGAAAATGTTGTATGTAAAAAAAAAAAAAATGACAATTTACGACACATAAAAAAAATCATATATTAATATTTATCTATATTGGCTTGAACCTGGAGGGAAGCACATGTCCCTCGTGGCTTCCACCCTAGATCCGTATCTTCATCCAGTCTCCACTTGTGATATATATAAGCTAACAACTACTGACGGGCAGTCCTATATAATTTCATGTATAGAATCATTACATTTACTATATACCACGCATAACAAACGAGTTTTGCTATCTGTTACGTTCGGTTGTTTTTTTTTTTGGGAAAAAAAGATATTATTCCTGTCGTAATATTTTTTTTATGTGGGATATTTTCTTTTTATTATTTTCGACGGCTAAAATTCATATTATTTATTTTGAGTGTCTTCGTTATTGTGTACCTCAATGAACGGTCAAGATTTAACGGTTCCTCTTTTATTTTATTTTTAGATGATAAAATAAAATAAAAGATAAAAGTAAAAATACTCCGGCCCCTTCTCTCTCCCTATTAAATTTCTCCGAACTATCGTACAAATCTTAGGTATTTCAAAATTCAAACCCTAGTTCTTCCATTTTTAGTTTACTCAATCAAAGTCCAAAGCCCAACAACTTTTTGCCAATGTATTCGATTAGTGATGAGGTGTCTGAATCCCGAAGGGGTGACGAGTGATCGAACGGAAGTCCGATGCATTTCTCGCGGCCGAGCATAAGTGGCACACGATCTCTGTGATGGACCACGGTTCGTCAATGGCGAAAAGCCAAAATTCACAAATAAGTGAAACCCCAAATCCCAACCAAAAAGGATTAAGGAGAAAGTCAGAACTCACGAGCTGGAAACGGGATAACCACAAGGAGAAAAGAATCTACGTGGCCGTCCGGGAAAGTTGCCGGTGAGAACAGCGGTAGCGAGAGGTCAAAATCATGGCCTCTACCTCTCTATATGTGTTCTTTATTTTTTATATATTTTTTTATTGTTGCTTTATCATGATTTGTTCTGTCTGATTAATTTTAAGCAAAATAAATATTAAATCATGTTTATATACCAACTTCCAGTCAAAGTTAATGCTGTAACGAGTAACGGAGACACTCAAAACAAACAATAGAAATTTTAGCAATCGAAAAAAATAGAGAATAAATTTTATATCCAATTTAACACTTTAAAAATTTGTATCGCCATTTTTCTTTTCTTTTTTCAATTATTCTTGTCATATATATTAGAGCACTCTACTACTATAAAGCCAATCACATGAATCACCAAATCTCTTAGAATATGATATAAGCGACGACATTATATTATATAAAGAAAATAGATTTGTAACTAACTAAGTCATCTTAATCTTAACGTTTGAGATTTAGCCAACGTTTAAAAAGTAATAGGAAAATAGTCAAATGTATGAGGCGGCATTTGAGGTAATGGGTTAAAATTCCAAAGGTGTCCTTAAATCAATTTAGCGGTTTTTTTTTTCTTTTTAGATTCGTCACTTTCTCAATATTTTGGTTTTGAATTCGTCACTTTCTCTATCCTACTTTTTTTCAAACATTTTTTTTTCATCCAAACTTCAAAAATACATATATATCTCATATAAACTTGAAATTAAGTGATTCCAAATCCTCTGGATTTGTGGCGCCGAGATCTTCAAAAATATACCCATTGTGTTGGATGAAAAATAATTTTTAATGCCATAGATATAGAAAAATCACATTACTGTCTTAGATATGAAAATAACTGAAATTTTTCGGAAATCATCTGGAAATAAATGAAAATTTATTGAATATTTCTAGAAAACTCATTACAAACACACTTAAATATGACACATTAAACATGATTTTTCATCAAACACAATGGATCTATTTTTGAAGATATCGGCGCCACGAATCCGTAGGATTTGAAATCACTCAATTTCGAGTTCATATGAGATATATATGGATTTTTGAAGTTTTTATTAAAAAAATATATGAAAGAAAGTAGGAGAGAGAAAGTGACGAATTCAAAACTAGGAAAAAGAAAGTGACGAATTTAAACAACTAATGTCATAAAAGTAATTTTTATTAGCTATCACTAATACCACATAAACTGTTTGACTATTTTTTCAAAAGTTTGCAAACGTTGATTATTTAAAAAACATGAATATTCTTATTGGCTATTGTCCTAAAAAAAACATTGTTTAACTATTTTTTCAAAAGTTTGCAAACGTTTATTATTTAAAAAATATGAATTGTTGGCTATTGTCCTAAAGAAAACATTATTCTCTTTTGCGTTGAGCACCATTTTGCCTCCACTTGGATCCCTACGTTTCCCTATGTCCACGTTTATACATAGAAATTTGAGATACTAAATTATGAACTCCTAAATTATATTAGGATTTGTTAATGGAAGGAAAACACTATGTTTATCCATAGAAAAAGACAATTTTATCCTTATAATAAGTAAAAAAAAAAAAATTCAAAAAAAACAAATTGTATATTTTATGCTGCAATACACATAAAATTCATATTCGATATATATCTATTGCGTTGAGGGAAGCACATGTCCCTCGTGGCTTCTACCTAGATCTAATTATAAAAAGTAAATCATAAAAGATATATGATAGAAAAAATGGTATACGTGTTAAAAGATAATTATAAAGAGAGTATATATATATATATATATATATATTATATATATATATTATATATATATATATAATATATATATATATATATATATATATATATATATATATTACACCAAAGGAAGAAAAGCTTAAATTTTTTTTTCGTAACTATACATACTTGATGCGTGGCAGGTTTTTTAATTTTTTTTTTTTTTTTTTTTTAATTTTAAACTGTTGCCTTACTTTTGCTACTCTTGCTTTTTTGCTTCCCACAGTCCCACCTCTTTCTGTCTGTGGAATTATTCTTTTTTCAAGACAGGTCCGTTTGACATAGCTTTGTTTTTAAAAAAAAATGCTTTTAAATTCATTTTTTGAAAAAAATTATTTTTTTTAAACTGATAAGGTTTTTGGTAAACTGTTTATAAAACAGTTATTGCTGGTAATAAAAACTAATTTAGCGTTTGGTAAAATAAATATATTATAGTAAAAAGACTAAAATAGACATGTTCTTAATAATTAAATAATAATTATTAATATGCTTATTTATATACATATATATGAATAATATTTTGTACGACGATATTACAGTAATTTATATAGCAAACTTAAAAATACTTTTTCTAAAAGCTAAGGTTTTGTTTGGTAGTTTACTCAAACTGTTTTTTGTTTTTTGTTTTCTGTTTTCTAATATTTGTAGTTGTACTGAAAAATTATTTTGCAATTGTTTTCAAAAAACTGTTTGGTACAGTTTCAATTTTTGTTTTTAAGAAATTGAAAAAACTGAAAAAACTGTTTTGGTACAGTTTTCATTTTTTTTTTTTTTTGAAAAAATGAAAATTATTTGGTACATGGAAACAATTTCTTAACTCAATTTTTTTTTTTAAACATAGATTTAACTACACAAAATATAAATATGACATTGTTGTTTTAATTGAATACAATAATTTTTTTGTCATCATAAATATGAAATCATGCATAATTATTCCACATAGCTTGAGCAATACAATCTCTAAACTCCGAATGTGCACGTCGAGCTTGTGTAGTTGCGCTTGTGTACGACGGTCCACCAACTTCTAACGCACTTTGACCTCCGACTCTTTCAGAACTTGCGCATCGGGATATTTCTGCAAAAAAAATAGAGTAGACAATAAATATGACAAAACATATATGAAATTCTGTTTAGTCACGAAGACAAGATGTCGCACACAATGTATTGACAATGTGTTCGACAACTTGCTTAAACACAGATAATGGATAAATAGCAAATGTGCAATAAATAAAAGACGCACAATATGGTTACCCAGTTCGGTGCAACATCACCTACGTCTGGGGGCACTCTGCCAGTGGAAAGGATTTCACTATATAGTAGTCAATAGTACAAGCAAGGTCTTATATGATTACAACACAAAATCAAGGCCCTAGAAACTATTACTACAAGTGAATACCTAGACAAGGGACTCCCCCTGAATTTGAGACCCCTCTCAATTCCACTCTTCGAGCAAACGCCTATGCTCGGTCGACTTCAATCTTCAACGCACGTGAAACTTCAATCACGTCAACACAAAACCCAAATCTCACAAACACTCAATCTTCTGGAATAGTGTTTGAGGAATTACACCGCTCTTATCAATACACAAAGCCTCCCAATCCGCCGGTCTTGCACGTCTAGGAGCTCTAAGTATTTTGACAAGGCGTCGAGGCTGCTAAGGGGAAGCGCAAGGCTTTTATAGCAGCTGTACAATTACATGGAAGTGTATCTAGGGTTTCCTTACCCATTCTCGCAAGAATATCACGCAGTAAAGTCACCAGCAAGGCAATCTGGCAAAACTGGAAACTTGCTAGAAATACTGTCTGCGCACAGGAGGAAGGATGTCTTACCAGAAGCTGGAGCATGAAGACCGAAATTTTTCCATACAACTTGCACTAAAAAATAAAGCCAATATACAACGTAACAACAATCTCCCCCTTTGGTTATTTTTTAGGCAAGCACTTCCAAAGCAGTTCTCAAAAAAACGTCATGACCAGAGAAGAGCGTCAAAATAAATGACCTCATGTCAAAATAAATGACCCTCATGACACCTCTCCCCCTGATTGCCTAAAAAACATACCAAAGGTAAGGATCGACCAAGACAGATGGAGGAAATACAGCAAACAGTCTGAGCATATACAAGAGAACTGAAGCAAACAGCAGATAATAATCACAATCAACATAGTCTGAGTACACATACCGAAGAAGAGAGCAGAGGCTGATCACCAAGAGAAGCCAAGGAATCTATCAACCAGAGCATCAACAACTAAAGGTGACCAAATATTCAGATAGTACAGACCAATTAAAGAGAGACTCTAGAAAGTAGGAGTCCTGCCAGAACCTTCATCATCGTCATCTACATCTTACTCTTCACCACTATCGACCACATCTTCTTCCTCATCCTCGACTTCAACATTATTCTCTTCATCTTCTGGAGCAGGCTGAGCAGTCTTCAAAGAATCACCGGCGGCAACAAAAATCACGACAGAAGGCCTAACAAGATCACGAGAATGTTTCCATTCAACCAGCTTGTGACGGAAAGTTAGTTTACTCGGAGCCTTTCATCAGTACGTAGGACGTCCTTCTATCTCAATCCTATGTAGTACGGAGAACTTGGCAGAGAGATCTAGTGAACCTTTCTTAGGCCAAGTCTTCTTATCCTCATTTGAGAGCTCTTTGGCCACATTAACCATGGAAGGTAGACGATCCGCATAAATAATCTTCCCAGGACTCAATAAGTCGTTGATCACAGAGTGAGAGACAACAAAGCAGTGCACACACACAAAAACCTTTCTGAACTTCGGATAATGCGGTTGATCAATAGAGACATACAGGTTCACAACAAACTCATTCGCCAACTTGGAAAAATAGGGACCAATTTCTATGACAGTCTCGTGCAACTGTGCACCGTTCAGAAGTTCAATAATCACATCAAACTTCAGAGCCTCTTTAGAAAGTTCTTTCTCAGGAAACACAGTCCCATGAAACACATACCTCCACTTCCTCATACGATCTTCTTCGTGGAAGGAAACATTGTCCAGATGGGCAGGAGGAACACCCTTAGGAAACTTTTGGCCTCCAACAAATCTTTTATTAGCCAAAGACAAACTCTCAGGACGAGCTACATCTCTTTCTTCCGCCATCTCCATAGTTGAATCACTAAGAGGCACACTAACTACCTCAGTTTCACGAAAGATGCAAGGACATCTTGTGCGACATCTTTCTCACCGACCGGATTGTAAGCACCAACATAATGAGACAGACCAAGAAATCCAATGATAGCATCAGCATGTGGGGATCAGAGGAAGCAAGTGTAGATCCCAAGTTATCACAATCACTCTCTACAATATCTCCATTCATAGCACTAGGTTCTGGGTTCTCATCAATCACATCAATATCCCTAACTTCATTTTCTTTCTCAATCACCACGGGGAGTAGGGACAGAACCAGAAATACCTTGAATCCACACAAGAGGGGCTTCACTTGGAGAAACTGAACCCTATTCTTTGGAGGGAACATCTTCATCATAGTGATCAACAGACGGTGCTTGGAAGAGACAGACCCAATGATATCTTGGATTGACAAAGCAGCCTTCCTTGGAGCAATCCTCACACTCTTCTCCTTGGCAATAATTTTTCTCTTGTAGGGAGAGTCTTCTCAGGTTGAGCACCTCCGGACTGACCATCGGCACTCTTCCTAGATGACATTCCCTTAACACGAACACCACGTTGGGTGATCTGAAACTCTATGGTTCATTCACGACAACTTTCCTTTTCGCCATGGCAGATGTTCTCTTCCCGCTTATTGTTCTAACCACTCTGACAAAATTTGCAAGATAACCTCCACAAAATAACACGAAGCAAAGAGTGGTTACACTAACCAGAAAAACGTCAATTGCATGAGCTGAGAACCAGAGAAGTACAAAAAAACGTCGTGAGATAAACTGGGCCAATGGATTACTCAAGCTAAAAAAATAGGGTTGTGTATACAAAGTGACATTAGGGCAATGAACGACAGAGTTTTCCCAAACAACCAAAGGAGAGCAACTGGGAGAACAAGTAAGAAGTCCAAACTATGAACCAAAATGGCATAAGAGCCCTGTATACGCGTCGAATGAGCCAACCAGATAAATGGGCCCATGAATAAAAAGAGAAGAAATTCCAATAATAATCATCCACACAAAACACCTTATAATAATCAAAGGCCCTCAAAAGACAATAATGGCCTAGACCCAGTAATTGTTATTGAACAATAACACACAGCTCAAGTGAGGACCGAAGATCTTCAAATCAATCAGCACCCAAAACCTTAGTAAAAATGCTAGCTAGTTGATTTTTAGAGATAATCATACCACTGATGTTGTTGCAGAACAATGTCTTGACATCTGGGCCGACACCATACTCAGCAATCATTTGTTTCAACCACAAGAGTAGAGTGCTGCTGCTGCCAGCTGCAATATATTCAGACTCTGAAATGCTTTTTCTATCAACTGCACTTCCTGCCCAGTTAGTCTCACAGTATCCCACAAAAGTAGAAGTAGCATCAAAGGAATATAAGAGCCCAAAGTTAGCACTTCCAGAGATGTACCTTACATTGCGCTTAGCCTGAGAGAGATGGCTAACTTTAGGATTAGCTTGATACAGAGCACACACACCAACAAAGTAAGCAATATCTAGACGGCTGGCAGTGAGGTATGAAAGGCTTCCGATAATACTTCTGTACATGCTTTGATCAACAGATTCACTAAGATCATCTTTAACAGGGTGATTTTTCTGAATTCTTGTAGAAGGAGCACATTTTTTAGGCAAAGCTTCAGTTTCCTTGTCAGGGAACGACTTATAAAGAGGAGAATCGTCTTCAGACACATTGTCGTCCACTTTGTCACCATCATCTGTGCTGACATCTGTGCTACTAGGTAAAACTTAATCCTCATTATCAGCACTTTTAGAATCATCATAAATGTCATTAACAACCACATTTATAGACTCCATTATAGACTTGGTGCATTTGTTAAAGACACGATAAGCACGACTGTTTCTGGAATACCCAAGAAAGATACCTTCATCACATTTGGGATCAAGCTTACGACGAGGATCCCGATCAGCAAGGATGTAACACACTGAACCAAAGACATGGAAGTACTTGACGTTTGGCTTTCTCCCCCTCCATATCTCATAATGAGTTACAGTAGTACTCGAACGAATGGTAACTCTGTTATGAATATGGCAGCCTGTGTTGAGCACTTCAGCCCTTAAAAGGAGAGGAATGTCTTTGGCAAGCATCATCACTCGAGCCATTTCTTGAGGAGTGCGATTCTTCCTTTCAACAATCTCATTTTGTTGTGGGGTGATGGGGGCAGAAAATTCATGAGCTATTCTTTCTATGCTTTCTCCCTTTTTCTTTGCACTTGCTTGCATAAAATTTCAAACATAGTAAAAAGTGTCAGATTTCTCATGAATAAAATCAACACAATTGTACCTGGAGAAGTCATCGACACAATTAAACACATATCTCTTTCCACCGAGACTTTTAGTCTGCATAGGACCCATCAAGTCCATGTGTAGGAGCTCCAGAACACGTGAAGTGGTAAGATGTGGCACCATCTTGTGCGACTTCTTGACCTGTTTTCCTATCTGACAACCACCACAGATTTTTCCTTCAACAATCTTAAGATCATGGAGCCTGAAAATAACCTTCTCAGAGACAATCTTATGCATGCTTCTAAGATTTAGATGACCGAGTTTTTGATGCCATAGCTTAGCTTCATCTGCCTTGGACAGGAGACACTTGGTGACTTGAGAGTCTTTGACCTTTGACCGGGGACCACATGTAACAGTCGTCTGGAGTCCTGGTTCCTTTCATAAGCTCATCATGTTCCTCATTTATCACAACACACTCATCACGAGTAAAATTAACACGTAAGTTCAAGTCACAGAGTTGGCTAATGCTAATAAGATTAGCAGTGAGGCCCTCAACCAACAAAGCCTCTGTTAAGCAAGACAAATCATGATAATTAAGTTGACCTTTACCAATAACCTTGGCATTCACTCCATCACCAAAAGTAACATGGCAATTAGAGTAAGGTTTAATGTTGGATAAAAAGGTCTGAACACCTGTCATGTGCTGAGAACAACCACTGTCAAAGTACCAATCGTTACCAGTGGAGGCACGCTGTGAGGTGTAAGCAATGTTGGCGTGATAGGACGCATTTTTCACTCTCCATTCCATGCGAGATGGGGGGAACGACTTGGTTGAGCTTGCCTGTGGGAGGATTGATGCCGATGAAGATTCCTCCCATATAGGCGATAGCAAAATGGCCGAATATGACCCATACGTCCATAGTGATGGCAGACCCAACGAGGTCTGTTGACAAGAGACCTGGTTGATCTATAAGGATGTTGCTGATGCTGATTCTGAAACTTGTCACAACCAGATGTCTGAGACATATTTCACGGCATTTTGGCAGCAGACTTTTGAGGGACAAAAGTAGTCTAAGACGTGGAAGCACCGTGAGTATACCCAAGCCCCTTCATGTTCTTTGCAGGCTTACCAACTGTGAGAATTTTATCAAGACTGTCGGTGCCATAGTTCAACATCCTGACAGATTTTTTCATCTGGTCAAGTTCCCCATTTAAGCGGCTGACTTCGCGCTTTAGATCGACAATGGTTTCTAAGAGCCTAGTCTAATCTTCAGTAAGAGCCAGGATGAGAACACTTTGCTTGTCAAGAGCCTGAGACTCTTAAACTCATTTAGTATGTAAGACGTTATAAGCATCATTCATAGCATAATCAGAAAATTCATCATTAGTAACAATTTTTTTTTAGGAACCAGCAACTTCACTAAAGGATTCAGAGTTATGGATAGGAATAGAAGTTGTGAAAGCAGCAAGATTGCTTATCTGGTCAGAGTTTCTATCTTCTTCTTCTTCATCAGAGAGAGTGACATTGTAATCCTTCTCCTGCTTCTTTAAGAAGTTAGGACACTCTTTCTGAATATGCCCAAAGCCTTCACACTCATGGCACTGTATACCTCTCCCTTTTCCAGCAGTATTGTGAGATCGTTCACCACCTTTGCCATTTCTGTGAAAACTTCCATTCTTCTGAAACTTTTGCTGAAAGTTGTCTGCGACATCTTGAGGGACAGTCTTCCCGATCACCTGGCTGAATCTCTTCATAACCCTGCCATAGTTTTTGGCCAACATAGCTATAGTATCATCAATCTCATTATCCGAGTCAGAGTATACCTGCTCCTTCTGATCAAGGATAGAGCTTTTGAGAGCTACTCCTTTGTGTTTCTTCTCGATTTTGGGAAGAGATAGCTCGAAGGTCATGAGAGATCCCATAAGTTCATCAAACTTCAGCTTCTTAAGGTCATGAACCTCCTCTATGGCAGTGATCTTCATCTTGAATCTTGGACTTAAAGCTCTCAAGGTTTTTCTGACCAGGTCTTCTTCCGTCATAGGTTTGCCAAGAGAGTAAGACTTATTGGCGAGATCTCGAATACTGATGAGGACATGCCCCAAAAGGAGCCGCAAGCAAAATACCAAGTGCCGGAAGGACCCGTGACGAGAGCTCGAGCGAGGAGATTCAAGGAGGAGCTTAACAATCTGATCATCAAGCTCCAAGATGAAGAAGGGGACAAGCTCGCAAAGGAGAGGATTCAAGGAAGCCAAGAAACAACAATGAAGAACGTTATTTGGGCTGAATTGAATTAGTCAGACTATTCCTATTTTTCTATTTTCAGTTTTTGTTATTTGGGCCAAGACATGTTATTTAAAACGCCCATAATGGTTTGTATTGGGCTGGTCCTTTGTTTTATGCTTATTAGTATTTAAATAAGGCTAAATGGGCTTATTAGGTTATGGGGCCCATGGAGCTGCGAATTTGACCTTTGTAAACTCTATAAATTAAGCCTTTAGGCTGAATGGAAGACACACAATTCTGATTTCGAGTTAAACACTTTTCTGTGAGGATTTTCATTCTCTCTTTATGCTTTGTAAGAGACTCGAATAGTTCTAAACGAACCAAAGAGAGAATGAAAATCCTCACAGAAAAGTGTTTAACTCGAAATCAGAATTGTGTGTCTTCCAATAACCATAGTTGGTTCCATCAAGAACTGGAGGACGATAGACAGACCCTCCTTCTCTGGAACTATCCATCTCTGGTAAACAGAATAAAATACCCAGGAAACCACCCAAAGATCTAGGGGTCTGCTCTGATACAAATTGAAATTCTGTTTAGTCACGAAGATAATATGTCGCACACAATGTATTGACAATGTGTCCGACAACTTGCTTAAATACAGATAATGGATAAATAGCAAATGTGCAATAAATAAAAGACGCACAATATGGTTACCCAGTTCGATGCAACATCACATACGTCTGGGAGTACTCTGCTAGTGGAAATGATTTCACTATATAGTAGTCAATAGTACAAGCAAGGTCTTATATGATTACAACACAAAATCAAGGCCATAGAAACTATTACTACAAGTGAATACCTAGACCAGGGACTCCCCCTGAATTTGAGACCCCTCTCAATTCCACTCTTCGAGCAAACGCCTATGCTCGGTCGACTTCAATCTTCAACGCACGTGAAACTTCAATCACGTCAACACAAAACCCAAATCTCACAAACACTCAATCTTCTGGAATAGTGTTTGAGGAATTACACCGCTCTTATCAATACACAAAGCCTCCCAATCCGCCGGTCTTGCACGTCTAGGAGCTCTAAGTATTTTGACAAGGCGTCGAGGCTGCTAAGGGGAAGCGCAAGGCTTTTATAGCAGCTGTACAATTACATGGAAGTGTATCTAGGGTTTCCTTACCCATTCTCGCAAGAATATCACGCAGTAAAGTCACCAGCAAGGCAATCTGGCAAAACTGGAAACTTGCTAGAAATACTGTCTGCGCACAGGAGGAAGGATGTCTTACCAGAAGCTAGAGCATGAAGACCGACATCTTTCCATACAACTTGCACTAAAAAATAAAGTCAATATATAACGTAACAACAATATATGAGTTAATAAATAGTCAATAAAAATTTACTACCTTAATATATGTTTTCCAAATTTCATCATCAACGGTCACCGTATTTGTTTCTGTATCCCATCTAAATCATGTGGCTACCGTAAGTCCTTGGAAGATCTTAGTAGCATTTTTAAGACGGTGCCACTTTTGCTTCAACTTGTCTAGCCTATACGCCTTACCGAATTTAGCTATCATATCCAACTAAATTTTCATCCAATTTCTTTTGTCCAATTGAGATGGCCCCATACGCCGTTTGACCTCTTCATAACAAAGATCAATGAAAACCGTCTCGGCATTTTCGGGCCGACGACTAATTTTAGCCAACACGATAACTAAAAACTTTGAATTGAACGTCCTCATCAATCAACATATGGTTATATACAATAAAGTCTCTTGATCATGTATGGCCTGCATTTTCACGGCAATAAAAAGGACCAATGAGTTATATACAATTCCCTTTCCTAAAACACAGAGAAGATTGAGATAAACCACAAAGTCTCTTGTTTTGAGTGCGGTGGTTGTCTGGATTTCCCTTGTTTGTTCTACCAGCCCTTCAGAAAATAGGGTTTTGAAAGTATAATTGATAATCTTAGTACGTATCTTCTATATTTTCGATGTCAAAACTAATTGACGATTGACAAAATAACTATATGATTCAAAGGTTATCCCTCTTGAATTGTGATTATTCCTAATTGTTTGATATAATATGATTGATTGAAAACTATTTGATGTTTCTGCATGAATAATTAAGTTAAACTATTTTCAAAATTATTTACATCATTTGTATATATAGCAAAATTTTACACGTATAATATTCATCGTGTTTAAACTGCGTCGTAATCGTGATATTACTCGTAATCGTTTTAGTTGGGCCATATTCGTGCGGGTCGTAATCGTGTTTCGTGTCGACTATTTAATAATGGTGTTAATTGGATTTTAATCGTGTTACCGTAATCGTGTCGTTTTGACCTATTATTTAATTGTGTTAGTGTGTTCGATCCAAAATCGTGTCGTAACCTTACGAGTTTAGTGTTATTCGGACCAAATTGTCATCCCTAATCATACATACACGCGCAAATACCATATAAATATAAATTATATAATATTGTACTTATTGTATACAGTATTGAATTCTTGTGAGATTTGAATATTAATTATTTTATAAATGTAAATTTAAATCTGGAACTGTAAACTTGAAAACACTCCTTTAGATAAAAAATATATATATATTTAATTAATTAAATCAATTCTGATTGATGACTATAAAAAAAATACAAATTTCGTTTTATAATTCAATGTATCTAATGCTTCTATCATCTACATATGAATTTTGGAATGGAATCATATGAAATTTTCTAAACAAATCCATAAGAGTTTTTTTGTATTTATTTGTATTTGTATTTTGCATTTTATTTTTACATGTTTATTAATAAAGCATTTTTAAAGGTCTTGGCCAATTTATCATCCTACTTTTTGTGGTTTATATGTATTATGTATGGAATGTTACATATTACTAATTTAATTAAACTATGTAAAACATAATATTTTCAAGGTATTCAAATTTATCTGATTGTGTATATATATATATAAAAACTATTTGTTATTAAGTATAGGATGTTACATATTACTACTTAATAATATTTTTATTTATTAAGTATATGATGTTACCTATTACAAATTTAGCTAAACTATGTAAAACATAATATTTTCAAGTTATTCAAATTTATCTGAAAATGCTTTAATATATCTATATATTGTTATAAAATACAACTTATAGATTATTAAACAAACAATTATAAGTAATATATAATGGGAGACAAAAGTGGATGTGATAGCTTGAGTGTATAAATAGCTAAAGAGAGATGAGAAGAAATAAGAGTGAATTTCTTCTATTGGGGATAGATTTTACAAAATGAGAAGTATGCCTTTTATAGGCAATGTTACATATGGTGAAGATGACAAGTGGTAAAAATTATTTACAAGTGTAAAGGGCAACTTGTAGGAGTATGATAATTTGTATGAGTATCCCATATCATTCATAACACTCCCCCTTGGGATGCTCATCATGCTGACGTGTTTATGCTACCTCACCTAGTGGGATAAAAACCTTGGTAATGGAAAAAGAGTACAGCCACGTAAAGCTCCCCCTCATGCTGACATGTATGACATCTTCATAAGTTTTGTAGTTTACGTATCCTAATGTCATCGACATGTTTTCTGAACACTAAAGTGGGGAGAGCCTTTGTAAGGAGATCTGATGAGTTATCGCATGAACGAACATACTGGATATTGAGAACATTTTTCTTTTCTAACTCCTAAGTAAAAGAAAAGAACTTTGGAGGGATATGCTTTGTTCTGTCACTTTTGACAAATCCTTCTTTCATTTGAGCGATACAAGCGGCATTGTCTTCATAAAGCGTGATTGGATCATTAATTGATGGAAGACCACTTGTGGCTCTGATATGTTGCGTCAGGGATCTCAGCCACACGCACTCGCGACTTGCTTCATGTAATGCAATGATCTCGGCGTGATTTGATGATGTCGTAACAAGTGTATGTTTCTGGGAACGCCAAGAAATTTCAATCCCTCCACACGTGTACACATATCCAGTTTGAGATCTCCCTTTATGTGGATCTGATAAATAATCTACATCTGCATAGCAAATCAAAACTGGTTTCGTATTGTTAGGGAAAAACAATCCTAAATCAATTGTTCCTTGGAGGTAACGAACACATGCTTGATACTGTTCCAGTGTGTTTTTGTAGGAGCTGAGCTAAATCTTGCTAATAAATTAACAAAAAAAGCTATGTCAGGTCGAGTACAATTAGCAAGGTACATAAGAGCTCCAATTGCACTGAAATATGGTACTTCTGGACCGAGAATCTGTTCAGATTTTTCACATGGACGAAATTGGTCTTTTTCCACATCAAGAGATCTAACGACCATTGGGGAACTTAATGGATTTGATTTATTCATATTGAATCGCTTTATTATCTTCTTTGTATAATTTGATTGATGCATACATATGCCACTTTGTATGTGCTCAATTTGCAAACCAAGACAATATTTTGTTTTCCCAATGTCTTTCATTTCAAACTCTTTCTTTAAGTAAGATATTACTTCAAGAATCTCTTCATTTGTCCCAATAATGTTCAAATCGTCAACGTAGACAGCAATAATTGCACATCCGGATGTTGTTTTCTTGATGAAGACGCAAGGACAAAGAGGATTATTGACATATCCCTTTTGTAATAGATATTCACTTAAGCGATTGTACCACATACTTCCGGATTGCTTCAATCCATATAATGATCTTTTTAATCTGATTGAATATCGCTCTCTTGGTTTTGAACTTGATGCTTAAGGTATTTTAAATCCTTCGGGGATTCTCATGTAAATTTTAGTATCAAGCGATCCATATAAATAGGTTGTGACAACATCCATGAGGTGCATATTTAGTTTCTCATGAACCGCTAGTCCGATCAAGTATCTGAACGTAATTCCATCCATAACGGGAGAATAAGTTTCCTCAAAATCAATTCCAGGCCTTTGAGCAAAACCTTGTGCAACAAGGCGAGCCTTGTATCTGACAATTTCATTTTTCTCGTTTCTATTTCGTTCAAATACCCATTTGTATCCAACATGCCTTACATATTCAGGTGTAAGTACAATAGGTCCAAAAACCTCACGCTTGTTAAGTGAGTCTAATTCAGCCTGAATTGCATTTTTCCATTCAGCCCAATCATGTCTATTTTTACATTCAGTAACCGACCGTGGTTCAGGATCCTCATTTTCGTCCATAACATCACATGCTAGATTATAAGAAAATGCATCATTGATGTCTTCATTTCGGTTCCATCTTATATAGGTATTGCATAGTTAATCGAGATTTCTAGATTTCTCTCATTGTGTATTTCTTCAAGAATACATTCCTCCATTTTGGGGTCATCCTTTTTCTCTTCTCCTTTTCTTTTCCGGGGATTTTTATCCTTTGAACCAAATGGTCTTCCACGCTTCAGGCGTATTGTAACTTCATGAGTGAGTTTACTTTCGAATTTCCCTTTTGGGATTTCAATTTGCGCATGAGCATTTTCAGCTGGAATGTGTGATTTAGTCACTCTTTTTGTGTCTACAAATGCATCAGGAAGTTGATTTGCTATACCTTACAAATGTACAATTCTTTGAACTTCTCCTTCACAGTCTTTCGTGTAAGGATCAAGATGCAATAATGTTGGTACAGACCAAGTAATTTCCTTTTCTAGTTGTTTTCGTTCTCCCCCTAATGCTAGAAAGTTTTCCTCATCAAAGTGACAATCAGCAAAACGTGCTGTGAAAACATTACCAGTTTGAGGTTCAAGATATCTCATAATAGAGGAACTTTCAAAACCTAAATAAATTCCAAGTCTCCTCTGTGACCCCATCTTTGTTCTTTGGGGTGGTGCAATGGGCACATAGATAGCGCAACCAAAAATTCTTAGGTGAGATATATTAGGTTCTTGACCAAATGTAATTTGTAGCGGGGAGAACTTATGATATGCATTTGATCTTATGCGAATTAATGCCGCATCATGTAATATTGCGTGACCCCATACGGAAGTAGGGAGATTTGTTCTCATTATTTATGGTCTAGCAATAAGCTGGAGGCGCGTGATCAATGATTCAGCTAGACCATTTTGTGTATGTACATGAGCAACGGGATGTTCAACAACAATCTCAACTGACATACAGTAATCATCAAAAGTTTGAGACGTGAATTCACCAGCATTGTCAAGTCTGATTTTCTTGATTGTATGATCAGGAAATTGAGCTCGTAATTTTATTATTTGAGCAAGTAATCTAGCAAAAGCTATATTAGGAGTGGATAGCAGACATACGTGTGACCATTTGCTCGAGGCATCTATCTATATAAAAAAAAATATATTAAAGTTGGTGTCTACAGATTGTAAAAAATAAATTATAAATTTTGGTGACTTCAAAAAAAATATTTGATAAAAGCATATAAAGATAATTAGAATTAAAAATTAGTGCAAGAGAAAAAAAAAGTTAAGCGAGAGAAACTACTAATTAAAAACTAAAGCCAGGTACAAAAGTTTCAAATTGCAGCTTTTAGTTTTTTAGTTAAAATATTCAAAAACACTTTTTAGTTTTTAGAAAAAAATAATTTTACCAAACATTTAAATCTGATTTAACTTAAAAAAAAAAAATTAAAATCAAGCTTAATAAGTTGAGCTAAACATAGTCATTGTCAAAAAGTAAAAGCAAACGACATAAAGTTTTTATTATTTCATTATTCATAACTAATCTAAAACGTGCGTCGCTTTTTATATTTCACTCATATTTTCAAAATATTTCACTAATAATCGTTTTTGTATTTTCAAACAAAAATACGTTCATGTTTAAAAAATTTAATCAACAATTATTAAAATTTAATCACCAATTATTAAAATTTGGTCAACTAGTATTGAAATCTGGTCAATAGTTATTGAAATGTGGTCAATAACTATTGAAATTTGATTAATTGATATTGAAATCTGATCAACAGTTATTGAAATCTGTTATTTATGAAAATTAGAAAGTTCAACGACTAATATTGATTTTTTTTTTTACAATAAATGATTACTTTCGATTATTTCCACAATTATAATAGGTTATAATATAAGGAAAATACTATTTTTATCCATCGAAAAATATAATTTTATCCTTCAAGTAAAAAAAAAAAAAAATTTGAATATCCTTTTTTTTTCAAAAAAATCTATTTAGTGCACTGTAGCAGTTATGATACACGTAGAAGAACCACTACTTTAAAGACATTACATTATTGTTGTTAAAAAAAAAAAAAAAAAAACAGACATTACATTATTGCCTAGTGTATATATATAGCAGGCAAGCAGGTATTACGGTCACCATAACAAGGAAGTCCCAAGATGAGTCTCACCGAGGAAGATAATCACAATGATCTTCCCAGATCGAAAGGAGACTGGGGTGCTCACTCAAACCACGTCCTTTACAAAGGAGTCTGGTGTCCCCTTCCATGCATCCCACACCTCCACGCTTTCCGCACCGCTTTCCAGGCTCGCGACGGCGACATCTTCGTCGCCTCGCTCCCCAAATCCGGCACCACGTGGCTCAAAGCCCTCTTGTTCTCCACCGTCCACCGGTCCCGCTACTCCGGCTCCGACACCCCTCTCCTCTCCTCCAACCCCCACGAGCTCGTCCCCTTCGTCGAGTTCCCGCTGCCCGCCGAGCCCAGGCCGGACCAGACCGTCGGCGCCGGCGGGGGAGGGAGGCTGTGGTCCACCCACGCGCCGTACGGGCTGTGGCCGGACTCCGCCAGGCTGTCGAGGTGCCGCGTGGTCTACGTGGCGAGGAACCCGCTGGACGTGCTGGCGTCCGGGTGGCACTTCTACGCGGTGGGCTCCGGCGGCGCCAAGTGGACGGCGGAGGAGTACGCCGATCGGTTCCTGGAGGGCGACGGGCACTCGTTCGGGCCCTACTGGAGCCACGTGTTGGGGTTCTGGAGGGAGAGTGTGGAGAGGCCGGAGAAGGTGCTGTTCGTGAAGTACGAGGAGCTGAAGAGGGACACGGCGGCGGAGGTGAAGAGGATCGCGGAGTTCGTGGGGTTTGGGTTTTCGGAGGAGGAAGAGAGGCTTGGTGCGGCGGAGGAGATCGTGGAGATGTGTAGCTTGAAGAGGTTGAAGAGTTTGGAGGTGAACAACAATGGAGAGTTGTTTCCCACGTATGGGAATAATACTTACTTTCGTAAAGGACAGGTTGGGGATTGGGTCAACCATATCACTCCGGAGATGGCTAAGCGAGTCAACGACGTCGTTGAGGAGAAGCTAGCTGGTTCCGGTTTGTCCTTCAAGATGTCGATCTAGTATATTTCCATGGTTTTTTTTATTTTATTTTATTTTATGTATTTCTATGTGTTCATCCTTGTTTTACTGTTTGAATACTTCTTGTTTGATTCTCTACATTTGTTTGAGATCTTGCTGGGACGCTCTTGTGACGGGTGTTTTTTTTTTAATAATAAAAAATGAGTCGATGTTTCTTGGAAACACGTGCTCGGTATTCAGTAACACGTTTTGTTTAGTTATTTGTAAAATACACGTAAAATAAAAGGGTAATGAGGATAATAATATTCAATGTTTTCGATGTTTGATCAAAATACTAGTTATATACTCAAAAGTTTTTTTTTATTTGATAAAAATATCACATGTATGTTACGTTATAATTGGTCCGTTACTACTCGGAACGTTAAGTTTAAACAAAAATTTTAACGACAAAGTATTTACGCGTAACTAAATTTGAAACTTTGAGTATTTTTGCCCAAGAAAAAAAAAGAATGAGTATATAAGAAGTGTTTTGTCTAAACATTGAGCATCTTTGCCACCATTTCCCCAAAAATAAAAGGTTTTATATAGCTAATTAGTTAATAACAAATTTAAATGTACTAAATAGCTAAAATTTTATTAATTTTACATAATAGCTATTAACAAAATTTAACGATAATTAAATATTCAAAGTACTTTTAATAATATATTTCAGAATTAAATAAATAAGAATTCATTAAATGAGTTGACTAGATCCACATTTAATGACCACACATTTTTTAATTATCTCTCTCTATTAACGACGAGTTTGTCTCACTACTCTGATTTTAACTCTTCATTGTAGTGCTCGAATGCTGCATTTTAATCTCTAATATTTATTTAAGCTGCGTTTTTGTAATAAATTTACCGACATTAATACAAATATATTAAAATTAACACAAATTTGTATATACATACCACATTAACAAAAATAAACAAAGAGAGGTTGACCTCATCATCCCCCATCGTGCCTGAATAGCATGCTTAACCTAGGAGATATTAGGAATGAACCTAGCTAAACGTGTTCATTAACCTACAGAACCTATCCCCAAAAAAACCCATAATTAGAATAAATAGTCATATATACAATAAGACTATTATTTCCAAAACGCCTATATATAACAAAACCAAAGAAGGAGTACATAAGCAAATATACAATGTAACAATGGCACTTTACCTATAAAAAAGACTATCAATCAGAGTTTTCAAAAACAAGATTCGAACATTTAAAAAAAAAAAAAAAAGAAAAAAAAAAGAAGCCTTTTGATTCATTAACCATGGTTTGCAATAAGACATCAAATCCATCTACACAATCATCCTTCTCCGTATTATATCAGATTGGAGGTAGTAAATGCTTCATAAGAAAGTCGGAGGTTACTCGAAAATTGTGATGGATGGCCAATCAATACCGGACTCAGTCAGATATCTTTCACACACAGAGAGAGAGAGAGAGATTTTGAAAAACTGAATATTATATATTTAATTTGTTGCTATAAATATAGAATGACTTTATTTTCAGATTAAATCCATGATTTTATTTGTTTAAAAAATGAAAATAATTGAGGTTAAAATGAGAAAAAAAAAAATTGAAATGACACGTTATTAGTTACGACTATTATGCAAAAAACTTAAAAATGTTGATAGTTTGGACTTTGGAATTTCAAGCTAAAGACTTAAAAACGTTGGCGCGTAGTTTGTGTCATTTTTCTAAAATAAAATATTTATTCAGAAAAAAAAAGAGTTGTGTACATGAAGTTTTTAAAAATGAAATTCTAGACATGTGAATTAATATCAAATTATTGGCGACAGTTGTAATTTGAATATATTGAGAAGATGAGGCAAGAATTATTGCGTATGTAAGAGTTTATCTCCGATTTAAATTTTGTATTCACTCTTCATCAATAATAAATATTTTGTTCTTAAAACTAAAAAACATATCAAATATTTAAGAACAAAATATTTATTATTGATGATATTTGATGAAGAGTGAATACAAAATTTAAATCGGAGATAAACTCCTACATAAAATTGAGAATCTTAAGAGAAAGATCACGAAATAATCTGAAAAGATAGTTAAACCACTTGAGAAAAAAACAGTAACAGAAATACCAAGCTGCATCTAACGGGATTTCTCCTTCGTCCTCCATAGAAGAGAACTAGTTTTTTTTTTTTTTCAGCCTACGGTGTCCGAATCGAAAACCATAACTTCAAAAAGGTCCGTCCCGGACTTGAGGTCGGCACAATTTTCTTTCTTTCCCGAGCTTTTCTGAGGGATTCGTGGTTGTTTACCTTGGCCAATTTTCTTGCTCAACACAGCCTAGCCAGCTCGTAGCTTGTGTCAACGAGGAGCAGAATAGTCCCAAAAGACCATGGTGGGCCTTGACGATCGGAATGGCAATTTTTTTTACGTTGGGCTTTTGATTCATCAGCATAGGAGAATAGGGGATTATCCTGACCAAACCCATTCTTTTGAATATGCCCATCTGAGTAAAAAGCCTCCTTCAGATGGATGGGCTTAATGAAGTCTGGCCCTTTAAAAGAGTCAACATCCATTTGAGCCTCAGATGGATGTTTCCAATCACAATAGAATATTGCTATTTTAGGGGCATAACGTTGAATCTTAGAAAGCGTTTTTAGTCATAATGTGACATGTATTTTCTCAATTTTATTTGATCAAATTTGCTCTCAACGAAAAGCATGACAAGAATTTACAAATATTACTCAAATCACACGTATATTTTGGTAAGAGAAATTCATTATAAAGTCATGCTGACTAAAATCATTTTTCCATTATAATTATCATAACAATTACATATTTATAAAAACTTAAGGTATTTGATATTCTCAATCAATGACATGGTTTATTTTATGACTCTATCTCAAAAGAGCTCCTTGAAGAAAGTGGTTTGGAGAAGAGGAAAAATCTATCTCCACTTCAATTGGTATTGGTGCTCGCTCAAATCTGTTTCTGAGCATGAAGCGGAGACAATCCTCATATAAATGAAGAACATCCCATACTCAAAACTGTACTGGCAGTACTATGTATGCCATCATATTGCTCATTCACAGAGCGAGCTTGAATAGCATATTCGTGTGTCCACCAAGTAGATAATAATGACAAGCTACCAAGTCACTTAATCTGAAACCTGAAAAAACACGTGATTGACATGCAAAGGAAATGACTCAAACTATTGTAGAAATGTTGGTTACTGTCGCTATGATTATGATTATGCTGTAGATTTTGACAAATAGAGGCTATATTCTATAATGTTGGAGGCAATATAGTCAAGTTGAAGTCTTCACTTTTAGCACGTGGTTAATTTGCTAACAACTGAAGCCAAATACCACTACAAGAAACATTCTTTCTCATCAAGTATCATTAAGTATGCGCTATGATTTATTAATCTCTATATTAAAATAACTTAAATAATGACTTGCATAACATCTGTTCCAATATAGTTGTTTAAAAAGTATTCACAATCTTAAGAACAAATCATCCTGGGCAATGGAAGGTAATGGAAATTCCATTTCCAATAAGCCACCTTCTATTGCTTATTGGAAATGGTATTTCCATTATCCATTTTGATGCCTTCCATTGCTTAACGGAAATGGAATTTCCGTTAACCTTAATGGAAATCCATATTTCCATTAACTTCCAATAAGGAATTAAAAAAAAATAAAAAATCAAATTTAAATGGTAAATGAAAAGGACTAAAACTGTTAAAATTTTAAAAGAAGGTACTAATATGTAAACTGAATTTCATCTTTATTAATATTTTTTTTAAATAAAGTTAAAACATTACAACAATATTATGAATAAAGCATTACAACAAGACTACATTTCATTAATAGTCATGTTTTGAAAGTTAATATCAAAGTTATCAACAAGATCAATGTTCACAAATGTTTCTTGAGAACGTTATTCGTGTTGACACCAATCTTTGTATATGGTGAGAGCCTCGACCATTTCGGGTTTCAAACTTTGTCTACGATCATCAAGGATGCGACCCGAACTACTAAATGCGGACTCGGACGACACCGTTGACACCGGGATCGAATGAACATCTCGGGCCATCTTCGACAAGATCGGAAACATGTTCTCGTGTTGACGCCACCACGCTAGCAAGTTGAGGTCGTCTTGGTTCATGGAGGCAAATTGTTGAGATGTGTATAACGCGATCTCGTCGTTGGAAGCCGTATCTTCAGTGGGTTGGGCATGCGGTGACGATCTTGGAGATGAAGTTCCACCTCGAGCAAAACGAGCTATGTCTCGGAACATTCCTTTGCTTGTCGATGAGTGTCGAGGTGTACTCGGCTCGGGAAATACAGGAGCTTGGCGCTGGTAGAACCTGAAAAAGGAGTAAAACTCTTCCACGACCCTAGCATGATCATGTGTAACGTAATCTTGTCCAGTATGACGTTTTAAATATTGTAAAAATGTCAAATAACCCCCAAATTTCATTCGAGGGTCTAGAATGCATGCAAAACCATATAAGTAAGGAATTTTTGTAGTTCCCCAATATTTTGAAAATTTTGCTCTCATAGATTCTACGCATGGTTGAAAAATTTCAAAATGGTTACAATCATGAAGATGTTCGGCAATTTTTGTAACACTATGTATGGCTAAATAAGATGTGGGTGTGTAAACAACAGACAATGCACATGTTTCATCGTAAAAAACGTGAAGAAAATGAGTAAAGACCTTAGCCCTTGCGATGTCTGTTTCGGTTATGTCATGGCCTCCGTTTCTGTTCACGAATTCTCGTGTAATCTCTACATGTCTTTCGGATAAGAAAGAATGCAACATTAAAAATATTGAGTTCCATCTAATCTTGTTATCGGTGTGGAATTGTCTCTCCTCAAGACCGTTGATTAAAAAACGCCTCTTAAGGTCGTCTACCCTTTGGTTCGAACTGTTTAACCAAGATATAGCATCTCTAATCTTATAGATACACTCGTCAAAATTCCTAAACCCGGATTTCACTATGAGGTTTATGATGTGGGTTGCACACCTTTGGTGTAAAAGACACTCTTGATTGGGGATCTTAAGACGTAACGCTCTCACCATGACGTCATTGTTTGTGCCGTTATCTAGGGTTATTGAAATTATTCTATCCTGAAAATTCCACTCTTCTATAACGTCTAGGAGGATTGCTAGTATGGCATCAGAGGTATGACTACCCTCTATTCTCTTAAACGCTACGATCCTCTTGTTGAGATTCCAAGACTGGTCTATGTTATGATCTACAACGGACATGTAGTCCATTTTGGCATTTCCAGACCATATGTCAGAAGTGAGGGCCACGTTAAACCTAGCAGACATGAAGCATGCTCTAAGTGTGTCTTTATCTTCCAAAAAATTTCGCATAATATCACTTCTAAGAGTTTTTCTTGAAATAATGTTTATACCAGGAACTAAGTAATGCACAAATCTACCAAAGCCCGCGCTTTCTACATGAGAAAATGATTGGTCGGTAGAAACTATGTACTTTACTAGTTCTTTTCTAAACTCTACGGGATCGTGGGTACTTACCATGGATGTAGATCCCTTCAAGACGCAAACCCTGTAGTGGTGGCGCAACGATGAAGTACCATGAGATGCAGAGTCGGCTTTGACGTGCTTCCCACATTTGTTGCATATTCCCTTCTTTCCTTCGTTGTCAGTGAACTCGATGAAGTATTTCCACATTTCAGAACGGGATTTTCTTTTCTTCTTCTCTTGTGGAAGTTGTTGTGCTTCGGGAGCTTAGTCTTCAGGTGACTCGGGTTGAGGTGGTGGAGGTGATGGCTCGTGTTGAGGTGGTGTAGGTGATGGCACGTGTTGAGGTGGTGGAGGTGGTGGAGGTGATGGCTCGTGTTGAGGTGGTGGAGGTGGAGGAGGTGATGGCTCGTGTTGAGGTTCCTCTTGTTGTTGTTCTTCAAATCTACGGAGTTGTTCTCGGTACACCATGTAAGGGTCTTCGTGTGGATTTTGATGGGAGCTAGAAGGTTGGGCGCGATGAGGATGATATTGTGTACCATATTGTTCGTGAATTGGACGGGGAGGAGGTGGAGGTTGTTGTGAAAGAAATTGTGGTAGATATTCAGGTTGATAAGGGGAGATCGGGGCGAATCGGGCTAATTCTAGAGGGACGTTAGGTGGATGCCATTGTGGTCGGTGAGATTCGATGTAATTGGGATTTTCAGTAAAGTTTACCCAATTTTGTGAAAATTGTTGAGGTGGAGAGGGTTGTTCAACTTCGTCGTGTTGTTGTTGTGATTGCGACGGCGTGACAGTGCGACTAGAACTTCGGCGCGATTCACGTGAACCTCGACGAGAACCTCGGTGAGATGTCGACTCTCCAGACATTATAATATTAACTTAAGTATATAATATTAATTTTATAAACTTAATTATCTAAAAAATTATAATACTAACTAACGTAAGTATATAATAAATATTTTATAAACTTAGTTATATAAATAAAATTATAATACTTAAGTATATAATATTAAGTAAACAAAATTTAAGTATATAATATTAAGTCAAATAAAAACTTAAGTATATAGTATATACTAATTATTTTTAAACTTAGTTGTATAAACAAAATTATAATACTTAAGTATATAATATTAAGTAAACAAAAAACTTAACTATATAATATTAAGTAAAATAAAAACTTAAGTATATACTAATTATTTTTAAACTTAATTAAATAAATAAATTTAGAATATAAACTTATAAACTTTGTATGTGGAGAATATGAGAGAATTTGAGAGATTTTGAGAGTTTTAGAGATTGAGTTGTGATTAAAATTGTAGAATTCAGATGTATTTATAGGAGAAATAAAAAGTGGGTTAAAATTTAAAGAATGGTGTAAAATCGGAGGGCCAACGGTCAATTAACGGACAAATTTTTTCAGCCGTCCAGATCTTAATATTTGTTCATCTAACGGTTGAGATTTAAAAAAAAATAAAAAAAAACGTTTACATTAACGTTATACAGCAACATACACACACACACACGCAGATAACAAATATACTCAGTCTCATTTGTGTCCAACGGTAATACTGCCTGCCATTTCCTTCCGACACCTCCCTGCCATTTCCGCCACGTGTCGGAACGAAAATTTCTGTCTCCAATTCACGCGGTACACGGAACTTCCGTGAGGCTGACGCGTGCCTCGGGATGCCGTCCTCCCGTTTGCGTGCCATCCGAGAAGCCAGCTTGAAGAACAAATAGAGTATTGATTCTAGTAGATGATTGTTTATGAAACATAGATAGTTCAAGACTTTATAGATCTTCCTAGATTTCTTATAAAGATATTGGATATGACTAATGCACTTTCTATGACTTAAAGCCAAAATCATATTAACTCTTAAAGTCTTAACATAATTATGCTTACCTAAATCCTGAAATATGATATAATCCCTTACGAATATCCATCCTCACTTGACGAGTCAATGATAAAGTTTCTAAATTAAGAATATTTTATTAGGTTTTTAGGCTCCGTTTGAAACTCGGAAAATAAGAGAAAAAGTGAAAATAATAGAAAAAATGAAAATATGAGAGAAAATAATAGAAAAAGTCAAAATTTTAATTGTGTTTAGAAGTCATGAAAAATATGAGAGAAAATAATAGAAAAAGTCAAAATTTTAATTGCGATGAGACGTGGGACGGAGCTAACTCAAGTCGAGGGTGGGTTCCAACCCACCCTCAAAAAAATTTTATTTACATTTTTTACCCATTTTTAAAAAGTTTTACATTTTTTACCCTAAAAAATTTACACTTTTGACTCATTTTTTAAAAAAAAATTTCATTTTTACCATGAATTTTTTTTAATTAGCCCCCTAAATTTTTTTATTACCCATTTTTAAAAAATTTTACATTTTTACCCTAAAAAATTTACACTTTTGACCATTTTTTTAAAAAATAAATTTTTTTAATTAGCCCCCATCAAATATTTTTATTTACATTTTTTTTGCCCATTTTTAAAAAGTTTTACATTTTTTACCCTAAAAATTTACACTTTTGACTCATTTTTGTTTTAAAAAAATTCATTTTTACCATGACTTTTTTTAATCAGCCCCTCTAAATAATTTGTTCAAATAAGCCCCCTTATTGAGCTTTTCTGGCTCGGTTCTAGACGAGACACACAAATGTGATCATTTCATAGACAAATTTGGAGAGATTCTCATTTTTATTTGATTAAAAAAAGGAAAATGAAAAGTTATTTCCCTCACATTTTCCATCATATTTTTTTCCACCCTATTTTCCTGATCAATCCAAACAACTTAAAAGTAAAATATGAGAGATTTCCATTTTCTTTTCCCTCTTATTTTCCGGGTTCCAAACGGAGCTTTAGGGAAATGACTTAGTCGTTTTGGGTTATGAGTTCTCATAGATATAGAGTTCATGAACAAGATTACTTAAATGCAATGTGTTTGTTCTCGAAATTGAGCTAGAAACACTGCCTCACAAGTTAAAAGTTTTGGTTTGAAATGCTAATTTTTTTTAAAAAATTGACACAAAATTTCATATAATTCAAAGTTAGAAAATTTTAGATCAAACTTGAAAAATATGGTGATTTTTTTACGAAAAAAAATTGCCTTTTCTTGAAAACCCAACTACAAATTCATGAAAATTACACCAAAAAATTATAAAATTGTTAAAGAAAAACCAAAATTTATGTATATATATACTCCAACGCGTCTTGAAGATCTTTAACACAATTCCAAAACTTAACGTTTCCTAGAGAGAAAAATGTAAGACCTAAAAATGAGAGTTGATATAACAAGAAGACTATTTTTGTCTTTCTTTTTATTTTATTTTTAATAAAAACAATTAATACAGAGTATAGTTTTGCCTTTCTCAACTTCCCGTTCATTTTCAACGAAATCCGTCAGGCAATTGTCCTATGCCCACGTCTTTTTTTTTTTTTTTTGGTCGAAGAAAAAAAAATGCTAAGATTAAAAAAAGAAAAATCTTAGAGAATTCACCTAGAAATCGTCTTTGTTCTAGATGCAGTCTTTTTTCTATCTTAAGTTGTCATAACGCGAAAGTGTTCTCCAGCTTTTCTTCGTTATATGCTTTTGTTTTCTCTACTTTTTATCCCATGATGCAACACTTGAACCCCACAAACAATACAGTCTAAACTAACTTATATGTATTAGTCAAATATTGCTTTTCATATTCAAAGGCATTTCAACCTTTCGCTCTTCCATGCCCTACCTGTTCTTCTAGAAATTGAAAGTTGAAATATAAATAAAAATAAAAATATATGTAGTACACGTAGAGCCTGAAATCATTTTATAATATTAGCCCAGTCTAATATGAACCTTTTTCTCTTCTCTCAATTTTTTAAAGTCAACATAAAAAACTGACCATCCATCTAGAAGCATTGTACCAAAATATTCACACAGACACGTATATATATATATATATATATATATATATATATAAATATATATATACTTCTTTATTACTTATCTTTCCCATCAAATGACCCAACATAATAATAAGACCACAGACAGATATTTTCGCTCTCAATTAGCTCCTCCATGAAAATGTTCACTGAAGATCAAAACTTTGATCGAACCAAGTTGACTAACCACCACCAAAGAGAAGAAGAAGTAGACGAAGAAGAAGAAGAAACATTGTCTTTCTGTGACCTTCCCATACATAGCGATTCATTCAAATGGGAAGACGAATTCTCAACCAAATCAGACCAAACCTCGGCCTTCGACGACGAAGACTTGTTCGAGTTCTTCAACGCCGTCGCGTCGGCAAGCCCGAACAATAACAACACCGACAACAAATCCGACGTCGTCTTCTGCGGGAAAGTGATTCCCCACAAAGGTCGCGACCACTCAGGCGAGCAAAAGCCGATAAACGACGACGAGTCACGAGTCGTCGGGTCGAGAGTGTCGTGCCAGGTGGTGATGATGAAGCCGAAGTGGTACTTCTACGCGTTCGGGATGGCCCGATTTCCGGCGAGGATGGAGCTGAGGGACATGAGGACGAGGCAGACCCGTCGGCGGCGAGAAACGACAAAGGAAAAGACGTCGTCCAAGTGGTTATGGTGGGCCCTCGGCTGTGGAGGTGGACACGTGGCAAATCTGGCTTGGTAAGGCTAGAAGAGAGAGAGAGAGAGCGAGAGAGAGATACACGTTGTATACAAGCGCGCCCATATTTGTTGACTTGGCGGGTTTAAGTGAACTATCTGCACAATTTTCAGATATGTAGAATTAAGTTATAGGGAGAGAAGGATTAGACACTTTCTTGCCAAACAAGTTGAACAAAATGAAATAAAATTATGTGTACTAATTAAGAAATTAATTGATTATAATTATATAAAAAAATTTATGCTTATAATAAAATAAAATCTCGGTTTTTTAATTTGGGAGGGACTCGAGAGTCGAGACAAATACAAATGTCCAAATTTTTAAGATGGTAGATTTTTTTTCCCCAACTTTTTCACTTTCTTTGTACATAACGCAGTGTTAAAGTACATATGAGTCAAGTTCCTTGCTTATGTATTTGAAAAATAAATAAATTAATTATTACAATTGAAAATCAAATTATTACATACTGTAATCAGGTGCTACATATATATATATGGGCTAACCACGCACGCCTAGGAAGTAGGAACCAGAGAGTATTCTTGCATTTTACTGATTTTTCTTTGACGACAGACTCGTGACCGAAAAACAGCACTGCTACAAATAGTTGATTACATGACAAACTTTTTTTTTTTTTGAAGAAGAAGAAGATTACATAACACACTTACTACAACGTTTACTACATTCTTTATATTGAGAAAGTATGTAAGGTGTATGGTTATGTGATGTATATATATAAAAGTTATAATATATTATAGTTTTAATATATTTACAAGCATGTACGATCTTATAAAATACATAACACACTTACTACAGCGTTTCCTATATTCTTTGTATTGAGAAAGTAAGCAAGGTGTATGGTTATGTGATGTAAATATATAAAAGTCACGACAAATTCTGATCGGTAGAAATTGATGGAAGTATTTAAAATCATCCTAAAAAATTAATCAATATCTCAGTAAAATAAAATGTGTGATCAATATCTCAGTAAAATAAAAAGTTCAAAATCGTTACAAGTATATCAATCCTTGTGCAAACAATCAAACCGCCAACGATAACTACAATCCATTAATATTAATTGAAAAAATAGAAAAGCACTGATTACTAACTTGATCTGGCCTAAAGTAGGGGGCTCTTCAGTCTTTCTAATGACTTCAAGTATCTATAAACGCATATTAATTATGGCAAAATTGGTCGTTGCGTACTAGAAAAGAGGCTATATATAGCTGACCTAAATGTTATACACGGGACCACGAAAAAAGGTCCATTCTCCCAAAATTTTCGGTTCTTCACCGTGTTTCAATGCTACGAATCATCTTTTCTTCCATCTCCACCATTGACATCTGGATTTGCCACGCCATTTGTAAGCTTTTGCACTTTATCAACAAGTTTTTCTGCTCCAGCAATCTGCAGTAATAATTGTATTGTTATTCTCAAATATATAAATAATAGGGATCCATATTCTAGTTTATATTCATGCAAATAGAAGTGAAAGAGATTTAGATCTCTACACACAAAAATGTCTCGTAACCATATTGTTTCAAGTCCAAAATAAAATTACACTATAGTCACCAGAGCATAGTTACTACAAATAAGAGGAGTTACTTTGATCTTTTTTCTATTTTGTTTAAAGAGAAGAAACATTACTGTTTAAAAAAATAGATATAACTAGGCATATCATCCTCAATTATGTTATTAGACACGTCCATAGGGTAACATGAGATACTAATAACAACGTTCTTAGGTTTAAAGCATCATATGAGAAGTTGGTGAGTTGATAGAGTGTCAGATGGATGCCAACATGAAGAATTTGAAATCTTCTATAAGGGAAAAAAAAAACCCTTTTAACAAACAAAGAGAAAATAGTAAAAGAGAGTTTAACCTAGACAAAAATCCGAAAAAGAGAATGAGGGAGAGATTTTTTGCACCTTTCCCTTGGTAATGGCATTTCTAGTAACAGCCTTTTCCATTATGCTTTTGTAATACTGCGTGAACGGAGTGTGGCTATTGGTCTTTTCAAGCTGGAGACCGACCATGATAACGATAAGTTAAAAAAAAATTAAAAAAAAATTCAACAATCCATTATTAGTTGGATCAGAAAATTGTATTTTCCATTTGATGGAAAGGATGCAAACCTGAAGAAATAATTCTACGGACGATTGATCTTTCGGTGAAAATGCCACCTCCTCTCTTTTTCTCCTCACAAACTCGATATTTTGTTCTGCCTGTAGAGAAGACAAGCTATTTATGAATCTGTTCGTGAAATCAGGACATGCCTCTGTACACCCTAAGCCCACCTAATTTCTAGAATATTCTTATAGTTGTTTAGTACAGTGACTAACCACCTTATTTCTAGAATATTTATCGAATTCATGTTTTTAAATGACCTAGTCATTCTCTTATCCTTCCTCTAAAACTCCATCTCTCTACTAATTTCCCGAACTATCGCCAGAGGTCACACAAGGCTCGTGAAACAGAAAACAATCGTATTGTACTTCGTAAAATTTGTAGTTAAGTACTGAATCATATGAGTTGAATGTTTATGTTTGGAGCTGATTTTCAATTTTATATGAAACTTTTTGCAAATGTTGGTGTTTCGGACTTGTATTTTTATGCGCAACACTGAGAAAAGTCTTGTGGGGTCATCGAAAAATCATAAAAAATTAAAATAAATAAAATAAACTCAAATTCCTGTGATAGTACTAGACCATAAATACAAAACTCATAAGACTATCTCTACCAACACAGATACACCGGCGTAAACATAAATCTAATACTTGGTCATCATAAATCGAGGTACCACAACAGAACCTTAGTAATGTTCAGAAAGACGACCAAACAATAATGGATTTATTTTCCAAGCTTCTATTCATAGTTATATATGCTCCATGTATTAATTATGTTCTAAAATCTATATAGACATGACCATTTACTCAATTTCACAGGTGCATTATATAGCATCATGTCCACCTAATTATACACGACTACTTTTCACCCTTACCAATTTTGATGTCTGTTACACCGATAAATGGATGAGGCAGATACCATAGAGTAAAAAAAAGTATGTACCTGATCAACGAAGCGTTTGACTACGCGCTTGAAACTCTCAACACTAGTTTTCTCAAGAAATTTCCGTAGACAGATTAGTGGGATAGTCGCTAGCTCAGGGAAAGATACATGATAGCTCCATTGCGAAAAGTGTGCTGATAGCAGTTCAATAGCAGATAAGATACACTGCTCTTGGAAGGTCCGTGATTTTAACAAATTTTTGGGCACCTGTACAAGCATCACAATGCACCAGTCAACATATATGGCTACTATAACATTATAGTTGAGACTAAACTCAACAGGAAAGAATTAGAACGCAATTCAGACTCTTAACAAACTCTAATCCTTTACCTTTATAGAAGACGGAAAGCTGATAGGCTTCCCTTGGTTTCCGCCATCGCCAACTTTGCACTCCAAAATATCCAAAATTAGTGATGCAACAGGAATAAAAACCCCGCTGGAGATAGAGAGATGATTTAACCACTGAATGCATTTGACCCTTAACGGTAAATATCTTGGTCCATGAAATAAAAGTGTCATCCCATTTATAATCTGAATGATCATATAAAGCAATGGCTGGAGCTCATAATCTTGTATATTAGCGGATATGAAGGTGACCCAGAGATCAATACAACTAATATATTGCCAGCTACACATATTCATCAGTGCTTCCTACACACAAGAATACAAGATACAACCCATTTATAATTGAAATAACAGATGAAATATCGACATGAAATCACCAAAAGAGTCATCATATTCCTAAACCTTTTTCTTTATCTGTAGCCCCTGTTGTAGCATTTTTCTGAGATGTTGGATTGAAACCGTCACTTTTCTAGATGACGTTTGCACATCTACAGAACATAGCTCAGCAAACGAGTTGCGCATAAATTGTATGTGTTTCAATTGAACATCCTCCACAAGCTCACAATGACCGATGAAGCACTTGTATGTTTCAACAAAACAGGTGTCAAACCAATCGGAAGTATACAGGATTGCTATATCTCGTATAATGCCAAAGGCATGAAATGATACGCTATCTCCACCTGTAGCCCAGAACTGGAGGGCAGTCTGAGACATAAAAAGCACAGATTAAGGGGTAGTCCAAATAACATGACGTTGATAGCATAAAAGAAAGACATTGCGATCTTTGGTCAGACAATACTTCAGGTACCTTCAGAAGCCTGCATAGCAATGAAGGGAATGCGTTGAAAAAAGGAATAGAAGCCCTTGCTTGATTCAGAGAGAAGACCAGTATATCAGTTTCAGTAACCTGATTCATAAGAAAAAGAGTACTCCTCAAATAGGATTTGATCATTGGTTTCACAGCAGTCCATTTTGGGTTGCTCTTTAGCTCTGAACTCTTCTCTTTCCTGGCGTTGGAGCCTGATAAACCAATCAGCTTCCTAAAGAGATTATCAGCCTCGCTAAGCATGAAAACCAATATCTTGCTATAGGCTTCACTGCTTTTGAATTTATGAGATGAGTCAGCCGCATCATGAAATTCAGTAGATTCAGCTCCGTAGTGGCATGCCATACGGTATCCATTCAAAAGGCTAGTTAAGGCAGACAAATTTTGATGCTCTACGACTTGTTCACGAAATGAATCAAAAGCAGAGTTAGTCCAGAAGAATGTGTGACTATTATCATCCTCCTTCACTAATTCTGTTTCATCTACACTCATCTCATCGTCGTCCGAATACTGTTACAAATCACAATAAAAAAATATCATCAATTTGGAATATTATTTTAAGGTATAAGATCTCCACCTTCATACTTTCTTGGTAACCAAATAAAGGTTAAGCATGTATAGTTGCTAAATCTCAATGCATATGACAGAAACAGTCACCAAACCGGAGGAAAATAAAATAATATATAATACTAAGCGATGCTCTAAAGGTATCATTTATCTGGAATAATTACCCAAAAGAAACAACTTACATCTTCATTTCTGATTGATTTAATCTCCTTCTCATAACTTTCTAGAAACTTGCAAAAATTCTTATCCTGAAATTAATACCAAGACGTGGCATTGAAAAATAGGTTAGTACACAAAGCACAAGCCATAGAAGAAACCATTAAAATGGAATCGAACATAAGAAAATTAATTGTCAAAATAAAAATATTGCTATTGCATGGTCATTTGCACACGTCTTTTCTGAACAAAATAATTGCCAAGATGCCATAATCATTAACTATTTAATTTAAGTTCCCAGGTATGATTAGCTCATACCCGTCACATCCACCGGATTTCTGTTCTGTGTTTTGTTTATGACCCGGAACCGGAATTTTCTTCCGGTTCCAATCGAAACAGAATAATCTGGTTACTGGCACAGTGCCGGAACAAAATTTCAGCTCCCTCAGTACTGTTCCTTTTAATTCTGAAAACTACAATTTCGATCTGGTTTAGCCGGAATTCCAGCCACTTTATTGAAACGGAACATTCCTCTCCAGTTTGTTTGCCTATGTTTAGCTGACACCCAAAGTGCAGCTAAAGTTTCTACATCATAGTCATACTATTCTTTTTTTTATTATCTACATTTATAATACGATGCACCCATGGTCTCTGACTTTCCACACAAGAAACTATATAGCATAAAATAATACACGTCAAAATAACTATGATACCTTTGCCTTCAGCCTATCCAACTTCTTTGTTATCTTCACAAGATCTGTGTGTAATTCTCTGTTCTCCAGAGATAAATCACCAGCACAAGCAACATCTGCAATACAAAATTCTGACTTAGGGTGATACATTAACCAACTAGGGTTATACCTGAATTTATAAAAGAAGTAAACAAAATAGCCTCACCTTCTACGTGCGTTTCACTCTCATTTCCAGCAGCAACTAAGCTCAAATCCTGCGTGGTGCTCACAGCATTAATGCGAAATAGACATAACAAACAGGAATATAGAACCATATCAAGTAATACAGCATATATTATATCTTCAAAAACCTCGGGAAGATATCCGTCACTGTCTGAATCATCTCCGGCCACATTGCTTTCTTCATTGGTGAATATCCCAGAAAGAGAAAAGTCAAAAGGTGCGTTCCCTTTGTTTCTTCTGAGAAAACAAGTCAAAATAGAAACGAGCATTCAAGAACTGTTCCAATCTAAGCATAACATAAGCAGGAAAATAATACATGAACAGTAAGAACATGAATGAGCAATTTTTCTACCTTACATTGGTCGGCACTACTTTCCCGTCCTCTTTCTCTTCAACATCACCTCTGCTGTTCTCTAAAGAAATTAACAAACAATGACAACAAAATGAAACCAAATTAACGAAAAGAAAAAAAAAAAAAACTCTACAATCACCAAAAGTATAGTAAACGAACACGCAAATCGAGTTTTGATCACTTAATCCTAATCTCTGTCATTTCTGTGCAACACCGAGTCTGAACATATAAACATACATTTTAAACAATGAAAATGACACAGAAAAATGAACAATAGTGTACTCTTAGCAAATCTCTTCTTGAACATAGACTTCAATTTTCGGTTTCTCTTGTAAACAGACTGGAGATTCTTCTTCGCGAACTTCCTCGCGTTCTTTCCGAGCTTCCCCATTGTTGATCAAATAAAGTTCTGGAAAACCAAAAAAAAAAAAAAATCATTCGAAGCCAAGGAAAAAAGAAGCGAACAGAGCACTGAGGTCCGACTAGTAGGTCGTTTCATTCTCTCCTGATTCCTAAGCTCTCTCAACTTTTCTTATTATCCCTAATTTTGTTATTTCGGAAACCAAAGAGAATAGAAACCATACTCGCAGCGTGAGGAGGACGATACTGAGAGAGAGAGGCTGTGTGAAGAAATGCTCGGACACGTCTGGGAATCGGAGGCGGGAGAGCAGAGAGCTTCTCTGATATGAAGCTGAGACCAAAATAACAAATAGGTCAAGCCTGGTCCCAAAATATTTTCAAAAATAAAAACGGGGAAATTTAAAAAATAACTAATATCAATGATTGTTTACGAAAATAGCTTTGAATTGATGTTATTACGAAAATAGCTTTGAATTGATCTTATAAATGATATGGTTAATAATAAATAACTATAAGCCCAAAATACTTAACATATTTATTTAAAAATTTATAAACATTAATAAAATGATTATTTACTAGAAAAAAATTCACTAGAAAACTTTCAACAATTGTTTCGTGAGATAATTTTTTTAAAAAAGAATTATCATAAGTAACTTCTACAATTAAAAAAAAGGCTAAATAACTTAAAACTAATTTTTTATAATCGATTAGATAGGTTATCGGTTATATAGGTTTCTGATATGTTTTTGTGTGGTCTTATCTCACATAATAAGCAATTCAATTGAAAAGTATAAGTTGAAAATCTTGGGTAATCTCGGGCTCATTTCGAAATTAAATTCCTAACCACCACTCGACAAATTTAAGTTAAGCAACCAATATTAAAAATATAAGTTGTATTAACTGTTTGACAAATCAATTGAAAATCATAAGTTGTAAATCTTTGGGTTGATCACGACCCGCGACCTCTCGTCGCCGGCTCACGAGCCGCGACGGTGGATGGCGTCACAAATCATATCATCAACATATCAATATATTATATCAAATAGTTACATAAATAAGTAAACATAATAACAATAACACTTATATTAAACATATTTAAGTACGATAATATATAAGTCTCAATTCAGACTTTGAGTCTCGCAACGATAATTTATATATACATATCAGCTCATGGGTTTGCGTATAATTACAGGAGATTGGTTTATGAGCGTAGATTACGGAAGGGGTTCAACAAAATATAGATATTATTACAGAAGAGGTTGATCCCGGGTGAGTTCTCATTATCCCATAGGTCAAGAGATACGCGTCCGGTCTTCATCTTCGGTTTCGTCATTAACATCGCCGTCTTCCCCTTCTCTACATTACCAATGGTCATAAAACTATGAGTCGATTGACTCAGTAAGTGGGAGTCTAACTTAGAAAGTAAAGCGACTAATGCCATATGATAACATGTGACATGCAAACAAACACATAAGAATGCATGATGCAAATCTAACTAGTTCTAGAGCATGACTAATATGTGCACACTCTAACTAGTACTTGTCGTCCGTAAGGTACACATCCCCCGCTATAACCTTCGAAACGATAAGAGATCAACCTTAGACTTCGAGCAGCAGACGTTCGGCGGCCTAAGAATTTTAACGTTTGTCTGAGATCCACTAATGGTACCAACACCGTTCGACATCGGCGCAACCCCCAGGCCCACATAGCCCGTCAAGATACATTGTAAATTGGTTGTCAATACACGCTTATAAATTGATTTCAGCATGTTATAGTAGTCAGCAATATTGTGCAAAAATTATTAATTTCACACACCCACACATTTTGAAATCCAACATATCACCATATGGTTCATAATATATAACCAAATTGTGTAAATAAGTTTTGATAAAGCCAAAACTAACTAAATTCTTTCAAGATTGATAAAAAAAACCATAAAGAAGAGTCTTTAATCGTCGACTCCTGATGAAAAAGAAGGTTGGCTGCTTGGCTCGAGGTCGATGTCTTTCTTCGCTTTCTTTTCGAGTCTATAATTCATTGTTTCAAAACCCAATTTTCACGTGGGACAACAAAATGCATGTCTCATTTGGCATAAAAAATAGTTTGTAAATAATAAAAATGATAATGGCATATTATTAACACCGCATGTACCTGTCTCATTTGTTTAATTGTTGTTGTCAATTTCGGCCCTTTTTAGGCTGAAGATCTTCTCGCCATTGAAGAAGAGTCATGTTCACATCTTACTACTTGTGTCAGTGATATACGTTAATCACAGTAAATTTTTTTAAAAAATATGCTTAATTGTTCCAGGTACACAAGTCAATTAACAGATATTTACTCCACATTTTCACACATATACGCAAGTTGTAAATGTTGTAAATTGACATGCACATACATATTTACAGATACTCTATTAACAGAACCTAATGACGAGTTTCGAAAAAATGTGTTCCTTATTGACAAATATTTTTTAAAAACGATATCTTATCATCATAACCAACATTCCCAACGATGTAAATTAACCAAATCTTGGCCAACAGTGTAAATTTACCAAGATCCTGCAAACAAAAACCTAGAAACCCCAAATTTCAAAATCACAAAAAAACACTAAAAACTCTAAATATATGAAAAGCTAGATATGTAAATATACGTCATCTTAAGCCAACAACACAAATTTACCCAAATATTGGAGTGATTAACCCTTGCAATCAAAAACCAAAAACCCAAATTTCTAGAATCGCGATAATAAAGCCTTAAAATCAAGAAAAATTTGAAAATCCCAAAAACTAAGAATCAACAACACAAATATATAGTCAAGAACACCCTTTTCAGTTTACAAGAGCAACAAATTAACAAACTTTTTTTTTCATTTACGCATGCATTCAAAAACCCAGAAAAACCAAGAAACCCTTAATATCCAAATCACGAATCAAAACAAAAAAATATATCTAAACAATGTTAATCCAAAAACAAACGCACCTTATAAATGTAAATATATTAAAAAAACGCACATTTTACTCGACGATATGTGCTTCATATCTTAAGTTCACCGCTGGTTCTATTTTTTCTCTCTTTCGCTTCGTTTTTTTGTTTTTTTTTTTGTTTTTTATTTTTTCGTCGAGTTGAGGAGTCCGTAGTAGTACGTTTGAAGTTAGACCGGCAACGTGACCCCGCGGTTAAGACATTTTCGGAGCATCTCCTTGAAGCGTGCCCATGCTTCGTGGAGGGACTCGCCGTCCATTTGCGCGAAGCTGTGAATGGCGTTTCTTAGGCGGGCCGTCTTCTCGAATGGGAAGAATTTGGCGAGGAAGGTATTGCACAGCCCCTCCCATGTGGTGATGGAATCGGGGGGAAGCGAGTTAAGCCATGCTTTTGCCCGGTCACGGAGAGAGAATGGGAACAATCGGAGTCGGATGGCGTCTGCGTTGATGTTGTGGATCTGGAATGTTCCGCACAACTCGTTGAAGTTGGAGATGTACTCGTTCGGATCTTCATTCGGGGCTCCGGAGAATTGATTTTGCTGGATCATGTTGATCGTCCCCGTCTTGATCTCGAAACTTTGGTTCCCTCCGATGGCCGGGTTGACAATGGCCGGGCGGTACCCTTGAGTGGTGGGTACACATAGTCGAGGAGTGGTCTCTCTTCGTTGGCCATGATCTCTTCTTCAATGACTTCCTCGTCTATGTTTTGCTTCTTTTCCTTTCGATTTCTCTTGTACGTTTTCTCGATTTCGGAATCTATCGGAAGGAGACTCGAATCACCGTCTTTTCGCATCAACCTTCAAAAGAGAAAGACAACGCAAAAACAGGTGAGACACAGAAAATAAAAGAATGTTCAAATTGAAATCTAGTTAATTGAATTGCAATTAAAAACTTGGTCCCCGGCAAAGGCGCCAAAAACTTGTTGCGATTTTTACGCGTGCAAGTGCACGTGTCGCCCAAGTAATATAGTGAATTAAGTACGAGTGTCGATCCCACGAGGAACAAGCTTAATTAACAAACAAATCAACTAGCACGAATTGAACTAAGGAGGAGATGGAAAGATGTCACAAATTATTGACAAGTTTTAAAACAATTAATTAACAAAATACTCAAATAAAAGTTGTAAGCAAAAAAAGAGGCTAAGGACCAAGGCTTCACGGGTTTATTCAACGGTTTGGATACACGAATTTGACGCACAATCAATAATCAACTCACTACTCTTTGCTAACCATACTCACAGAATAATTTTGCTAAATCTCTCTCGAGCATCTAACAACCTATGTCAAAGCTAGGAAAATCTTCTCTCGATCTCAATCCCTAACAAAACATGCATTCATATCAAGAGCATTCACGCGATTCTATGGCAACCTAACTATCTCTAGCCTAGGCATGCATCATAGTAATTCAAACCAAAACACTAACAACCTAATCTTTCTCAGGCATCAAGTTGAAGTATAAAATCATGAACAAGGTAGCTAATCTCGATCAAGCATTAAAAACGGATTTGAATTAAGCAAAGTAGTAGAGAATGGAAATTGAACTTCAATTTATTAAATCATATCCATAACCGAATCCTAAACCCGCTACGCCATAGTCCTTAATGGAATTAGTTCATGGCGTAGCGAGAAAACAAAAAGAGAATAAAAGAATAGGAAGAAGAATAAACCATAATTGAAAACTAAATTGAAAATTAAAATACGGGAGTTCAAGAGTAAAAGAGAAGAAGAAAACTGTAATTAGCGCGAATTGATGAAGAACGGCTCTCCTCTTTCTCTCTATCTCTCTCAAACACTAAGAAAAACAATGAAAAAGTGCCAAAAGTCCTAAACAAGAGATTGAGAGGTGTATTTATAGGCCTAGGTTAAAATCCTTGGGTTTCTCTTAATTTTCGGAGTAGATTGGGTAATTAAAAGTGATCCAACGGCTCAGATCGACTCCAAATCCGCGTTTCCTCTTTTTTTGTCTCGGCGGACCTTGCGGCGCGCAGTTCGAGGGTCGCGCCGCGAGGTTGACATCCCGGAAGATCTCGCGTTCCGCGCTTCATGCTCGGAGATCGATTTCGGCGATTTTCGGAACCTCGCGGCGCGACCCCCTAGCGTCGCGCCGCGCGCACCGATTTTGTAACGGCCATAACTCCTAGCTCCGATGTCCGATTCTTGCTAATAAATATGCGTTGGAAAGATAAGAGAGAGCTCTATCCAATCATGGAATTGGATCATCCAAAATCTTTACTTCAAACTCTCAGAATTGTTCACAAGAGGACGCTGTATTTCTTCTTTGCTCTAACTTGGCGAAAAGCTTCGAATCTTCTCAAAATGGCTCCGTTACTTCACGTGATGCTCTACTAACCTCCTTAATACCTCATTGGCCTCTAAAACCTACAAGTCTCTCAAAAACACACAAAAAAACATCACAAATACTCGAGAACAAGCTCGGATTTAGTCGGGAAAATAGGAGTTTTCCGCGTGATTAACGCACCTATCAGCACTGGTCCCTTTTTTTCTGCTATGTATGGCACGAAGATGAGCTCGAGCCGGTGCAACTCTATGCGATGACACTGATACTGCCAGCTGGCCCAGAGAACCCAAAAAGAAAAGGAAGACGATATAGGCTTAAGGGTGTTTTGCTTTTGCCTTCCTAAAGCTTTCTCCTTTTTTATTTGTACTTCCAAAAGAAGGGAGTGCGTTTTCATGAGCCGAAAAATCCCATGTCCTTGCGCAAAATAAAATGTGATTTTGTCCTTACCCCACGGCATGTGTTCGAGCACACAAAACAATTTTGGATCATAAACAAAATTCGCCAACAAAGCAAAAGCACACATACCAGACGGCCGGGTTGAAGATAGTAGAGAACTCGTTCGGGCCTCGTTATATCTGACATCATTTTCTTCTCGAGTTGGGCTATGTCGAGTTTGATCTTGTGATACTGGCCTGTACATGAACACGAAAGAAACAATTTGCATCACAGAAAATGAGCAGCTAACTAAAAAAAATGAGTAAATATTTACAGAAATAATAGTGTTACCTCCCCGGTTGCCTCAAGGGTCGCAACTTCCTGCTCCAGCTTTGAAACCCTCTCACCTACTTCAGGTCAAGCTTAAAACAGCAAAGAAATAAATAAAATGGTCCAGTGGCTATCTAGCCATATGAAACGTTAAAGATTTTCAAATAACCAACATTTCGTTAATTTTTTTGTAAATAGCCACGTAAATTTATTTACGCTATCAAAAGAATAAAAACCGCAGAGCAAATTTCTAGTAAATATGTGTAAATAACGTTTGCTACGTCATATTTTTTGCTATTTACGAAAAATATACAAAACGTCGGCTAAAACGCAAACGCTTATGTTTATGTGGCTTATATCGCTAAATAAAATAAAACAATGCTGACTCTACTATATACTTGGTTCACCCCTAGGCCGGAGAAAGAAGGCACGGCAATGTTGACTCGCCTTGATATACTCACCTGATCCGATGTAAGGATGACTATCACCGTTCCCGCTTCTTGACTGCCGTGAAGACGACAGTTTTGGCTGGCCCATAGCAAACTGCGACAAATGAGAGATTTTTAGTATAAACTAGAAAGCTAAACTGTCATTGTTATCAAATGCAGTAATGCAGGGAAAAAAAAAGGGTATTACGGTCTCCGTGGCAAAGAGTGCATTGACGAAACCCTTCTTGGAAAAGAATCTCGACGTGTGAAGCTGAAGATTATCACCTTCCTTTTCATGATCATCTACACCATTTCCCAGTTCACACCAAAAAATAAAAAATAAAAAAAAAATCAATTTATAAGGCCATGTTTGAAAATATAGCCTGGATTTTTGCAAAAGGAGAATGTGAATGAAAACCCAAATTCCCATAAACGCAAATTCACATGTATTTTCATTATCCACGCAATTTTCTAAATCCAAACACCACAAGTATGAATTCTCATTTCCAATCGGAATTCATCTCTATGTTAAAAGCCAGAAGATCATACCTTGATTATCTTAATGATGTCAGCAATCCTTCCAGTGGCGACGAAGGCGTCGTGGAGCTTATGGAAGTTGTCTTCGTTCTCGTCGACTTGTTAGAAGGAAACAAACTAATTACATATGTTCCGTTCATTATTAACCACCGTAACTTTTTATTTCATTTATTTATGTTACCGTGTTGGGGTTTTGTGACTCTTGTTTGTAAGAGCTGTTTAAAGCACAAAAAAAGGAGAATTATATTGATAGATCCTTAAAATTGGTTAGGTGTTTCGAAGCATGGACAAAGAAGGAAAAGAAAAAAAGAAGTTATAGGAACGGCCTTGAAAAAGAAAACTTAAATATAGAGAATTAAATGAGCTATTTAATCTATTTTTGAGTAAAAATTAAAAACCATAACGTTAACAAACAAAAAAACAACGAACAAACAATCTTCCCTCTCTATCCCTCCATCTCCTTGGTGGAGGGAAACAATAATGAACTAATATTCTCTTTGTTCCCTCTTCCTGTCTTTCTCTTATGATGATATGATGGTGATTTAGAGAGAGAGAGAGAGAGAGCAAATCATTTAAAAAAAAATCATGATGAGACGGGGCGTGGGAGAGACGAGGGAAGAGGTGGTGGCAGTGGCGATAGACAAAGACAAGAGCAGCCAATACGCTTTGAAATGGACCGTTGATCATCTCATCACCAAAGGCCAGTCCATCACTCTCCTTCACGTCAACAACAAGCCTTCCTCAGTTCCCAGCCCTTGTGAGTCTCACATTTCACATAAAATTTGTAGTTCAACTCTGAAATACGTATTCATGAATGGTTCTATATACAATTGGTCATCGCAGTTGGTAGCTTTGTATCGATGCACGAAGTGAGCGAAGAGGTGGCCAGAACCTACAAACAGCAGCTCGAGAATCAGGCCAAGGACCTCTTCCTTCCCTTCCGTTGCTTTTGCAACCGAAAGGATGTGAGTCATTGTTACGTTACGTACCACTCTCTTTGCGTCTCGTTTATTCAATAACGTCAATCACCGTCTCTTGTTCTCTCTTTTGTTTAGATAAAGTGCAACGAAGTGATCGTCGATGACACCGACATAGCGAGGACGATACTAAACTACGTGACCTCCAATTCCATAGAGACGCTGGTGTTGGGCGCGGCTTCCAGAAATGGCATTGTCAAGTTAGATAACTACCCATATACATATATATATATATTAGAAAATTGGAAAAATTGCCAACTTATTGACATTGCTAAATAGTCATTTTTTTGGTAAATTTTAAATAAATATTAACTTTCAGACATACATCTTAGATAAATAACCAACGTTTATCATATGAAAGTGGCTATTTACTTCAGATTTATGTTTGAAAGTGGCTATTTACCTAAGATTTACCAAACATTGGCTATTTGTCAAACGACTATTTTCCTAATGGACCCTATATACATACCTCTCAAATCTTCTCTACTTGCTAATATCAATGTTTTCAGGAGGTTCAAAACGACGGATGTTCCGAGCAGCGTGTCGAAAGTGGCGCCGGATTTTTGCACGGTGTACGTGATTTCGAAAGGGAAGATCTCGTCGGTGCGGTCGGCTTCGTCCAAGATTCCGGCGGCCCCGGCGCAGCGACCGGCGGCTTCGCCTTCGAGGCTGTCGGCGCGGGCCCCGATGCCGATGCCCATCCACCCGCCGCCGCACCGTGGCCTGCCTTACGTCCACGACGAGATCGAGATGCGGTCTCCGTTCTTAAGGGGCGGCCGCAACTCCACGAACCGGTCTTACGAGCTGTCCCCCGACTCGGACATCTCGTACGTCAGCAGCTCGCGGCCCAGCTCGGACCTCATGAGCCCCGATTACGACGTCCTCGCCACCCCCTCCCACTCCATCTTCGACCACACCACCACCACCACCTCTTACTCCTCCGACTACTCGGATTCGTCGCACTCGATGGACGACGTGGAGGCCGAGATGAAGCGGCTGCGGAAGGAGCTCAAGCAGACCATGGACTTGTACAGCTCGGCCTGCAAGGAGGCTCTGTCGGCCAAGAAGAAGGCCATGGACCTCCACCGATGGAAGCTCGAGGAAGAGCAGAGGCTCGAGGAGGCCAAGCTATCGGAGGAGGCGGCTCTGGCGCTGGCGGAGAAGGAGAAGGCCAAGTGCAAGGCCGCCATCGAGGCCGCCGAGGCCGCCCAGCGCATCGCCGAGCTCGAGTCACGGAAGCGCATGCACGCCGAGTCGAAGGCCGCCGACGACAGGAAGAGCGGCTTCGCGGGGCACGCCGAGATCCGGTACCGGCGCTACACCATCGAGGAGATCGAGAGCGCCACGGAGGACTTCTCGGAGTCGCGCAAGATCGGGGAAGGCGGGTACGGCCCGGTTTTCCGCGGAAAGCTGGACCACACGGCGGTGGCCATCAAGGTTCTACGGCCGGACGCGGCCCAAGGGCGGTCCCAGTTCCAGCAAGAGGTGGAGGTTCTGAGCTGCATCAGGCACCCGAACATGGTCCTCCTCCTCGGGGCGTGCCCGCAGTTCGGGTGCCTCGTCTACGAGTACATGGCCAACGGGAGCCTCGAGGACCGCCTCTTCCGCCGCGGAAACTCCCCGGTCTTGCCATGGCGCCTCCGATTCCGCATCGCCGCCGAGATCGGCACCGCCCTCCTCTTCCTCCACGGGACCAAGCCCGAGCCGCTGGTGCACCGCGACCTCAAGCCCGCCAACATCCTCCTCGACCGCAACTTCGTGAGCAAGATCAGCGACGTCGGGCTCGCCCGCCTCGTCCCGCCCTCCGTGGCCGACTCGGTGACCCAGTACCGGATGACGGCCACGGCCGGGACGTTCTGCTACATCGACCCGGAGTACCAGCAGACGGGCATGCTCGGGATCAAGTCCGACATCTATTCCCTCGGAGTTTTGCTCCTCCAGATGGTCACGGCCAAGCCGCCGATGGGGCTGGCCCACCACGTCCACCGCGCCATCGACCGCGGCACCTTCGCCGAGATGCTCGATCCGGCCGTCCCCGACTGGCCCCTCGAAGAGGCCGTCAAGTTCACCAAGCTAGCGCTCAAGTGCGCCGAGATGCGGAGGAAAGACAGGCCCGACCTCGGCAAGGACATCCTGCCCGAGCTCAACAGGCTCAGAGAGATGGCCGAGGAGACCACGCCCGACATCGGACACGTCAGCCACCACTTCCCGTCTTCTTCTTCGTGTTCGTCGTCGTCGCAGGTGAGAACTTATTAGTTGATTCTAAATACATATAATACATATATACAAATAGAGAGAGATCATCTAACCTAACCTGTGTGGTTTGCGTTTTTGCATTGCAGGAAGTGATAATTGACACGCAACAACCATCTGGATATGAGAACTCCAGTAGTACGGCCTCCTCTTAAGACATTCACTTCACTGCGATCTTCTTCTATTGATGCATATCTGCTTTATTTCTCATTATTCTCTTTTGAAGCATTTTTTTTTTTATATCTACGTATCAAAAACCAGAGCAGTTGTCTTGTGATTTTGTAGTTGTTCATTATTAAAATTTCTCTCTACGTTCCTTGCTCAGCCAATTATGTAACAGAAAGAAACAAAAGGGACGAGACGGAATAATATGTACTACTGAAATCATTGAATCATCAATTGCTTCTTTAATATGTTCATACATGTGAAAGAAAAGAGCTTTTTAAGGCTCCCAAAAATAAAATATGATACTGTGTTATCAAGTATTGTCAATCATAATTAATGTAGGTATTACCTTTTTAAAAAGCGAGTTCAAAATATTACCTTTTAAGACTTTTGATTTTTGAGCAAAACACGTCAAAGAAAGTTGTTTTTGATGAAGAAAAGAGTTCAATCACACTTGGAGATGAAATATTTGATGATTGATTCGAGTGAAAACGTTTAAAAAATCGAATTTTGGTGATTTGGGTTAAGGTTAAAGTGTTTTTGAAGAGAGAGAAAAGAGTTTGAGAAATTTGACAAAAAAACGAATTTTTTTTTTATTTTTTATTTAAAAAGGCTAACATCGCTAAAGGTGGCCATATGGGATCCCGCGAGACCCCGAGCTTGATATTATTGGTACCATGTGGGAAATGGGAAAAACTCATATTATAAAATATGGTACCGGGACTTTTGTCCCGGAACCATCCGGGAAATGGGACGGAACCGGAATCCCCGTTTAGCACCGTTTAGTACCGTATTTTTTATATTGCATTTTTTTAATTGAAAATATATGAATTTTTCTTTATTTTTAAATGTATTTATGATTAAAATAAAATAAAATAAATAAATATGGGAAATATGAGAATCCCGGAACCGCGAAATATGGTACCGGGAATTCCCGGTACCGTGGAAAATGGTTCCGGGATTTCCCGGTACCATTTTTTACGGTCCCGGGAGTCCCATTTTCCGCAAAATATGGGACGGGACTAGGGGATCTCATTTCCCGGGTTCCATATGGCCAGCTTTAAACATCGCTGAAACACGGGTCACCGCAGCACGCTGACCGGTGAGTATTTGTTGTAAACTAGTATTTGCAAGAAAACAAAATTGGTATTACTATTAATCTTATAGCAGTCGAGAAGAGAAGAGCCACTTTATATGGGCCATAACCTCTCGTATAAGCAAAAGAAACAAGAAACACAAATTTCACAAAACATTAATAAAATCCCATTCGTATGTCGTACAACAACTTCTCAAAGGCCGTGAGGTGATGCGGCTGAAGCAGGGGCGGCCTAGTGATTGTGGAGACCTTAAGCGAAAAATTAAAGTGAGGTCTTACAAAAATAAATAAATATAAAATTAAAAAATAATAGTATCAATTTTTTTAACAACAATTTTTAATATTATCTTCTTAAATTAAAAGAAAAAAAAAGAGAAAATGTCTATTAAGATTTTTGTGAACACGCGTCTTCAACTTGTCCATTTTTCGATCCAAATACCTAACAAATAAATAAACATACAAACAAACAAAAGATTTAGCAAATAAATATTTATAAAAATTGAACTTTTCTAACCTTTTTGTGATGCAAACATATTAATTAGATCTTTGAATTCAAGCTCGGATAACATATTTTTTTCAATTGACAACATAGCTAACCCGTTCAACCGTTCTTGCAACATAGTTGATCTCAAATAAGATTTTATTAATTTCAACTTTGAAAAACTCCTTTCGGCGGAAGCCACGGTTAAATGAATAGTTAGTAATATCCTATAAGCAATGCATGCATTTGGAAAACAATCCACATTTTTAATATAATCAAGTGTTTCAATTGGACTACTATTTTCCCTCACCAAAATTTCCCTTATCACTTTTAATTCACAAAACAAATCTAACCCATCAATGTCAGAAACTCCATTACATTTTAACACATCTTCAAGATTCAATTAAAATTTTTTCAAACTACATTCATCCAATGATTTTAGCTTTTTGAAATTGAAAAGAAATCCAAAAATATTTGCATATGTTTCAAATTGCTCAAATCTATTGGTAAGTGAAGATATAACTCGATCAACGATGAATAGAAAATATTCAATTCGAAATTACTCTTCGGGAGTTAGTTTTTCACCATAATCAACACTTTCCCCAAATTGTTTTTTCCTATGAATCACACGTTTTTCTCGAAATTTGGGTTCGATTTCCATCTCATTTGCAATCTCTTTTGCCGAAATAATGGCATTTGTAAACTCATTTTCTCTATAATTTTGAAAATATGTGATAAGACCTCTCAATTGAATCCCAATATGTGTACTCTCACTTTGTAAGCTTTTACTTGCAACATGATAGCAAACAATATATCATACCAAACGTCATGCCTAGCAAAAATTCAAAATTTTCTAATTCATACTCTGCTAGACATTTGACTTCACTCTTTATTTTAGGATCGTCACAAGTTTCTCCTAACTCAAGCAATGCATCTCTAATTTTTGGAGCTTGGTATCTAATTGCCTTAACACTATCAATACGACTTTCTCAACGAGTTTGTGACAATGATTTAACGGTCAAATCGGATATGTTATCTTTTAACACTTTCCAACGCTTGGTAAAGAAGAAAACAATGAATATATGCGTTGAAGAACCCCAAAAAATGAAATAGCCCTAACACAAGAGTTTGCAACATCGAAAATTACTAAATTAAGACTATGACAACCACAAGGTGTACAAAATGCTCTAGGATTTATATCTAATAATCTTTTTTGAACACCTTGGTGTTTTCCTTTCATATTAGATCCGTTATTATAACCTTGTCCTCTTATATCATGTATGTCAAGTCCTAGATTTTCAATTTCTTTTACAAGTGTACCAAAAAGACCTTCACAGGAAGTATCATCAACTTGTAAAAATCCCAAAAAATATTCCTCTATGGCTATTGGATTTTTTTTCATACAGACGCACATTAAAACGATAGACATTTGTTCTATGTCATTTGAATCCGGAGTACAATCAAGTATGACCGAGAAATATTTTGCGTCTTTTATAGTTTTCAAAATTTGGCTTTTATCTTCACGTGCTAACATTTGTATAAGCTCATTTTGAATCCTATGTCCTAAATAATGATTATAAATATCACCACTTTGAATACGTCGAACATGTTCTTGCATTATAGGATCAAATTTCGCTATCATTTCAACAAGACTCAAAAAGTTCCCATTATTTTCTTGATAAATCTTTTCATTCGTTCCGTGAAATGCTAAATTATTCTTAGTTAAATTTTTCACGGTTGCAATTATTCTTACCAAAAATTCCTCCAATGTTCCTTCTCCTTATTTATTCTTTCTTGAGCATGTTTATCAATTGACTTATTTTTTGCTAATTTTTGTTCTAATTCAAACCAAGAACTCATACTTTTTATGTGATCGTTGCTCATCTCATGACTTTTCAATTTTTTACTAAAATTTCTCTAATCATTTGCCCCTTCATCACCAAATTGATTCTTGTTATGAATGTTAAACAATTTGCAACAAAAACAATATACTTTATCAAGATCTTTTGAATAAATCAACAATCTTCTATCATGCTTTTCCCCATTTGGTAGTTTTCTAAGATAGTAAGAATGAGCAAAATGCCTACTATTTTCTCTAGTTGGACCTTTTTCCACAAGCATGTCTCTAAAATTATTATCTATATTATTCCATCGTCCCGGATCATAAATATTTATATATTCGTCATTCGTATGATTGTTAACTTCTTCTTCAATTTCATTACAATCACCGAGGTTTTCTTCATTACCCATTGTATCTCTAGATTTTTCTACCACTGTTTCACCATTTTCATTTTCATGCACTTCTTCATTCATTACAAGATCATTTTTCTTTAGAAAATTTTCAAGAGCTCCTTTTTTAGAGTTAACCAATTCTTCATCTCTTCATTTTTTTTAAGTTTTTCAAAACCGGAAACATATTTCCAATAAGACATGATTTTTCTATGTTCTAAATCACACAACAAGTAAAAAATAAAAAAACTACGCAAATGCACTAAACTAAATCATCAACACTTAAAATAGTCAAGTTAGAGAGATAAAACCTTTGATTGAAGTCAATGGATGATTGTTTTTCTCTTTTTTGCTTTCCCCATCTTGGATTCAATGTACTTGTTGTCTCTAAACTTCTCCAATGATCACTAATTTTGAGATAAAAACAATTTGGTGATTATGAAAATAAAATATAAATAAATAAAACTCTATGAATCAAAATTTACCTTAAATTTTAAGTCTTTGATGAAGCTCATGTGAATGAGAATGTGTCAGCAAGAAAAAAAAAGAAAGAAGCTAACTTTGTATGCGCGTGTAATGGCAAAAGAAGATGAAAAATGCTCCAAGTACACAACTTTGGTTTGTTTCAGCAAGGAAAAAAAAAAGAAGTTGACTTTGTCTGTGCGTGTATAACGGCAAAAGAAGAGGAAAGGCTCCAAGTACACAACTTTGGTTTGTTTTAGCGTTTAAGATATTTAATTGACTTTTATTTCATTATTTTAAAAGATCAATTTTGTGTGTTTGCTGAATATTCAACCATGTCGGCTTTATCAGATAAAAATTATGCTTATTAAATACAAAATTTTTGGGCCTTATTTTTTCTTAATTTTTTGGGGCATTAAGCCTAGGCTTATTAGGCTTATCACATGGACTGGCCCTGGACTGAAGCCCAGTGACAACAGACAGACTCCCATCCCCAGTCGTACTCGGAAGCATAAACAACAAACCCTCAAACATTATGATCCCGACATGTCATGTCTTTTTGAGATTCTAGGCAAAATGACGGTGTTTTGAGCTCTATTTTCACATATTATGCTTCGTTGCCCTCTTTCCGCTCTCTCCTTTCTCGACTCGACCTTCTCAAAGAATGATAAAACATATAAAGTTAAAGGCAAAATGTATTTGTACACTGGGCTCACTAACAAAATTGATAAAATTAGTGGGTTATAAAGATTAATAAATTTGTCCATTTCTTTACTTTTAATTGATTATTTAACTACAAGACATGAATATATACCAACTGTTACACATAAAATTAGCAAGGTCAAGAACGTGCTCGGACCCTTATACTCGGACCCTTGTGCTCGGACCCATGTGGTCAGTTCCTCCGAGCATGTGGTCAGACCCTCGTCGGAAGACTAAGAAAATGTGGTCATATCATTATTTAAAACCACCTGAGAACGCGTACTCGATGGTTACTCTAATAAAAATAACTACCAAGCGGTTATGCATGATAACCACCCACTCACAAGGATAATGGGGAATTTACAAAGTAACTTCTAGATCATGGGTTTGAACTCCCCATTATCTCCAAACTCAACTCTATAAAAGGGAAGCAAATCAACAAAGAAAAGGGAAGGAGGAGTATACGCCGGAAATCTCACCTATCCAAAAGCACCCTCATCCACATTCTTGAACTACGTCATGACCTGATCCCGCAAACGCGGGTACGTAGGCAGCTCATCAAGAGGAAGGTCACCCCTGCTCTCTTGTACTAGATTCGTCTGTATATAGAGAAAATCCTACTTGGAACCTATGTGTGGTCGGGGCTCCCTACTCGGACCCTAGTGCTCCTCGCAGGACAATTGTTGTACCATTTTTGTATGTCAACATTTTGGCGCTAGAATGAGGGGGTAGCATTGAGATTAAAGGCAAGTACTTTTTGAACATCGTAGACCGTGTCTAGATCAACATCTCTCCGTGAAAAATCATCTAGAACAATTAAACATTGTCCCTCCGTCGAAAACGACAAAAAAAAAAATGGTCTTTAGCACGTCTAGATGCTTGGATGACTAGAAAAAACAAAAGTGCCTAACACGCACCGAAAGGCTGGAAGGCTTTAATATAGCATAATTTAAGGGCATCTAGCACATTAAAATAGCTAGATGGCCATAACATCAAAACAAATGCAACTTATAAAAATAAAGAGCATGGATATGGATGTCGAGAAGAGGGTCCGACCACATGCTCTAACCCACGAAAAACGCATAAAAAGGTACTATTTTAAATATACTTTCAGTAATTTACAATAGTCTAGATATATGTTTCTATAACTTGTAGGTATGGACGGGATAGATCTCGCTAAATGAAATTTCAAGTTTGTTCTCGACCTCGGTACCTTCTACTCGGCCTCGGTACCTTCTACTCTGCTCGGTATGAGAACAACATAAAAGGAATTTCCTAAAATCTTAATCTTTGCTCATAAGTCAAGAGCACGGACCAAAATGAAATTTCATAAAAATAATAAGTGTTAACTCAAAAAGTATGAGCATACACGAATGAAATTTCGAGTAAGAACCGCAACGATTCACTCTCGATACAATTCACTCTCGATAAAAGCAAAATGACACCGTTAACAAAAATATTTGTTTTAAAAGATTCAAGTGAATCTCTTCTCGGCCTAAAGTTGAGGAAGAAAATAAAACGTTCTATAATGAACAAAAGTACTTCTCAGGCCGAATCCGAGGAATGAATAAGGTAAAAATGAACACAGTTGAGTTGCAGCGAAATCAAACTGAAATAGTTCCTTACCATTTTTACTAAAATACTAAGAAACTGGAAGGCTACTGTTACGGGATTATTTTGTCTAAACCGAGTAGGCTGCTCGGAATCCCGAGAAGACGCAAGGAATCCAGCACCGAGCTCAGGTAAAATAGGCCTGAGAGCTCACTATTGAGAAGGAACGACCCGTTCATAAGTTAAGAACGAACCCTATCAATCAGAACTTCAAAGATAAGAGAAGATAATAGGTCAAAGACTAGTCAAAACAAATCAAACACGTGTAAATTCCAAAACAAATCACTCGATGAAATAACCACCCATTACGCACAATTTAGGGAACGGTTACTTAATATCTATCAAGGATGTAGGACTGATCACCCTACGCAACTGACCATTACACATAAATGAAATTTCAAATTTGTTCTCGGAGGCATGAGAACAACACAGAAGAAATTTCATAAAATATAGTCTTTGCTCATAAGTCAAGAGCAAAAAGACTTAAATGAAATTTCATAAAAATAATAAGAGTTAGCTCAAAGGGTATGAGCACACACAAATGAAATTTCAAGTTAGTTCTCAACAACATAGAAGAAATTTCATAAAATGTAGTCTTTGCTCATAAGTCAAGAGCAAAAAGACTTAAATGAAATTTCATAAAAATAATAAGTGTTAGCTCAAAGGGTATGAGCACACACGAATGAAATTTCAAGTTTGTTCTCGGAGGTATGAGAACAACATAGAAGAAATTTCATAAAATGTAGTCTTTGCTCATAAGTCAAGAGCAAAAAGACTTAAATGAAATTTCATAAAAATAATAAGTGTTAGCTCAAAGGGTATGAGCACACACGAATGAAATTTCAAGTTTGTTCTCGGAGGTATGAGAACAACATAGAAGAAATTTCATAAAATCTAGTCTTTGCTCATAAGTCAAGAGCAAAACGACTTAATTGAAATTTCATAAAAATAATAAGTGTTAGCTCAAAGGGTATGAGCACACACGAATGAAATTTCAAGTTTGTTCTCGGAGGTATGAGAACAACATAGAAGAAATTTCATAAAATCTAGTCTTTGCTCATAAGTCAAGAGCAAAAAGACTTAAATGAAATTTCATAAAAATAATAAGTGTTAGCTCAAAGGGTATGAGCACACACGAATGAAATTTCAAGTTTGTTCTCGGAGGTATGAGAACAACATAGAAGAAATTTCATAAAATGTAGTCTTTGCTCATAAGTCAAGAGCAAAAAGACTTAAATGAAATTTCATAAAAATAATAAGTGTTAGCTCAAAGGGTATGAGCACACACGAATGAAATTTCAAGTTTGTTCTCAGAGGTATGAGAACGATATAGAAAAAATTTCATAAAATGTAGTCAGAGGTATGAGAACAATATAAAAGAAATTCATGAAGACACCTCAGTCGAATCTCGGCTTTTAAGCCGACAAATAATCAACTTTGGAACATCACGAGGAATAATCCAAGAAAAGCATTCCATGAAAATTAAATCGAGGATTGTGCAATATAGTTACTTATCATTTTTACAAAAATAATAAGAAACTGGAAGGTTGCTGTTACACATAAAATTAGCAAGGTCAAGAACGTGCTCGGACCCTTATACTCGGACCCATGTGGTCGGATCCTCCGAGCATGTGGTCAGACCCTCGTCGGAAGACTAAGAAAATGTGGTCATATCATTATTTAAAACCATCTGAGAATGCGTACTCGATGGTTACTCTAATAAAAATAATTACCAAGCGGTTATGCATGATAACCACCCACTCACAAGGATAATGAGAAAGTTACAAAGTAACTTCTAGATAATGGATTTGAACTCCCCATTATCTCCAAACTCAACTCTATAAAAGGGAAGCAAATCAACAAAGAAAAGGGAAGGAGGAGTATACGCCGGAAATCTCACCTATCCAAAAGCACCCTCATCCACATTCTTGAACTACGTCATGACCTGATCCCGCAAATGCGGGTACGTAGGCAGCTCATCAAGAGCACGGTCACCCCTGCTCTCTTGTACTAGATTCGTCTGTATATAGAGAAAATCCTACCTGGAACCTATGTGTGGTCGGGGCTCCCTACTCGGACCCTAGTGCTCCTCGCAGGACAATTGTTGAACCATTTTTGTATGTCAACACCAACAAAATATCACTTATTTCTATGGTAACCTGAGAGTTGTACGGTGCTTACTCTAATCATCGATTTAGTGGTTTCGATGGTTTATCTAGATATCGTGGTCATATTTTTTCTTGCGTTGACTAGTCTTATTTAACCATCAGCTTCACCAAGATTTATCGGTTCTACTTGATGGTTGTTTCTCATGGCCGTCGAGTGTTATATATGAGACCTTATTTAGCTACGGTATTACGCGCTAAACTTGGCAAGGCCAACTCTTGATGAGCTCGAATAGTTTGCCACTTTGCCTGAAAAATAAGGTGCCACACTTTTGATGGAGCGAGTTTGAGGATGATTTTCGTCTTGACACCATGTTATATCTGTAATTAGTTTCTTCAGTTGTATTTTATCTTGTTTTTCAATGAATCGATTGTCTCTGTTTATAGGTAAAAAATAATGCATGGTCGGATCACTCGGATGGTCCAACAAGAAATAAATAAATGGAACTAAAAATAAATGCATAAGAATATAGAAGAAAATACAAAGAAATGATAGCCCACGTGATGACATTTATAAGCACCACCAGGCACCACCAAGCGTGCCTATCACAATCTTCTTCTGACGTGGCATCTGAAATATATTAAGTTATTTGCATCAGATATTCTTATAGGAAAATACCGCTGACAGGCATTTAGATTTGAAATTGATTCCTGTCATTGCCATAGGAACTGTATTTTGGGGTATTATATTTTATTTTTGAATGGTGTAGATGCATATGCTTACTAGCATAGGTATGAAGTCATCTCCCATGATTTTTAGTCAAAAAGAAAATTTAAGAGTAATTCATTTCTTAAGATAGTACGAAGAGGAATTTATTTTTATTAATAAAAGAAAGTCGGTAATCTCATATAAAACAAATAAATTAATAACAATAATATCAATGATTTATCATTTATCAAATAACAATCAAAACTCAAATGTTGACACATCTAATACTAAATCGATCACGAATTTAATTTATTATGTGATACATTGATTACGAGTTAATTACAATTCGTGATAAATTTAGTATTAAATATGTCAATATTTAAATTTTGATTGATTTTTGATAAATGACAAATAAATAATATTATTGCTGTCAATTTTCTTATAATATAAAGTAACTGACTTGTTTCATTTTCAATTTGTAGTTTGATATAAAGGGTAGATAAAAACTAACTACTCATTTGGCTTTGATATACTATTTACTATAACACGAACATGGATTACGCAATTATTACTTGTGATGATTAAGATGGAAACCCTGTCACAATCCTTAAATTTATACTGAGCTTCAAGCAGCTAAACAAACTTGTAGATTTTAGCTTTTTTGTTGAAGCAATATAAAAGCAAGAAGTTAGGATGTGCCCAATTAAAATTAAATTATAAAGTGATGTAGCATGCTTTCATTCTAATGCTTCCAAACAAAGCTAAATTTTTGGTAGGACATAACAAGTAGTGTTTTTTAAAAGGCATTTAATAGCATTAAACTAGCTTCCTAAACATGAAAAAAAAATAGTTTCTATAAGTATACTTTGATTATGACTTGGCAAAAAGCATTGAAATCTTCTATAGCGATTTTTTAATAGAAGATCTAGTACAAATTTGTGCAGCCCTCTAACTTCTTGTACAAGAAAATTTCAAAGTTTTCCCTCAACTGTAAAATAACCACAATTAAACTTTTTTGTAGCAAAAAAACAATAAATAATGAAAAAAAAATATATATATATATATATATATATAATTACGTGGAATGTGTACAGTAGAGAACCAACAGATTTGCCTCTACGCCACGCAACACAATATAAAAAGTTCCCATTGAAAAAATTAACTGCCACGGGTAATCTTGCCACCAAAAAGGTTAAAATAAATAAATAAACAAAAAAAAGGCAAAACGGTAAGACAAAGACAGCAAGGTTTGGTTGTACTTTGTACTGTTGTAGGCTGTTCTTGTAGTAGTTTTTTTACTTGTTGTTTCAGTTCTTTGTTGGCTAAAATAGAAATTAATCCTCAGAAACCAAATCCAGAAATTCCTCGCTGTAAAACCATTTAATTTTAAACTTTTCTTCCTCATTCTGAGATCTGACTATTTTTTTTCTCTTTCTTCACACCACTCGCGTGCTCTTCTACTTCCACATTTCTATCTCTATCCCATTTGGTCTTACAGAGAGAGAGAGAGAGAGAGAGAGAGAGAGAGAAAGCTACATTAGTCCCTCTCTGAGCTCACAGAGAAAGATCTATGAGTTTTTCAACGCAGAAGTGGTAAGTTAAAAACGGAATGTCTTTCTGTTTCGTTTGGCCTTTTGTCTTCTCATACACACGACTTTTAATCCATTTTGTTTTTACTTTGTCTCTTCATTGTCTATTATGAAGATCTTGCCGTTTTGTCAACTTTGTTTCAAGTCCTTTATCCGTTTGTTTCTAAATCCTAACAAAAATAATGCTTCTGTAGCTTTTTTTTTTTTTTTTTTTTTCCTCCTTCCTCTGTTCAATTAGCTCCATAAATCGTCAGTTATATTTTCCTTTCCCCTTACACATTAAAATCACATTTAATTTTCTAGAATTGCGTTTATTAGATTCGTCAATTGTATAAATCTTTCTGTCAAGACCTCTTGGACTTTCACTCATTAAATTCTGGAATATATGTATCTACCTTTGCCTTGTTATTCCTAATCCTTAAGCACTTCTTTGTTTAGACGAGAATTGAGTAGAGAAGGGGAAATGGGCAAAAAAGGGAGTTGGTTCTCTGCAGTAAAGAAAGCCCTCACTCCAGACTCCAAAGAAAAGAAAGATCAGGTTTTTATTTCTAACTTCTACCATACACTACTCTTGAAACATTATTTGAAACCATTTTTTACAAGTCACTCTTTTCAAATCCCATGCTTAGCAGAAAACCCGAAAGCCGAAGAAGAAATGGTTTGGGAAGAAAAGCAACGGAGACTCAGACGAAGCCACCACGGTTTCCTCGGCAGCAGCGGAGCAAAACGAGGCTCCTCCGGCGAAGCTGAGGGAGATCGAGAATGAGCAGAGCAAGCACGCGGTCTCCGTCGCCCTCGCCTCCGCCGCCGCAGCCGAAGCCGCCGTGGCCGCGGCCCACGCCGCCGCCGAGGTCGTGCGCCTCACCGCTCCCCCGCGCTTCCGCGGAGAATCCAGAGACGAAATCGCCGCTATCAGGATCCAAACCGCTTTCAGGGGCTATCTGGTAAGTATCACGAGATTCCATCTCATTTTAAAAAAATGAGGAGTAACTCTCTCTCTCTCTCTCTCATTTGGATGTGTGATTGATGTTTGAAAGGCGAGGAGGGCGTTGAAGGCGTTGAGAGGGTTGGTGAGACTGAGGACGCTGATTCACGGGCAGTCGGTGAAGAGGCAAGCCAACGCGACGCTGCGGTGCATGCAGACTCTGGCGCGCCTGCAGTCCCAGATCCGCACGAGAAGGATCAGAATGTCTGAAGAGAACCTTGCATTTCAGAGGCAGCTTCAGCAGAAAACCGAGAAAGAGCTTGACAAGCTGAGATCCGCGGTACGTGTGTTTTTCGTTTTTTTTTTTGGTCCATTAGAAAAATAGCCAATTTAAACGTTTGACATTGCTAAATAGGTAACGTTTGGTAAATCTTAGGTAAATAACCACTTTCAGACGTAAATTTTAGGTAAATAGCCACTTTCTTATACCAATTATTGGTTATTTATCTAAGATTTACGTCTAAAAGTGGCTATTTTTCTATTTTTTACTTTTTTTTTGTATTTGAGTGGGAATCTAATTTTTTTTTTTTTGTGAATTTTCGAGCAGATCGGAGAGGACTGGAATGACAGCACTCAGTCCAAAGAACAAATGGAGGCTAAACTGCTGAGCAAGCAAGAGGCCGCCGTGAGGAGAGAAAGGGCGTTGGCTTATGCATTTTCTCATCAGGTTCTGTTTCCTTTGGATCAATTATTCGTCTGAATATTGCATTACTGTTTTTGTTGAGATTTTTTGGTTGAGAAAGGGCGTCGGCTTTAGTTTCTAATGAATTTTTTCCGATCGAAATGTATACATCTGTCTCATACACTATGGAGTGGCGAGAAAAGATATCGTTTACACCCCCGAGAGGCTCTAATTGGAGATACTATTGTTTCTGGCGCAATACTCTACCTTAGAACCAATTAAATTTACGGCGAAACCTAGAAATCGATCGCTAATCCAATTTGAGTACTTCTACAGGATAGACCGCACCAGGAAACCGAAGAGTAACAACAGCAAGTGATCCGATCGACTGTTATAAGAAGAAGAAAAAAAATTATGAATGAAGAAACTAGTTTGAAATAACTTAATAGCTACAACTCCTGGATGTTGTATTAGTCGGACTATATTCTTAATTATCCGATAATTAGACTAGAATATTAACGTACTGGATCCATATGTTACTATGCTTAGCAGACACTGAAGAACATTCCTAAATCGGCGAACCCGACGTTCATGGACCCGAGCAACCCGCACTGGGGTTGGAGCTGGCTGGAGCGATGGATGGCATCGAGGCCGTGGGAGAGCCGAAGCGCGGCCGAGTCGCAACAAGACCGAGCCTCAACAAAGAGCTCCGCAGCGTACCGGCGAGAGCCGAGGCGGGAGAGCAGAGCCTCGCCCCGGCCCCGCCACTCGCCCTCGGCCTCGTCGGTGACCGCGACAATGCGGACCCCGAAGGAAGAAGATTCTAGAAGCGGCTTCAGCGCCCAGTCAGAGCAGCGGGTGTACCGACGGAGGCACAGCATCGCCGGGTCGTCTGTGAGGGACGACGGCGACAGCCTCGCCAGCTCGCTGTCTTGCTCCTCCTCCGTCCCCAGCTACATGGCTCCGACACAGTCCGCCAAGGCCAAGTCCCGTCTCCCGAGCCCCCTCGGGTTCGACAGAAACGGGCCCACCACACCCGACAAGGGCTCGTCGGTCAAGAAGAGGCTCTCTTTCCACGCTTCTTCTTCCCCGGCCGGGCCCAGGAGACACTCGGGCCCGCCTAAGTTCGACACCACCACTACCATTATCAAGGACATTGGAGTATAGGTCTCATATTGCTAATGTGTATGTTTGTTGTGTGTTTTGCTAATGTGTTGTAGAATTGGGTTGTTAGGGGGTTGACATCTATGTTCAAAGTATTCTTATTAAATAATTAACTTTTTTTTTCTTTTCTTTTCTTTCTTTTAATTGTGTAGTAGTGATGCTGTAATTGATTCCTCTTATATGAGTTTCTTGTTCTCGTTTATTCGTATTATTTTCCCTGGAACATTCTTTCAGCCGAACATGTATTTATTACGGTGCTATTTTAGTCAAACGGAACATATATAACTAACTATTAGTAAGTGTGGTTACCACGCTGTGGTATTTGAGGCTACTAAGTCAAGGGGACTTTATTTGAGGACTCAAGGAAGACATAGTCACTGCCAACATTAACCTTGTAAAGGTTATTTTCATTTCACCAAAAGCTAGCGATAACGTTAAAATAAACAAGTTAGGTGGGATTGTTTATGCTATTATGACAATTGGGTCTTGAAGCGTGATATGTTCTTTATTGATTTACCGACGACGGTAAGCAAGCATTTATCAATGATGATATCATGGTAGGAGGACAGGAAACATGACCGACTAAACGAGAGAGAAATTTCAATACATTACATGACCTCAAAGTTAAAATATCAAGATTAGACATTTTATTTCAGAAATATCTAAAAATGAATGTCTCTATTTCGGACAAAAATACCCTTATAACCATTGAAGATTATGGAAACCAGGGAAAAGAGAAGAATGGACGGTCTAATCTTTTATTGATGAATCAAAGCATATTTATACAATAACTAAGATAACAACAACCACAAAATACTCGGAAATAACCTAGTAACAAACTAAGAGGATAATAGCGTGTATTACACGTAACCGCTCCTAGACTTTAGGGAAAGCTAAACTAACGCTAACAACCATGAATTATCCAAATAACTTCGACACTCCCCCTCAAGCTAAACTATACACATTGAACAAGTTTAGCTTGCAACACAAGTCACTGAACAAAGGTGAAGGAAGAGCCTTTGTCATAATGTCAGCAATTTGTAGACGAGAAGGAATGTGATGTAGCTTGATGTCTTCATTGTCAATCTTCTCACTGATGAAGTGCTTGTCAATCTCGATGTGCTTGGTGCGATCATGGTGAACATGGTTCTTTACTATGCTAATAGCGGCTTCATTATCACAGTGAAGTAGAACCTGAGAGTCATAGGGAATCTTCAAGTTGCTGAGTAGTCGTCTGAGCCAAATTCCTTCACATATCCCTTGAGCAAGAGATCTGTACTCGGCTTCGGCACTGCTGCGTGAGACCACTGAATGCTTCTTACTTCTCCAGGTCACCAAGTTACCATACATAAAGGTGCAATAACCTGATGTAGATCTTCTATCAGTCTGAGAACCACCATAGTCAGCATCAGTGTAGACTTCAATACTTTGACTGGGACTCCTCTTGAAGAACAAACCTTTTCCTGGAGTTCCTTTGAGGTAGCGAAGGATTCTGAACACAGCTTCCATGTGAGATTCCCTGGGGTTACTCATGAACCGGCTCACAGCAAACCCAATGTCTGGTCTAGTGTTTGCCAGGTAGATCAGCTTCCCTACTAGCCGTTGATATCTTCCTCGATCCACTGCCACATCAGTCTCAGCTGCATCAAGCTTGAGCTTTGGTTCCATAGGAGTCTCAGATGGTTTGCAGCCACTCATTCCAGTTTCCTTTAGGAGGTCAAGGGTGTATTTTCTTTGAGACACACAAATACCCTTTTCAGATCTGAGTACTTCCATACCTAGGAAGTATTTTAGTTTTCTCAAATCCTTAACCTCAAACTCTGTGGCAAGTATGTGTTTGAGATTGACAATTTCTTCCTCATGATCACCTGTGATTACAATGTCGTCGACATAGACACTCAGAATTGTAATTTTACCACTAGCACCATGTTTGGAGAAGAGAGAATGATCAGCTTCACTTTGAGAGTATCCAACTTTCTTCAGTACCAAGGAGAATCTACTGAACCAAGCCCTAGGACTTTGCTTGAGTCCATATAGGCTTTTCTTCAATTTGCAGACTTGTCCTTGAGAATGTTGACCTTCAAAACCAGGTGGAATATCCATGTAGACTTCTTCTGTTAGCTCACCATTTAGGAAAGCATTTTTGATGTCTAACTGGTGCAATGGCCAATCAAGGTTTGCTGCTAGAGAGAGTAAGACTCGAATAGTATTTTGCTTAGCCACAGGAGCAAATGTCTCTTGGTAATCAATACCATAAGTTTGAGTAAAACCTCTAGCAACTAACCTTGCCTTGAACCTCTCAATGGACCCATCAGAGTTGTGGTTGATAGTGAATAGCCAACGACAGCCTACAGTCTTTTTCCCAGGTGGCAGTGTGGTGATGTCCCATGTGTCATTCTTCTCTAGAGCACTGATCTCTTCATAAGTGGCTTGCTTCCATTCTGGCTTTGCTAGAGCCTCTTGTATTAAGGAGGGAACCTGAGCTTGATCAATCTGAGTGAGGAAAGCTTTGCAACTTGCTGAGAGGTGACCATAGTACAGAAAATCCTCCATCTGATAAGGTGTATGAGCTCTAGTAGACTTTCTCAAGGCAATGGGTAAGTCATCATCATGTAAAGAAGAATCTGATTGAGTGTTACCTGGATCATGCTTGTCATCAGTCAAGGGACTAGGTTCCAATGATTGGTTGGCTTCAGTTTCAGATGATGGTGGACTTTGTGAGGTGGGAGTTAGACTTTCTGGCATGGAATCTGTTTGGACAGGCTCAATGTGAAGTGGCTGAGGCACAGGAGGAGTATTTTTATCCTGAGATTCTATAGAATTCTCCCCCTAAATCGAAGTGTAGAAAGGACAGTTTTCTAGGAAGGTAATGTCCATGGTGTGAAAATATTTTCTGAGAGATGGTGAATAGCATTTGTACCCCTTTTTTGATGGTGAATAACCTAGGAAGATGCATTTCAGGGACCTAGGATCTAGTTTGTTCTGGTCATATAGGTGTATAAATGCTGAGCATCCAAACAGTTTAGGTGTGATTGTTGACAAGAGTTTAGAATTCGGAAAACTCTCAAGTAATTTCTGACAAGGAGTTGAGAATTTTAGGACCCTTGAGGGCAGTCTGTTTATGAGATAAGCTGCGGTTAGGACAGCCTCTCCCCAGTACTGTTTAGGCACATTAGTAGTAAACATGAGTGATCTAGCTACTTCTAATAAATGCCTATTTTTCCTTTCCGAGATTCCATTTTGTTGAGGAGTTTTAACACATGAGCTGGTGTGGATAATACCATTTGATAGGAAGAACTCACTCAGGATTGAGTTGAAAAATTCTGTGCCATTATCTGAGTGAAATATCTGAATTTTTGTGTTGAATTGTGTATGGATCATCTGATAAAATTGTTTGATGAGACTAGGAGTTTCAGACTTGTTTTTCATTAGGTAAACCCATGTGAGCCTAGTATGATCATCAATGAGAAGTATAAACCATTTTGCACCAGAAATGTTAGGAATCTTAGAGGGTCCCCAAATATCACTATGAATCATTGTAAATGGCTGAGATGGCTTATATGAACTAGGCACATAGATTTTCTAGTGTGTTTAGACAAATGACAAATATCACATTGCAAATGTTTCAAATTTGAATTCATGAATAATGATGGAAAGAGTTTTGAAAGGTACATAAAATTTGGATGACCAAGTTGATAATCTAGCAACATGATCTGCTCCTTATTTGAACCCTTATTGAATTTTGTCATCAAACAGCTAGAATTTTGTGGGTTTTTGAGTAGGTAGAGACCAGCCTTGACCTCAGCACTGCCAATCATCTTCCCCGAGACCCTGTCCTGAAACACACAAGAATCCTCAGTGAAGTGAGTAACACATTTCAGATCCTTATTTACTTTATGCACAGACAGCAAATTGCAATTCAACTTAGGCACGTAGAAAACTGAGTTGAGTTGCAATGATGATGAGATCTTAACAGTTCCAATGCCTTTTACATATGAGATAGAACCATCTGCTATGATGACTGTGATTTCTCTATCACTTTCATGGTATGAGGTAAATAAATCACGGTTACCAGTCATGTGATCGGTTGCTCCAGAGTCAACTATCCATGAGGAATCATTGTCAGTTTTGGAGTGGAAAACCAGTGAGATATTACCTTTCTTCACCACAAGTGCACCATTAGTAGAGGTCTGAGGAGCTTGCTGTGATTGACTGATCAAGGCTTGGAGAAGATCTAGCTGCTCCTTGCTGAATGGAGAGGTGGAGACCGAGTTTCCCTTGTGTTCTTGCTCTGAGTTGGACCTTCGAGGCTTCCAGTCGAGGGCTTCCCATGTATTTGCCAACAGGTGTCCTTCGAGTGTCCTGGCTTGTGGCAATGATCACAGTAGGGTCTCCTCGAGCCCTTCCTATCTGTATAGGCCTTGGCTGCTTGGCTTTGGCTGTCACTTGAACAGATGAGCGCTGAGACTTCATTGCTTGTTGGTGAAGCATCTCCCATCATGACTTTTCTTCGACTCTCCTCATGTCTGATTGAAGAGAAGGCTTCTCTCAGAGAGGGTAGTGGCTTGGTGCTGATGACCCTTCCTCTAGCCTCATCAAGGTCTTTGTTAAGGCCAGGCAAGAATTTAAAAACTCGTTTGGTCTCAACAATAGACTTGTAGAGTTTGGCATCGTCAGGGCAGCTCCATGAGTGTGTGTCGAGGAGATCAATTTTCTGCCAATTACGTGTGAGAGAACTGAAATATTGTGTAACTGAGTATTCACCTTGTTTGATCTCATGAAGATGACTCTCAGTTTCAAATACTTCTGAGGTGTTCTCTGAACTAGAGAAGGTAATCGTTGCAGCTTCCCATATTTCAGCTGCTGTGGGATACAACAAAAAATTCTCCCAATCTCCGGAATCATAGAGTTGATTAGCCATGACATGACCATGTTGTTGTTGGCTTTCCATGGTCTGAAGGCTGGATCATCTTCCTTGGGTGTGACTGTCGTACCTGTCAAGAAATCATCTTTGCTTTTTCCACAAATAAACATCATCACAGATTGAGACCATTGGAGATAGTTTTGGCCCGTGAGTTTGTGGTTGGTTATTTGTTGGGAGAAATGGTCAGTGTTTGGCTGATTTTGGGTGGCTTGGGTTACAGGAGTGATGGCAATAGAGGGTTCAGATAAGGTTGTTGATGTGAGACCTTGTATCTGGTGTACGTACTTCGTCATTAGTGCTCTGATACCATGAAGATTATGGAAACCAGGGAAAAGAGAAGAATGGACGGTCTAATCTTTTATTGATGAATCAAAGCATATTTATACAATAACTAAGATAACAATAACCACAAAATACTCGGAAATAACCTAGTAACAAACTAAGAGGATCATAGCGTGTATTACACGTAACCGCTCCTAGACTTTAGGGAAAGCTAAACTAACGCTAACAACCATGAATTATCCAAATAACTTCGACAACCATATATCATCGTATGCCACGATTGTCAGAAGAGCATTTTTGTGTGAAATAAAGATAAAAGTTCATTTTTAGATTTTTTTTGAAGTATGAGACTTAGTTTTGACATTTTGTTAACTTTGAGGTCCACGTAATGAAATTTCTCAAACGAAAATGGATAGCTTGTAGATATATTTATCGTTTTCTACCTCTTTTTATATGAAGAAAAAATAGTTCCTAGTTTGGTTCAGTGAAAAATTATACGTTACCTTAAAAATGAAGTCGTAAGTTTAAATCTACCAGATTATAAATGTTACTCAAATACAGAATTGTGTTTTACAAATGTTTTAAACCGTTAAATTTTTAATATATATATATATATATATATATATATATATATATATATATATATATATATATATATGTGTGTGTGTGTGTGTGCATATATGTATATGCATATATGTATTTTGACTTTTGAGAGAGGGAGTATAAAGTACAGGAAGTTGTATTTGTAAAAAGAGACTTTCTCACCTTAATGAAAAACTCTTAATGTTTATAAATCTTGTTGTACTTCAATGAGTAAACTATTGTTCATATTGCTTCCTCTGGAGATGATAGTTATGGTATTTGTGTACTTCTTCATGGTCGCTGTTACTTGTTGGGAAACCTTATTTTGAAAAATCAAGTAAATAAAAATTAAAATACGGCAAAATTAGTACATTAATGTATATGGTTTCATGTCATGCTAATATGGGTAAGCTTTTGTGATGCGCGCCAACTCCACTATTCGTAATTTTTTTTTAAATCTCGATTTGTTGTATTCAATTCAAATTATTATGTTTCAATTCAAATATATTGAGTATAACTTTGTTAGTAGTGTTAAGTATGTGGATCATAAGTCCATATTTGTAAGATATTTAATCAAATTCTCCTTTCCCTCAGAATCGCTCAAAAGTCAATTGAGTTGAAACTAAATAAGTTAAGCTTATCATTTTTCGAAAAGATTTGATCAAACTATAAGTTAGAATCAATTCTTCAAGGAGAACGATGTTTGTCCCTACTTTTATATTGATAAACTTATAAACCGCTTTCATATTTTTCTCTTTATAAAGCCCCATATTTATATATAATTTTAATATAAAATTATATATAAATGCCCCATATTTATATATAATTTTATATTAAAATTATACATTAATTTAGAAACAAATTTAAAATACGACCTACCGCTCAAATAAATGGGGCATCTGTGTGTCTATATCTCTCGAAACCTATCAAATAAATTTTGTGTATGTTTTCAATCAAATGACAATTTTTTGCCTAAAAGATTTAATGTAGTTTTTGGACAAAAGTGACCATTTTCATCACGAATAAGAGGACAGAATGAAAAGGTACATGTATGAACCCCTTAAATTGGCCCATATGGGGCGTAAGAAATAAATTGTTTATATTGTCCAAAGTTAAATCAAGAAACATGAATGTTAATTACTGTAAGAGTGATTCTTTACTCTAAGATTGGATTTGATGAGCATTATGATGATTTTTTTTCAATCATAATCATATTCATGGGGGACACTAAACCTGGGCATGTGAAAGGAAATGCATTTCCATTTCCATTTCCATGAGGCACAGAATTCTGAGTTTGATTGGAATAAATTATTCATTCCAATGTTGACCGGAATTCCACTGGATTTGGAAATAGAATTTTCATTCCATGTATATGGAAATAAATTTTCTTCCGGTCATAAGATATTCATTTTTGGCACAATTTAGAGCCGTTGGATTTGCAACTGCCTCAAATCCAACGGCTCATAATTTTTTTTAAACATACAAAATAAAGTTATGTAAGGAATCATTTTCGCCGGTGGAAGTCAACATCCGTTCATCCACTAGAAGGAAATCCTTCCGCTCGAATTTCAAGGCCGGAATGAAGGGATTTCCATTCCTCTTCCGTACCATAAGCCTAGGTTTAGGGGACACTGGTGGAGCCCCGGTTTACTTTAAGATAATACAGTTGCAATTTTTTTTTTTTTTTTGCGATATAAGCCACACAAACATAAGTGTTTGCGTTTTAGCCAACGTTTTGTAAATTTTTCGTAAATAGCCAAAAAAAATTTGTAAATATTTCATAAATAGCCATATTTATTAGAAATTTACTCTGCGTTTTAGGTTATTTTGATAGTGTAAATAGATTTACGTGGCTATTTATAAAAAAATTAACGAAATATTGGCTATTTCAAAATTTCTAACATTTCATATGGCTAGATAGCCACTCGACCCTTATTTATTTTATTTTTTTTAGGGAAGCAACAAAATTTCAAACCCTTGAAAATTTGGGCGAATATCAAACTTAATGACTGAAAAAATAGCTATCAATTCCACAACACATATCGAATTTATGAACATAACATTTACATCAACAATTCAAAACATTATGTAAAACATAAAAACTTAGAAACTAGCGAGTCATAATCAACCGTTGGGATCAAATCAAACATGGAAAGAACTTGCTTTGATATCAAATTGAGGTTAATTAACATTAAAGGTGCAAAATAAAGAAAACATAATAGTTCTAATATAATAATAAAACTCCGGATCTAAATTTTGGTTCTACAATAATAATAGGGAGAATACAAAGATATATACCGAAAGACCCAAGTTAGTGAACAAGAGTCGTTAAAAAAAAAACAATTACTAGAACAATTTACACAATACAAAAAAATAATCAATAATAAATTCACATATGAAATTACGTTTCAAGTTTTTATTTTTATTTTATCAAAAAGTCACATGTAAAATAGTACGAGTACCTATGTTGGTCTAGTAATAATTTCATATCACCTTCAAAATGGAAATCGTGAGTTCAATCTCCACAAACGTAAATGCCTTTAAAAAAAATAGTCAAATGTATGATGTAGCAACGAATCTATATGTTATTTGCCGAATTTATCCCGTTAATTATTTAAATTATTTAGAACGAATAAAAATCATCTCTCTCTCTCTCTCTCTCTCTCTCTCTCTCTCTCTCTCTCTCTCTCTCTCTCTCTCTCTCTCTCTCTCTCTGCGCGTGTATGTGTGGACATGAAGGACACCAACAAATACCTTTTTTTTAGGAAACCAGCTGCTGTTATTATTAACTTGGCAAATCAGCCTTAATGTCAGAGTACAACCATGGTGGAGCTTCATCGAGCCATACAACCGAAGAATCAAACTTTAGGGAATACTTTGCCAGCTTATGAGCTGGAATATTGCAGATACGCGGGATGAACGAGAAGTCGCAGTTTACGAAGCTATTGCTGAGGCATTTGATCTCTTCAACAAGCATCCCCAGTATGTTGGTCGTAGAAGAGTGTTTGTATTTTAAATTACCTACGCATAATAAAATGAGCAATATTTATAATTAAACGAAGGTACTTTTTTCTCTTTGTTCGAATAATTTCTTATCTAATTAGAATTTTTTGAGCATTTTTTTATTTACTCGGTGTCTTTTGAAAAAGTATATAGGTTTAAAAATTTGTTACCACATTTCTTGATTATTTCTATTCAACGTATTCATGATAATTTTTTCTTTTTATAGTGAAAGACGATGTCAAATTTCTCATCTTCAGTGGTTTAAATTAGGTAAAATTGATAGGTATATGTTAATGGTTTTGTAATTTGATATCAATTCTTGTCCACCTTTTTCAACTCTAATTTTATTAAAACAATTTTTTGGTTTGTAGAATGTTTGTTCACGATCATATAGACTTAAATTATATATACATTTAGACCATCTCCGATGTAGCGCTGCACTGTTAAATGCTTATTTTTTTATTTTTTTAAGTTTTAAAATTTATCCAAATGCCCAAATTTCATATAATTATTTAATATTTATCCCTAAAATTATTTAATTTAGATAAAATTTATTATTTTGCATAATTTGAAAGACAACAATATTTTAAAATACAACAATGATATTTGCACATTGCAAGAAAATTATAATATTAAAACGGTCATAATAAACTAATACCAAACACAATTACATTAGCAATTTGAAAGAAAATCAACAAGAAAACTCAAAAGACATTAAAAAGCACAATACAACAAAATAAAATTACAATAGATAAACTAATATTCTGGAAGATTAGTGTCGGATCCCCAGAGACCGGTAAAATATTGAGAATATGAATCAGAAGTCGGAGGTGGTGCATGGGATTATTGTTGTTCAAGCCTCTTTTGTATAATTTTCGCTCGTTCGGCTTGAACATATGCCCGAAACCGTGGATCTGGTGTTGAACTTAAATCCCGGAACAATATTTTATTTTCTTCCTTGATTTCTTTCAATTCCAAGTGGCGTTGCCTGATAACACTTGTCTTCTTCAATTGCTCAAGAAGTTCTTTATTTCCTTCCTCAATACCACTAATTCTAGACATTATTCCATCATCCAATTTTTTTTTTAATTTGGCTTTCTTAACCCCAATCGGCCGTTCATGAGGAGATGGATGTCTAGCAGATTCAGGAGTTGGATTTTCTGACTCTTGTGGGCAAGATGAACCTCGAGATGTTTGTCTTGCACTTGAGGCTCCATCTTGGAATTTTCCAAAATTCTTAATAATGTTCCACACATGATCAAACTTCCAACTTTTCTTGAATTTTTCATCTTGTGAAAGCAATATTTTAGCTTGATCCATCTGAAAGTTGATAAAACAATGGTTAAGTAAAAATCTAATCGTGAGAAAACAATAAACTATAATACTCACAATATCTTCAGTTGAAGCACCACTTGGGTGTCTATTCTCAATTTGTCGAATGCATGCATGCGTCTTCCTTGTAGCTTTCTCAATCACTTGAATACGGCATTGGATTGATCGCGTCGAACGCATCTATGAATCCGGACTTTTGCCGTTGTTGTAAGCTTCCGCAACACGAGTCCAAAACTGATCGGATGATTGGTATATACCGATGATTGGGTCTTGCGAAATCTCCATGTAAACCCTACAAAGGAGTTTGTCTTCGTACTCGTTATAGACAAATAAGAGATAAAGATGCACACATCGCACTTCGGAATGCATTGATTGAGAACTTGTGGGAAGAGTATTCTAATTCCGAGTCATAATTGTTTGTGTTAAAGTTACTTTTATTTGTTGTGTTGTAGTTTGTTTTACTTTATTTTAATTGAGTTTTGTTGTATTTTTTTATTTTAATTGTGTTGTGTTGTATTTTATTTTTTGTGTTGTGATTTTTATTTAATAAAATTTTATTTTATTTAATGTGTATTTATATTTATAATTATAATTAATTTATAGAGTAATATTTTACTCATTATCATAATTCTTCTAAGTTATCTAATCAGTAATAATAAAAAATATATAGGGGTATAAGTATAAATAAGAGATAAAGGGGGATAAAAATAGAGTGAAAATAGAGTGGAAAATAGAGTTCGGTTGGATAGAAATCACTGTTTACTGAAAAATATAGTGAGAAATAGAGTGATTGGTTGGAAATGGCCTTATAAACGGTTATATAAATTTAGTAATGATTGGTATTAACTTATTTCTTATACTTTTTCATTCTTCTATTTTCTTTCTCTCATCTTGTATAGACTTTTGGCGAGTTTCTCGTGATTAGGATAGGATGTTCGGTTTCTTTTTAAAATTTAGATGAGTACTTAGTGTATTCGGTATTTCGATTTCAATAAGTTTGTAATTGAGTTAATGTATACAAGTTTTATTGGATTTGTTTTAATATGTTTGTTTTCATTATGTGGATTTGTGTTATTTAACAAATATAAACAGTTATAGACACGATAATAACATATATATTAATCATAATAAACCATTGTAAACAAATATCTACAACTAACACTAATAGTAAACGTTATAAACAATATAAACCTATACATGAGTGGCAATTAAAAAAAAAATGGAGCACGCGAGTTATAAATGAAGAAAATAAGAAAGGATAAAGTCAAATATACTATCTCCGTAATTAAAACTAGAGAGAGAGAGAGTACTAAAGTATATATTGTCACAACAAATATATTTATTCTTATTATTTTTCTTCATAGTTTCCTTCTAACTATTTATCTGCTTCCTATTTTCGACCGATCATTCAAAAGGGCAAGTACCAAAAAAAAAAAATCTTATTAAGACCCATAATATTCCATTTCCTACCCTAGCAATCGAGTTTCTTTTTAAGTAGCAAAGCAATAGAGTTTGATTTTAATATAAAGTATCTATTAAGATATTGAGTTTTGTATACGTGTTTGGTTGGATAAGCATTGAATTTGTCTAAACTTATTACCACATTTAATATTGGGTAAACATAATTAAGAAGACAAAAAACAAAATAAAAATAAAGAGCAAGTGTAGTATTTGGAGTCTTGGACCAAGTACCAACTGGTTTCAAAGCCCAAGTGTCTTCTCTCCAACGAGTCCTTACGTCAGAATTTATCCATTCAGCATTTAATATTTATCCAACAAAAAATAATAGAAAAATGAATAATTTTAATTTTTTTGGGTCGTAAAAAAACGAATAATGATGAGCCTCTAATCTTTCTTCTTTTCTTCTTGTTTTTCCTGCGCTTCTTCGTTCTCTGTCGAACACAAATCTCTCTCTCTCTCTCTCTCTCTCTCTCTCTCTCTCTCTCTCTCAATAAAAGTTAAATACTCATATTTCCTCTTCGCCATTTGTTTTCTATCTCCTATGGATATCAATGTGGATTTGAAGATATAAGACGTTACTTACTTCGTTGCGATAAAATGATTTGAGAGCTAAGAAAGACAAGAAATGAAGGAAAAAATAGAAACTTTGTTTGCCATTTGATGCTTGTAAATTTCTATTCTCATCGCGTGTTCATTAAATTGTGTAATTTTTTTGTTCGAATCGGAGCTTCGGTTTCAATCGGTTTACCTGCTTCTCATTCGGATCTAACCGATCGGTCCTTGGCGGTCTCTTCTTCGGATTTTCGAAGGTCCTTCACTGAACTTCATTGCTAACTATTGGTTTCAACTAGATTTTGTTTTCGATATATTGCGATAGAATTGGATTGAGTTTGCTAAATTAGACAGTCTCAGTGTCTAGAAGAGCTCAGAGGATATAATAAAAAAAGAAACAAGAGGTTGATAGTAATGGTGACTGCGAATGACCCACTCGAATCGCTTCTGAAATCGATTCAATCTGTGAAAGAAGCTTTTTCGCCTCTGGAATTGAGTTTTCAGAAAGCGGCTAGAGACTTCGAGTGTTGTTTCGGCGGAGCCAAAGCAAAAGGAAATGAATTGGGTGGTGCCGAGTTTGGCGGAGGAGATAGGAATAGAAAAACCCACATCTTTGGCTTGAGAAAGAGGACAAATAGTGAGTGTGTCTCAGTGGTTGGTGAGGAGAAAAAGAAAGGTTTGTCCGTTAAGATTCCGATTAAGGTTTTGTTCGGAAAGTTTTCCCCGAATTCAGGCTACACCAACCGAGCCGATGTGCGCAAAAATGGGCAGAAGCAGAGGGATTCGGATTCGAATTCGGATTCGGCTAAAGAGGACAATTCATGTGTGAACTGCTTGCAGTTTGCATTGGCTTGGTCATTTTGGGTCAACAGTTTCACTCAGGCGATCCCGGCCCCGTTCAAGACGAGCAAGAAGCGGTTTCAGTCTCAGACGGTGAGCGAAGCTGATAAGCTCGAGAGCCGGATCGTTAAGGAATCGCCGAGTAAAGAAGTGACACACAGAGACGGAAAGTACGAGCCGCTCGAGTGCTTTATAGGCTTCGTCTTCGACAAGCTTACTCTCAACTTACAAAAGCTGGAAGAGAGTGTCCAAGAAGGCGACAAGATAGTGAAAGGGATTCTTGACGGTGGGAGAGCGGACGTGAACGTCTTTTTGGGAAACCTGAGGTTTGCCAAAGTCGGAGGTGTTCCCTCGGGCGTCGTCGGGGTCGCTTCCTCGGTCGATGACGAGGACGGGGGCGAAAGCGTCAATGCAGAAAATGGCGACGAGGCGGGTGGGATTTCGCCTCAGAAGCTGGCCAGCGGTTTGCTCAGCATTCCGCTCTCGAATGTCGAGCGCTTGAGGTCCACGCTGTCCACCGTGTCGCTGACGGAGCTGATTGAGCTCGTGCCTCATCTGGGCAGGCCTTCCAACACCAAGGACTATCCCGACAAAAAGAAGCTGTTCTCGGTCCAAGATTTCTTCAGATACACGGAGTCTGAAGGTACGTTTTCCTTGACATTATATATATTCTATTATTGTGGATATGTAGTTTAACCTTAGACTTGTTTGGCAATAAGTGGTTTGTTTTTGTCGTCCTACCAGTTATTGACTGACCAAGACAAGGCAAGGTTTACATAGTAATGATGGGCCATATTACAATTTAATATCTCCACTCCATATCAACTCACTATATAGAAATGATACTATATTTATCTCAGCTTGTGTTTGTTTTACAAGTTTTTGCGCGGCCTTGTGTGCTTATTTTAGCATTTGAAAATGAGTAGGGCCATAGGAATTCTGACTGTTGGGTTTTAGAAACACTAGACTTGGTATAAAAAAAATTGTGAACATCTGGATTTATTCTCCATGTTACTATCAAACAAAATTATGTCTGCAGAGATCAAATACAAATAAATCATAAGAAAAAAAATGAGTATCAATATATAAAGTATTTTACAAAGATTGATTCCGGAGAGGCCGTATTATACTATAATTGGACAAAGATTGCACCACCGTGCTTCTGATCGTCAGTCTGCAATATGTAAAGGGAATTTCTTCAAACAGTCCTTTTCTTTTCTGATATAGAAGAGATTCTGATCATAGACTCTCACTCCTACATGATAACCTGATCTTTTTCATGTGGTACACTTTATGCGGATTGCTTCTAGTCGTTGCATCGTTGCTGCTCTGTAAATCTACTTGAGAAAGTAATTGAGACACAATAAAACTTTTCATACATACAGGAAGGAGATTCTTTGAAGAGCTAGACCGCGACGGTGATGGCCAAGTAACACTGGAAGACCTCGAAATTGCAATGAGAAAAAGGAAATTGCCACGAAGATACGCTACCGAGTTCATGCGCCGCACGAGAAGTCACATATTCTCGAAATCATTTGGCTGGAAGCAATTCTTATCCTTGATGGAGCAGAAGGAATCCACAATTCTCCGGGCATACACTTCTCTTTGCCTTAGCAAGTCGGGGACGCTTCAGAAGAGTGAAATTTTGACGTCACTCAAGAATTCTGGGCTTCCGGCCAATGAAGACAATGCCATTGCGATGATGCGGTTTCTGAATGCAGATTCAGAATCTATATCTTATGGGCATTTTCGAAATTTCATGCTCTTACTCCCTTCTGACAGGCTTCAAGATGATCCTCGGTAAGTATATCTGCTCGTGCACAGTTCGATGCTTATTATTTATCAGTAATTTAAACTTGTTTTATTTTTCCTTCTATTCTAACTGGATTGAAATGATACCCCCCCCCCCCCCAAAAAAAAAAAAAAAACCTTGTCTATGTTGCTTAACATATGATTTATGAACAAATTGCAATCTTTCCCAATATACAGGAGTATCTGGTTTGAAGCAGCAACGGTTGTTGCTGTACCTCCACCTATGGAAATACCTGCTGGTAGTGTTCTAAAATCTGCTTTAGCTGGAGGCCTTTCGTGTGCTCTTTCTTGTGCCCTAATGCATCCAGTTGATACAATTAAGGCAATTTTCTTAAGCTCTTTCCCCAATATATATTTTATTGATGCTTGAGTTTTTACTTGGTGGTTCATAGTCTTGGATAGCCTCACATCTTAATAATAATTCACCTCTGTTTGTTTGTTGTTGATTCAATCAGACTCGTGTACAAGCATCAACGTTGTCGTTCCCTGAAATTATTTCAAAGCTACCAGAGATTGGAGTGCGAGGGGTATACAGGGGTTCAGTCCCTGCCATCCTTGGTCAATTCTCCAGGTTATTATGTTTGATCCAAACCTTCTGTCTCATAATAAAATACACACACACACACACACACACACACACACACACACACACATATATATATTATATACTTTTCATTGGCTTGGTATTTTTCTTGTATTTATGGCTAAAATTTTCTGTCAATGCTGTAGCCATGGCCTGCGAACTGGAATCTTCGAAGCAAGCAAGCTAGTTCTAATTAATATTGCTCCAACGCTGCCAGGAATTCAGGTGACTCTTCTCTTACACTGTGTTTATGGTACTTCTAGCCTTCGAAATATCCTCTCACATCAATCCTTTCTTTTGCTTCTTTAATTTTTTGTAAATCTGGCTTTTGCCATTTATCAATAGAAAAAGTAATTGTTTCAATTTTTTTAATTTTAATTTAAAAAAAATTAAAATCAGAACTTCTATTGGTTTATCTCATTGTCTTTCTCTGCACTTTAGTTTTAGCTGTTTACCACATTTCTTATCACTTGATGATTATGTAGTATTATTAAGATGATGCCAGGTTATGTAATTCAAGATATCGAAAAAAAATTATACGTTTACGTGTTAAGAAAAACTCAATGAGATGCGTGTGAGACGTCAAAATGATCAAAATAAGCTGACTCACATGTATCATACCTTCCTCAAATTTTGGAGTTTAGTGTGGATTAAAGTTTTATACTTAATTTCTTTTAAAAAAAAAGTTTTATACTTGATCCTTTTTTTTACAGTATCTGCACATTCATATTAACAACCCAAGCGATAATTTTTCAAAATTGTCTCAAGCCATTAAAAAGTTCACTGTTTCAATCATCTAAATGACAATATGTGTGGTGCATAAAATTCGGGGTGAATTTTCATAAATTGCCTTGTATTGAACTTAATAATGGCATTATGGTTTTAAAATAATGTACTCTTGATATTTTTGCTCAATAGTTCAAGTAAGAAGTACTGTCCCGAGTTCCCAGGATTTCAAACCGCCAAATCACGATCTTATCTTAACTAAGTGTTAGAACAACGTATTTTGAACACATACGATTTATGTGGTTTTGAAAGCCTGTTTAGCGTGCATGTATTCTTTCAGAGTCAATTAGCTACGCCAACTTGCTCAGTTAGAGAGTAATGGGAAACACATGGAAACTGTTTGTAAGGTATTTTTATACTCATGAGTGTCAAACTTCTGCAAGGGATTGTTTGGTTGAGATACCCTCGTTTGTCTGAATTATATGTAACTTACTTTCGACCCAGTCCAAGGCCCCCGGACATAGGTGTCAAATACCGAATCGGGTTCACAATTTTTGTGATCATTTTGATATGCAAGTTTATATTTGTTGATGCTAATTATCTCATTAAGTCTTAAACCGGTAACTGAGAGAATATCTTGTGTGCCCCTTAATTATTTGTGTCAAACACCGAACTGGGTTCCCAATTTTTGTGATCAGTTTGATATGCAAGTTTATATTTGTTGATGCTAATTATCTCATTAAGTCTTAAATCGGTAACTGATAGAATATCTTGTGTTCCCCTTAAATATTGTTTTGTTTCCATTGTTTATTTTATTTTATTTTATTTTTTCGAAATATGACATCTTTTTTACACATTGAAGGAAACCCTTGTTGACTCTTTTCTATGGTTTGACTTCGGTTCTATAGATTCAATCTATAGCGTCATTTTGCAGCACTGTATTGGGAACAGCGGTGCGGATCCCATGTGAGGTACTAAAGCAACGGCTTCAGGCCGGACTATTTAACAACGTTGGAGAGGCCATTGTCGGCACACTTCACCAAGACGGTGTTCGGGGCTTCTTTCGTGGGACCGGCGCAACACTTTGCCGAGAAGTTCCGTTCTATGTCGCTGGCATGGGTCTCTACGCTGAATCCAAAAAGGTTTGTTGATATCCTTTGTACCCTAGCTTCGTCATCCTTTTCAAACACAATTCTGGGTTATCCCGTATGTTTTGACATTCAAACGTCGAAATCTTTTTGGTCCAACTCTTAAGCTTTGACCATAAAATTTTGTGCAAACTAATCATCATATTATTTAAACACTTTCAAGTGGTCATACAGGGCTGGTCACTATGAATATATATATTTCTCACCTATCCATTGATCATAAATCAATATTAAACCTTAGGTTCTTCGAAATGATAGTAACTAAATTTAAAACCATTACATGCATTTCTGTTGATAGAATTTCTGCTGAGGCCTCAAAACTGGTTGCTAAAACTCTTGTTGATTACCATATATAATCACATCTCGGGCATCTAATTGCTTGTCGTGCGTGTTGATGCTGTAAGCTTGTTCAACACCTTCTGCGTCGTGAACTCGAGCCGTGGGAGACGATAATGGTGGGAGCTTTGTCCGGCGGTCTAGCGGCGGTCACCACAACGCCCTTCGACGTCATGAAAACGAGGATGATGACTGCACAAGGCCGGTCTGTGTCGATGACGGTGATCGCTCTCTCTATACTCCGTCACGAGGGACCGCTCGGACTATTCAAAGGAGCCATTCCAAGGTTCTTCTGGATCGCCCCCTTGGGAGCCATGAACTTCGCAGGGTACGAGCTGGCGAGAAAGGCCATGGACAAGAACGACAAGCTAAATGCTGCTAATGCGTAAAAAAAAAATCTCACTTACCAACATCTTTTGTGGATGATGATGATGATAGCTAGTGAATTTTTTTTGCCTGGAAAGATTTTGAAACCCTTTCCGGGATTTTTGTAGCATCATCTGTTCAAAATATTTATCATTCGTCGACCTCTCTTAGAGACGCACATTGATTTTTGTTTCCAAGTCTCTTTAACTTTTGATACTCTACAATCTGCTTCCTCTTCCCTGGCAGTGGAAATTTGTTTTGGATTTTGTTTTGTATCTTCTTTTACTTGATCTTTTGATCAACTTGTACAGTCTTTTGCAATATGCTCTTATTTTCCAGGTTTTTTTTGTCACATAAAGCGCATCGTACGTGTAATATAGCTCTTATTTAGGACCAATGCACAAAAACCTTGTACGAGTAGATGTTCTCATTAATGGTAGCTATCAGAAAGTCCCACTCGACTGGGATGTGTCGTCTGACTTTTAAATGAGTCATATAGTAAGAGGATCTACATTGGAGAATACTAAATACCGTAGTAAAAATGAGATCCAATATCTACCACTATTACATTTTTCACTCCAATGGAAAATTATTATGTGCTATAATTTCTTTGAAAAGCGTAATAGTAAAATTTAAGATTTTAATTTTTTTTTAATTTTTTTTTTACATAATTTATGCATTCACGGGTGCTTAACACGTGTGAGACTTTTTTTTTTTTTTTTTGAAAACGTGGTCGGTACCACAGGAAAATACCATTAAAACCCTCACTTAGGTGGCGGAGGAAAACCGTGGTTACATCAAAGCACAAAGTCACTAATAACTTATCGCATTGCGCATGGAGGGACAATCCCCATCCATCGCGAATCCGAGTTCATTCCGAGAGCATATTTAGCCATGTTATGTGCCGCAACGTTACAAGAGCGGGGTAAGAAAGAGATATCAAAATTAGAGAACGCCAGCCTTCTAACCTTAATGTCTTCCAAAATCGTGCCGAACTCCGTAGCCGGTGTAGAATCTCTTTTAATTGCTAGAACCACCTCAAGGCAATCGGAGTGCACCGTAATCCGGGAAAAGCCGAGCTCCGACGCCAACCGCAGCCCGCCAAGAACCGCGTAGGCCTCCGCAAGGGAAGGGGAAAACCTGAAATTTCTCACCAAAATCTCCGAGGCAATGACCCATCCGCGGTGGTCGCGAAGGATACACCCCGTGCCGAAACTTCCCCTAGCCGAGTTAAGGGCCGCATCAACACAAATATTCACCGTTCCGGGCCGAGGGGGCAGCCACCGTTCGGTCGTTTGCGAGCGAGGCGAGGGCCAAGATGGACGGGTCACAGTGGCACCCCGAAAGTCCTCGAGGAAATTTCCAGCCCATTCCACCGTATCCACCGCATTCCACTCGGCATGACCGGCCACCGCATTGTTCCTATGATTCCACAACTCCCAAACCAAAACCACAAATAATTCCAAGTTACTAACCTCGAAATTCTCCATGATTCTGATGAAGATAGAAGTGGCGTCTTCTCCCCGGATATCCTTGACAAAATCAAAGAAACAAGTGACCTCCCAAACTTTACGGACCCTTCGGCAGCCGCATAGGCTATGCGTGACCGTTTCCGGTCCACCGAAGCACCTCGGGCAGCGGTCATTATCGGTAATCTTCTTCCGAAAAAGGTTCGCCAAAGTCAGAATCCACCCTTTGCACACCCGCCAAGCAAAGAGCTTGATTTTGGGTGGGAGTGAGAGCTTCCAAAGGGTTTTCCACCATCTCGCGGTAACACCCGGTGAGAACGGAGAGGCACGGGCAAGGGAAGTCATGGCGACACGATAGCCACTCTTGACTGAGTACTCGCCGTCGAGGGAGAAATGCCATCGAAGTTTATCGGGAATCCCATCTTCACTCATCGGGATGGCGAGGATATCATTCGCGTCTTCGTCTTCAAACATGGCTCGGACCAAGGCTTCATTCCATTCACCGCCATTATGCTTGAGTTCCGCCACACGCATATCCTCCGGAATAAGATACCCATCGGGTAGCGCGGTGTTATGGGTCCGGGGAATCCAACGATCTCTCATCACGTGCACCGATTCCCCATCGCCGATTCTCCATCTCGAACCCCTTACGATAAGATCTTTACCCCACATCAAGCTCCGCCAAATAGAGGACCCATTCGTCTTACAATCGACGTCAAGGATGTTCCCGTCGGGGTAGTAGTTCGCGCGGAAGACTCTCTCAACAAGGCTGCCCTCATTCCACACAAGCCTCCAAACGTGTTTAGCGACGAGGGCTTGATTGAACCGCTCCAAGTCCCGGAATCCCAACCCTCCATCCTCTTTGTGAGCTGTCAAATCTTCTCACTTGCACCAATGGATCTTCTTCTCGTTCTCTTTACTCCCCCACCAAAATTTGGCTATGATTTTGTGAATGTCTTTAATGAGCGTCTTTGGAAGACGGAAACAACTAGCCACGTACCCGGGGATTGCTTGAAGGACCGCCTTGACGAGGACCTCGCGACCGGAATGAGAAAACCAAATCCCCCTCCAAGATTGAAGATTTTCCCAAATCCGCTCCCGAATGAACGCGAACAACTCACACTTCCTTCGGCCCGAGAAGGTTGTCAGCCCGAGGTACTTCTTGTGGATCGGGGTGATCGAGACTCCGAGACTATCGGCCACCAACGCTTTAGTGGCTTCCGGAACGGAATTACCAAAGCACACATCGGATTTCACCAAGTTGACGGCTTGACCCGAGGCTGCGGCATAAGTCGAGAGGCACCGGTTCACCTCTTCACTCTCCTCGACGCTAGCTTGAAAGAAGATGAGGCTATCGTCGGCGAAAAGCAAGTGCGAGAACCGAAGGTTCCCTCTTCCGAATCTAACCCCATTGATGACACCCCTTCTTTCCTTTTCCATGAGAAGGTGAGAGAGACCTTCGGCACAAAAAAGGAAAAGAAATGGGGAGAGAGGGTCCCCTTGGCGTAGCCCCCGTTCCGGAACGAGGGAACCTTGGATCGAGCCGTTGATGTTGAACGAGAATCTCACCGAGGACACGCATCGCATGACAAGCTCCACCCATCTAGAATCAAGTCCCAACTTCACCATGATAGCCTCGATGAACTTCCACTCCACGCGATCGTAAGCTTTCGCCATATCGATTTTCAAGGCGGCGAAATTACCGTTGCCGAATCGACCCCTCTTCATGGCGTGGATGCCCTCGAAACACACCATGACATTATCGAATATTTGGCGGCCCCCGAAAAACGCCCCTTGATTCTCCGAAATAACCACGTCCATGATACCCTTCAAGCGAGAAACAATGCACTTTGAAATGATTTTGTAAATGACATTACAAAGGCTTATAGGACGAAATTCATTCACCTTAGTCGGCTTATCCACCTTAGGGATAAGGGTGATAATGGTGTGGTTGAGCTCCGAGACCGGGTCACCATTGTTGAGAACGCCTAAGCACAAGGTAGTCACGCGATCCCCCACCACTTTCCAATTTTTTTGGTAGAAAAGGGCGGGAAAGCCGTCTCTACCGGGCGCTTTGATGGGGTCCATCGCAAAGAGGGCAGCTTTCACCTCCTTATCATCGAAGGGACAAAGAAGGATTTCGTTCATAGCCAAGGTGACTTTCGGCTCAACACCGGCAAGGGCCGTGTCAATGGTATCCAACCCGGGTCTAGAAGAGCGAAAGATACCCTCAAAATACCTCGAGATCACCTTCTCGCACTCCGGGTCTCAGCCCCCGGATAGTGTTCATTCTCTTCCGTGTAGTTGCCTTACGGTGGAAAAGTTTTGAGTTCTTATCCCCGCACTTCATCCACGCCATCCTACTTCTTTGCCGCCAATAAATCTCATCCTTCTCGACGAGCCCATCTAGAATTCTTTGCTCGCGTCCGAGGTCTCCCCGACTCCCTTTGCCCTTCTGTCCCCGGCCTGCTCCACAATGATTTTTTGCCTCTCAATCTTCGACTTGAGCTCCGCCTTCATACCCGAGTTCCACCGAGCAAGACCTCTCCGACATTTCTTAAGCGAATCAAGAAAAGAATGAGAGTCACTCGGGTCGTTACTAGTCCCCCAAGCCTCTCGGATGATAGCGCCACATTCCTCCTCCTCACACCAAGATTCTTCGAAAAAGAATCTCCTAGGCTTGCTCGGCTTGGGTCTCTCTTTCGTACCATCGGACGCAAGGAGGAGCGGCCGATGATCCGAACTCCAATACTTAAAGGTGAAAAACCTTCGCCAACGGAAAAATCGTCGTCCACTCCGGATTGGCCAAGCACCTATCAATTATTTCCTCAACACTATCCGGTGAAGAGCTCCGGCGCCACGTAAACTCCGCTCCCTCGAAGCCCAGATCTTCCAGCTCGCAATCTTCCAAAAGGTGACGGAAGGACTCAAGGAGATGAGGGTCCCGAGTCCTTCCGTCGCTGAGCTCCTTGTTCTCGAGTATTTCGTTTAGGTCTCCTCCGAGAATCCAAGGCCCGGGGTGAGTGGCCAAGACTCTTCGAACAAGATCCCATGACCATTTCCGATTAGCCGCCACCGGGTCGCCGTAGATACCCAAGAACCTCCACATCCGTTCCTCCTCATCCCGAACTCCTCCCTCAATATGGAATCGAGAAAAAGATCCCAGCGAGAAACGGATCGTATCTCTCCACAGGAGCATTAGTCCCCCACTAAGCCCCACCCGATCAACCGTGAAACAGTTCTCAAAACCCAACAAAATGCGAACTCGTTCAGCCAAACTACTCTTAAGTTTAGTTTCCGATAGAAAGATCATATCGGGCTTATACTTTTGAGAGTGCGACTGAAGAGCCCGCCTCGTCCCGGGGTTTCCCAACCCCTGGACGTTCCAAAAAAAGGTAATCATTGCTCCCGGCGGCCCTCGTCACCGCGGGGCGCCGCTTCAATCATCGATGAGTTCGCAGCCAAATCTGAAGATGCAGAAACGGCTGAAACGAGAGACGTGTTCGAGGCTTGGCAACTCAGCTCCTGTGGCAGCCTCAGAGAAGAAACAAGAGCCCTTTTCGCATACGACCTGAGAGCTTCGGCATGTAGATCCTCCTCCGCGTCCAGGAGCTGCCCCACACGTTTCCTGGCCATCTTAGCGGTATTGCCTTCTTCCTCGGTCCTCAGACCCTCACCCGATTCCATATCTGACAAGGTTTTCTCCCCCGAGCGAGGTATAGCCGAGAGGTGTCGGGCCCTTTTCTTCCAAGAACCCCGAGACTCAACTGTGGCGCAAACCATCGTCGATTCTCCCCTTCGTTCTTCATTCTGAGGCGTGGACCGACTGTTAACACGAGGCCCCGATGAAACGTTATTTTGGGCCGGCCCCAACACTCTCTCCGAAGCAGTGAAAGTGAATCCACTCGCATTTTCTTCCTCCACATTGTTTTGACGCTTCGTCTCGATCGCGTCCCGTGGTGTCTTCTCAGCCGTCAGTTCACCCCTCTCCGCCGTGCCATGGAGGGCGTTCGCCGACGCTCCAGGGGTGGCGAGGCTAGTAGTCCTGCTCGCTGGGTTTGACTCAAAAGGGTGGGGCAGCCAATCAGCATTAGGTCTGGGGATCCTCGTCACCACCCAATTCCTTGGCTGTTTGGCTGGTTCGGGTTCACCAACACAGGCCCACGGTTAGGTGCTTTTAGGCCTAATTCTTCAGCCCAAGAATACTTAATTTTTGGGTCTGGTCCAACAGGCTTAGTAGTGAGGTCCCTCATCTTTTCTTTAATTTTTGCACCTATTTGTCGTTTCCCCAAAGTGATTGTTTTCTTCCTCATCTTGTTCACGTCACTCCCTTCTTGGAAACCACCGCTGACGACTTTGGGGATTCCCGAGTTGACGGAACTCGAGGCCTTCTTGGAGCCTGCTTGTCCAACCCGGTCGATAGGACCCCTCCACGTTTCTATTCCAAGATTGGGTGAAAGAGAGGCTCTCAGTTCCCGAGGCGTGGGCCCAGGTGGATGAGCGAGAAAGGGTTCTTTCCCAAGAGATTGATTCGCCGCTGGAATCTTAGCCGCATCTGCCTCGGGCTGAGGGCCAACCTCGTCGGAATCGGGGGGGTGGTCCATCTGAGGAGTCACAGGTCTATTTACCGGTGGATCGGTCGACGCCGAGTGAGCACCCTATTTCTTGCTGCCTTCCTCCGCGGCCCGACTCTTATCCTCCCCATTCCTCTTGCTGGATTTGTCTGACGCAGGTATCCTGAACACCGGCGACGCAAGCCGATTCAGAGCCACGCCGGCCAAGAAGTTGCCATATCCAAACCCTTCCGGTGGTTTTTCTTTCGGAGCCCCACTGATATTACACCCATCACACTGGTGTCCGATGACTCCACAGTGGAAACACAATAAAGGTAGTCGTTCGTACTTCACTTCACACAAAATCTTCTCAGCCTTGGCCCCTGGTTGGACAAAGAACCCCCGTCGAAGGGGTTTTGAAATATCGATGACAATACGAGCCCTTATAAAACTGTCCCTGATTCTGCCCTGTCTATCCGTATCCACCTTGATGACTTTCCCGATCCTCCCCCCAAGAGTTTCACCGAGTTTAGCCGATGTCACAATGAGTGGGAGGCCGTGAATCTGAGTCCAAAACTTCGTGCAAAGGGGAGGTTTCGGGCTATCCACTCCATCGACCACCGGATCCGATAGGCTGAGCAGAGCCTTGTCAAAAAGCCATGGTTCGTTATCGAGAGCCTTCTTCTTCTCCATTGCACAACCAAAGCTGAACTTAAGGGCCGAATCCTGGATTTCGATCACTTCCAGTCCCTTCTTTACATTCCACAGGTTCCCCATGACTTTTTTCAGAGCCCTTAAGTTGTAGGGCTTGTCGTCGGTCATGAGTTTTCCGGTAAGAATAAATTCCGCCGCAGACTTCCCTTCTTCCAGGTCGTCTTCTTCCAGCGCCACCACCTCAAATTCGTCTTCTGTCACATTGAGGTGCTGCCATTTGCTACATAAATCGTCCATACCTTACGGAGAAGGTGAAGTCCACAAAGGAAACTCTGAAGAAACCAAACGAAACTCAGAGAGAATATTTGAAATTTGTTTATGTTTTTTAATTGATTATGAACTCGTTGAAATTGTAAAATGTTACACGTGTGAGACTTTTAAAACAACAAAATGTCATACACGGACATTGTCAATGATTTAAATATTATGAAACTATATCTTGTAACGAAATAAGTCTTCTATATTCCCTACTGCATCAAGGAGTTATAGTAATATATCATAGGAACAAAAAATACTACCTTTATTTAATTAAAAATAATTAATTAAAGTGTACATATCTGATTAAAATGATTCCGACTTGACATGCTCTACATAATAACATGAGCAACTAAATAAAGAAACCGAATCGAGTTCTCATACAACAGAGAAAACCACAAAAAGATATTTAACTTGGCGTCAAAATTGTGTTTTACTTGTGATGACAGAGACGAACCAACTTCAAACCCGAACCATGGCCACCTTGGCAAACTTCTCTCCCTCGTTCATAGAGATTAGAATTCGTCTTGTGGGAACACAAAAGACAGGTCTTGGTTGTCTCGGTAGAGCTGAACAAGCGCCGCTGCTTTGTACACAAACAATCCAAGCATCGCCGGCACGATCTGGAAATCAAAGATGTCAGAGGAGATATATTGGTGGCACAAACCCCAAACTCCGTATATCACCGCCGGAAGCACAAGCCTCGGGGACGACAGAGCCATCCCGCTTCCCCTTATCGTCCTCTCAAACGAATCCTGTAAATCTTCGCTTCTTATCCCAATTCTGCAAGTTCACAAAGAAAAAACGACATTCAGAACGAAATTAGTATCACAGAGTTCCATCTCAAAACCAAATCCGCAATTAATATAGTATAACTCACGGGTTTATATGTTTTACCAAAGTCTTTTACATTTTCGATGGTTGCTCTTTGGGCTTTCGGATCGGTGCTCGTTTAATAAAAGAACTAAATGATAGAGAAGTAATCAATTGACACACAAAAAGACAAATATGATAGCGTGGCATTTACTTTTTAGCCTTCTTCTTCCGCCTGAAGATTTCAGGAACGTCTTCTCTACCCACCTTATCGACATGGTTGTACAAGAGCTTAAGGTACACACAACTGGATTGTAAAGAAATAAAAAAAAAACCACAATCACTCGTCTGTTTCGCCATAAAATCTATAAAAACTAGGCTATCAGGTTATACCTGAGAAGAGCGCCTGTGGCGTAGCTAACAGCAGCCTGAAAATATTTAAGCATCATCAGACCTTAAACCAGTCACCTGTTTCTTCCTTCAACGACCATTGAATGCATATAATATCAACCATACCTGCACCGACAGAATAACCAAACAGTACGTTGTACAAGCGGCTCCGATTCCTATGGATAAAACCCAAAGTTCCCTCTTTATCTACACACAATAAGGGAAACAAACAATGCTTCGTTTTTCTTCGTTTTGGAAATAGAACACGTGTTGTAAACGACCGAGAGAGTAATCATACGGCTTCGTATTGAAGAAGGTTCAGCCTCTTTCTTCGCTCTCTGTCGTCTCGCATTGCCTGATGTGAAAGATAATATCTGTAAATTGAATCAATAGAAATTGAGTAATTTTTAAGCTGTAGAGGTGAGAACCTTGGCAATGGCCTTTTTATTAGTTGGAGGAGCAGAGTCTGTTTCTCCTGATAACCATTCCTTGGTTGCAGAGAGTTTCAAGAAACCCCCTTCCTCGGCGTTACCATCGTCTTCCGTGACTTTATTATCTTCCATCACAGTGACCTGAAACGATTCAAAGGGATTAGAAAAATAGCAATCTAGCCAAAGTAAGTTTTCAGCAAAATACAAGCTACGTTGTCGAATTTTTTTTCTTCTTTTTTTAACGTTGTTCATAAATTTTTTGAATTTTGACGCCGTATCTAAGCAATAAGCAATGTATCACTTTCAAAAAATTGAACGACATGATCTAAAAAGATTATTGAAACACATAGTACTTGGACACTGTTGTAAATTTTGACTATTCAACTTCAAGCTATTACAAATTCATTCTTTTAATTTCAATCTGCTATTTAGCTTTAACGCCCCAAAAAAAAAAAAAAAATTGAGGCGAACCTGGAGTTGGTGTTGTGGTGGCTGAGTGAAATTGAGAGGCTGTCCTTCCCAAAACATGTCGGAAAGCCGTGAAACGAAATCTCCGGTGACCTGCCTCTCTCTGACGAAGGTCTCCAAAACCTCTTCTCTGAGGCTGCAATTCACGAAGACGGCGTTTTTGGGTCTGGATGTGCGAGGAATTGTGTTGATGGGGTTTGAGAAGAACCAGCCAGCTCTTTGGAGAGACTCCATCTATAAGACAAGCCAATGGGGATTATCTCAGCTTGCTTGACCAGAGAATGTTGTGGCGCTTGTTCTGGTGCGTACGCAATTCCCAAGCCGTACCACCACCACACCCTGTCTCTCACTCGGTCGGATAAAAATTGTAGATATATTTTTGCGGTGTAATAATATCTACCGCCGATGCGTGGATTGCAATTCTTTTGCCAAGATGATGTGGGCTCCATATTACCTTTTACGTTAAAATATTGGGAAAATAACATACATATATATATATATATATATATATATATATATATATATATATATATATAACTCGTATTTTAATGAAATACCAAGTTTAATTTTTGGTTTTCAAAAATATCGACTTCATACATCTGTTTAACTAAAATGACAAAATTATACACTGAAATAAATAACAATGTTATAAATCTCTCTTTCATTGATGTTAATTTTATATAAAAAAAATCGGATCAAATCAAAACCAGTACATGAACTTTCAAATTCTCAATTCTGAAATAAAAAATAGCCTTAAATCGAAATTAAATAATAACATTCATATCAGCCAACAAATGACTTCATCCCGTATGCGAATTACAACTCTGAATCCTAGATTCTCTGTTCGAATTTGTAATTTTGATGACTATGAACTATCGATTTTTACCCCTTCCTTTTTTCTGTGTTCTCTACGATTCAGAGATTATTGTTTGTTTTTTCATTTTTAAATAAATTTCATATATGACGCGAATGAATAAAGATAATTTATGTTTACATATAAATATTATAAATCAACATCAATGAAAAATCAATAAAAAAAAAATTCGTGGCATTGTTATCTATTTCAATGTATAATTTTTTCATTTTAGTTCAACAGAGGGTATTAACTCGACATTTCACTAAAACACATGGTATATATGTGTCATTTTCCCTAAAATATTACACGGATAGCGTTTTAAAAGGACAACTTTTGAGAAACCGCTTGATATCTTACATTTGAAATTGAAGTTTCATTTGAACGCTTTAGAAAAATTGTTTTTTAGGTCAATCAAACATATTAAATACTCTTATTAAATAACTTCAAAACTATTTAAAAATGAAAGCAAAAAATTTGAAATCACTAAAAAAATGAAAGCAAAACATTTGAAACAATTAAAACGATGACAAAAAACTACGAACACACTAGCGTCGTAATAATTTATTTTCAGAAATTTTGTCTTCATTTTTATATTATCTGATCGAAAGTTTTGTCTTTATTTTTTTTAGTGATTTTGAAGCTTTTGCATTCATCTTTCTAATCTCGAAGTGTTTTTTTTTTTTTTAACAAATGTATTTTTGATGTTTCACCTATCCAAAAGCTTGATTTTTCCAAAAGTGTTACACATGGAACTTGATTTTCAAATGTAAGGTAACATTAAACTTAGTTTCTCATGTTTCCTTTTTAAAAGTCTAAAATTCAGAGCGGTTGTCTTGATTTTTTTTAGAACAGTATTTTGTTCAAAATTTTCAAACCGCAGACAATTATTTAAGTTCAAAATAGTAAATAAATTTATAAAATTTACAAAATAAAAAAAAAACTATTTTCGTGATAAAAGCTTGTACACAATTTCTTAAATTAGTTTAAAAAATGCACGTCCACCGATGATTTCCACTTTTTATGTTTGACTTGGGCTTGATTTTATTTATTATGTTCTTGTACCAACGGTAAAACCTAGGAAATTACTATTGGTTTTTACGCTCAAGAATATGAATTTTAAAAAATAGCATAAACGTAGAGGTCGACGTAGCCTCATTGCGTAGAGTAGACGTAACCTCGGCCACAAGGTGTAAGCGGCATTCAAGTTGCTCATATCGTAAAAAATGCTTACACCATCGGCATGATAATGACAATCTATATTGATATGTTTCACATGTTGAGTTACCAATATGTTTTTATCTGAAAAAGTACTAAAGATCTTATTCGACGCCATGTGTCACTGAAAGCGTAAAATTTTATGAAGATGGCCCTCGAGGCTTAGTTAACGATGTTCAAGAATTTCCGAGAAAAAAAGGTTCAAGTTGAGGATCTTCCCTATCACTTTTGGGCTGAAGTACTAAATACTGTTTGTCATATTCATGATTGAGTGACTAGTCATTTGGGCACTACTATCACACATTATGAAATCCGGAGGAGTAAAAAGCTTAACGTCGGGTATTTTCACATCTATGGCTATGTTTTCAAAAAACTTAATAGATCTATGATGAAGTCCATAAATATTTTATCAACGACAACACTGTTGAGATTTAGAGTTCAAATGATAAGGGCTGTGATCCTGCCAGTACTAAAGTCATGAAATATGTCTAAGACAATGTGGCTGACAATAATCCCAACGAGCCAGAGAGTGTTGATGAGATTGACTCCGATAAAGAAGAGGATATTTTGCTTTATTTACTTAACCCGTATACTTGGGCCAAGTTATATGTTCCTGAACACTTTATATTGTATGACAAGGGAATGTCAATACATGTCTCGGGATACTAGGGGTGAAATCGGTTCGGTTCGGTTCGGTTTTGGACCAATTTGTAAACCGAAACCGAATTTTTGATTTTGAAAATTTTGGACCAATGACCGAACCGAATTGGTCAAAAACCGAAAATCGGTTAACCGAAAATTCGGCTAACCGGTTTTGTAAAACCGATAACCGATTTTGTAACCGTTTTAAAACTGGTTAACCGATTTAAAACTGGTTATCCGGTTTCAAAACTGGATAAAAAAAATCGGTTAAATAACCGATAACCGAATTTTTGGATTTTCAAAACTGATAACCGAACCGATTCTTAAATTCGGTTTCGGTTAACCGAACCGAATTTTTGGTTTGATGACGTGGCACCGAATTTCGGTTCCGGATCGGTTCGGTTATCGGTTTAGCCAATTTTCGGTCAATTTTTGTACACCCCTACGGGATACGTGAGACGGGCTTCTTTCGACATGACTTATTTAGGAGTTTTAAGTGTAAACGTATAATTGTAGTTCCTCTTTTGTTTGGAGATAGGGAGAATTTAGGGAAAAAATAAATGGAAATGCTTGTTATACGGCTCCCGTAATGCATGGAGAGAGAGAGGGTAATTTATTGTTATATATGTGCTAACTTAATTTAATGCAAACTATAATATTCCACGGGTGTTTTCTTCAACGCATCAGTGTAAACGTACGTATAATTTATTCATCTTATGTTCGGATAGAGAAGAGAGAGTAAGGAAAAAAAAAAAGAAAAAGGAATGGATAGAGACAATCATACTAGTGGAAACGGGCTTGTTTAGGTGTATTAGACTATACATTACGTTATTCACCTTGATTGTGTAATAAACACACGTGTGTATAAATGTGAAGCTTAAGCTATATAGACCAAGGTTTTCAATGCCGTTCCGAGCCTCCTGATTTATGGAAAATCGTCATGCCGATGGAAAATCGAAAGGAAAAAAATGGGAAAAAGGACAAATGAAATGTTGTTTTCGATAGAAAACCGACGTGACGACGGAAAATCGAACGGAAATAATGTGGCAAAACAAAAGAATAATATATATATATATATATATATATATATATATATATTTGTAAATATAGTCCAAATTTAAAACACTTCAAATCATACATATCTAGCATAAATGTTAGATACTGAATGACATACTATCAAATTGTTCATGAAATAAATATGTTTTACAAACATATAGTTACAATAGAAAATGAAATGTATCAATAGAATCCCGATGGACGTCCCAGTTGGATAAAATTCGGTTGGTTCTCTTGAAGCTCGCATTATTGGGACCAAGTGAAATGCCCCTTGTATGATTGTTGGAAGTTTTGAACATGACTGTCGTAGTCGGCTTGATCGTACCCTACGGCTTCACTTATTAGTGGACATCCTGGTACACAAGCTATAATGTACTCGGCACCGAACCGATCTACGCGTACACCGAATGTACGACATCCACTTCTTAGCGGATTCACCTGTGGTTGTGGCACTCCTATCGGATTAGGGTTATGGTGAGAAGGACAAGTATATGAACCGTCACTCTGCGTGTCTGAAGTAGTGAATGATATTGTGTCGAACTGAGACATCAAGTGGTCGACGCCGTATTCACTATCAGAGGACATGTACGCTCCATATTCTTGTTCAAAGTCACTACCGCAATCACTACCACAATAATGTGCTCGACACCGAATCGATCTACGTGTACACCGAATGTACGACGTCCACTTCTTAGCAGATTCACCTGTGGTTGTGGCACTCCAATCGGATTAGGGTAACAGTAAGAATGACAAGTATACGAACCGTCGTGTTTGACGTAGTGACTACTAACATTGTGTCGAACTGAGAAATCAAGTGGTCGACATCGTATTTACTAACAGAGGACATGTATGCTCCATATTCTTGTTCAAAGTCACTGCTGTAATCACTACCAGAAGACATGTAATGTGCGGGCGCTCTCTGTGTTCCACCACCGTAATACGATCCTGTTTCAAAGTCAAAGTAGTATCTGGGTGTATTCAACATATAATATATTACTTTTCATATTAAGCATATGTACATTGTTTGAGAACTCCGACATGAATAAATGCCAATACACTAACTTGTCAGATCTATTTTTGCCATTCACTATTAGATGTCAACATTGTTGACATAAATGGTGGCATTTTGAGCCAAATTAGTCTTTTGGTGAAAAGTGGGAAAATGTTATGAAATTGGTAGCAAATGAGGCAATTTCTCAAAAAAGATCAATCCCCGGCACCATAAACCGCGAGCTTGACGAAGAGTTTGTTCATGACTCCAAACTCTAGCCTAGCTATCGCCTTCGATTTGAATTCCATGATAGTCGACGAGAATTTCACCGCTGCAGCTTTGAGAATCCCAATCGAGACCGTGACAACTACGTGGTCCGCCTCGGCGGAGGTTCCGTCGGAGAATCAGACCTTGATTCGAATCGAGCGACTCACCGCAGTGAAGGATTGTTACTTTCTTCGACGCCGGCATGAGAATCCCGATGTCGTCGGAGCTCGGCCTCTTCGCCAGCTTCCTATGCTCCGCCGTTGACCTGTGGTTAGACCTATGGCTTTTTAAAAAAAATTCATGTATTTGTGTCTAGTCATTATGATATTAAAGACAAAGAAGATGATGTATATATGCGCGGAGAAAGATATAAGGATTTTGTAGCCACCGGCGAGCTTGACGGGCATGGAGGTTCATGTGATTTCATTTTTTTTTTTTTTGTTTATTAATTTTTTATTTTAATTTTAATAAGGATATTTAGGTAATTTTTCCGAAAAAGTGGCCAAATGACCAAAACGTGAAAAAAATTGGATATCCGTTAAAAAAAAACATGACGGAAGGACTACAATTGAAACAATGCAAGTTTTTAAGGTTTGTTATGTACGATTTTCAAGTACAAGGGGCATCGGGTTACACGTGCATGAGTTTAAGGGCATTCATGTAAATACTCCTAAAAATAAATTCAGTTTGTTCTGGACATCCTCAACAGGACTGGAGAGGTCATCAAGCTCCACAGCTAGTAAATAAATAAATAAATAAAAAACATGTATAATTTATGTTCTCTTCCATAATCTATTTATGGTGGAGGAATAAGACCATAACTTTTAAACTTTTATTTTTTAAATTACTAACACTGCGTATTGACAAAGCTTACTGCCCAGAAACATGTCATTCATCGTCCTTGTAAAGGAACACATAGTCACAACACTAATCTGTAGCCCTAAATTCATAATGTATTCTGTAACGATCTGGAATGCACAATATGTATTTCATAGATGCGAACAAAGTTCAATTTGTTGCTGATCAAGGAGCAAACAATAAAAACAAAAAATCTTCAAGCTGAGAGTAATCACCAGATTTCAAATAAACAATTTGGTTATTTTTTATTATTAATCAGACTGGGAAAAGAAGGAAAAAACTCTCTGATAAACATGAAGATGTGAAATGAAATGTGGGCTCACATGTCTTCTCAGTATCCAAAATAATCGTTACGGATTTCGTCATCAAATTTCTTGCTCAGCTCTGGGTGCTTCTCAAAGTACTCTTCTGCGGTCATGGTCGTTATATTTTCCTGATGACAACACGTCGGGTTTACAGTCAATACGAAAACGAAATACAAACGAGAATCATAATGCTCGTAAATTATCATCCCTTACCTTCAGCTCTTTTAATTCAATTAGCTCCTTCTCAATACGCTCCGACTCTTTAAAAGACCTTGCTTCTGCTTCTTTAAATTGAGCCAACTAACAAAAAAACATGAACAGCTTAGGTTCAGAATGTATGGTAGTTTTTGTAACCAGGGAAAAATCGATGGGACTCTTACAATTGCTTCGAATTTCGGTTTGTACTCGGGAGTCACTGTGTCTACGAATTTGGGGATTTTGACACCTGAAATGTGTAAGGATACAATGAAAATTATAACAATAAAATATATATATATATATATATATATATATATATATATATATATATATATAAAAACTTGAGAAAGAAATGTTAGGCTGGACTGACAGATAGTATGGTGAAGCCAAACCTTCAGCGGGGAAGGTCATATGGTCGTGGAAATATAAAAAAAAAAATGCCCGGAAAGAAAAAAACATAAAGCAAGAAAGAAAATATAAAAGAAGAACATAAGACATATATTTACCATGAAAATGGGAATTAATGGGGATAGTTTGTTGAGAGGGTTAAACTAGGTTAGGAAACCAACAATTTCAATCACCCATTTGTTTGTTCATCAGCGATCAAAAATATCGCAGAAAGGAGAATATGACACACATCTTAGGTGATCATCTATATGAACTTGATTAACAGCTTCTTTTTCTTAACTTATGCCTGAATACTAAATTAAAAGGGGAAAATTTTGTGCTATTTCCTTAATTTGTTATCAAACGCTAACAAATGTAAAGCACAAGAAGTTTCTTTTTGTGTTTTCATCATTTAAAGTGTAGACATATAACACCTATAAGATTTACAGAGACAATAGAATAAGATACAATGATATCATATATTATTATGATTAGGAATTTAAGAGTCCCTGTGTCAACATACTGTCAAATGCTTCCTTGTATTGGTCTACCAAGCGAGATCCAATCCCTTTCCTGTAGTACTCCCAATCAATCGGTTCAGGTTCCTGCAACAAATTCTTGTAATTAAAAATTCGGATCGCAACTGCAAATTTCAGTTTGATGCATTGTTCCCTTATTGTGCAATTTAACCCTAACAGGATTGAATTTTGATGAAAGAGACGCAATTCCACCAGAGCCCTAGCAAGAAAAAACGCAATCGAATAGTAATAGAAAGGATAGGGTTCGAATGGAACGAACCAGGCTGAACTTGGTCTCGAGAGCGGTGTTGACCTCGTCGAAGGCACGTCGGAGGTTACCGAACTCTCTGCGAGCCTCGTCGGAGATGAGAAGCCTGGCCATGCCGTCCCAATCGATGTTCTTCGAGGCCTTGAAGGTCATTTCGGCCACTTTCTTCCCCGGACCGCTCATCTTCTGCGTCGAATGAATCGGCGATGGACGGTGATTCGGATTCGGATTCGAACTTGTTCTTCTTCGCTGCTGGCTGTTTCGTCTTGTTTGGTGTATCGGCTTACGTGAATAAATGAGAGTGAGACCTGCCTCATGTATTTTGGGCTCAACTATCTATCAGGCCCAATCTAGTTTCCAAGAATAGGCCATACGGTCTCTATTACTATCTTATATATCCGGAGACATTACGAATCTAGCGCTTTTAGGGTGTAATATTTCTAAAATAGCGTCTATTTAAAATACTTTCCAAAATAGCGTTTTTACAAAGAATAAAGAACTTTTTTTTTTCCAAATAAATGAAATCATAAAAATAAAAAATTTAAATAGAGCACAAAATAATAAACTTATAATATAAATTATAAAATATTATTTTTTTAATAAAAATATAAATACGCTATTACAAAAAATGGTTACTGCTAGAGATATGAGAAAACATCAACAAGGTGTAGTTTCGATTAGAGCTATCAATTTGACTGGGCAGCTCGTGGACAAACAGTTCGACCCTATTTTTTAGAAATTTAGGGTTGGTCCGAACTCTTTTTGAAAAAAGATCGGGTCTAACCAGACCCGTTGAAGAGCCTGACTGGGCTTGGGGTATAGGCCATCAAGCCCGGTTCGGACTCAATCTTTTTTAAATCAAAATAAAACATCTATTTGCTTAGAATTTATATTTTTTGTATAAAAACGTATTTTTTACACAAAAATTAAATTTTATTATTAGTGATACAATTTTTTTAAGGGTCTAGTGGGCTATCTAGCCATATGAAACGTTAAAGTTTTATAAATAGTCAACGCTTCGTCAATTTTTAGTAAATAGCCATGTAAATTTCTTGCTATTTACGAAACATTTTTGGTTATTTAAGAAAAATTTATCAAACGTTGGCTAAAATGCAAATGCTTATATTTTTATAGCTTATATCACTAAATATTTGTTTTGTTAATTAAATTTTTTGACGTTTTGATTAAAAGTATAATTTTTTAATAAAAAAATATTTATTCATGATTTGTATAAGTATAAAAAAAAAGTATTACAAGTTGCAAAAAATATACGTGTACAAATTTGGGTAAAATATAAACAGTTAAAAAAATTAACTTTTCGAACAAAAATTTATATGTACAGTTTAAATGGTCAATTTGAATGTCTAATTTATAATGGAACAATTTAGATGAAATGATCGGTTAAAATAGTGTCCCAACTAAACCCAATTTCCTCATTTGTATGGTATAAACATCATTATTTTTGTTTTTGCCCTTACAAATTACAGGTAACCAAAACCATATATATAATGACCCTTATTACCTCTTTTGATCCTTTATCTTATCATCTCCTTGTTTTTTGAAGCAAAGTAAAGGCATCGACTGTCTTTAGTATTCGAGAGAAGTGGCAAAGCCTCGAGGATCGGTAGAGGCATAGCCAAAGATAGAGTAAAGACATACTGATATTGGTTGTCGCTCACCTATACCTGCGGCGGGGCCACCTATTATATATGTACAATTTTAGGAGTTATTTGACTATGTACCTGGCATTCACAAAAAAGATTATTAAGGGGATACTCGAGTTTTGTGTTTGTTCACGAGACGAAATTGTGCCAAAAACTTTTCGGTCTAGAACATTTGTAATAATACGTAATATTCTTTTGTCAATATTGGATGGATATAATTCTTGACTCACTAAGAAAATCCCCCATGGAAAAGATAGTACAAAAAACAGAAGTAATGGGAAGTATATAGTAGTTATGTGGCGTAGATAAGATTCATCTCACGACGGGTTTAATTTATGAGTTTTAGTTCAGTATTGTGACTAAATCTTTGGTGGTGTATAGAATTGACAAAAATATTGAAATACAATATTTAATGAAATGTTTGTCATGAAACACAATTTTTAATGACAAACATGTCATAAAATATAGTATTTAATGATAAACATGTTTTCATATTGTTTTATTTTATAGTTTTAAAAGATTTATGCATTTTATTTTTTGGATTTTGATGGATTTAATTAGAATCCATTTATTCATATTTAAATTTTTATTAAATTTACTTAGTCAGTCAAACTCTATAAAAGAAAACATAAGTATATTAAAAATAATTCTGAATACATTGTTGGAGTTAATTTGTGGGATTTTTAATCATATTTGGAGTTTATTTAGAAAAATTTCAAAGAATTCTGCCAATTTCAAAATAAAAAGGAAATATTTTTACAATTTGTTTTTTAATAAATTTTCCAACATGATCCAATTGTTTATGATCATGTTTGATCATTATCTTCTTAAAACATCTTCTACGTGTGTAAAAAAAAAATGGTCCAAAAACACAAAGAAAAAATGAAAAACTATATATAATTCTCATTTATTCTCTCTAGTCTCTAGGACTTTGAAGGTTCCATAAATTCTCTCTAGTCTTTAGGACTTTGAAGGCTCCATAAATGGTAAAAGAAAATAACATTTACATTAAAATTCTAGTCAAGAGGTCCGTTTGACAAGGTACATAATACGTAAATCAATATGCAAACTATTTTTTTTATATCAGTATATTGATAAGTTACCAAGCAGTTATAACATTATTCAAGAACTTATACAGACTCAGAACAAGACATATTTTCCTCTGTCCCCTCTCTCATCGTCCTCATCATTCTCCATATTTGTATGGTATTAAAATATATCCTCGACCCATTATATCTTATCATCCCCTCAAACTTTTAGTTATGAAAAAATCGAAATCAGGCCCATAGTGGGTCCCACGCGGCGCCGAGAGCGGCGTCGTCGAGGAAGCAAGCGGTGTCGGCGCCGAAGAAGAGTTGTTGTTGGGCGGGCGGGGAGTCGGGGGCGGGAACGTCCATGCAGAGCAAGGCGATGAGGTTGGCTTTTTGGCACTGAAGAGTCACGGCCTCGGCTTGGGCCTTGGCCAGCTGGGCTTGGAGATCGCTCACTTGCTTTTGGAGATGGCAAATGGCTCCCGCGCATCCGTACACCGGGTCCCGGATCCGCGCGTTCGCTTCGTACACCATGCTGCTCACCGCGTCTGCTCGTTGACTCTCCGGAATATCCTGATCAAAATCAAAAAATTTAAAAATTAAATTAAGAATTTTAGTATTAAGGACGAAACCGTAAATCTAAATTAATAAGATTAATATGCGACAAAAAGTTTAGAGGGGCATATTTGTACATCTTTTAGATAAAAAAGAATGTTTGTGGCTGTGGTATCAAGTGAAATGTAAATTTAGGCACTATGTTAATTGGATGTATGAATCTGAACTTTTGAAAATTAAATTTTATGTTTTTTTTTATCGATTTTATATGTTTAACTTAAAATTATATGATTTTTTTTCATATATATGTTGTCCTGAATAATTTAGGCTCCGCTGACTGTATGGACAAGGAAGTACAAGACTACAAAAGCATCCTTTTCTTTATTAGTCAAGCTTAGGTGAACAAAACCGTGATATTTATTCTTTTATAAAAGAAATATATATATTTATATTTAGAATGGCAGTGACCACCATGATACCATCACGTACTTAAAATTCTTGAAAGCAAATAATTATTTTCATGTGTGCAATTAATGGATCATGACTTAATTAGTCCTATTGGTTTATAATTTGAACCTCTATAGAGGGATTTAGCTGTGAGAGGGACATGCTTATTTACTTCCCAAAAGGGATGACACTTTAAATCTTAATCTAAAAGCGAAGATTACCCACTCTTTGACTCTCCCACCTTACACACACACTACCCTAATTATATGTAAACATGTCAATATAATCAAAAGCAATTCAAGCATTTTAAAACTTTTTCATCTTTTTGCCTATATACTTTTATTAATCTAGTTTATAATTAAAATCCAGTGGGCAATTACTTTTTAAAAGTAAAAGTAAAACAGAAAATTAAAAATATATGTATATATATATATATATAGTCAGTAACAAATATTCCTTCTTTGACTTTTACCCATTTATGGTTTAACATTCCCATCATCACTAAACCACTTACCTATTTAATCATAAACTTGGTTCTAAAAGGTGTCCAACATAATTTATTCAAGTAATTTTGTGTATCGAATATATATATATAGAGAAAATTATACTCAAACTATATTATGTCAATGATAGAACTTGCGTCAAAATAATATAACAATAACTAATTAAACATCATGAAGTCAATGCCATTATAATTAAATACATTTTAAGCACGGAAAATAAACCGCCAGTTCGGGCACATAATTCCAAATGGCGGGAGAAATGGAAGAAGAAGAAGAGAAATTTTTATATATAAAGAATAGATGTGAAACCTGCAAGAACTTGATAATGTTGCTGGCGCCGAAGACTCTGTGGGCGATGGTGAACTTGAGAGGGTCGGTTGGCGGGAAATACGGCGCCAGAACGCACTTGTCAACACATCGCCGCCGCAGAATCTTGCACGCCGCGCACGGACTCATCACCACCGACGGCGGTGCTTCACTCATCGGCGACGACGACTGCCTCGATTCTGGCGATGAATTTGTGGTCTGACACGACGACGACGACGGGGATATCTCCGCCGTCGAGACCACGGTCAGTCTCGGTGGCGTCACTATTTTGGCTTTGAATTCCATATTTCCTCTGTTTGGACTTTGGAGAGAGAGAGAGAGAGAGACTTTAGGGTTTGATTGGGGTTTTGGTGATTAGCTTTGTTGTGTGGTTTTGGAAAGCGAGACATGAAGGGGTTAGTGTATATATAGACAATAGCCCGCGGAAAGACTTTGGGTAAGAGAGAAATTTAGTAAAGTTTGACGTAACTTTTGTAATTTATTTGTGACGTAATAAACACTAAGCAAAACGTAGAGGACAATTCAGCAGCATAAAGACACTAATTTTTTTTTGTTATTAGAAAAAAAAACACTATTTTTAAAAATATAAAAAAGAACGTTACCTTTTATTTTCTTTTTCCCTTTTAGATTGTGAGTCAAATTGATAGTGGTCAACTTCCCAATGCGCCGAAAAAATATGACTCAGTAAATATATGATTCATATTTGAGATTTGATTTTGTATTATAAGGTATCATCTCAAATTAATTGACACCGAAAATCTATGATATATTATAGACAATTGATAATTCTATTGTTTTTAATTGCGGATTCCTAACATAAATATGTGCTTGAATTATATTCCAATATCTCATAAGTCAGACTAACATATCGTACTTAGACAAGCGATCTTACTTTAACTGATAGTTGAGAAATTATCTCGCATATCTTGTGAGATTGAAGGTAATACAAGTCTGAAGATTATGTGAAGATTATAGGTTTTATTTTGAAACATATTAAAGTATGCCAAAGTTAGTACACCTGAAAATATTCCGAGAGAAGAATACTTTAATTTCGAATTCGGAGCTAAGAAAGAAGAAGGTATTCTTATTTATGGAGGACATTTTAATTAGTTTCTCTCGTGAGAGTTGTAATTTTCTAAAAAAATTAACACTTTGACGATCATACGACAGGTTCATTCGATTACATCATAACCAAATCCTACGACGATTTTTTAGGAGGTTGATATGCAATTTAAAGCCAATACAAAATTGGACATGTTCCATAACAATCTTATTAGACATAAACATATAACTGGATTTTTTTTTTTTTTTTTTGAAATAACCATATATTGGATGGTACTTTAAGAGAACAAATATTTATTTTCAACTGATACAAAATTGGTACCGGCGTACTGATTTCATTAATGATGCTAACTTGCAGATATGAAAGTTTCTTTCCCTTAAATTATTACAAATAATTGTCTCAGTAAAAGTGAAAGGAGAAAAACGAGGAATAAAACAGTGAGTGATCCTACTAGATATATATAAGAGAGGCATTCTATTTAGTTCACGTTTTATTTTATATTTTGTATATTTTTTATGATTGGAATGAATTGTAAATCTCACGTCATGTTGGGTGCTCGGAATAAACAAATATAGTACATCAACGGCAATAGATATAATATCAAACATAAGAGACTATTTTAGTGAAATGAAACTAAACCATTCACCCTATCTGAAATAAAAGATTCTTATAATTTATTAAGTTTAAGGAGCTGGAGAATTAGTTCGATTTATTGATAATAACTAAAAAAATCTCGTCGCATTCAGTTTGGCTCATGTCTAATTAGAAACTTTGAGTACAATATTACTAAAATGTTTTGTCCCCATACAATTATTATATTCTTTATAAATAAAAAGAGAAAAAAAAATACATCGACAGTATTTCAACCCATAAAATTTAATTTGCAGTATCTTATATTCTAAAATACAATTTTCATGAAATTAAACACTATGTTCATCTAGCTCAATACTCAATTTTTTCAAACAAAAAAAGAAAACACATTCCTCATTTATTAATTTTTTTAATCATTTTAACAACTTTTTATTTATTACACTATAGTCCACATACATATACTTGCGACTTGTATCCATTATATTATATATATATATATATATATATATATATATATAGACACACACACACACACATATATATTTAAATTTAAAAGGAATTTGTGACCTTCATATAAACATGAACTAATTTTTTTTTTTAAATAGACATTACATATATAACCTTTAAATATCATGCACAAAAATTATAGAAGGCAATTAGGCCAACAGCCTAATAGCCCGCTTTCGTTTTTAAAATATAGGTCAAATTTTATTGGGAAAATATCAAGAGTAACCCTCGTGTTTAATCGAAATGCGAGATTTATCCCTTAGATTTCTAGAAATATTAGACATATCCATTCAATTTAATATAAATGACATATACCTCCTCTAAAAATGTTATATTACAAATATTACCATCTTTGTTTATTTTTTACAAAAAAAAATAATTTGAACTCCCCAAAATACTCTTAATATAATAAATATTTATTTACTATTTTATTAAAAAAAATCAAAATCTCTCTTTATAAAAAAAAATCCTTAACTTTTTATAAAGAAAATTTTAAATTTAATTTTTTGGTATATAGAATAAAAAATAAAAAATAATTTGATTAAGGGTATTTTGGGGAGTTCAAATTATTTTTTTGTAAAAAATAAACGAAAATGATGATATTTATAATATAACATTTTTTTAAGGGAGGTATATGTCATTTATATTAAAATGAAGGGATATATCCGATATTTCTAGAAATCGAATGGATAAAATCTCGCATTTAGATTAAATACGAGGGATACTCTTGATATTTTTCCAATTTTATTTTATTAAAAAAATAGTCCACCAGACCGAAGTTAGTTGAATTACCTCCTTCATTTTATCAACAAATACTTGAAATTATAAAGTGTTATGTAAGTAATAGCAATTGAAACATACTACATATCCCCACAAAAAATAAAAAATACAGAAGTTAGTTGATAAATATATAAATAAGCATCAATTAGTCTTATATGCATTAGTATATTTTCCCATTTATCAATGCATAACAATGTTTAATGCGAACATTTTATATCTTTTTTTTTATTATTATATATAAAGAGTATTTTAAATCTTGTCTATGTCGGGCAAGAAAATTTAATAAGTTTTGTTAGGGTTTTGTTTGAAGTTGAACAAGTACAGCTCATTTTAATCATTGTGAGTCTTTTTTTCACTATTCAAAAATCACTATTATTGACAACATCCAAATGTCTGAATTTGTGTCTCATAAATTATTAATCAAGCAAGATAATTAGACAATGCAGCTATCTTCCATTGGACCCCAGCGATCTTCCAAAAAAAAAAAAATTGAATAAAATTAAAGCGAAATTAAAAGGCTAACCTTGATTAATTTGATAATAGTAGCTGGTCTACACTAGAAGAAACAGAGTAGGACCATAAGTCATAAACAGGGGCTTAAATATTACTTTTACGTTAGTGATCACATCAATTCGTGAACTTGTGCACAAAAGACACGCGCACACTCACACTGTGAGTCTATAATTATATAATATATTATATATGGCCACAAATAAGACTGGAATATAGAGAGAGTATAGGTTATAACGCATGATAAATGCAATTTTGTAGAAGATTTTTAGTTAGTATTGTTTATCTAAGGTTTAAAATTTCGGGGTATTTCGGGGAAATTGCGTGGAAATTTCGTTATTTTTGGGATTCCGGCACAAAAATGAACATTTGTCGTTTCACGTATTTTTTTCGTCGGCATTCCCAGGAATTTCGACCGTGCCCACATTTTTTCCACGCCTTATGTGCAAAATCAACAATATTTCCGTCATTTCTTAGGAATGTCACCGAAATTCCCATAATATTCCCACTGTTTTATGCCGACAGTTTGAGTTTGTGGTGAAATCGAATCTTTTTAATTTTTTTGGAAAAATCTTGCTGAATGAAAGATGTGTATTTATGTTGTGTGGTTCACATATGTTTTTCTCAATTTATTTTTTAATAGAATCCAAATTTATTTGACATTTGAGACTTAGATTTCAAAGTTAGAATGTGTTTTGAACTTACTATTGAGTCAATCTACTATTGAGTCTTTTTTATCTATGTTGAACTTAGTATGTGTTTTGAACTTATCTTTGTTTTTGAATTTATTAAGTGTTTTGGACCTTTTGTTTACATTTTTTTTATGATATGTGAAATTATTACGTGTGTTAGAGACTTGAATTTGGAGAATTTGGAGTTTAAACTTATTATGTGTGTGTTTGAAAATAATTTATTTGTTATATTAAGAATTATGCAACATTATTTCCGTCGGCATTTCCGTGTTTTATCGAAATTTCCGTCGGCAACGCAATTTCCGTCGACATTTTTTAAAGCAAATTTCCACATTTTTTCCGTCGCAATTCTCATCGACCATCGCAATTTCCGTTTTTTGAGGCCATCGGCACGAAATCGGCCGTCGGCATTTCAATCCTTGGTTTATCTTGAACTCACCATAAAAAATAATAAAAATAAAAAATTCTTGACACTAAATCTTTCCAATATTGTAAAAGACACAGCCAGGTAGCTTGGTAATCTAATATATGTGTTGTCAAAGATCTTACCGCGTCACTACACGTATTACGTAAGCACACACAAGCAATTTAGAATTTCGGTTTTGGCTTATACGGAAATGAGAACCGTACTTTCACATGCTGTGAGTGAATCGGAGATTCTAGTCAAGAACTATGCTGTTTATTATATACCGGTTAACGATATAGAGAGAGTCTCAAGTGTAAAACCAAAACCTGATTGCATGATATATTTCGAAGGTGTGATCGTCTTCAACATTTGTAGCTGAACTTTTTTATTTATCAACCGCTTTAATACGTTCATACTCTATGTCGGCTAATGCTTATTTCCTGAACCACACCAAAGCAGGAAAATAGTACGAAAAGCACACGACATCAAACATTCTTACGTTGAAATACATTTTCATATCTTAAACCACCAGAGAATGTGTAATAAAATATATATGCATCCTTACAGCGTCGATGGTCCTTAAATTTTTTGGATTGTGGTATATGTGTCTATATTTTATTTTTGCTCCAAATAAATTGGTTTTTTATTTATCATTATTTTAAAAACAATTAATTATATTAATTTTGCAATAATACCCCTCAGATTTATAAAAGTTGTCAATAATACCCATATTGCTACGATAATAATTTGATAAAATATGTGGAAAACAAAATTAAGGTTTTATACACATCGAAGACTCAACAAAAGTCATTTTTGTGTCCGAAACTCCATTATCCCGATCAATTCGGCCATCCAAAATGAATCAATTAGAAAACATCCCCTTGATTCATTAATGGAAGAGAATTATTGCATAATGACTCAACATTCATAAACATATTCGAACAATTTAAGCTACTAGCAAATGGTTCTCGTCAATCGCCTGTAAAAGGCTAAATTGAGGTTTAAGGCGTTGATAGAGAGAACGTGCATGCATAATGTAGTGAATGACTCATGGCACTCGAGGCATCAAGCCCGAAAACTCATATAGGAAGCGGCAATGTTAAGTTCCAATAAGGATATTCATATGAAGCTAAATACACCGAAGGATTAAGGGAGATATCAAGGTTGAGAGAGAGAATAAAAAAATTGGTGTATCCAATTGGACTTAAATTCCTAGCAGATAGGTTGTTTTAAAAAAAAAAAAAAAAGAGGCTTTAACGTCGTTTAATTCAAAAGCGATGTTGAAATTCCGGCCAGCGCCAACAACCCTAACTGACTTTATTTCTTTTAGCAATAGTCCAAATTTTCTATTATAATATCAGTTTCTGAGTAAATGAATTCCAAAAAATTCAGCAGTGGTGACGTGGATAATTCTTATTGGTCTTTAACTTATTTTCACTAATATTTAATTAAAATACGTTTCTAACGTCGCTTTTAAAAATAAAGCGATTTCTATTCTCAATTTGTGTAGCAGTGTCCTTGACCAGCTCATTCTTATGGCTTTCAAGGCTATCATTTCGACCTATCACCTTGCACTGAGATACATTGGAGCAAGTTTACATGACACTAGCTAGCTCGTGTTACACAAAGACTATCAGTGATGGGAAAAAATAAAACCTTGGCATTCACAGCTGAACGTCGACGTGGACGGTTTTGTACACGCCATCTGCAAATTAGATCCCAAAAAAACATTATAAGAAAGAATCTCATTTTTCACCTAGTTGAAAAAAGTACCTAACGAATTTAAAGAAACTCCGTCCACGTGGCAGGAATTTTGCTAAACCAAATCGTTTAACTCATCGGATACCAAACTTTAGTTTATATTCCCCCTAATTTACTTTTGATTATTTTTTTATTGTTGCTATTATTATTTTAGTGGGAGGTAAATATGAGTAACAGAATGGTGCCATAATATGAGACAACAAATATTCCCGCAACCAACCATAAGCAACTACTTTGCCGATGACACACATATATAGATATACATTCTCTCTCTCTCTCTCTCTCTCTCTCTCTCTATATATATATATATATATATATATATATATATATATATATATATATATATCGTCTATTTTACACAAATTCTGGCTACTGCAAATCCGGGTCCACCGTGGGCCACCAGTTCGGTGAAGAGCCGCTAGGGCTCGTGGGAAGCAAGAAAATGAGAGTGATTTGACACAATTTATTCAAAACTCTCATAAAAAAAGAAAAATAAAAGTCTAGCAAAACAAATGAATAAGACGTATAAGCGTGTGGATTAGTTGTCCAGAATTGTAGTGGAGTTGAAGAAAATTGGAGTCTTTTAACATGGCGCGGTAAAGCTTTTGTGGAATCAATATAAGTTTTTTGACATTTTTCTTGCCCATTATCTGATTACCTTTAAACCCGTCTTTAAGGTTAAGTCGCGTCTTAATTTTCTACGTATTTTTCCCGTATACAAAGTCTTCATCTTTCTCTAGATCTCTTACTTTTTCAGTTACGTTATTATTGACTTGCTTCTTTATTAGTATTTTGGTTTTTGTTTCTCTAAGTCAATCCATAATCCATGTTGGAATAAATAAATCATTAAATAAGTAAAAATCATAGGTAAAATTAATATCAAGATATATATATATATATATACATACATATATGTATGTATATATGTGTATATATAGCGATTGAAAATTTCAACTGAAATTAAATACTATGTGTAATGTGTTACACTTAAGTATAACAGAGTAATATCTGAAAATTTAATTAACAATGACGAGAGTACTTCATGAACTTTTATATCTCCTTCGACCTTTTTATTGCAAAGCGTTTACTTTAAATATCATAATTACTTCTCAATTAAAATTATAGTCATACCATTACATAGAATATAAATATAGCTGTCATTTCCTTCTTTAATATCGAGTTTTTCGAATGACGCTTCTTTCTTCTCCACGTTTGTCTCGATCGATTTTTTTTTTCCCGGACTTCTTCTTAATAATTAACAATTTTTTTTAAAATAAATTAGATTAATTCATCATAGTAAATCAAACGAATCTTAGTTTATCAAAATTAGTCTAGAACGAGCTTCTTTTTCTAAACTTTATGTTCACAATTAGCAATAATCTCTTAAGTAAATTAAATTAACCATCATAGTGAATTAAATTAAATTCATTTAAGTTCATCAAAATTTGAAAATATTACAGAATCAACAGAGGAAAGCGAAACCAACTTTGATTAACACTGGTTACTTTAATTTACGATGATGATTAATGTAGTTAAATTTAATTAGGAAAGACATTTAGGGCTAAGGGATGTGAAATATTGACGTATTTGTTGTTTCTAATGGCAATTTGTTTTTTATGTTTTGATATTCATGCTAGAAACTTATGCAGGTTGGTCAAACAAACCATGTATTTCACTCGCACATATGTTGAGTCATCAACATGACCTTATGAGTTGCTCCAATTTCAGTGTGATTTATCTTCCGTTCGTCGAAAATTCACAGACGGCGTGCTTTTATCCGATTATAGTCTTGGATCACTTTTGTTTTGAAGTCTTATCCTTCGTGATTAAAAGATGTATGATGTTTGTAAAATTGAGTTTCATACCCTTTTTCTAATTAAATTCTCAAGCAAATTTTATAAAAAGAAAAGAAAAATATCGACATGCTCCTCAAGAGATTTTGATTTCTTAATTTTACTGTGTATACATTGGTAGTATTAGATTCTAATAAAAAATTATATGTCATGAGATTTCATTAAAAAAAAACAATCAAATATTACGAGCCAACATATCATTTATATATATATGTCTTTTAAAGCCCTTTTGTCTTTCGAAGAAGCGCAGGCCTGGATATTAGAGTGTCCTCTAAATTGAGTGCCAGCATGTTGTTCGTGCCCTAGAAATCTCGTAATGCTAGGATTATTTAATCAGGACTCGAATTGAAAAGATCTTGTCCATATCACATAAGACAGGGGAAGCTGAATCCAAAAATAAAATTAAAAAAAATAGTTCAATTCGAGAAAAATTCCTAAAGTTTCACCAAGTTGTTCACGCAAAAAGAATTGAGCAATCTCTTGAACTCTATTTTGTCAAAACACAAGACAAGCTACAAGGAATCAAATTAAACAATATTTCTAATCAAAGGTAGTGACATATGACTATTATGAGAATTAAAAAAATAAGAAACAAAAAGATTGGTTATTTACAAAACACAAATTCAACGAAAACTAGTTGCATGTATATCTTGGGGTGAAAATCAAATTAAACAATATTTATAATCAAAGGTAGTGAAATTAATTAGCAGTCCCATGAGGCACGCATGTTTCAACAACATTCGAGAAAAATGACTTAAAACTGAGAACTAATTGCCAAACATTCCTCATCGGCTTTTAATTTATAGAGTGCTGGTTTTCATTGATAAATATATGGCACTGCCTAAACATATGGACAAACATTTATCGCCCCAATTAATATCCGGCAACACTCATGTCATGTTTGTAATTCTTTATGAATATTAGTTGTTTGATTTTATAGCCTAATCATCGTCTCATGCTTCATGCTTGTAATAAATATCATGATAATTTTCCAATTCCCAACTGACTCATGACACCTATATATATATTTGGTTGAAGACGATAACTAAGTAGAAGAAAGAAATTTGTTGGACTTGATCTTATATAATATTATATAATAGAATAATAGTGTTGGAATTGGAAATTCCATTATAGTTACGAGTCATGGAGAACAAACTGTCTTCCATTAATGGACTTGAGAACAAAATTTAGCGGTCCACGCGTCGACGTTGTTTAGTTGGACTTATTGGTTTGTGGGGTTTCTCACACGGTTTCATTTGTATTAAATTGTATTCCTGGCATGGCCTTTTTTTTCTTTTCTTTTTTTTGAAACTCACGAGGTATGTATATTATTCACTATCAATAATAGGGCCGTACAAAACCGAACCGAAAAATCGGATAAAACCGATATCCAAACCGAAATTTGGAGCCACGTCAGCTAATCGAAATTCGGATTCGGATAACCGATCCGGTTTACAAAACTGAACCGGATATCGGATTTGATTTTGGGAAAATCTGGATATCAGTTATTTAACCGATTTTTTTAATTAAAAATAAATATATATTAAAAAAGAGACTTGACCTAATTTTGAGACAGACCTAGCGTTTTTATTTTTTTCCCAAATCAGATTTTGCAGAAGTGGAAGCACTAAATGATTCTAAGCAAGTTGTTTCGGGTAATATAATTAATTTGATATTTTATTTGACATATTCATTTGTTGTTTGTTTATTAAAACAAATTTATTTTAAATTTCTGTCATTATTATTAACAGATGATGGTCAAGTTGTCATAGAAGAATAAACTTTTCATATACCAACTCATATTGCTACTACAACTTGATTATGTGATCTATAAAAGTAACAAACAAATTCAATTGTTGTATGGTTTATTATGATCATTAGGGTTGCAATTTTAATTTTATATTATGATATTTACATGTGTAGGTAGTTGGAGACGAGTGTCATTTTGAATTTTATTTTTTTACTCAGTTTTAGATTACGTATTGTCATTTTGGAGCTTTATACGAGTCGTTTTTACTCGTTTTTTGAATTTTTACAAACCGGATTTGGATTTTAGAAACTGGATATCCATTTTATAAAAATGGATATTAAACTGGATCTGAAATTTTACAAACTGGATAACCGAATTTTAAAAATTGGATACTGGATTTAAGAAACCAGATAACCGAATATCCGGATAACCGAATTTTGGTTTTAGACTAAATTGGATCGGATACTGGACCGAGTTTTTAAAAACCAAAAATTCGGATTCGGATACTAAAAATGTCAAAAACCGAACCGATCCAGTTTCACCCCTGATCAATAATATAACACGAGTATAACTTGTTTTTAAGGGAAGAGTTATTATTAAACATAGAAATCCACTTTCAACTATACACGGTAAAGATTTTTGTCACGAGTCTCACGACTCACGACTCTCCAACAAAAGCAATAAACCATAAATATTGCTTAAAATTGTTCCATTTGTCACACAATGTGTGGATCGTCAAAAATCGGCATCGTGTCAAATAACAGTGCTCGAAATAACTAAATTATCAACCGAAATTGATAAAAATAACAAAATAGTAAAAGTTTGTCTAAGAAAATAATATGTACAAATAAATAACTACGAATACTTTTCAGACGAGAATTATAATGTCATAGTCAAATAATGGATTGAAATTAATAAATTATCAACCGAAATTGATAAAATAACAAAATAGTAAAAGTCTGTCTAAGAAAATAATTATTTAAAGTGCATAAGTATCAGATTTTAATAATTTTTTACTATCTTATTAAATTTTTGTAAAGTGATAATTATTTATATAAATTTTCACAAAATTAACAACAATGTCGAAAAAAAATTTACGATGAAACTTTGACCATTTTAATTCAATTTAAAATTTTAGTTATTTTACTAATCAAGTAGTTCAAATGTGGTTATTTATATAACTTTTTACTTCATTATTTTTACTATAAAAAAAATCCGAGAATAGTATTTAAGTGCATATATTTATTGATTGGCCTCATAAAAATTTACTTCAACGAGCGAGTCTTTTTTTGTTTTTATTTTATTTTAGATATCTTGATTTTACAATTATAAAGAAAAATTTAAATATAAAGCAAAAAGATAAGAGAAAACTAAAAAAACAAAATAAATTAAGAGATTATAAATATATTGACAAGAGAGTGGGAGTATGAATGGGAGATCTGAGTGATCGAGGGTGGCATAGGAATTGAGCTCATGCATGCTATTGGCAGTGCTTCTTGCTCGTTTTAGGAATTGCATAAGATCTCTGTTAAAGGGGCCCAAGAAAATTTTTGACGAGTTATGACATTGTTCGATCGAATAGACCTTTGTCTCCTTTGTTTTTATCTGTTTATCTTTTACCTCTCATTTGCATTTCAAGACATTTATTTGTTTGAATGAGGTACTTGCCTTTATCAGGGATTTTGTAAGACCGTAATAATGAGATAATTCCTTAAAAAAAACATCCCATGTTTCTCCTAAAAGACTACTTTTTTTTGTTGCGGTTGATGTAGTAATTTTTTATTTTTCTTTCTAGATTTTCATTGTTCTATTCATGCCCAAGAAATTTGCCATTGCCAAGCCTTGTTGTCGCCCCTCATGTCCGTACAACTGCGTTCAAACTCTATGAATTATAGTTCATTCCAAGGATTAAAATACCGATATCGATACCGATGCCGAAGTTTTGAATTTTCATTTTATATATCGATTACCGACGGATATATCGATTGGTATCTTATAAATTTTTTAATATTGACTACCAATAGTATCGATGATATATCGACTACCGACGGATATATCGACAAAAATCATATAACAAAATATAATTTTAAAAAATTCAAAAAATATATATGTCTCCAATTCTAAAAGATAAAATAGTTTTTATTTATTTATTAGTATGACAAAATAGATCTCAAATACTATTTATTTAAGACAACAAATAAACTCAAAATACACACTACAAATAATAAAATAGTACGCAAATACTACCAATTTTTAATATAAACTCAAATATTATTGATGTTCTATTTATATACAATGAATTAATGATCTAGTTTATAATATATTTTAACAAATTATGAAAAAATAAAGTTATCATAATTATATGAATTTTGTAACTAAGTAGTCCACATTAAACTCAAGGTTTGGGATTTAGCCCACGTTTGGAGAGTTTTAGAAAAATAGCCAATTATATTAGGTGATACTAGAGGTAATTGGTTAAAATTCAATATTTGTCCTTAAATAAATATAACGTTTTTTTTTCTTCTAGATTCATCACTTTTTCTCTCTTATTTTTTTTCAATTTTTTTTTTTTTTTGCATCAAAACTTCAAAAATCCATATCTATGTCATACGAACTCGAAATGGAGTGATTCCAAATCCTACAGATTCGTGGTGCCGATATTCAATAAAAACCCATTGTGTTTGATGAAAAATCATGTTTAATGCATCATGTTTACGTTTCCATTTATTTCCAGATAATTTTTGAAATTTTCAGTTATTTTCATGTCTAATACAGTAACATGATTTTTCTACATCTATGACATTAAACATGATTTTTCATCAAACACTATGGATCTATTTTTGAAGTGTCACGAATCCGTAGGATTTAGAATCACTTAATTTCGAGTTCATATGAGATATATATGGTTTTTTGAAGTTTTTATGAAAAAAAAGTGTACAAGATAGAAAGTGACGAATCTGTTAATCATTATAGTAAAAGTTTCATTTTATTAAAAAAATAATCTAATGCTTATAATAAATAAATTAATTAAAGTAAAAATTTAATTTATTTTAATTAATTATTTAATTAGTTTACAGCTCATCACAGCTAAACTAAAACTTATCGGTGGGGCTCTCTGTCCCTGTTTTTGGCTCTTTCGGGACTTGAAATGGATTCTTGCCACAGCAACGCTCAGGCGCCGGCGACGATTAAGCTGAAGCCCGTCGATGCCACGCCGGAGTCCTTCGAGACGTACGGACAGGTTGTCGGAGCCTCACCGGACGGCGATGAGTTCGGTCCTCAGGACGCTCAGCTCGATCTCACCCGTGGAATTCCAAGGTATAAGTCTTACGGTTTGATTTTAACCTAGAATTTTACTCAGTTATTCGCCGATTACGTTCGATTTAGGGTTCAATTGATTGCTGTGAACACGGTTGCTCAATGTGATACACTGCCAATTCTATGAGCTTAGGAAGTTGGTGGCTATGAATATTTGTTACAATCGATAGCGATGGTTATCAATTTTCCATTATTAGTGTTTACCTTATTTAATTATAATAATTCTAAAAAAAAATGGAATGTTTCACCCCTATCGGCTGCAAGATCCAGTTTCAGTGTGACCAGATTTAGTGATATATATGCGCTGAAAAAAAATAAGGAAAAACTCTTGCATTGCTGTCCAGTACTGAAGTGATCGAGATAATTGACTAAAATAAAAAAAAATAAAAAAAATGAAGTAATGATTATAGAAGTCTTGTGTGTCTATACTCTATTGCTAATTTGCAATCAAATAACGAATCATATGGAAATGGGTGGGGAAACATGTCTGTGCGAATCAAATCAGGCTCTACATAATGCACATCGAGAATCGGCCATTGAAGTTTTCGAGCATAACGCACCATGCAAACGTGACCCAGTGCCTCGGCTCGATTGGCGGGCAGACTTGGTATCTCGGCGTGGCCAAGCCCTCGATCGTCGTGGACGATTCCGCCGATGATTCTGTGAAATCTCCTTCCGGGCATTCCTATACCCCGCCTCGTGTTGAGGATGTTCGGGTTTTCAGAGTCACGGGTCCCAAGTTTCTTAAGCTCAACCGCGGGACATGGCACGCTGGGCCGATATTTAAAGAAAAAGCTCAGGATTTCTATAACTTGGAGCTAAGCAACACCAATGTAAGGCTTAACCGAATTTGAATTCTTTTATGTTTTCCTATTCGAGTTTTGTTTGCTTTCACTGTGTTTCTTATTTGGGTTATATAAAAGGTCCATTAGGAAAATAGCAAATTTAAACGTTTGACATTGCTGCTAATTAGTCAACGTTTCATAAATTTTTAGGTAAATAGCTATTTTCATATATTTACAGACGTAAATCTTAGATAAATAGTCACCACCATATATTAGGTCATGTCATTATTTACGGCTATTTACTTAAGATTGACCAAACGTTGGCTATTTAACAATGTCGAATGTTTAAGTTGACTATTTTCTAATTTTTTTTGTTATAAAAACTGCTCTATCTAGTTGCATCTATTTTCGGTAATCCTAAAATGTTTTGACGTTAAAAAACCTTGATGTGTAAAAAATAAAAATGAAAAAAAAGGTCCACCAATGTCTTTGAAAGCCATTTACATTTCATCACCTTTGTCTTTTTAGGTGCATTATGAATTATGGTTGATCTTTAGAGTGCCTTTCATTATTTTATCATATTATGACGCCTATCAGTTCGTATATCATGTCTCATCTTGGTTCTCTCTTTCTTTCTTTTTTCTTCTTTCTTTCTCCGTGTTGAAAGCAACGGTACAGTCCTCGTTGCTTTCAGTTTTATTCAAGTGAAGTTGCTTTCATGGGTTTGATTCAGTTCTCAGGGTTTAGATGCTGTTGTTGGGTACTAAAACCCCACACTATATAGACAGTAATTTTCAGTAGCTTGTCAAGAAAGGACAGAATGGAATTTGGTCGCGTCTCTCAGTAGATTTAGGTTTGTATTATTTTTTTAGTTTAAAGCAGAGATTATTATCTTAAAAAAAAAAAAAAAAGCCCCTCCTGACCAAGGCTCCCGACATCTGGATCTGTTGACTTTGCTTAACAAGACAACAACTTTCTTTTTTTTTTTTTTTGCCTGTCTATTCACGTCCACAAATTGGATGTCAGAATTAACCCTTTTTTTTTTTTTTTTTTTTTTTTTCCGGCTATGATCAACTTTGGTGTTGGAAGTAGAAGTGTAGAACCTAATATGCTGTTTTCGTTTTTGTATTCTTATATTTTTTTTAAAAATTGGTAATTAGGACTATTGATTTTCTTGGATAAGCAATTTTTTTGGAATAACTAAGATCTTCCTTTCCATCTGCCTCTAGGTGGTGGATCACACAACACATTACTTCACCAAGAAAAATGGAGTCACTTTCTCGATCGACGACTAGCCATAATCATTTTCTGGTTTCTGTCTCCAGACTCACTAGCATAAGAAAATATGATATGTATTTCTATATAAGAATTTTTCTATGCTCTGTTTCTAGTAAAATAAACTATCTTACACTCCTTTTCCCGGTTCCAAGGGACGTCGGAGGAAGTTATAAAATGTAAATTTTCTGTTTAAATGTGCTGAATCTGTATATCATGTGGATATTACTTGAGCTACCTTATTTTAAAAACTTACTTCAAGAATATCTTACTTTGCATTCTGTAGATAATTTTTGTTTTTACAATTTTTACTTCTCATTTACAGTTTTATTTAACTTTTTAAACTAATTTTATTTAAAATAAGTATAAAATCATCAAAATGTTAAAAAAAAAAAAGAAAAAAGAAAAAAAGAAAACAGATATTCATTGACATTATCTGAAAATTCAAGTTATTTAGATTACTATTCGAGGTATTTGCAAAATTTACCCATAGAAAAACAGACCATGGTTTTTCTCCCCCCCCAAAAAAAAAAAAGCAGACCATGGTTTCATTTTTCAATATAATGGTGTCTGTTGAGAAATTTCCTGAGCCAAAAACTAGTTATTTCTTGTAGCTGCAAATAAGAAATTGATGTGTAGAATTCGGAATTTACTTTCCCCTTGGGTTCAAAAATAACATAAACGAGGGAATATAGCATAATTTCAGCTCCCGAGCCATGAAAACGATAATCGTACAACGATGACAAACGCTTTATAAATAATGATAAAAGTACCGGACACGTCAATCTATTCAATTCTTTAAAGAAACCAAAATAAAAGTTTTTTAACAGCCGAATCTATGAGGGTCGGAAGAGATCAAAATTGCCACTGAACTTTCACTCTGACCCCATCATCTGCACAATGAAAACCCGAATGCCAGGTGAGAATCGAATCTATTAAATGAAAAAAAGTCATCGACAAAAACATCATTCATGGTTCTGGTAGTATCTACATCAACCGTAGCTTTTGTCCAATCATATTCATGCACAGTTATAACATTTTAATAATATTGGTGATGACTAGAACAAAGTACCAATTATTTCCAATATCAAATTATTGAACATAGTATCAATCCGGAAAAGAAAAAGGAAAATAAAAAAGTTAATGTTTAGATACACCTAGAGAAAAACATGAAAGCGTGGAATTTATGGGAACCATTTTGACAGCATAAATGAAGTAATCAACACTTCTTAAGTTTCTACGGTTCCATTTTCTTATTTTTCTACCTTGACTTTGAATACCATTTGCACCGTTAATGAGTCAAAATAAAAATGTTTGGCCTCGTTTTTTTTATTTTGAGTCAAACTTGTTCCAGAAGATCACTTGTTCATTCCACAAGATTATGTATGACTAGTTAGTAAAGACTATTCTGATCAGAGTAGGAATAAAAAGCTACACCATGTGGAAATGCTTGCTAGATCGTAATTAAATAAAATGGACTTTATATTTTCCTGTAAATTGCAACAGAAATCTAAAAATTTCGTCAACTTAAATTAAAATGACTCATCTCTTAGCTTTTTTGAAGGGTTAGTCATCCTAAATTTTAATTTTATTCGAAATGATGATAGCTTATTTTCTATCTTAAAAGAAAAAAATGTGCATCTCTCATTATTTTTTTTTTCCACAGTACCACTAAAAGGTAGATGGAAAAAGGAAAACCAGGAATTTCAAATCGAGATATTTAATCAACTCGTTTTCTCTTTCCGTTTGACACCCGTTCTCATTCCATTTAATTCAATTTAAAATATGATGACTTATCACCCTTCAAGCAACCCCAGTGAATAGCTTGGAACAATGATTTTACCAAGCCCTATTAAATGAACAGTTCGAAATAAGACTTTAAGACTGTAGCTCATGCACTAACCTTGAATATATCTCCAAACATTCCTTGAAAGGGATTTTTACGCCGTACACCATAGAATTTTTCTGCAATTTCGTCTAGCAGCTAATACATGATCATTGTATGAGAATCAGACATAAACAAGGTTCAGAAAAAGAAAAAGAAAAATCGAAACATAAGACTATTCGAAAGATATTGGACGACAAAGAAAGTAAATAAAAAATTGAGAAAAAGCAACCATTGGTTAGAAAGCAGACTGTAACAGTAATAATAATGAGAAGAGTAAAAGCTTGCAACCAAAATTGCATACCTCTCTAAAAGATGGGTCTTTCTCTAGACTTGAATGGTACTTCACTTTTAGCATATTAAAAAGAGGCAAAGCATCTCTCTGCAACCTGTTACCAAATATTATGACCCAACTCACTTAACATGATGTACCATTAAACAAGCATTGAAGGTTCTCTCATATTTAAATTGATGTTCATAATATTTGCAAAGAGAAATATAGAAATTACAAGTGTAGCTGATTAGAGAAAAAACATATAAATCAGGTAACTCATAGGTTGTTTTAAAACTTTAGAGGCGTGTACCAATAGTATCTTAAAGTAAAAAATAAATGAAACCATTTTACCACTTACGTTTGCAGTAGAAAAGTGATGAACTGTATCAAATCAGATTGGGGAAAATCAAGCTTATTGCCTTCAACTTGCTTTTTAATTTCATCCATCAGTTGATTAGCATCTCTCAGGTTACCTGAAGATAAATACCTATCATAATATATTTATATAAACTTGTATCAATAAAAAAGGGAAGCACCAGAAAAGGGTAGCTTATGAAACGACATGATAGATTTTAAACGAAAGCAGGTCCAAATAGAATTTGGATTTGGTACAAGTTTTAAGATATTAAGTAATTAGTATTACATCAGAACTGCTCGTGCAACTGCCAAATCATCTTCCCCGGGATAACACTGCAAAAGACAATATAAGAAAGGAGCAATTAGATGATGTCCGATAACCAAGGTTACTACATATTGCAAATCGTATTATTTCATTTTTTCTAAGGCCCATACAATATAAGATACACATATTTATTTCATTCAAGAGCATATCATTAGTTCAACGTGTATTTTTTTTTTTTCCTGCAAGTGAGTAGTAGTATATATCAAATAAATTATTTCAAGATACACAGCAGCATCAAAGAATTAATATTTACTAAAGGAACTACATAAATCCTCAAAACTACTTTAAGGATAAATTACATATTTTCCCCATGTATTGTTGCACCATTAACACATTGCCTCTGGTTGCGTTATATAGACAGAAGGACTGAATGTGTAAAAGAGTCAATGTTTAACTGGAACATTTGAAGATTTTTACCAACCAGGGGCAAGGTGTTAAAAATAACAGGGGGCAAATATGTATTTATCTTCATTTTTATGATCATATAGCTTCAATTCCTGTACACATCTTCTATAGGAGGGACGTTATCAAGCGCATCAATCTGTGTCTACAACTTAGACAGTGGAAAACGAATATCATTAAAGAAGGGCAGAAAAATAAAATCTTAACCTTTCCCATAAAATTAACTAAAACAGAAGCAAATGTTTTTGGGTTGTTTCCTCGAATGAAATGGTGCGATACTCGAGCCATATCCTGCAATGGAGAACTAACGTCAGTAATCTCTTACGAGATTCGTAGTAAAAATACAAAAGCCACTTTTGAAAATATCCTCACCAATGATTTTAACATCCAAATATAAATAAAAATGATTCAGATTATTCAAGAATTATACTGGCCCAATAGAATTTTTTGACACTTTCATCATTGAGTTATCGACCCCTCTCGCTTCAGTTTAGAACTTTCCCAATCCACAGAGCTTCCAATCATGGCAGAGCAGACTGAGAAGGCGTCTGAAGCAGCCTTGAGTGTTTCTATGCTCGAAGAAATCAATGAAGGGAAAGAAGCAAGGGAAAGGCGGGAATCGGTTCCAAAAGAGTTTTGGATTGTGATTCGAGACTCCCGGTGAAGCCATTGAAGGAACATATATTGAATCATTGATAAGAAGTGCCCATTTTCTGTTACTGTTTTAAATCCGAGGCCGTAGTTTTAGCCGGCACTTGCCACAATGCTAAGGTGGTCAGGACCATCATTGTGTGCCGTAATTACCTTCATTTCGCCAAGAAACACCAAAGATATGAGAAGAGGCGTTTAAAACATCCCGGCCCATATCTCGCCATGAAGGAAGGAGATCACGTCATCATTGGCCAGTGCAGGCCATTGCCAAAGACAGTGCGGTTCAATGTTCTAACATTGATTCCCGTTAGTTCATTTGCTGGCCGGAAAAAGGCATTTACACCAATGTGAGGTGTATCTAGATCGTTTTCGGGAGGCATTAAATGTTTGCAGTTATATTAAATTTTTTTTTTTTTTTTTTTTTTTGGAACCAAATAATTGGATCCCAGAATCAAAACTTCCCGTTGTTTTTGTTTTAAAAGGAAAATTTTACTGGCCCAGAAGAGAGAAAGGAACAAAACTATACTTGACACCAAACTCTTACAATGACACTTACCACTTCTGGAGATTCAGAATATATATATTCAGCTAGCATAGCATGGAGCTCCGGTGAACCATACTTTGAAGCTCCAAACTCGGCAGACCACCTGAGAAACCAAAGAAAACACCGGATAAGATCTTTTCGTATAGAGGTAGAACTGACCGAGTTTTTGTAGTGAATGAGAAGTTTCATTATTAAAGAGATTCCGAATGCTCGAAGAAATTCACATTCTAAGCAGGCAGCCAAAGCTCTCATTAGGCTATGTTTATAGATTATGTTATAAAACGATTAAAAAATTGAAAAAATCGAACCTTATTGCAGCTTTTAGGAATTGTGAGCAGCCATCCACACGCGTTTTTGCTGCTCCAAGTGCTTCAGAAAGTTGTTGCATGTCATCATCATCGCCCAACTGTTGTGGCAATGGAATCTTTGGGAACTTATTGTAAATTATCCTGATACGATCTAAGATAGGCTTTCCATCAAAATAATGAAAATATCCAACATGACACATATTTCATGAAAAACAACAAAATCGTCATTCAACCAGCTGAGCAATTACAAAAGCTCAAATACTCATGGCAAGCAGCATAAATTGAAAAGGCAAGAGAGAAAAATCAGCCAAGGGGAAGAAAGAAAAACAAGAGCAATTACATTTAGATTAAATGGAACGAACAATGAATTATTAGATCAGCATTCGATTACTATAACACACGTTCTCACTGACCAAGGCTGTTTTCATCGTAAGGAACACTCGCTTTGACAAGTTTTTCGACAAACAACACTGCCAGCTCTGCCCCGCATGTTACCTATTGAGGTTCAATAGAACAAATTTCAAAACCGTATACAGATATACTCAAGAACTTTCAAACATGTTTTATCTTAATCTCCTATACGTTAGGAAAAATTACGTTAAAAACAAAAAAGAATAAAAAAAATAAAACATAATATTTCTGGATAAAGCTTCAAGTAATGATCCCCGCAAACAAGTGAAATCCATTGAATTTTTTTTTTTTTTTCATTACTTTCTTTCAAAGGAATCGCCACACTCCACCTATAAATTTTCCACCACATTTTCCCAAATCCAAACAAACAAGAATTCCATCTTTTTTTCCCTTGTATCTTCCAGGTTACAAATTAGGACTTTTAAGGGCCGAGTGTACAAAGCAAACACAACCACCACATAACCGCAATAAAAACATACAGCCATATACGGAACCACGGTTAAACAGAAAATATATAATTAGTGCTAATATGTATAAAGAGCATGACCTGTCCGTGTTCCAACTGTAAGCATGCGCCAGAGTGAAGAATGTCAAGAGCTTCGGGATGCCTTTGAGCAGATGTATATCTGCAATCAACCACGCATTGCTTCATCAATGCGAATACCTGAATTGAATGATAAAAGAGTAGCTAGTCGAATTCAGTTTTATTTAATTTATTGTAATTGCATAGTTTGTACTTTGTTTTGTTCAACAATAAAGTTCTCACACTCAGAGCAATTTGTGTTACAAAGAAGTTGAGCTTTGGTTGTAGAGGGTTAAAGATCCTAAATGAAAGGACTTAAAAGGTTTATGAAGTCAAGGGTTACTCAAACGAGCACTGAGCCAAAAATGGTGGGATCAGTGATTAGTTGAGTGAACATAATAGAGCCAACATCTTGAAGGAGTATGTTTAGAATGGCACATAAAAAAAAATTAATAAAAAAAATAAAAATAAAAATTATAAAGACAATTTATCACTCTTAAGATGGAACACTTAATACTATGCTATACATAAGTGTTTTACTGTACCTTGTACTCGTGGATTTGTACATTTGTTGAGCTCCATAGTAATTACCATCTTCAACAATTTTCTTTAATTTCTCGATGTTCTGCGCCCAAAATCAAAAGTAAAATCTCTGATATTAAACTTTCCATAATCATATACAAAATAAAAAAAATAAAAATAAAAAACTCGTGCTATGGTTAACACAAAGAATTGGTCTACGAAGAAAACCAATCAGCATATATAAGGCTTAATTCGTTTCTCTCCTCAACTAATTTTGTGAATCATCCTATCTGAAATCAAAACGAACCATCTAGCAAACTTGGAATCCGAACGAACCAATCGCTAATCTGTAGTTGTGTGATATGTTTAATCATAAGATAATAATCATCGAATTCAATCCAATACAAGCTATTTTTACCAATTAGAAAACATACCTCGTGCACAGGAGGCAAAAGGCCTCGTTTGGGTCTCTCGCGCGACATGGCCGGGATCTGAATGTGGCTCTAGACAGCAAAGCAACGTCGAATAATCCTAAAGCTCAAATCTTAGACGAATTTCAAATGCCTGGACACAGAGAAGAGAGAACATTTACGCTCATTACTGATTAAGTTTCGCTCGTGACTGAACGTCGCTGCTTTAACTTCAATGTCGTTCTACATAAAGAAAATACACGTCGTTTTCATTCTGAAATAAAAAAAGAAAAAAAAAATACTAACCTTTGGTACTTCGAATCTTTTCCTTCCATCGTTTCTCAATAGTCACTTAGCAGCAAAAAAAAAAAAAAAAAACACGCACACAGCCACCGTCGATTCTCTCAGACCGTCGTTCGCATCTCGGCGTCGATCCATTTTCTCCGTCGCTCGCCTCTCGCCGTCGGTCACCTATTTCCGCCGCCCATTTCTCGACGTCGTGTTTTTCCTCACCAGGTAATGAGTATATTAGTTTCTCTTGATTTTGAATTCTTTGAATTTTTTTTTTTGGAGAAAAGATGTCTCTGTGACTTAATTAATAAGGCTTATGAGCCCAAAAAAAAAAGTCTACAATATCAGGAGGGAATCCAATACTCCCAATTAACATCAACATCTACGGAACAAAGCACAATAAGCAATCTTATGTGCTGCAGAATTACAAGCTCTTGAACGGAAAAAGAAATCACACGTTGAAAAAGAAGCAGCCTGTTTAAAATTCATCCCCACCACGAGTCCGACTTCATTACGACGCTGTAATTCTCCGGAAACCACGCCGGCTTTTAGCTTTCTGCTTCACGCTTTGAGCGCTTAGATTCCGACAGGAAAACGAAATCCAAATCGTAACTCCGAATGTGTGAGCGAAGGGTATTTTCCGTCCAAGGGTTTCCAATCTCTTGGACGTTCCATATTAGGCCTATCATTGGACCCGGTAGCGGGTCTCCAAAGAGGGCGAGCGCCGATCCTTCCATGATTCTTGATCCAAGCCGGTTATCAGGGATCGGTGGGTATAGGTGTCGGGTTTCAGACCCTTCTCGACCATCTCGTCGAACAGCTCAAAGGCTCTCACGACGTCCCGTCGCTGCAATACCCGTCGATCATGATGTTGTAAGTCACCTCGTTGGGGATCACGTTCCGTGCCACCATTTTGTCGAAAGTTTTGCTCGCTTCGGACATCCTGTTCGCGCGGCAGAGGCTGTGGATGAGCGCGGAGGATGTGTACACGTTCGGAGCGATGCCCTTTTCAGTCATTTCGCGATACAGACGAAACGCCTTTTCGAGCTCTCCGGCTTTGCAATATCCCCTTATCATCGCCGTGTAGGTCGAATCGGTCGGCTTCAATCCTCGATCGATCATCTCGTCGAAGAAAGACTCTGCGACGACCACGCTCCCGAACTTGGATTCCCCGTTTATCAAGGAATTGTAGGGATACAGTGTCACCCTAATTCAAAGAAAAACGGGAACCTAAATCCACCAAATCACCCAAACTTTGCCTCGTCTTGGTTAGCGAACCGTGCCAACCTTCGATCCACTCCATCCTCGACAAAAGCATCGACTTTGTCTTCCTTCCTTTTCAAATTCTCTTCAAAGCTCTGACTTAAACAACTGCACCGGTATCAAAACAATCCCAAATTCTCATATTCGGCAGAAGCTCACAGGGCCGGTCGATCTTCTCTATCAGTGAAGAACTCATAGCAAAAAGGTTTTGTGATGATCACAGAAATCTTGAACCTCACTGAGTTACTGAATCGGTTCAGGTGGAAGGCCATTAAGCTTGACCCAGAACGGACAGCGATTGAAATCGATCTCGTCCAACGTTAGGCTTTCCGGCCATGGAAATACTGTCCATGTCCTTCTTTAAATGAAATTCAATCTTGAAAATTCCGGTCTTCAACTCTGACACACCCCACTTTCCTTCAGTCTTGCACACCTTATTCAGAACCGCGACTGAGATATTCCTGCTAATTTGGGCGTTAGCAATCACCTTCGCTAGAAGAACGAAGGACTCGTCCTTGTTCCTCTGCAATGGAAGTTCAGATTCCTCAAGGAGCAGATCAGAAGCAAGAAACGAAATGGTTTAATCCAACCTCATCTCTATTCACCGTGAGACATTCTTAACGTTTCCTCAAGAATCTCAAGTCCGAGTATCACTGTCTGTTTCTATGTTTAATTTTTTTTTATTTGTTGATTTTGCTCTTTTTTGGTCTCTGCTTTGAGTGGTTTTTTATTTTTATAATTGATTGCCGTAGTTGGTTCTCGCGAGTTTATTTTCCGTCGCGTGTTATGTCCAATTTTTTTTTATTCTTGCTGTGGTTGCCAAAATATTGTGATTAGGCTAGTACTAGAAACCCACACAAGCAAATCAAAACCTCAAAAAGGCTTTAACAATTCGGAAACCTGTCCTCTAATTCTGATTCTCCTGCTAAACGAAGCTCTGTCAATCCTTTTTGGTGTCCAGAATTCCCAGCTAAATTCGACCGGAGAGCTTGGTTTATTGCGAAAATGAAAGCGGCTATGGTGTACCGAAACCTGCTCAGAGCTGTGAAGAAGCACGTTGCGAACGACGAGTCAAAGAAGCACTTCACGGAATACGTGGTCGAAGAGTTTAGGAAGCCATTACAGCAAGATCTCACTTCCGTTGGCCACAGAACCAAGCTCGCCCAGGATTACACTTATTATCTCAACAGCGTTCACCACCATCAGGTACTTTTTGATCATCATCCACCGTAACCTCATATCAGACTTGTATTTTCATTCTTAGCGTAAAGAAGCTTTCTTTCTTTGGTTGGTGTTACAGGACTTGTTGTTCTCCTACAATATTGCCGTGGATAGAACCGATGAAATGAAGAGAGTTCTGAAAAAATCCGCCGCCAGTGTTGGCCTTCAACTTCCCGAGCCTTATCAACCTTGAGAAATCTCTTCAATCTTTGAGATTTTGTTTCATTTGACCAAAATAAAAGGCTTGCATAGACTTTCTTTCCCGGTTTTTTTTTTATGCGTTAGGAATTATGATAATACATGTGAACAATTGATTGGAAGGAATTCAACGTATGTTGTTTAAGTTGATTCCAAGAAGTTTTTGTGCACTTATATTTATTTATATATACATATTTTTTTTTTTTTTCACGTGTAGCTCTTAGATCCCAACCCAAAAGCAATTGTGTCACTCAATGGAAACTCTTACTTGGTCATGTCGTGCAGGGTTTATAGGCACAAAATAAGCATTTTGACCAAATTATTTGTACACGCGTAAAGCATTCAGGCCACGTGTTAGAAGAGGCTCTACCTTTGTGACACCTGTTTTAACATTTCCATTTGTTTATATTGGGGATATGCCACACTTATCTTGCTCTATCCATTTCCATAACCACGTCCAATATATATTTTTTTCTCACCAGATCAATCACATATCATCATATCATGGGTTCAGAGACTTTCATTGAAGTGATTTTGGCAATACTTTTGCCACCAGTTGGTGTCTTCCTTCGTTATGGCTGTGGGGTAATAATATCAAATGTTACACTTCATGTTTAATTAGGCTTTTTTTGTTATTATTATTGGTTCTTAATTGTTTTTTGTGTTGATTGTGTAGGTGGAGTTTTGGATAGATTTGCTGTTGACAATCCTGGGATATATTCCAGGGATCATATATGCTCTGTATGTACTTGTTGGATAGTTTACTTTGTTTTAGTTAATCTTTCATGTCTCAGTAAGGATGGTTCGTCGATGTAGAAATTCTCTGTTTTTTTTTTTTTTTTTTTTTTTTGCTTTCTGTGTCGGTTAATTTTCACGGTTCTTTTTCTTCTTCATTTGTGCCCCCTTGTGGTGTGGTGGTGATAGAAATCAATCCTTGGTTTGACAGATTGGTTGTTAAGAGTTGCAGAAGTTTCTAAACGGTTATGTGGATTTATTGGCAGCAATAAGATGTCTGCGTTTGGTTGGGATTAAAATACCTGTTTTTGTTTTTAGAAAAAACTAAAATGCGATTTTAGATTTTGATTTCTTAGTTTTTAGAAAAATTGTTTTTAAGTTTGCTATATAAATTACTGTAATATCTTCATACAAAATATTATTCATATATATTTATATAAATAAACATATTAATAATTATTTAATTATTAAGAACATGTCTATTTTAGTCTTTTTACTATAATATATTTATTTTACTAAACGCTAAATCAAACATGTTACCAGCAACAACTGTTTTATAAACAGTTTACCAAACAGTTTGTCAGTTTAAAAAAAACAGTTTTTGAAAAAACTGAATCTAAAAATACTTTTTTTAAAAACAAAACTATGCCAAACGGGGCGTTATGGTGCTAATTTTGCATTTGTTTAAAGACACCGTAAAAGCCGGCGAAACGAGTGGGTGATGATATGTTAAGTTTTGGTCAATTAATATGTAGTCTAAAGATACAATCGGGAATTATTCAAGGGAAGTAACTCTTTGATTTTTCAAGTGAGCGTATATATTATAATCAAATATGTAAGTGAGCGTATATATATTAATCAACTTTGTAAGTAATTAAGTCGATAATTACATTTGTAAGTAATTAAGTCACTAAAATTTATAGATTTTGTTAAATAGTCAATTTTTTTTAATTTTAATTAAATAATCATTAATGTGGTATCGAACGTTTTTAGTATTTTATTTATGATGTTTTTAGTATTTTTTTTTTAGAATTGCACAAAGCTTTCAATAAAAAACGGGTAGAATACCCATCGATACAGACGAATAACATCCTAGACACGACACAAGACTTAGATCGGAATGAATCTAACACTAAGAACAGGTGTTCGCTCATATTGTACATACTTCCGACAAAATGAAGAATAAAGAATACACTCAAAATCGAGCACACATTTGGCTCTTTCGATAAACCCACAAAGGTTGATGGAAAGATCCAAACGACCGCGGTCCGATGACCATGAAGAAGATGACTCTTCAACCTGCATAGACACGAATCTAACAGGAGATCCACACTGGGATGGTGAAGGACGGCTATTCCGCCTACAATAAAACAAAACATACATATTACCAAAACCAAACAAAGTCTTAAAAAACAGTAAACTTAAACAACCAGAAATACAATTGGAAATCAACTTTGATATCTCGTGTTTGCTCGCGGAAAGCGAGAGACAATCGAACCAGCGAGACACCGGCTCTGACGACTCACTCTGTACCACCGACGACAGAGACACACACCTTCGCACCACCTGTAGAGGGCCACCACCACGAAGCCGGCCACCGTCGCGAACGAGAGAGCGTACGTCCACAGGCGCCGCATCTGCATCTGCCGGGCGCGGGCACCGATGTCCACGGCGGGCTTTGCGGCTGCGCGTTTAGGGGGACGGCGGGCGGCGGTGGAGAGGAAGGCGGGGAGCGGCTGCGCGTTTGGGGGGACGGCGGGCGGCGGTGGAGAGGAAGGCGGGGAGCGGGTGCCGGATCGTCGGAGGCGGAAGTTGGCGGAGGATGGAGGTGGCGGGGGGCCGGAGGAGCTGGGATCTGAGACGATGGGCGAGGATGCGAGTGTTTCGAATCTCGCCGCACAATCACTGCACGCCGACGTGGTACGCCGCACCACCGCCACAGTCCGCCAGACCCAAGTCGCCGGAGACACCTCGCTGAACCATCTTCTCGGGTTTTCCGGTCGCAAAGACCACGTCACACGTTCGTCGAAGTCCATGTCTATCCTCCCCCGGAGCCGCACGCTGGACGGCGAGTGGCTGAGAACCACTGCCAGTACCAACACCTCCGGAGGAAGAAGGGGGGACTCAGATTTGGATCTAGATCTGAGAAAGTTGAGAGAGAAAGGCTTTTTCTAGAGAGAGAAAGTTCTCACAATATTATGAATAAAAAAAATGATGTTTTTAGTATTTTATTTATGATATTGGAGTTGGAGTTGATTTATTTGCGATTATTAATGGTTATTTATAAGTTGTAACATTTTTTTGGGCTTGTAATCAGCATCGTGTTATTATACTCCAGAGAAAGCGAGAAAGCGTGTTGCTAAATATATTCTCCTCTGGAGGAAGATGAAGTAATGTATAGAGACATTTCTAGAAATATTTAGATTTGAAAAAATTGTATTTAAAATTTAATGTATTTAAAGTTTCTAGAGATATTTTTATCTTTTTGATAATAAACACAACTTGTATTAAAATTTAATATCTAGACTAGATGATTAAATCTTCACTACTACTACATATTTAGTAAATTGAGTAGAAGAAGATGAAAAAAAATGCCGTTTTATTGTAGCTTAAATATAGGACTGTCGTGTCAAATTATTTGTGTCGTTTCATGCAAGGCAATGGCAGTAGGAATATAGAACTACTACACATGAGAACAAAGCAGCCTACTACAAATTACATCAAAGCAGCCAATCTTCAGCAAAATCAATAGCCTGTTAACTCTTAACTCTCAGAGAAACCAGAGCTATATCGATGTACTAGAGGAGCTGTCTTTGGATATACATTAACTATGAGACTCTTTAGAGTATCTACAATGCACAATAGATAAAAAAAAAAAATTCTTTTTAATGTTAAAAACTTCAAAACTCTAGAACTCAATATTTGGTGAACTTTTACACCAAATGAACAGTATTTACATTTTTCATTTGATGTTAAGATTACATCAAATGTTTAAAGCATTATGATAATTTAATTAATTAATAATTTTTAATTAACAGTACATATATTAATTAAATCAAGTTGAATTAATATGGTTTTAACTGTTTGGAGTTTTGTTTATAATCTAAATTAATTTCTTCAATACTACTTAAATTAAGTCGATAATTAAAAAAAAATTAGATATCAAACCAAATTAATTCAATTAATAATATGTAATTTTCATATTTATGTTTTTTTAATGGTGTATTATTTATTCCCTAAAAAATGTTGTATTATCTATGTAATGAAATTTATTAATTTTTCACTTTTATTAATTATATTTTTTATTTTTAAATAATTTATTATTGATTTATAATATATGCTACACATAATTGAGAAATAAAATATAATTACATTTATATATATATAATTAGAAATTACAAAAAAACTAATAAAATAAGACACTAAAAGCATCTTAGATTAAAAAGCTTAATCAAAAAGCATGTCATTATAATAAGATATAGTTTAATACTATTGGAGCAAAAAAAAAAAAATTAGTGTAAAAGATACACAAAATTTGTGTGAAAATTACACCAAATTTAGTGTATGCATTGGAGATGCTCTTAGATCCAACTTGACAAACATTATTTAATGTAAAAATTTCAATCATGATAAGAGTATTTTCTTTCCAACTCCCACTTTTATATCAAACCACTGAAAGTGCATTCCCTTTATACGAGTATCTCACTCATGTATCTCGCTTATTTCACGCCCTTTCATTATTAATATGCGCATGGCTCCTATATATTTAAAGACATCAACTCCAATATTTGACTTGATTACCTGAATGATTTTCCATGCCATTCATATAACGGAGCAACCGATCCCATGTAACATCTCTCTTAACGTGTTCTATGTTGTTGAAACCTAGATCTACATAAGGTGTGTGATGCGAAACTCAATATTGATGTTGGACTTTGTCCTTCATTAATATTGAACTAATGGGCCCAAATAGCGAATATGGACCTAGCACAGAGAGATCTTGAAGGCCGGATGAGAAGCCCACAAAGAATTACCGAACTGTCTGGGCTCCTTCGGGTCCCAGCTCGGTACAATAAATCAATACACGATTGAGCTTCCATTGAATCAGCTTGCATCAACGTGCTCCAAGCCTACTACCTATTTGCATCGGCCCGAATCGACGAGTACCCCTTCAACGGTTAGCTGATGACCTAGACGCTGAAGACTTCAAATCAAGATTTCCTCAACCACTTTTTGAAGATCGGGTCAGACCTGGTACGTGGTGAACAACTGGAGAAGGAGGACCGGTTCTGAAGCACAACGTGTCCCCAAAGAATTGAGGCTCGTTGACCATCCTCAAAAGACTATAAAAACGAGACATCCACTCTTTTGATCGATCTTTATTTTGGTCATTTATTAGTGATATGTTAAATTAGGATAGTTAGTTGGCTAGTTTTCATATATATTGTATAAGCTCTAGAGAATACGATTTTGATGCCATGAGTCTAGCACTCATGCGCGAATCAATAGGCGAAGGAAGGTTCTTCGATCGGATATTCGTGCGCCGAATCAACGATCCAAGTTAGATTGTCCGGATTACGTTGTTTATCTTGTTCGGTTGCCATTTTCCATTCCGCCACTACATCCCTAAGACATGACACAAACTCTATCTTGCGAGTTATCTTGATCTCTCTCAAGGATAGAAATACATCATCTCTCTCTCTCTCTCTCTCTCTCTCTCTCTCTCTCTCTCTCTCATTAATTATGTAAAAATAGACCTTGTCTTATTTTCCTTGACATTGCGAATTGGGTTTTTTTTTCCTGGATTGTCGATGGATTTAATGGGTTGTTGATGGTACGTTCTTGCTCTTCTGTCATTTTTATGAGTCTCGTATTTTTTCTTTACTTTCAAGCAAGGTTCTCGTTGACTAAATGTGTTTTTCTGATGGTACTCATTTCTGGCATTATGCATATCTATTTCATTTTTAGACTATGATCAAAATGGATTATCATACGCATATGTTTTTTTTTTGGTATAAAACTAGGGATTATTCCTAAACTATGACTTCTACAATGATTTTGGACCAAAATCAAATAAGTCTAATTTTATCCTAAACTATGACTACCTATTTTCCTTAAGTACAAAAATAACCCCACTTTGTTTTTTTTTTTTTAATTTTAGTATTTGACTTCTATTACTTTTTAATTGGGATTACTTTTTATTTTAGTCAGACTTCTCTCTCTCTCTTCCTCTCTCTCTCGCGTGTGTACTCTGTCTTCCTCTCTTTTCATGTTCGTCTCTCTCTCTATATCAACTCGTGTCTCTCATCTCGTGTCTCTCACTGCTCTCATCTTGAACTCGTTTTCCAGTGGCTTCATGCTCGTGGAAAGAAGGTTTGTTATCATTTTCCTTCATCTATCACTTTGATTATGGAAAAGCTTCATCATGAAAAAAGTTCGTCACTTTGATTAGGGTTTAATGGTTTTCATGAAAAAAAAGAGTTTTTGTGGTCTTTGAAGTTAAAAAACAATGAAAGAATGATTCTTCGAAGCCTGGAAAATCTGAAAAAATTTCTGAGAATCGTTGAAGATTTATTGACATTGTTGCATTTTTATTGACATTAATGTCAATAAATCTTCAACGGTTCTGGGAAAATCCTTTGAAGATTTATTGACATCAATGTCAATAAAAATACATTTTTATTGACATCAATGTCAATAAATCTTCACAGATTTTTAATTTTTTTTGTTATGATTTTAAATATTTATAAAGGAATTTTAAACGTTTAAAATATGAAATTAACATCCCGATTACACTATTTTATGCAGTAATGGGTGATATTTTAGTGTATGTCAAGCATAGTGGTACATGGGTGAAACCATGTGTATACAAGGAGGGTGCATCGTTTGTACTTGTGCTTTCGGATGGTTTTGAATACCACCATCTCATGTACGCCTTGTACGCTGAGATGGGGCTCTTACCGTCCACTCATTCCATTGTGGTCAAATATGAGACACCATTTTCGACATTGCCAATAAAGATTACAAACGATAGCCACGTCAAAAGTTACTTGTATTTGAGGAGCCGAGACCTTTCCATGTCAAATTATCATCTCGTTATTGAGATAGTTAAGCTAACGCCCGATGAGGCAGCAAATCAGCCGTCCTCGTCTCGCCTAGAATCAAGTCCAATGAAGGGGGAGTCTAGATTTGAAGAGTTTGCATCCCCGTCCACAATTGGATTGGAAGAATACACATTTGAACAGCCGCGTGCGTTGGCATCACAGCCCCCTTCCCCGCCACAGAGACCGTCACAGCCAACTCCACCGATACATAAACCATCTCCACAATCTCATTCCTCTACACAAGGACCCTCTCAACCCACTCCCTCGACACAACGACCTCCACAGCCCCCTACCAAACCGTCCAGGATTGGTCGTGAGCACATTGGGGAGAATGAAGTGATGGATTTGAACTCGCCTATCAGAGTCGAGCTAGGAGCTCTATACGCTACCAAACAGGCCTTGAAGAAGCATTTGAACATGTATGCGATAAGTAAACACTTTGCATTCACGACAAAGAGTTCTTGTAAGAAGTATCTCCACGTCGTTTGCCCGGGTGACAATTGTGCGTGGGCAATTCGTGCGGTTAGATTAAGGGAGACCGAGGTTTTTCAGATTATGAGGTATGTGTTTCTCCCTATCTTTCTCTTTTTTACATCATTATGTAGTTATATTCACGAACCTTAATGCACAGTATTTATTGACACTAAATTCAACAAATACTGTGATTTATTGACTTTGATATCAATAAACACTGTGATTTATTGACTTCAATGTCAATAAATACTATGATTTATTGACTATAATGTCAATAACAACTTCAGTTTTATTGACTTTAATGTAAATAAATACTGTGATTTATTAACAATCTTATGTTATAGGTTTGTGATCTATTAACTGACATTCATTTATTCTTAATATAGGTTTGATTCTGAGCATACATGTTCCGTAGAGTCTAGAAAGAATCCAAAAGCCACGGCGCTATTCACAGGAGATGTTGTGAAACACAAGTTTGTGGATCCTCGACAAATGAATTGTAAACCGAAAGAAATCCTTGGTTACATGGAGACAGATTATGGAGTTCGTATGACATATAAGAAGGCTTGGAGAGCAAAAGAAAAGGCCCTTGGGTTTTTATACGGAACTGACACTGAGTCGTACGCATTTCTGCCCACCTTAAAGTATATGATTGAGACAAAAAATCCAGGGTCTGTTCTGGAGCTTACTGCTGACCGTGAACACAGATTTATAAATTTTTTTACGTCTCTTAGTCCCTTCATAATAGGATGGAAGTTTTGTCGGCCTATCATCGTTATCGACGCTACGTTCTTGAAGAACTATCATCGTGGAACTTTGTTTACAGCGGTAGCGATGGATGCAAATGAACAATGTTTTCCTCTCGCCTTCGGTGTTGGAGACTCTGAATCGAATGAGTCATGGTTGAATTTTTTGAGCACGTTAAAGGCAGCGATAGGGGAGAGGCCACGTCAAGTCATTGTATCTGACAGGAACAATGGAATATGTAATGCGGTGGCAAAGGTTTTTCCAAATTCGGCACATGGGTATTGCGCGCATCATCTTCTTGGAAACGTGAAGAACAATTTCAAGGGTCTCACCAAGAGTTTCAACTGGAAGTTAATTTTATGGTGCAGCAAAGGCATATACGCGTATGGAATTTGAAAAGTATATGCGCATGATCGACCGGGAAAATATTGAAATTCGACAATACCTTGATAATGAAGTGGGACATGAAAAATGGGCTCGTTGCTACATTACCAATACAAGGTACTCAATCATGACCTCAAACAATGCCGAGTCTATGAATGCAATGGACTCCAAAGCTAGAGATTTTCCAATTTCGAAGTTGATTGATTGGTTGAGAGAGAGAGAATGCAAAAGTGGTTCTACGACTGAAGAGAATTAGCAACGGCTTCAACGAAGGTGCTTACTCCAAAATTTCAAAAGCGAATGGATGACTCTCATGCTCTTTCTACTTTAATGCTGGTAAGATCTATATAAATAATACCAATAAGAACATGAATTAATTATTTTTCAATAACTCACTGTGACTTTTTATTGACATTAATACCAATAAGTTCCAGTGTTTATTGACATTAATATGAATAAAAAAGAGCAGGAATTAATTATTTTTCAATAACTCACTGTGACTTTTTATTGACATTAATACCAATAAGTTCCAATGTTTATTGACATTAATATAAATAAAAAAGAACAGGAATTAATTATTTTTCAATAACTCACTGTGACTTTTTATTGACATTAATACCAATAAGTTCCAGTGTTTATTGACATTAATATAAATAAAAAAGAAAAGGAATTAATTATTTTTCAATAACTCACTGTGACTTTTTATTGACATTAATACCAATAAGTTCCAGTGTTTATTGTTCCAGAACTCACTATAAATACTTGTTCATTGTAGGTGAGACCTTCTTCTGTTTTCGAGTTTGAGGTTTTAGATAAAGATGGAGAGAGATGGGCTGTGAATTTGCAGCATAAAACATGCTCATGTTTAGAATTTCAAACAGATAGTTTTGTATGCGCTCATGCGATTGCGGCATGTCATATTCGTAACCTTCCACCTGTGGACTTTTGTTCTGCCTATTATACCACCGAGTACTGGAAAGGGTGTTATTTATGTGTCATCCACCCCCAGGGCAGTGCTAAAGCATGGGACATTCCTGTTGAAGTTAAACAAATCAAATTACTTCCTCCTCACTTCAACAGCCGTCCTGCAGGTAGACCTAAGAAGAGAAGGATACTATCCCAATGTGAAGCACCTAGTGGGCGTAAATGTAGCAGGTGCGACAAAGAAGGACACAATAGAAAGACATGTGACGATCCTGTTCCTTTGTCTCAGAGAAGCAGTCGTTGAATAAGTTTTAATTTAATGTTGTAACCATTTTGTAATTCTGAATATGAATGATCTAATACTTTATAATTATGGATGTCGACTTTTGTTAATATGAAAGTCTTCTACTTCTCTTAAAACCAACAGTTTTATAGACAATGATGTCAATAAAACCCCAGTTTTATTGACAATGATGTCAATAAAACCTCAGTTTTATTGACAATGATGTCAATAAAACCTCAGTTTTATAGACAATGATGTCAATAAAACCCCAGTTTTATAGACAATGATGTCAATAAAACCCCAGTTTTATTGACAATGATGTCAATAAAACCCCAGTTTTATAGACAATGATGTCAATAAAACCTCAGTTTTATAGACAATGATGTCAATAAAACCCCAGTTTTATAGACAATAAAACCTCAGCTTTATTAAATACCACACACATCTGATAATACACACACAAAAGATAATACCACACATATCAGTAAAATAACATACTCTAGACATTAAATAGTGTACCTGAACATATATGATAATACCACACACAAAAGATTGCCATTCTTCGCTCTCAGAGACCAAGGACTGCACGACGTCCCTCTTATTTAAGTCTCCCTTGTGGAAGGCAGTTTCGTATAGACCATCCTTAACAACTTCCGAATAAGAACATTTAGTGTAGTCGTCAACAAATCGTAAGCCGGTGATCTCCGCAAAATTCTCCTTACTGAATAACCGAGGTTCACCACCAATTTCAAAAAACAAAGCATCAGAAGATGAGTCCTTGTATTGTCCAGCCCGCGAGATAATATGGTTGACTATCGCCGAAGAATTGGCTATCTCGGGGACGTCAAGGAAATGCCCAAAACAAGATTGCCTGAATATATTGGTCTCTTCCTCGGACATTGATTTCTTCATGACCTCATTGAACTTTTGAATACCGCCCAAAAAGTTGAACGTAACCCCGGCAATTTGGTCATCGTCCAAGACTCTGCTCCATCCCTAAATGAAAAAAACATTACTTAGAACATGATATCGTTGAAGTACCAATGTCAAACCTGCCGGTTTATTGACATCAATGTACATAAAACAGACGGTTTATTCACATCAATGTCAATAAACCAGACAGTTTATTGACATCAATGATAATAAAACAGACGGTTTATTGACATCAATGTCAATAAACCAGCTACTGTCAACGACCCCGGCAACACCAAACACATGAGAAACAACAACATTGTATAAACACGCATTTGGGCGCCAAGAGTTAGAACTAACATCAACGTCAACAGATTAAAACTATAATTAACATCTCACATTTGGGCGCCAATGATCTTTCTTCAACAACATAAAACTAAAATCAACATCAACACTATAATCAACATAAAAAATAATCACTAACCTTTTGATTTTTCTTGGATGACTTTGTGATTCTGGGCTTAGAGGGTTTTTTATGACGAAATCGTCAAAGGAATCATCTTCGGATACCACATTGGTATCTATTTTTGGTCGCTTGGCCGGAGACTTCGCCGACTTTGAGATGGTCGTCTTCCTCTTCTTCTTTGCAACACTCGGTTTCTTCTTCGCAGCGCTCGGATTCTTCTTCGCCACGCTCGGAGGAGATTTCTCAGGCAAGGGATGGGAAACGCGAGGACTTCTACGCACCACCGGGGGAGATTTCTCAGGCGAGGGTTTGGGTTTATTGGCGGGGGATTTCTTCTTCGGGTTTGAGTTTGGGTCCGGTATTTGGGTTTCAGTTTCGGCCAAAATGGGTGTGATTTTAGGGTTTTGGTCTGGGTGTTCGTCGTTAGGGGTCTGGGTGTTCGTCATTTTGGGTAGTTTTTGCCGAAGAAATGGAGAAGAACTGGAGAGAGAAAGAGAGCGAGAGAGGCGCGGTGGTTTCGGTGAGCTCTGGGTGAGAGGCGTGGTGGGTTTCGGCCGAAGAAATGTAGAAGATGAACTGGAGTGAGAGAGAGGTGACGGTGGGTTTGTTTAGGGTTTCGGTGAGAGAGAGCGAAATGGAGAGAGATGATGAGCGATATGGAGAGAGAGAGAGACAGACAACTAGTTTTTGGACGCGAGAGAGAGAGAGATTTTGGACGAAGAAGAAGAAGAAAAGAAACGCAGAAGAAAAAAAAAATTTGGACGGTTTCAAATTTTAATTCCAAATAAAATTAATTGATATAGGTAATAAAATTAAAATAAAAATGTTTTAAAGAGAAACTAAATTGAAAGGATATAAATGTAATAGCTCAATTCATGTAGTCATATTTTTGGATTAAATTTGACTTATTTGATTTTGGTCCAAAATCATCATAGAAGGCATAGAATAGGAATAATCCCATAAACCTATCAAATAAGTATTATAATGATTTACTTTCTTTTATACCCGCGTCTCGGCGTGGGTCTATGGGTCTAATATCTAAGTATATAAATATATGGCCATCCATGATTGATTCAGGCCAGCTATCTTTTATCAATTACATCTACGATCCCTATTTGGCAGGCCAGGATTGCACGACACTTCAAATTTGCATCCATCGATTATTTGCACTCACCACATTACTAAGACCACGACCAAAAAACCATGCTAAGAATGACCAACGCATTTTCTCTCATGGAGATTAAGTTATTTAACTCGTACACAAGTTTTACAAAAAAAAAAAAAATAATAATAATAATAAAGCCTACCAAAGGACTAACGCTAACTCCGCTGTACATCAACGCTAAACGCATAGAAATTACACAAGAAAGCAAAATCATGCCCTCTTGGTGAAAAAAAAAACTTTAAAATCTGAATGCCTCTTGATGGAAAGAAAACAAATCATCGAAAAACCGAGAAACAATGGCTTCCCATCCTAGCATCGTTGCCAAAATTAAACCTATTTCCCACGTTTCTCCAGCATTTGCTTTCCTGTCACATATTCGTAAATTGTCTGAGAAATCAAACTCCGTTTGGCCTAACACGTCCCAAATCTAGAATGAGACCATTATTTTTTTCTAACAAAAAGAAACAAAAAAACAAAAAACATACGGACGCAGTACCTTGTTGAATTCGATCAGACCAGACTAACGTCGAAGAGATCAAGCTCCATATCGTGGTCGTGCGGGGAAAGATCGAGATGCATATCGTGGAGGTCGAGCTGAATATCATCATGGTCGTGGTGGTGATGATGATGATGATGATCATCGAGGGTCACGACGATCGGGGACGGCTTGTACTGGACCACCGGATTGTAGTTGAGCTCGTAACTCACGGCCGCGGCGGCTCCGAAGATGCTGAACTTTGCGGCGCTGTTGAGAGCGACCTCGGCGTCCGAGCACTTCTTGAAGACCACCCTCGCTCGCCCGCTCTCTCTCTCCACCTCAGTCTCGCCCTCCTTCAGCGGCCCGAACCGCCTGAACATCTTGTTCAGGCTCGACTCCGACGGCACCGATTTCGCCTCCGTGAAGATCATCGCGAGCTCCGTCGGAGCGTTCGCACCGACGTAGCCCGGCGGCTTCTCGCTCGCCGGCTTCTGCGGCGGCGGCGGCGGCGGCGTCGCAGCAGCGCCGTTCGAGAGCCGCTTCCGATTGTAAGGCCTTCGAGTTTTTGGGGTCTTTTCGGGTTGGTCTTCTTTCTTCCTTCCTTTACGCGCCGATGGTTGTTGGGGCTGAGGCTGAACTTGCGGTTCTTGAGGCTGAGCTTGAGGTTCTTGAGCTTGAGCTTGAGGCTGAGGTGGTTGTTGGGCTTGCTCTTCGGCGCCGTTTTGGATGACCCTGTCTGTCCAATACGTGTCGCTGCTCATATCGTCGAAATCGAAAGTTTCGGGCGACGTTCTCTTCCTTTTCCCTCCGACTTTTTCCGGGATCAGAAGCTCGGCCACGGAAGGATGTCGGCCCTCGATCACCGAGTTCCGGAAGTCCGAGAAGAAGTTGACGATGACGTTCGTGAAGCTGTATTCCTTGTTCGGGTCCCGAGCGAGGGAATGAAGCTGGAAGAGCAGTTCGTCCAGCGACGAGTACTCTGTCGGGTCCGCGGCGGCTTTCACTCCTTCCGAGTTCTGCGACGAGATATCGTTTCCGTTTCCGTTCCCGTTTCCACTTCCGTCCCCGGTGGCGGTGGTGGCAGCGGTGGTGGCGGTGGCGCTTCCCTTCATCTGGCTAGCCACTCTGCGCATACATTCGCCGATCTTGAAAGACTGCTTCGGAGGCGTCGAAGCTTTAGCGTGAGAAGTCGATTTCCGTGCCTCTCGCAGCGTTGAGTCATCAACGTGGTGGCTTTCACCGCTCCGCCGCCTCTTTCCAGACACGTGTTCCTCGTCCGGGTAATCGATGGCATTGTCGCCCATCAACTCCAACATGCTTTTTTCCTTTACTATCTTGGGATGAACGCCGTCCCTCAAATCATGTTTCCGCTTATTCGAAGATTTGTACACTTTCACCGTACCTTGGCTAGAGGAATTATGAGCGTCGTCTCTGTGTGTATCCTCGAATTGTGGACCGGCTGTGTCGTTTTCGACCAAATCTCCGCAAAACTGAAACTCGGGTAAGCTTCCGAAACCCTTGAACCGGGCAAAGGCTAGTAATTGAGCCTTGGCTACCGTGAGTCCCAGAGCATTGGTATTACCCAGAGAAGACTGTGCCAATGATCTAACGTATTCGACAAACTTATTAGGTTGGAAGAAACTGACACCCGTGGATTCGTCCAATCCCTCTCTTCTGTTCGATTCCGGCCGAATCCCAGCGTTTTCGACGACCTGGACTCGGACATCGTCGTAGAAATCTTTCGGAACGCAAGAGCATGCCAATCCCAGCTCTACTCGCCTCGAAACTTCTTCCAGAGCGCCATTCACAGCATTGTGAAACGTCTCTCCGTTGCTCTGGGCCACCATCTCCGAGAAGTGAGCCCGGAAGCTCTTCAGAGTCGACTCTTCGTTCCAAGAAAACGACCGGTCCCCAAAATACGCAACCAACAAGCAGTCTTTCTTATGATGCTTCATAGCCTTCTCGGACGCATCGGTAAAATCGAATATCTGCCCCGGCCACCATGGATGGCTCTTCACTTTACCCCAAACCAAGTCATGCAAGGAAAGCACACCTTCGTGTTCTGGCACTAGCTCGTAGCTAGGCTCCAGAGTTTCAGAGTTGGAAATTGTCTCCTCGACCGGCATTGAATCTCGCTCTTCGCGTAACCCAAACCCATCTGAAGCAGTGACAACTTTTTCCCCGGAAGTCACATCTTTGCCCAGATACTCTTCAGCGCTCAACTGTTGATCAGTATCTGGATGTTCCAGAACTTCCATCTCGGAAATCATAACCTCTTCAGTGTCCATTGGACACATGTCGTCCACATAATCACCGACTTCGACGTCCATTCCAGTGCTCCTCGATGCTGTCTCGGTCTGGAAATCTGAAGAAATCGGTAATTCACTTTCACCAACAGAATCGGGAACCATATCACCGACAGCGTGAGTATCTTCATCCATCTTCTCCGACGTTTCTTGTTGACTTCCGATTTCTACTAGCTCATCCTCATTCGAACCAACCTGGTTCGGATCGAAAGTATCTTCTTTATCACCAGAGACCGGAGAAACTTCACTGGTCACACCCTCCTCGTTCAGATGATCTGAAATTTGAGCTCTTTCCTCATCACCTCCATTTAAACTAGCAACCTCGGCACAGGTAACTTGTACATCATCTGCTTCTATTTGTTGTCCCTTATCGCCAGCCTTCTCATCCCGTTCAGAAACTGAAACCACCTCTGAGATCGTGACTTCACTTTTATCCCCAACATGATTCGGTGGGCATGAAGATGTCAGATCTGTATTGTGATTTTCAGCATTACCACTATTATTTTCTCTCGTTACGTGCACTTTCTCATCCGATCCATTCAAGGTTTCAATTTCACCAACATTAGTCACCGTATTCGAACCCGGACCTTGTTCCTCCAACGAACTTAACGCCGCAGAGTTTTCCTCGCGGACTCGAGTCACCGCTCCTGAATCTTCCACAGTTTCTGCATTTGTCACCGCCGTGCCTTTCCCGTGATCCAATGCTTCTTCCACGGCCAATCCACTGCCGCCAAGCTCCGAACTTTCCATCTCAACGTCTTCCTCGGCAATTCGAGAGCCCGAAACGGGAGCTCCGACCCCATCAACATTATCAATCTCGAAATTCTGCACCGTTTCTTCTCGGGTCTCTATTCCTTGCTTATCCTCGATCGAAACCACAACACTCGCACCCGAAACCGCTTCGTGCGTCTCTCCTTCCCTCGTAACAAGCTCGGCGCTCGAAACAGAATCGACTTGGACTTCAACTTCAACACGAACAGGACACTCGACAGCACAACTACTCTCCAAGTTCCGAGCTTCTTCACCGCCGCCGCCACCGGCCACAACACAAACTTGTTCTTCTTCCACCGACTCTGAAACAACAAAAGAACCCTCGTTTTCGATACCTCTATGGTCTACCGAACCCAACTCTCCGACCCCACCACCATTCTCTGCCCTCTCTGGGCCAGCGTGATCTAAATTCTCCCCAGTCCCACTCGTGCAAACCCCACCAACATAAACCTCGGAACCCAAAACCTCCACCATTAATTCGTCCCCGTTACCTTCGAAGCCCTCGCCTGAAGACCCCTGAGACTGCCCTAGGGTTTGCTCAGAAGCACTCCCTGATAAATCCTCACCCTTTCCCGTGCTCTCTTCCATCGAAAACCTCCGTATCTGCTCAATTCACCAATGAGATTGAGAGCTCACCCTCTTTCATCAAAAAAAAAAAAAAAAAAAAGAACTAGAAAATAAATAAACATGAATTTCTGAAAAACCCTAGCGCCAAAACAACCGAACCAAAAAGAACCGAAATAAGGGATCGAGTGACGCAAGGAACTATAAACAGGAAATTGTACTGATCGAGATAAGGAAATTGAGATCAAGATTATACCTCTGTCTGTCGAAACTGGAAAGACTGTAAGGCTTAGAGGGGTTTCTTCTTTCTTGAGAGGGAGTATATATAAAAGAGTAATTCACCGCAATTTAAAAGGAGTGTGACCTTTTACCTTTTACGGGATCGGAAATATTAGAAAAACCAAAAAATAAAATATGAGAGAGAGAAGCGAAACTCGAACTCCGAATATAATGCGGTCTTGTCCTTTTTCAGTTCACAGTGACAGGGTCATCACTTGCAACTCTGGTTATTTTGAGCAACTCTAGGCTGAAGCCGTGTTCACGGTTAAAGGTGTAGAAGAGCCAATGGTGTTTGGCCACGTAACATTAAACTTACTAACTGTGCTGACTTTGGCATATGGAAGGTCTTTCCACCAATCAATATAGACGTGCGTGTTTGTTGTCGTAGGTTGACGTAACACAGGGCATGTATCATCTTCGACATGTCAACAAAACTTTTTTTTTTTTTTTGAACTTGAGATAGAGGCCTCAAAGGCAAGAACTTCCCGTCCGGTTCCCCTTTTTTTGAAGACCTCCGTACCGAAAGGTGCAGAACCGGACCGGGAACCACACAAGAACCCGGTTCAAACTTCCCGGTCCAGTTCAATGTTATTTTTCTTAAAAATCGTGTATAAAATCCGGATTGCCCCAAAAAAAAATAAGCAAAAACGTCGGGTTTAGATATAGGATTTTCCGCCATGCCACAGAGCAAATCATCTGCAATCCCGTCCGAATCCCGCTGTCTCGTCCACTTTCTGACTCGACGAAGGCAAAAACTCTACAGATCCCACCAGTTTGCACAGGTATGGGAGAGCTTCCCAACGTCAATATTTTTTTTTTTTTTTTTTTTTCTGATTTTGAGTTTATTTTTTGAAATTTCTTGATAATACTTGAAGATTAAGTATAAATTGGTAGTTGTGAACATGATTGTAGTGTTGATTTAGAGTTTGTGTTCATGTTTTCTATTTTTTTTTAATTAATTCGAATTCTCTTGTAATTTTTTGATTAGTTAGTGATGATTATAGTTATGTTGAACTTGTTTATTGATTTATTCCGAAATTCTTATGATTTGTTTTCAATTTTAGACTTTGTGTTCATGTTTTCTAATTTTTTTTATTAATCCGAATTCATCTTTGAAGTTAGTATTAGTTTGTGATGATTATGGTTAAAATCATATATTTAAAACCATTATTGTTTTATTCCGAATTTGTTATGAATTATTTTAAATTTTCATTTAGATCCGGGAATATGTTAGTTAAGATCCGGGAATATGTTAGAGTTTGTGAATATGAAGTTGTTTTCTGCTCATACAACGTGAAGTTGCAGCTCCGAGAAATAACTCAGATTCACGACAACAACATCACCCCGATGGATCCTTTAGATATCATCGAACGAGCTTTCGAACGCTCGGGGAATGACAATGAGGGAGATGATGAAATGCTCCGCTGGATTGACAAAGTTCACGTGGACGACGTCGACCAGAACCCGGATCACTTGGACATGTACTTTTGTGCACATGCTCATTACATGAGTTGGTATGATTACTGTATGCAGGCACGGATCCATGTGGGGGCCAGCGGGGGCACGTGCCCCCACTCGGATTGTCGGGAAAAAAATTTATAAATATAATTTTTTGTATATATTTATAAATAAAACGCTTTTATTGCAATAAATAATACATTTTACCCAAAAACATCATGAAACAACCTCTGGCCTGATGGTAAATGTGTTTTGCTAAAGCATAACTATGTTTATCCAAGGTTCGAAACTCAATCTTGTAGGTTTTGGGTTATATTATATTCTTGTACAGAAATGGAATGATGTGTAAATAAATTTAAATATTATTATACTTTATTACTCATAATATTTTTCAAAATTTATGCTCTAGTTTATTTCCTATAACTTAAATTCTCCATATTATAAACTCAGTAGGCTTAAAAAAACAACAATAAATTATTTTATATGTTTATGCCCCAAGTTTAAGTAAAATGTTGCTTTTAAAATGTTTTTTTTATTCAATTACTCTCAAATGGATTGAAATGTGGGGTTAAATAGTTTGAATTTAAAAATGTGGGTTCAAATACATTTAGCTAAGCTTTTTTTTTTTTTTTTTTCCTCTGTCTATACCAGACATTTAAGTAGAGCTTGATAAGTAAATAAAAAATAGAAGACCGGTGGTTAGTTGATATCTCTAATCTCTTAGATCTCAAATTCAATGCTCAATTTGAGCATTTTTAAACTTTTATGATCTTATTATTATTATTCTTCTTCTTCTTATATATAGATACATATGTGTGTTTGAAAGATCTTTACATAGTTTATATTTTTAAATCTCTGCAATGCCCATTTTATATTTCACTTATGTATCTTTATTTCATATAAGATTTAATAAAATTATAAACGTATTTGAAGTTGAATGATAATGTTTTTTTTTAAATAAACCACACTGATAACGTAAATCGTAATTTTTATTGATAATTTTGAAAAATTGAAATATATACATGATATTTAATTATAATTGTGCCCACTCTGAGTTTCATCTCTGGATCCGTCACTGACTGTATGACCGCTGCATACGGTCGCTATCCAGAGTAGTATTTTATATTCCTTTTATATTGAATTTGAACTATGGTATTTGGTGGATTGTGTTTAACTTTATCATTTTGATTTGTACTATTGAACTTAGTTTTTGTTGTGTTTGTAATTTGGTAATGTATTGAAACAATGTGCACTATTTTAAATTTTATGAATTTTATCTTACGTACTTTGTACGTTTTTTTGTACCTTTCTTTTCTGGATTCGTCTCGGTAAATACGGTACTTGACGGTATTCCTCAACGGTAACGGTAAGTTCAACGGTAACGGTTTCATTTTTTCCTGCTTTCTCCGATATTCCTTTACGATACCAACGATTACTAGTAAATTCTAAACCTCGAAACGGTAACGGTAACGGCATTTAAATCCTTGGCAAAAACCAACATACTCACTAATGGTGGCTTAATTAACTAAGGCCACCAACAAGTTACATAGATGCAGGCACGGATCCAAGTGGGGGCCAGCGGGGGCACGTGCCCCCACTCGGATCGTCGGGAAAAAAATTTATAAATATAATTTTTTGTATATATTTATAAATAAAACGCTTTTATTACAATAAATAATACATTTTACCCAAAAACATCATGAAACAACCTCTGGCCTGATGGTAAATGTGTTTTGCTAAAGCATAACTATGTTTATCCAAGGTTCGAAACTCAATCTTGTAGTTTTTGGGTTATATTATATTCTTGTACAGAAATGGAATGATGTGTAAATAAATTTAAATATTATTATACTTTATTACTCATAATATTTTTCAAAATTTATGCTCTAGTTTATTTCCTATAACTTAAATTCTCCATATTATAAGCTCAGTAGGCTTAAAAAAACAACAATAAATTATTTTATATGTTTATGCCCCAAGTTTATGTAAAATGTTGCTTTTAAAATGTTTTTTTTATTCAATTACTCTCAAATGGATTGAAATGTGGGGTTAAATAGTTTGAATTTAAAAATGTGGGTTCAAATACATTTAGCTAAGCCTTTTTTTTTTTTTTTTTTTTTTTCCTCTGTCTATACCAGACATTTAAGTAGAGCTTGATAAGTAAATAAAAAATAGAAGACCGGTGGTTAGTTGATATCTCTTAGATCTCAAATTCAATGCTCAATTTGAGCATTTTTAAACTTTTATGATCTTATTATTATTATTCTTCTTCTTATATATAGATACATATGTGTGTTTGAAAGATCTTTACATAGTTTATATTTTTAAATCTCTGCAATGCCCATTTTATATTTCACTTATGTATCTTTATTTCATATAAGATTTAATAAAATTATAAACGTATTTGAAGTTGAATGATAATGTTTTTTTTTTTTAAATAAACCACACTGATAACGTTAACCGTCATTTTTATTGATAATTTTGAAAATTTGAAATATATACATGATATTTAATTATAATTGTGCCCCCTCTGAGTTTCATCTCTGGATCCGTCACTGACTGTATGACCGCTGCATACGGTCACTATCCAGAGTAGTATTTTATATTCCTTTTATATTGAATTTGAACTATGGTATTTGGTTGATTGTGTTTAACTTTATCATTTTGATTTGTACTATTGAACTTAGTTTTTGTTGTGTTTGTAATTTGGTAATGTATTGAAACAATGTGCACTATTTTAAATTTTATGAATTTTATCTTACGTACTTTGTACGTTTTTTTGTACCTTTCTTTTCTGGATTCGTCTCGGTAAATACGGTACTACGGTACTTGACGGTATTCCTCAACGGTAACGGTAAGTTCAACGATAACGGTTTCATTTTTTCATGCTTTCTCCGATATTCCTTTACGATACCAGCGATTACTAGTAAATTCTTGCAAGTTACATGCTTGTATAGATAAAAAAAAATATATATATCTTTGCGTTTTTGGACTTACCTTTCTACTAGAGATGTGTTTCATTGTTTCAATGAACCTTCCATTGATTCAATTCAGAAAATAAAGATAGTCGATACGTACTTCTCAATTCATTCATATAATAGTTCAAAGGCTTGGCATTGATTTTCGCGATTCAGAGAATAATTAAAGAACTTCATGAGATAAAAAATTAGCGTCAAGAGACTAAATCTTAACGTTAATTTTTCTTCTCTCTTCTTAGTCATGATTTTGTTAATGTATTTTAGCTCATAATTGTAAAATTTAAATCTTGTTTTGCATGTCTCTAGAATAACATTGATTATGTATTCTTTATTTTTCCGTACTTATAAGCATATAATACTATTAGTAAACAAAATGATATTATTCCTATTATAAGCAGCCGAATTTATAATTTCAGCATAAAATATCTTGCATTATACTTACACCTCAATCCATGCATAGAATAGTTCCAAGACTTAGTATTGATATACGCGATTAAGAGAACCGAGAACTTCATGAGATTAATAGTTAGCAACAAGGGAATACATATTAATTTTAATTTTTCTTCTCTCTTCTTAGTCTCGATTTTTGTGATCATGTTTTAGCTTATAATCGTAAAATCTAAATCTTGTTTTGCATGTGTCTCTAGAATACTATTGATTATGTATTTGTTATTTTTCCGCACTTATAAGCATATAATCACCATTAGTAACAAAAATGATACTAATCCTATTATAAACAACTGAATTTGGAAATTCAGCACAAAATATCTTGCATTGTAATTTTGATATTTTACTCGCGTTTTAAATTTTTTAACACAATTTCAGATTAAAATAAAAATGCATGAGAAGATGATATCAGTCTTTTTTTTTTTTTTTTTTTTTTTGCTGCGTTATAAAATTTAACATTATATTTAGTGTCATTAAATTACTTAGCTAAATTCTTATGTAACATTATGCTGTCTAAGAAAATTATTGAAAACATTTTTCTTGCATTGATAACTAGTTCAACATGAAATATACATTATTCCGTCCCCTTGTAGATAGGAATACTATTCAATTTTTAATTCACCTTAAATTAAATTAAAGTTTGACAGTTTCTCCAACAGTTTCTTAGCTACTTATGTTTTACTGTAGATTGGGCTTGAACGTACTGGGCTTTATAAAAGGGAAAGGGGTTTTTGATCCATGCATGTTGGGCTCAGCAAAAGGGTTGTTCCACTAACTACGTCAAATAAATCAGGGGAAATAACAATAATAACGTTTTCTATGTTTAAATTTTTAAAATAACGGCTATTTTAAAAATTAGAATTTTTTTTTCAAATGGTAAACAGTTATTTTCCTTGTAAATAAAATTATAAACAGTAAATAAATTTAAATAGAGCTCAACATAGTGTAAAACATTAAAAAAAAATCAAGAAAAAAGTGACTACAACCTAAAAAAGATAATATCTGCGATAATTTTCCACATTCTTAAAATCCTATCCACGTTTATTTATTGGCCACCGAGTCGCGACCCGCTGTGACCAAACTCGCCATACTTGCCTTGAATGGTGGTAACCAAATTTCGATCTCTGATATTTAATTTTTGCCCTCTCTTAAATTTACAATTTGAAGTGAAATGAGGAAGGAACTTTGACACTAATATTAGCTCAAACAAGCGGGCGTTCCAAATTCAAGCAAACCCCACTAATCTACCAATATATTAATAGAGATAGGAGAGAGCAATATTTTCTTATAAAAATATCCTCCTCCATTTTTTACCTCTTTTTATTTTTTTTTGTTATTCCCGCTTGTGATCTCTTTCTATTCTCTCTCTCTCTCTCTCTCTCTCTCTCTCTCTCTCTCTCTGATGAATCGGATGAAAGGGCCTTGCGGCTCGCAACTTCAACTGACGACGATGGAGATTCGGCTTGCGTGATAGGGACATGTGAATTTGGAGTGCAATAGAGATTCGGCGGCGACTTCAACTTCTTTGTGTCTTAAAGTTTAGTTCGCGTTAATTATTTTTAATTTGTAGTTAAGTAGAATGAGATGACATAGATGATAATTCTCTACTTTTTCAAAATTTCGTGACAATTTTTTTATTTCATGATGTTTTACTTATTTTGTGATAGTAGTATCTAGTGACGGATCTACATGGATGGAGTCCATCATTTAAAAAAAAAAAAAAAAATTAGTCCATTTTTTAAAAAATTTAAAAAAATTATCCTAAAAGTTTACAAATTAGCCCCACTTGAATTTTTTTTCAAATTAACCCCCCCTGATTTTTTTTTAAAAATTTGTCCTCCCTGATAAGCTTTTCTAGATCCGTCACTGGTAGTATCACAAAATGCAAAATTTTGTGATAGTAGTGTCACGAAATCCTATATTTTATCTTTTGTGGCAATATACTAATATGAAATACCGGATTTTGTGACACTGGTGTTACAAATTACTGGATTTTGAAAGTGGAGTGAAATTATCAACTAGATTGTACTAGGTACCACAAAATATTAGAGATCTTGAAAAAATTATACTAAGCTTATTTTTTTTCTTTAATTAATTTAATTTCTATTATAACCGATTTATTTTTATTTTTTATGAATGACCCAAGGCATGCCTAAAAAGAGGTTTAGCGTGTATTCCAGTCAAATATGCATACTGATATAACCGTTGAATTTAATATACTTAGTCCAAGTTTGAAATTACGTGACGTGAGTTTAGATGGTTGTTCAACTAAGTTATTGGAACTACTTGTTGAACAAGTGATTGATTTTAGCGGGATTAATTGAATTAACAATCAATCAAACAATAAAACTGAAGGCAGTAAAAGATACACGTAATTAATAACCATGTTCGGTGAAAATACACCTACTCAGTGGGACGATACGTACGGAGTGAAAAGCAATCCACTAATTCAAAAAGTCAAAGGTGCAGGAATATTAAGTTTGATAAGTCCCTTGCAAACATCTTCGTCTTTGCAATGAATTTTGAAATCTAAGCTCCCCTTAGATTTGAGACTCCCTCTTACTTTCACCCGATCTTCTTCATAAGATTGACAAGCACGTCAATGCAAAAATACGCTCTCATCACTTAATACGACGGTACAAAAATTGCAAGGTTCTTTGAGTTCGTTGTCGATGATGATCTTTAAGGCAGAAAGACGAACACAAAGCTATGATTGCGTGAATTAACCAAACATGAAAGTGAAGTGATCGCAAAACAAACCCTAGGTAGTTTTAAGTTATCCACTTTTTAATCTCTCGTGAAACCTAGTAAGTCGGATTCTATATACAAATCCGATCTTATTCGTCCATACAAATCGAAACTAAACGGGTTGTTTAGTTTCTTTTTCGCGCGGGAGGAAAAATATTTAAGTACCCCGAATCTTTAACTTGATCGAATAATTTTTTAAAGTTTTGACTTTAATACTTGTTACAATTTGTTTTGACAAACTAAAGCTTATGCTACAAAGAATCCAACAAAGCTATTTCTAACAACAATATTTTCAAAGAATTGCTAGCTACTATTTGTTGGTTGGTCATATCATATTCGAAGTAGTGTTCTTCAAAATATGCATCTGTTGAGAGAGAGAGAGAGAGAGAGAGAGAGAGAGAGAGAGAGAGAGAGAGAGAGAATCAGTTCAGTGAAGCAAAAAAAAAAAAAAAAAAAAAAGAAGCCAAAACCCACAAGATGTGGGTGATTAATTATAATTGATAATGATACCATACACATGGACTGCTTCCTGTTACAAAATAACATATCTTTCAATGGTTCACAGCTCAGGCTGAGATGTTAGAGATGATGGACAGAGAAACGCAAGGGAACAGAATAATGAAAGAATCTTATCAAACACCTAGGAAGAATAATAATTTGTTTTTTTTTTCATTAAATAATAAATTAATTAATTTTGTTTCTTGAGAAAGAAGAGCCACAACAGATCAGAAATAATAATGTTGTTCTGAGCAGCCACCACGTTCCACCGATTTTTGTTATTGCCAACTAATAAGGAGTGCCCTTTTTAAAGCTCTCAACCATGCCAACTGTTGTACCTATTCCACAGCCAAGCAAACTGTCTTGCAATATCAGTTTTTTGCTCCATCTTTTATAATACGCTATTGCATTAAAATAAAGGAAATAAATACATAATTATAAGAGAATTATGAATTGCCCATAAATCACTTGCGTGTGTTTCACTTTCACACATTTATAAATGACTCAAACAAAATATAGCTATGCTGTCACTAATTGAAGACAGAAAATCTCTCAAATATAAATCACTTGCACCAAATCTCTGTAAAAGTGACTCCACGTTAGCCGTATAATATGAAAAAAAAAGACTTTCTCTCTCTTTTTCAAAAAAAAAAAAAAAAAACTCATGCTTTTGTAAGTATGACACCCACGTTTACTTTCCAAAAACGACAGTTGGCAATCAACCATCCTCACGTGACAGATTATTCCACATATCTACCATCATCATCATCGTTATGTACATGAACATGTTATATATATCTCTCTCTCTCTCTTCTAAATTCATGTGACAAGTGACAACAACATATTTGACCAAGATTTATAACGACTTATTTAATTTTATTTTTTTTTGCTTTTGATCGTTGGCTTTCTGTTAAGCTCCAACCGAATAGAAGATACATATAAAAATAAATAAAAAAACCCGAGTAGAAGATAAAAGAGAAATTGCCTCGTTGCCAACAATTTCATAACCTTTTTTCGCTTTTTTACCAAAAGATTAATTTGGCACAAAATACCATCATCTATGTCAACAATGTTGATATCTAACAGTGAAGTGCAAAAATAGATGTCAACATTATTGACATAGATGGTTGTATTTTGGATTAAATTAATCTTTTGGTGAAAAGTGAGAAAATATTATAAAATTAGTGACAAGATAAAACTAGTACCTGCGTTAGGCGCAATAGAAGGGGGCTTGGAAATGATGGGTGGGCCAGCGGTGATGGGGCCAGAAGGTGTGGGGAACATATGGGCGGGAAGGCCCATTGTGTGGGATTGATGGTAGTGATACATTGGATACATTGGCATCACTGCATTCGCACCCATCATAGCTTGCCCTGGGCCTGGGTACACCTGAGAGAAATGCCCACCCATGTACGTCCCACCGCTGTAGCTCAGCTTCTATAATTCACAAGGGGGAAAAAAAAATAAAAAATTTGATACTCAATATTAGAATTTCAATCTCATTTGACACAACTCGGACAGAGCTGTTTGTTAGGACCTGAGATATTAGGGATATAAAAATAATAAATAGATAAATTAAGGGTTAAATTTAGAATATTAATTAAGAAGTTGGTTAGCTTATAAAATGGGATGAAAAAAAATAGTTTGAAAGCGTTTTGTAAGGAGAAACTCTATTTTGGATATCATTACCTTTAGTTTATTTTCAATTTAGTATCACTGTTTCACGTAATTTAATTAGTCAAATAGTTTTAGACCAAACCGCAAATTATTCATGCCTATTTTTATTAATTGACCAAATCTGATAGCGTACACTAATTGTTATTATTTAGAGTTGTTAAACTTCTGACCTTCGTTATTGAAATAAGGGAATAAGGAGATGGGATGACTTGAACAATAGGCAATGGGACTCAATTAATTTTTAAAAGCGGTATTATGGAAACAGTTGTCTTGTAAGGGACCATGTAAAGCTGTTGGAATATAAAAGTTTGGAAGCATCAAAAGGCCAAAATTTGATCCCATGCTTGTGCACTTAAATCAAGGGACATGAAAAATACAAATAATAAAATAAAATAAAGGTTACGGAATATATCTACTTTTATATAAATATATATGGGGAGGACAGTTGTAGTAAGGTAAGATCCGAGCCAGCACTTACATGATTGTAACTGATATCAGCTGCAATGTAGGTGGGATTCGGAGAGTACCTACATGGATATTTATTTATTTATTATTGTTTATCTAAAAAGAAATGAATTATGAAATGAGAAAATAGATATATTTACCCGTAATAAGGAAGAGGGTGTTGATGTTGATGGTACGGCATGATTTGAGCTTGGGCTTGGGCTTGTGTGGTGGTCGTGGGATAATACCACTGCACGTGATTCGCAGGTGCCGGCGACATACACCTCGCTCCAACGTTGGAAACTTAACCAATCCAAGCAGAACAAAACAAACCAAATAAAACACAATATTATTCTTCTTAACGAATGAGAACTAACAAGTGTTTGTTTCGGTTTTAAGATGAAATTCCACAGTACTTTCACGCGTCGAAAAAATGAATGAAAATTAATAAGTGTTTATTGATTTTGAGATGGAATCTCATAATACTGTCATATTCGTATCAAACAACATCCAAAATTAGTATTGCATGTTTGAAAAAAAAAATGTAATTTTTTTATTTTTTTTTTACCTTGTTGTTGTGGTTGTGGCGGCGGCGGTGGAGGCGTGGGAAGAGGGGTGTTGGAGGAGGATCTCGGGCGACGAGCGCCGAGAGAGGCCAAGTTGCAATTGGCTCGACGGCCGTTGATTGTCGGGGTCGCGTCCTCGCACGCCTTCTTCGCGGCCTCGGCCTCCTTGAATGTGACCTTTATAGACACATAGACATAGACATAGACACATTGTATATTAATTCACATATGTAGTGTGTGAATGAATGAAATAGTGTAGTATAGGAGCTAGTGAGTGGTTGGCTTGCTTACGAAGCCGTAGCCCTTGGATCGGCCGGTGAGCTTGTCGGAGATTATGACGGCCTCCAAGATCTCACCGCAGCCGTGGAAGTGCTCTCTCAGCGCTTCCTTTGGAGTTTCCCACGCCAGACCTCCCACGAACACCTTCGTCAGCGTCGTGTCTCCGAACTGCCCGCTCGCATTGTTGTTGTTGCTCGTCATTGTCATGCTCTCAATCACCGATCGATCTAATAGAGAGAGAGAGAGAGAGAGAGATGGTTTGAGAAGAAGAGAAGTGGAATAATTTGAAGGGATTTGTATTATATGTATAGAATAGGGGTGTGAAGGGAAGGTGGGGTTAATATAATGGGAATTAGAGACAGACAGAGTGGCAGAGAGACAGATAGACCAATAGTGAGGCTGATTATCTATCAACGTGAGAACACTAACACCTATTTTGAATCCTTGCTTTTTTATATTTTGATTTGAAATAACCCCATTTCTCACTGGATTCTCTGCATTATACGTATATTTATATTTCCTACTATCCTTATTCCTTAACAATAGATCAAAGCGACTTCTCATGCGCGTGTTTTCACGCGCTATCTCAGTCAAGTAATTATATGTATACGTGTCTGCATATGTGTGTGTGTGTGTGTATATATATATATATATATATTAATAATTTTGTTTACATTAATCAGTTCTAACATTCTGCTCGAGAGCTGAAAAAATAATTAGACTAAACTTCCTATACGCTCATTTCGATGGGACATGCACTTGTAAACCAAGCTAGCAATCTGTTTATATTATATAATTTATATTCTTTATTTCTTTTTTCTTCTTTATTATTTTTTTTATTGCAGGCGATAAGAGTTGAAATATATAAACAATATTTTTTCTTCTATATACAGCAGAATAAAAGGATAAGGAAGGAATGTGCATCTAATATTCGTTCGATTATAATCTATGATGGAAATATAAATTTTATGTAGTATATAGTATGTACATGTTGACCTATCCTGAAAGGTACACATAGTTTCAAGGTCTTTTTAGCTGTTTACATAATAGCTAACTATTTATTGTGACCCTATTTATTTGAGAACTTATTAATTTTACAAAAGAGCTAACACCATTTCCTTTGAGGTTCCCTTGCCTACGACACAAAGTCGGCCCAACATATACCGATGCCTCAGGCGAAGGCAAAAGAAATTAGGTCTTTTTGGAAAACATATATATATTATAAAATAGTATTAATTTTTTTTTCACTATCATTCTTTTAATTAAAGATCCAAATATTATGATCCCTTAATGAATTATAAAAATAAATAAAAAATGGTCATTGATATCTTACTTTGGGTGCCTAATATATTTCCATTTTTTTTATTCATAAATCCAATGAGTAGACACAAGTACAAAATAAAAATTATTTTATTAAAATAAACTAACTAATAGCAACACTTTAAAATATGTTTTTTTTATATATAGTTTTTTTATTTTATTTTTTTTATGCAGTTACACATAACTAATAACATAACTTTAACAACACTCTAATAATTGGAAATGACCTCAAGTAGTAGCAACTCTGATATTTTGTACCAAAAAATCAAACTATATTTTTGGACGCCTCTAATAATATGCCTAATATGCAATGTCTATTTTACCCTTAAATTTATTTTTTTTACATTATTTTTCTTTTTCTTTCTTTCCCTATGTTTTTTCTTTCTTTTTTTTTGTTTTTTTTCTTTTCTATTTATGTTCTCTTTCCCTCTCGTCTGTCATATTCGATACCACCTCCCTCGGCCTCATCTTCTCCGTACCTCCACAACATGAACCCTCTCCTTCAGCACCCACTAGGTCCTCCGGCCTCCGCCTTCGCGGTTGTCATCAAAATCCGCACCAACACGAAAAAAGACATCCGGTGCCGATGAGGAACAAACTCTTCACGTCCATAAATCTCTTCTTATAATAATAGACATATATGTTTAGGATTATTAAAATGGTAGACATTCATATCTACAATTATCGAAATTGTAGACGTACATGTTGTCTACAATTATCGAAATTGTAGATGTACATGTTGTCTACAATTATTAAAATTGTAGACATACATGTATGTCCGACGCCGACGAGGAACAAACTCTTCACGTCCATAAATCTCTTTTTATAATTATAGACATATATGTTTAGAATTATCGAAATTGTAGACATTTATATCTACAATTACACATCTACAATTATCGAAATTGTAGACATACACGTACATGTCGACAATTAACGAAATTATAGATATACATGTCTACAGTTAAAGAAATTATAGATATGCATGTCTATAATTAAAGAAATTATCGATATACATGTCTATAATTATCGAAATTATAGACACATATGTCTACAATTACATAAAATTGTAGACATGTGATACTCTCTTTAAAAAAGAAACACGGTTAAGTGAATACTCTCTTTTCTCTCTCACACAAGTAATTCAAGCATTGAAATGAAGATTCAGCCGAGAAGGAAACATCCATAGTTAAATAACAAACAAATAACAAGTCTTTTAAAAAAAATTTGTAGCTTCATAAATTGTATCCTTGTCTTGCGTGATGCAAAACCCAAACGCTGTTCAGACGCAAAATCCAAACTCTATCAAAGTCAGCGCCGTCATCGACGAAGAAAATGAAAAAAACGGACTTAAACTCGCCTATTTTTCTTCTTCTTTCTCAACTTGTGTTCAGATTAGGCTAGGGTTGGGGGTCTGTTCAGATTGACCAAGTCTCGGTAAAGCCTCGCAGCAGCCGCCGAAGCAAAGCTCCATGTCGTCGAGGATTGCGTCAGGTCAACGCTAGAGCGGACCTTTGTCGCCATTAGAGAACATCCGTGAGTGAGACCTCGAAGCCTTCGAGAACATTCTCAGCCCCATCAGAGGAAGAAAAAATGACGACGACGATGATGATGGTGATGACGTGGCGGTGGAGGAAGAGGTGGTGGTTGAAGAAGAGGCGGTGGTCTTCTCTTCTCTTCTCTCTTCTCTTTTTGTTTGTTTGTTTTTGTGCCAAAGAAGAGTGGAAATGAGGGGTTGAGTAAAAAGATTTTGAAATAAAGAGGGTATTTTTGTAGTTACTCACATGGCCTACTACTAGAAGTGTCCAAAAACATAGTTTTGTTTATTTTGGTCAAAAATATCAAAGTTGCTACTACTTGAGTCCATTTCTCCACTCTAATTCGTAATACAAATAAAAATGGTAGGCCTTTGTATTTGAAGATTCCAATTTAAAAGAAGTAGTAGCCTTTTTTTGTATCCATATATGTTGGGTCTTTGTATATGAAAATGGGCCTTTGTAATTGAGTATTAGGATTCAGTTTTAGAAGAAACAGTATAGTGATATGTCTTTTGTAATAATTCTATATATATTGGGCCTTCGTATTTGAAAATGGACCTTTATTTTTCAACGATACGAGGCTCTAGGCCCTTGCCTAACATGCTTAATACTTGGGTAGGGCCTGCTTTGGCTCATACTAGACTTTTGGATTACCCTGCTTTTAGGGTCCCTTGCATTCGGTTCTTACACGTTGGTTTTCCATTGGCACTTTGACACCGCTTTACCCTCATTGCTGCATTGACTTTGACCCAAAACCACAACAAGTCACCGCGCATCATAGCCCCAAGTAATGAGTTGCCGAACCAGATAGTTGAGTGGTCTTCTTAAATTCGTTTAATGATTCTTCTTATTGCCTTCAAAGTTCAAACCGGGCAAACTCGCCTATTCTGCAATTTCTTTATTAATCTCGAAATCATAACAAGTTCAATCAATCAGCCAACGAGAATCATCACCGAATCAGACTTACAAGCTTTAATTTAAACTCAATCAATAAGTCAGTCCGAAATCAAATAGACTCATTGTGTTTGATGAAAAATTATGTTTAATGCATTATTAAAGGTTGAAAGAGAATGAATCCGGAATGAATTAATTTTTATTAAGCTTCAACCGTATATAAATACAAGACTGAGGAAATAACTGATCTAGAATAACGAGGAGAAAAAATAGGAAACAACCTACAACAAGCTAACTAATTATAACAGAATAAGATATTTACAGGGACAAATAAATCTAACTAATTAAATCAGTAAAACTGTCGACACCCTCCCTCAAGCTGGCGAATAGATATCGATCATTCCCAGCTTGGATAGAAAACCTTCAAACATGGTAGTAAACAGTCCTTTAGTGATGACATCTGCAAGCTGTTATGATGAGGGAACGAAGGGCATGCAGATGTCGCCATTTTCCAATCTTTCTTTGATGAAATGACGATCTATTTCAACATGCTTCGTCTTGTCATGTTGTACTGGGTTTTGAGCAATACTGATGGCAGATTTGTTGTCGCAGTATAACTTCATAGGTCTATCTCTTTCCACCTTTAGCTCTTCTAAGATCTTCCGAATCCACAGGAGCTCACATACTCCTTGAGCCATAGCTCTAAATTCTGCCTCAGCACTGCTCCTCGAGACCACCGGTTGTTTTTTGCTACGCCAAGTGACTAAGTTGCCCCACACAAAGGAACAATAGCCGGTGGTTTTGAGCAATACTGATGGCAGATTTGTTGTCGCAGTATAACTTCATAGGTCTATCTCTTTCCACCTTTAGCTCTTCTAAGATCTTCCGAATCCACAGGAGCTCACATACTCCTTGAGCCATAGCTCTAAATTCTGCCTCAGCACTGCTCCTCGAGACCACCGGTTGTTTTTTGCTATGCCAAGTGACTAAGTTGCCCCACACAAAGGAACAATAGCCGGTGGTAGATCTTCTATAAGTTGAACTCCCGCCCCAATCAGCGTCAGTGAAGATCTCCACCCTTCTGCTTCCATTCTTGGAGAACATGATCCCTTTTCCTGGACCCCTTTTAAATAATGAAGAATCCTGTAGACTGCCTGTAAGTGCTTCTCCGAGGGACAATGCATGAATTGACTGACCAAGCTCACTAAAAAAGCAATATCAGGTCTTGTATGAGTCAAATAAATCAGTTTCCCCACCAGCTTCTGATACCGGGTCTTGTCAACTGGCTTGCCTCCATCTTCTTTCTCGAGTTTATGGTTGGGATCAATCGGAGTTGCTACTGGTCTACATCCGAGCAGTCCGGTCTCCTTCAAAAGGTCTAGAACATATTTCCTTTGTGAGATAACTATGCCCTTTGAGGACCTAGCCACCTCCATCCCTAGGAAATATTTGAGTTGCCCCAGATCCTTTACTTCAAATTGACTCGATAGGAAAGTCTGAAGCTTGTCTAACTCGTGGCTATCATCTCCTGTCATAACAATGTCATCTACATACACAATTAAAATAGCAATTTTACCATTATTGTGTTTGTAGAACATAGTATGATCTTAGTGAGCCTGAGAGTAACCATGTGCCTTCACTGCCTTGGTGAATCTCTCGAACCAAGCTCTCGGAGATTGCTTCAATCCATATATGGATTTCTTCAACTTGCAGACTTTTCCATCATTCTTCATATCTTCAAAACCCAGATGAGCCTCCATATACACTTCTTCTTCTAACTCACCATTTAGAAAGGCATTCTTCACGTCAAATTGTCTCAGGGGCCAGTCCAGATTCGCTGCGAGTGAGAGAAGAACACGCACATTGTTCAGTTTTGCCACTGGAGCAAATGTCTCCTCATAATCCATACCATAAGTTTGAGTGAAGCCTCTTGCCACAAGCCTTGCTTTGTATCTCTCTATCGAACCATCTGAGTTGTATTTGATTGTGAACACCCACTTGCTGCCAACCAAGCGCTTCCCTGTGGGTAATGATGTTAAATCCCAAGTTTCATTCTTCGTTAGAGCCCTCATTTCCTCCAAAACCGCCTCCCTCCATTTCGGAACCTCTAGAGGCTCATGTATCGAATTAGGAAGTTCATCATTCAGAATCCTGGTGGAAAAGGCTCGGAAATCTGGTGAGAGTTTATGGTAAGACACAAAGTTGGAAATAGGATGTTTAGTGGTGCAGGTACGAACACCTTTACGAAGGGCTATGGGATCATCAGGCTCAGGGTTTTGAAATGGAATAGGAGTAAGAATCGAAGTACCTTGAACCTCAGTCGAGTCAGATGTTTGACATACCTCAGGGGCTGGCGGAATAGCACAAGGTCGGGTCCTTCGTTTAGTATAAACACGAAGTTCAGCAGTTTTTTCCAAGTTGATTTCTTCCCGAGTCTTATGAGGTTGTGAATTTACAGGTTGTGAAATCTGAGAATTAGTTACAGGAATATTTGATTCATCTAATTCATTTACAACCGATTTTGGAAAAGACATGTATTCCCAGAAATTGTGTTCAGCCTCATCTTCATTCGGAGTGGATTTTTTTTTTTTTTTTTTTTTTTTTTTTTTTTTTTTTTTTATCAAAGTAAGGTTGTTTTTCAAAGAAAGTCACATCCTTACTTACAAAATACTTTCCAGTTTTAGGATCAAAACACTTATACCCTTTTTGAGTTGGTGAGAAACCTAGAAAAATGCATTTATGAGCTCTAGGATCAAGTTTCCCTCTATTATGATCATGTATATGGACAAATGCAATGCAACCAAATATGCGAGGAGTTAACTCGGTGAAAGATCGATTCTCAGGAAAAGCATTTTTTAAAGCCTGCAAAGGAGTAATGTAATGTAGAACTCTAGTTGGCATTCGATTGATTAAATAGGCTGCTGTTAGAAGGGCTTCATTCCAAAATCGATTAGGGACGTTCATAGCAAACAATAAAGACCTAGTCACTTCTAACAAATGTCTATTTTTCCTTTCATAAATTCCATTCTGTTGGGGAGTATCAACACAAGAACTGTGATGAATAATCCCTTTTTGTTTTAGAAATTCACCTAGGATAGAGTTAAAATATTCCCGACCATTATCTGTTCGAAGAACTTGAATATTCTTTTGAAATTGAGTGCTGATCATTGAGTGAAAATTTTTAAAGGTTTGTGCTGCCTCGGATTTTTCTTTCAAGAGGTATATCCATGTGGCTCTAGTGTGATCATCAATAAATGTGATGAACCATCTAGATCCTGAGGTTGTTTTCACTCTAGAGGGACCCCAAATATCACTATGCACAAGAGAAAAAGGTTTTGACGGCATATATTTAAGAGATGGATAAACACATCTATGATGTTTTGCAAGTTCACAAACCTCACACTGAAAAGAAAACACATCTTTATTTTTGAAAAAACTCGGAAACAAATATTTCAGGTAATTAAAACTAGGATGACCTAACCTATAATGCCACAACATTATTTCATTTTCACAGGACAAGGTAGTAAAGCAACTTGGTTTCTGAACTTGTTTATCTGACGAAGTTTCCGTGACCAAGTGATATAGTCCGTCAACCTCCTTAGCATTGCCAATCATCTTCCCCGAACGTGGGTCCTGAAATTCAAAACTAGCAAATGTTATTGTAGCAATGCATTTGCAATCATGAATAATTCGGCTCACTGAAAGGAGATTACAAGAGAGTTTTGGGACATGTAAAACATCTATCAAGGTGAAAGAGGGCGAAATAATGATCGAGCCTTTTCCAGCTATAGAGGTAAGTGAACCATCAGCAATTTTAACTTTCAGATTACCAGATAGTGTAGAATAGGATGAGAATATGGAAGAACTACCGGTCATGTGATCGATTGCTCCTGAATCTATGATCCAAGGGTTTGTTTTAGAACCGGCTATGAAAGCTGTGGGATACGTACCTTTCTGAGCTAATGATGAGGAAGCAATATAAGAAGATGAGTTAGGGTTGTTGGATAGTGAATGAGAACTCATAAGTTGATACAATTGCTCTAGTTGTTCCTTGCTGAAGGCAGATTGCTCTGAGGGTGGTTTTGACTCTTCAGAAGCTCTTGGCTCTTCTGAGGAAGCATGGAATCCCTTCCGAGGGGTTGGTGAGTCCGCTGGCTTTCCATGTAGCTTCCAGCACTTAGCCTTCACGTGTCCTGGCTTGTTGCAGTGCTCACAGATGGGTCGGTCTTTGTCATTGCGACGATCACTGCGACGTGGTGGCTGACCTGAGAATAACGCTGAAGACTCGGTGGTAGTTGGTGAAGATCCCCCGAGCATGACTGTTCTCCGACTCTCCTCTCTTCTAACCTCGGAGAAGACTTCTCTTGTGCTTGGTAATGGATCACGACCGAGGAGACGTCCTCTGACTTCATGCAATTCCTTGTTAAGCCTGACAAGGAATTCAAAGACACGTTCCTTCTCCATCATCTTCTGGAAGAGAGCTCGGTCTTTAGGGCAACTCCATTCATAATCGTTGAACATGTCTACTTCTTGCCAGAGAGTCTTCAAATCCGTGTAGTATTGAGTGACTGTTTTATCCCCTTGCTTCAGCCTCCATAACTGAGTTTTAAGCTCAAACCATTGTCCTGCGTTCCCGAGATCTGAATAGGTCTCGTTCACAGCATTCCAAATGTCATGAGCCGTGGGAAGAAACAGGTAGGTTCTGCCTACACCCGGTTCCATAGAATTGATCAGCCTTGACATAATCATCGAATTCTCTGCCTCCCATCTTTCAGATTCTTTACCCTCATTGGCTGACTTTGTGATGGAGCCAGAGAGATAGCCAAACTGGCCACGTCCGCGAATGAACAATTTCACAGATTGTGACCATTGTAGAAAATTATTTCCGTTCAACTTGTGAGAAGTGATGGATATATTTTGAAAGGATTCATTGTTTAGGTTTATGGAAGATGAACCAGGGGTATCATGGTTCGGCTTAGCCATAAGGCTCTGATACCATAAAGGTTGAAAGAGAATGAATCCGGAATGAATTAATTTTTATTAAGCTTCAATCGAATATAAATACAAGACTGAGGAAATAACTGACCTAGAATAACGAGGAGAAAAAATAGGAAACAACCTACAACAAGCTAACTAATTATAACAGAATAAGATATTTACAGGGACAAATAAATCTAACTAATTAAATCAGTAAAACTGTCGACAATTATATTTACATTTCCATTAATTTTTTTTTATAAATTTAAGTTATTTCCATATTTAAGGTAGTAACATGATTTTTCTACATCTATGGTATTAAACATGATTTTTCATCAAACACAATGGATTTATTTTTGAAGATCTCGGCGTCACGAATCCGTAGGATTTGGAATCAACCAATTTCGAGTTCGTATGAGAAAGATACAAATTTTTGAAGTTTTGATGCAAAAAAAATTATTTGAAAAAAAAATAGGAGAGAGAAAGTTTCGAATTTGTTAATAAATAAAGGCAAAGCAGACCTTAATTATTGTCACATAAACCATTTAACTATATCCCTAAAAATTGTCAAACATTGGCTAAAAACAAATTTCATAATTTCATAATTTCATTTTGACTGTTTTACTATACTGCCATTTTATTATATATATTTTCTTTTAAAGTACACATGTGTATTTTATAGTCAACTACAATTTTATTTTTTATTTTTTTTATATATATCTTTAACATTGTAAAATCTAAATTTCATTATAGAAATTAAGTATATGAAATTTAATTCCGCTGCAAAGCCCGGAGTAAAATGCTCGTTCCATCTAAAGGTAACGTTTGTATTTTCTCTCTTTCTATATTATAGAAGTCAAACTAATAACCTCGTCAACTCATGCAAATATGGACAATAACAAAAACACTATATAAACAAAAAAAAAGTTTCTTGTTGTGTCATACGTAGCACCCACCCAAACACATATAGCTCAACAAGACTTTGACCAATAATTCGCACGAGTAAGTATTTTCCTTTTTAGCAGGATATCTGAAAATATGGCAATTTTGTAAGGCAATAAACTACGTGATAAAATAGAGTTAATGTACTTGAAATGGTACCTTCTCAGATGACCAAACCCTGCCAACTAGAGAGTCGCGTAACTATAAAAACTCTGGAAAAACATTATCACTTGACAAATATTCTTGATTTGTTCTAACCTCCAAGAAAAAATTGGGACATTCCAATCTGCTCATACCAATCCGAAATCATCTGCCTTTCACAGACGCCATATGTGAAAGGCTCTATCATTTAGGCAAAAAAAAAAAAAAAAAAAAAGTTTTACAGGCATGGCTGGTTGTCTCAAGCAACAAAGCAACGAGGAAGACTCGCCCATATTCTTTTCAACCACAGACTCTAATAGAGACTCCACAACAAGCTCTTCTTCTCTCTATTGCTCTCCACAGTTGTCTCCAATTAATGCCAAAACCACTTACACATTGAGCGTCAAAAACCTTTCCTACACTTGTCATCCAAAAATCTCTCTTCCGTTTCTCCACAAGCCCGAGCCAATTCGCATTCTCAACTCCGTCTCGTTCTCCGCCAAAAGCTCGGAGATTCTCGCTGTCGTGGGTCCCAGCGGCACCGGAAAGTCGACCCTCCTCAACGTGCTCTCGGGACGCGCTCTCGGCGTGAAAAAGAATTTCGACGTGAAAGCCATTTCCATCAACGATCGCCACGTCGTCGACCCGTCCCAGCTGAGGAGGATATGCGGGTTCGTCCAACAAGAGGACTCTCTGCTTCCGATGCTCACGGTGAAAGAGACGCTGATGTTCGGAGCGAAGTTCAGGCTCGTGGGAACCGAGCCGAATGAGAGGGAGGCGAGGGTCGACAAGCTGATGAGAGAGCTCGGCCTCGTCGGCGTTGCAGACACTTTCGTCGGGGACGAAGAGAGCCGGGGAATCTCCGGGGGAGAGCGGAAGAGAGTCTCGATCGGGCTCGAGATGATCAACGACCCGAGGATCTTGCTCTTGGACGAGCCGACCTCGGGCCTGGACAGCTCTTCGGCCCTGCAAGTCGTCGAGCTTCTCTCGACGGCCGCGAGAAGGAAAGAGCAGACCATCGTCCTCTCGATCCACCAACCGAGTTACCGGATCCTCCAACGCCTCTCGAGTTTCCTGATCCTCTCCCGCGGCTCCGTGGTCCACATCGGTAGCCTCGAGTCCCTCGAAGACTCCATAGCCAGGCTCGGGATGCAAATCCCTCCCCAGCTGAACCCGCTCGAGTTCGCCATGGAAATAGTCAGAGCGCTGGAAGATGGACAAGACAATCACCGCCGTCGCGCTTTCGAAATCTCTCGCCCCTCGTCCGAATATCAAGAAGAAGAAGAAGAGGGCCATCTCAAAACCGGAAACTTGGTGGAGATCGCGTGTCTGTGCTCGAGATTCTGGAAGGTGATCTACCGGACGAAACAGCTGTTCCTGGCTCGGACGATGCAGGCGATCGTGGGCGGGTTCGGGCTCGCTTCCGTGTACGTCAAGATAAGGAGAGACAAAGGAGGGATCGACGAGAGGCTAGGGCTTTTCGCGTTCAGCCTCAGCTTTCTCCTCTCATCCACCGTTGAGGCTCTCCCGATATTCCTCCAAGAGAGGAAAGTGCTGATGAAAGAGGCATCGAGAGGTTGCTACAGAGTCTCCTCGTACGTGATAGCCAACACGATCGTCTTCTTCCCGTTCCTCTTCGTGGTCTCGATCCTCTTCTCGCTCCCCGTGTACTGGATCGTGGGCCTAAACCCGTCCCTCCAAGCTTTTTCCTTCTTCGTCCTCGTCGTGTGGCAGATCGTGCTCATGGCCAGCTCTCTCGTCCTCTTCCTCAGCGCAGTCTCGCCGGACCTGATCTCCGGGAACGCGCTCAACAACACCGTCCTCGGAGCCTTCTTTCTCTTCTCCGGCTACTTCATCCCAAGGGAGAGCATTCCAAAGCACTGGCTATTCATGTACTACGTGTCTCTCTACAGGTACCCGCTAGACTCGCTGCTCACCAACGAGTACTGGAGCCTCAGAGACGAGTGCTTCTCTTGGCGCCGTGTCGTCGATCGCGAAGCCGTGTGTTTGATGACCGGGAACGATGTCTTGAAGAGCAGAGGATTGGACAAAGATCCACGCTGGACCAACGTCGCCATTATGTTCGGATTCTTCGTGCTTTATCGTACTCTTTGTTGGCTCATTCTCTCTCGGAGTGCTTCAAAAGCAACGTCTTGAAGCTTTAATTATGTTGCTGAACTCCACACAACTACTTTTAGTTTATTTTCTTAGTCTTAATCAGCCCGTGATAAACTATACGCAGATTAATATTTCATAAAACTATATGCAGATTAAGATTTTATCATACTAAACAATTTTTCTTCATTTGTAAAAGCTCCAAACGATGTACAAGGACTTCAGTTATATTTGAGCATATTACCATTAGAAGGGAAAGAAAAATGCTCATAAGGGAGCAGCGTAATTTTTTTTCATATTATATAGACTTTCATGCTCTCCATTGATTAATAATAATGACTAATGCATAGGGAAAATATGAATTCTAGCATGCAATCTATGTGATTTAAATTCTCTTACCAAACAATACTTCAAAGCCGTGCAATAATAAACGACTATTTTCCATTGTCGAGTCAACTGAACTAGAGAAAATACATGCTGGAAAAATCAAAACCTTGCTTTATACAACTAGAGCCAAGTTCACTAAGAGGATAAAAATTCCTAACCCCAATAAAAAAAAGGAACCCTTCAACACAGTAAAAAAAATCTTCAGATTGAAATCGAGAGATTAATTGAAAAAGACATTACTGATGGTGACTCTACACAACGTTGCCACCTTCAGAGTGCGCATTTGACCGAGAAGCTAAATAGTATCTACTCATTTCCATGGATCGAAGGAATGATCATATGCCCCTGCAAAACAATTCAAAAAGAAAGAAACAAAATACGAGAAACAGAGTTATAGCAACGTATTTAACATGATAATTCTAGACACTACATCATAAAAGACTACAAAAAAATTTACACTTCATTCAACAATCATACAGTTCACCAGAACAGATAAAAAAAAGTTCACCGTCATTGAAACAGAATACAAGTAGTTCAACAATAATCAAATCAAGTAAGAACTCTAATCTGAATACTTAAGCCGGTGGTTCAATTACTTATGAAGCCATTTGAATTTTGAAAACAAGTCACAGGTAAGAAATCTTGATTACAACTATTCTACAACTAACCAAGGTTTTTTTTTTTTTTTTTTTCAATCAAAGCCTTTATCTTACAATCTAGCTGGCTGCATCTAACAATTTTTTCAAGGAAAAGAGTGAAAATGTATAACACCAACATACATACACACATACATTCATATGTATATATATACATACATATATATATATATATACATACATATATATATATATATATATATATATATAGTTCTAAGACATTATGAATTTTAACCATTATCATTAATTATCCCTAGTAATCCTTGCAAGATTAAACAGGACATCTAAAAGAGTGAAATCTGATCATGCTCAAGAAAAGTTCAGGTGTGAAGAAAAACATATGCAACAGAATGCTTTCTAGTGGTTCTTAGTTTCGTCCAGCATTAATTTATCTGAGCTAAAGGCTCAAGGTTTGACCACACAATGTTTGTAATCTTCTGTTACTAGTGCTGTGTAATTCGAAAAAAAATATTTTTAAAAATAATTGTTTTATATACGACAGGGAATTTAACTCGAGTCTCTGGATAATTGACTGGAAAAGGATAGATAGGATGTTTAAGTCTCTCCTAGGCAATCATTTTCCATCCTTAACCAAAAATATTCCAGGTGGGTGTGCGCTTATCCAATAAATGTGTTACTAATCATCAGTTACATCTCCTTATGTAGTCTTCATCAAGGCAAGATACGAAACGAGAAATGGAAGGCTCTCCAAAATTCTACCCTAACTATAACAAATATGCTTTTAGCTTTTAGAAGGTAAAAGGGATATGCACATACCAAGGTCAAACCTTTCCTGATCTGTCTGTTGTGTCGAAGAAGGCTGTAAGTGTTGGAAAATAACATCAGTCTACAATATGATGGATTTGTCACACATGATTCAGTTCAAAATCATTCCATAGCCAACTTTTAAAAGTTTCAAGGAAGTGGCTATCCATTCCATATCACTTAAGAGCTAATTAGCAACAGTGGGTAAAGATCTTAAGAACTGTTAGTTGACTCATCTGGGACTGGATACAAATCAATGGGTGTACCAAATTCTATTTTCAAGCCTCAGCCACTCTGGCATCAGTTAGGACCTCTCTTGGCGAACGAGACATCACATTAATGTGCTGCTATACATTTCTTAGATCAACCTAATACTATAATCAATGCTGAACCACAACTCAATTTTAATTCATTTCCAATTCTTCAAACAGACTACGCATAGAACCACAAACACGTTTTCACTTGGAGCCTTAAGCATAAGTTACATCAATACATTCGTCACCTTTATTATTATTATTTTTGTTTATTTATTCATGTCTTTACAAGTGAAACACATAAGGATATCGCAAACAATCACAATAAGCAGACAGGACCATTCAGTTCTCCCACAATTATTAAACCCGTGTTTTCTCAGTTTAATACTTCTCTTTAATGTCAAGCAAAAGAAACAAACAACAAAGAAGGAAAATTCATCTAGTTATCTGTGTTTCATGTAATGGATGAGAAATTTCTGCAAGGCTGTGAAATCATAGTTATTTTTGAAAAATAAAGATAAATCAATATACAAAGACTAACCAAACAAGCTCTACAACACTAACCCTTTTTAAACTTGTAGCATCATAGGCAAAAAAATGGATCTTTCGAAGTAAACGTTCATGGTTGACAACTGTTTCTTATTCACACACACACACACACAGAGGAACAACGTTTCATGCAATCTCTGCTCTACACTATCTAAACTATTGAAAATACAATTAAAATCTAACATTTTGTATATTTCACATAGCCGAAAAAGAGAAAAGTAATACATAAAATCATGCATTCAATTAAGGACCCTGAATCTGAGAAGATAAAGGAATAGAAACTTACTTGAGGATTCATGTAGCTCAGTGATCCCTGATGAACATACTGCACGGTTTATTCACACAACAAAAAGAAAACTAAGTTAACTATTTGATGGACTATTGCAGGAAAAAGAAAGTATGTTACTTTCCAAAAGTCTAAGCTCAAACATTTATATAATTAGACCTGCTGATTTTGAGTCGGGGAAGGTGCAACAGCCTCTCTCTTAGCAGAGGTCTCACCACCACGAGCAGTTCCCTTGGTGTCACCCTGCCAGCACATAGAGTTTGTCAACGAACCAGTACTAAGTTTCAATCGCGTTATAAGAAAGCTAAGAATAAGTGTTACTGACAACAAACCAAGAAAATAGATTATCTTACCTCCAACTGTCAGAGTGCAATCGCCAAATCAAAAGAAATCCCGGCACATACAAAAGAGAGAACACGTCAGATAACAAAAAAAAAAAAAAACTTAAGATGGTACTCGAAAAACCACGTAAAGCATTTGCTGGACCAGAGATTCAGCGAATGCACAAAAGTCTGACTTTTTTCGCTCCTCGCTTCGGAAATAAAAAGAAACTAAGTAATGAAACTGAAAGCTCGACAATAATTCGTATGTTCCATCTTTCCAAACACTTTTCTCCCATCCCTAATTACCTACTTTAGCAACCGCATCCAATTAAATTCAATAAAATAGAAAGTTGCATTCGTTCCGGGTCCTGCATCCTCTAAGCTAAAAATCCAAGCGTCTTTTTTAGCCGAATACACGAAAATCCTAAAAAAAAGAAAGAAAGAAAGAGCACAAATATTTGCAAGAAATTTACCTCCCTGTACCTCCCCAGGTAAATCTTAAGCGGCTCAATATAGTCCTCGAAACCTAGCGTAGCCATCGCCCACAACAAATCGTCCCCGTTGATCGTCTTTCGTTTCTCCTTCTGGCACTTATCACTAGCCCTAAACACCCATTCACGACCAAAATTCGTTTCACCAGAAAAATTTATAATTCAATTGAACCAAAAAGAGAAAAGAAAAAAAAAAAGGATTAAGTTAAGGAAAGGAAAATTTACTCGCTGGTGATGAAACTGATGAATTCGGATACGCATTCCTGGACGGTGTCTTTGGCGTCCTTAGCGATCTTTCCGTTGGCCGGGAGTGCTTTCTTCATGATCCGGCTGATGTTGGCGATCGGGAGGAACCGGTCCTGCTCGCGCACGCCGCTCGTCCCCCGCGGGCTCTGCTCGCCGCCGCTCTCATGGCTCCCGGCCGTCGGGCTCGCCGGCACCTCCGCCGCCATGATCTGCCGAAACCCTAGATTTCCAGCACTACCGAAATTGAAAAAACGAACAACGCGCATTGGTCACGCACACTCGAGAAACGCATACAAAGCAATCGTAACCCTAGGTCCGCCATGAACGAGCTTCGCGAGAGAGGAAACTGGAGAGCGTTGCGTGTGAAATGAGTGCTTACCTTTAGAAATACGTAGAGAGAAGGAGAGAAAAGAGAAGTCGTTGTTCTTCTTTCGTTTGCTTTTGTATTTGGCGCGCGGAGAGAGGGAGGGAGAGAGAGAGAGAAGAGGATTGGTTGGAAAGAAAAGAGAGAGAAATGGGTTTTTTTTGTGTTTCGAAAGAAAGAAAAAATGAAATCTGACGCTGGGAGAGAAGAATGGTGAAGCTTTTATGCTTATCGCCACCGTTCGTTGAGGCTTTTATTTGGGTTTCCTTGGGCTTCCCTTTTATAGTGCCGTGTTGTACTTGTTTACACTACCAACCCTCTCGCTCACACCTCTTTTTAATGAATTTCACTGTCGTTTTTCTCCCAAGATAATAATAACAATAATAATAATAATAAAAATGATAATAATTTAGTCTACCATGCGTTGATTTTAATTTTGATATGACGGTATGAAATTAAATTCTTTCTAGACGAATCTTCACTTTGTTTCATCGAGGAGGGCATGAAAATTATTGTTAATAATGATCTTAAATTGCTAATTCATGAATATAATCATGTGCGGGCATTAAACTTCCCGAGACTTTTTAAGAAGCTATTTAGAAAAAGTTTAAATATGATTGCTACAAAATCTACCATTGATAAATTTTAGAACCAAAACAGTAGGTAGGTCACTCTTTAAAACACATTTTGCGTTTGATGCTTTTGTTCTTGATAGGTTTTAATATTCTCAATTACATACGATACGAAAAGGGGTAAGAAATGTTCGTTTCAGGACCATGACTAGGATTTCTGTTCCACTCTATCCCAGAGAATAAAAATGACACCAAATTTAAACCATACAGCTGGGCGGTAGAGCACAATTATAGCGCATGAAAAAGAAATAAAAATGAATTAAATTAAAAGAGAAAAGAGAGCGTTGGACTCGGCTCACTGGCTCACTCGGTTTTCAAACATTATTGTTAATTTGTTATGGGTATATACATAAATTCAGTTCAATTGAATCACGGGGCCTAACAAATTTAAAAAAAATTTGATGCCAGTATTCAAGATAGTGTGGGTGAAAGACATTTTTTCTTAATAAAAACCTCTACCATGATTTGCCAAACTGCAAAATATATTTTGGGAATAGCCATGATAGACAAGCTTTTACTCAAACACCTTTTTTTTAGCTGCACATCTATCCCTAGTGAATTTACACCGTTTTGACTCAAGAGCTTATGAGAAATCCGATCTCCAAGCAAAGCAGTACGATCCTTTACACAGACGGGGAATCGTGTGCGGTGTGCATACACCAGCGAAGGGCGAGAGATGTGCGTTGCCGTTTTTGGCAATACTTTTTGGGGAAGAACCGACAGTGTTCGCGTTAGTCAATGACCTTTAGGGCAGCTGCATGATCGCGGCCATCAAAACTTAAAGTTTATTGCATTGCATTGCAATTGTTAAGAAGGATGATGTTTAACTACAGTGTTTAAGTTATCACAACTTAAAGTTTATTGCATTGCAATTGTTAAGAAATTTTAAGCTTGTCTTTGGCATTTATACTTAGATTTTTCTAACATGTCTACATTACTTTCTTATGTGGGACTATATTTGTATTTCTCTCTCACATTTTTTTTTATTAAACACACATATGGTGAACAGCAGAGAGACCAACGTTTTTTTTTTAATTCTTTTATTACCATTTTCTTTTACCAATATGATTCTTTATTCTTTCTTTTTTTTAATTAATTTAAACAAAATAATATTTTTGCTAATTATACATCATTTAATTATGGGGAGATATCCTGTTTTCTATTCATATCTTTATGGGGAGATATTCTCAAATATTTGGTTTCCGAGAATAACAGATTCGCGAGAGATTTTAGTGTTGACGTAATAAAGTTCTTTGTGGCGAATCAGGTTAATCACTCACATCACACCGTCTTACCCTTGAACTAGTCTCTCTACCTTGGAGATCATCATCGATAATTATTTTTCTTGGTATTTTCAATTTTTGGATCACTGTTTGATCAGAGCTTGTAAGTGCGTGTATTTGCATTGGCGTGCTTGATAATCTTTGGGAGAAGATTGAGTGAAACAGAGAGAGTGAGTCTCTAATCCGAGGGGAGCTCGGATTTACATTCATTGGAGAAGTCAAAGATAGGGGTGTTTGCGAAGGATTCATCAAACTTAATATTCTTATTCTTTTGACTGATTGATATAGTGGATTGTTTTCACCCGAACGTATCAGTCCCCCTGAGTAGGTGGTTTATCGTCGAACAAGTTACCATCTTGTTGCGTTCTTTATTATCTTCTGTTTACTTGTTTGTTTGATTATCGCTTGAATTAAAACTGCTTAAAAACAATCAGTTGTTCAACAAAACAAGTTGTTTCACCCACTTGTTGAACAACCTTGAGACCAGTGATGATTCCCTTAAGATATATAACGGAAATGTTTAACTCATAGCAAACTTTAAGCTTGTCTTTCATATTTATACTTAGACTTTTTTCAACATATCTACATTACTTTTCCCATGTGGGACTATTTTTGTACATATAGATTCTCTCTCACATTTTTTTTTTCTTAAACACCCGTATGGTGAACAGCGAAGATCAATGTTTTATTTTTCTCACTATATCATTACCAAATTTTTATTTTTATTTTTTTTATCTAACCAATCTTATTCTTTTTTATCATACTTTTTTTTTCCTTTTTAATTACTTAAAAGCAAAATAATATACATTTTTTTTGTTGTACACTCACTGCTTCCTTCAAAACAATCGCTTCCACCAATTTTGGTTGTACACGACCATCAGCTCCTCGCCCAATCGCCTCTACCATTTGACCATTGTGATCGCAAGCCACACACCCCAAACTAACCTCACCGCCTCTGCAAATGTAGCACCATCATTGTTAATTTTTATGACATTTTCTCCAGGGCAAGTCCACGACACAACCCTATCTTTTGGTGTCAGTCGTGCTAACGAGCAACTCAACGGTTGCACCTGTGCCGCTTTCCATTGGTGTAACATTCTCTCCGCTAGGGCCGTACAAAACTGAACAGAAAATTGGATAAAATTGATAACCGAACCAATCTAAAACCAAAAATCAGTGACACGTCATAAAACCGAAATTCGGATTCGGATAACTGATCTTATTTTAAAAACTGGACCGGATATCGATTTTAAATTTTGGAAAAATCGGATATCAGATATTTAACCGATTATTTTTATTAAAAAAATAAAAAAATAAATAATCACGCTAAGATTGTATGATTCACTATTACTCGAATTTTGATAATTGGAATAATTTTTATAACTGGGTATAGATTATAAAACTAGTTTCAAAGTGATTATGAATTTTAAGAGCTAGATAACCGGTTTCTTTAAACCAGTTTTAAAACTGGATACAGATTTAATAAACAGATAACCGAATTTTGAAAATCGGATATCAAAACTGGATATTGGATTGAAGAAACTGGATAACCGAATTTTGATTTTGGACTAAATTGTACTGGTTATTGGACCAAAAATTTTTAATACCGAAAATTCGAATTCGAATATGAAAAATGGCCAAAACCGAACCGAACCAATTCAGTTTCAACCCTACTCTTCGTCGTTGCTACTGTTTGCTGAAGCTCTTTTGTTATCCCAAACCAATTTTTCCCTCGCTTTCCAAATAGCCCAACAGATTATAGCCTTCAACTCCAAGCTTGGACCCCTCGTTGATTCCATTTCAGTTATCACCCAGCTCCCAAAATTCACTTATACCCTCACCCATTGATTTCAACCTTCAATCCTCCAGCAATGGCGAGCAAACTCACAATGAATGAGACAATGAGTCGTAGTTTCATACCCACCCAAACAATTTGGACAAGTACCCGAGACATCAACATGTCTTTCCCTTAAATTTTTCCCTTGTTAGCAACGTGCCCGAAACTTCTCTCCACAAGAAATTCATGACCTTGTTTGGTATCTTCAGATTCCAAAGTCGCCTCCAAAAACTTAGAGTTTTCATTCGCAATCCAAGCTCCTTTATTTTCCTAAATTAGTCTATATGCATTGTGGCTGAGTACGACCCCGATGATTCAAACCTACATTCCCACCTGTCGCTACTCCATGACTCGCATCCAATGAATGCCTATCTCCCTTGCCCCCGACTTCCTCCACCAAAATTTACACATCATCTGCTCCATCTCTTCGCTCATTTCGATAGGCAACAAAAACACACTCATCGGATAGCTCGACAATGACTGAGCCACACTCTTTATTAACACTTCTTTTTTGCTGTAGAAAGCAACTTCCGATTCCAACTCTGGATCCTTTTTCGCATTTTATCTTTTAAGAAATCAAGTGCTGCCGATTTGTGATGTCGTAGTGTGCTCGGCAAACCCAAATACAAACTTCCTTCTTCCGTCTCATAAATCCTTATCAGCTCACATATCCTTTCTCGAACCTGTACTTTGGTGTTATTGCTAAAGAACGCAGATGACTTGGTCAGATTAACTTTCTGCCCCAACAATTCTAGCACATATGTGGTAGATCGTTCGGTAGCTTTACAGTAAAAATAGCTATCGTAGGCGAAGAACATATGTGACACTATTGGCACCCTTCTCGCCACCTGACATCCTCGTTCCTTCCTTCTTGCCTCGTACTTCTTGATTTAAGTTGTGAATCCCTATGCATAGATAATGAAAAAATATGTAGACAATGGGTCTCCTTGTCTGATCCCTCTCCATGGAACAACCGGCCCATGTTCTCTACCTTCATGCGCCACCGTGTACCTCAAAGTAGAGATACAAGTCATGATCAAGTCCACCCATCTTGGTGCAAACCCCATTCGGACCAAGATTGCTCGCAAATATCCCCATTCCACCATATCAAACGTTTTACTCATGTCTAATTTCAGTGCCACAAATCCTTCTTTACCTTGTCGCTTCCTCTTTAAGTAGTGTAAGATCTCGAATGAAATCATGATATTGTCCGAGATCAAACGACCATGAATAAAAGCACTCTGTGTTTAGACCACAGATTTAAATACCATCTTCAGTTTGTTTGCCATAACCTTCGATATTATTTTGTACCGCACGTTACATAGTGAAATTGGCCTACAATCTTCCATACTAATCGGGTTTCTAACTTTTGGGATCAACACTATGTTTGTCTCGTTAATCATATCCGGTAAGACTCTGTCTTCAAAGAAACTCTTCACTTCCTTCACGATATTATCCATCACAATTGTCAAGATCCGTCTTTCGCCAATCTCTCAATATTAGTTCCTCCTTTCATTTAGGCGCGCCAATCTCTCAATATTAGTTCCTCCTTTCATTTAGGCGCCATCTACGCGATTTCCTACTCCCCTGATTTTGCCGAGCAAATCGCCCGCAGATCCATTCCTCCTTTCTGACATGTTCTGGTTGTGATGATTCATTTACATTGTCTCATCCATCACCGACTTCTTCCTTCTACCATCTCCTTTCTTTCCAAATACCATCATTCCAGTGGCCTCGCTTCTCAACCACTTCACTCCAATTTGATGGCTACTCCTTCCCAGTATTGCTCTCATCCAGGTTCCATATGGTTTGACAAAGACATCAATTGCTCTTATCCAGGTTTCATATGGTTTGACAATGACACTATCTTCTGATTCAGTGAGACGACGGCAAAAGCGGTCTACGTGGCCAGTAACACCACATATGAAACAGAAAGTACGAAGCTTCTCCTAGCGGAAATTGACCCAGAATTTCGACCCCTTCATTTGATCTTCATTCTTCTCTTTAAGGGCTTCTCCACGTCATTCGTCACTCTCAACCTTAGATACTCTCTCCACACCCCTTCGAAGTTGTTGGCATCAAAAGCAACAAAGCTTCCGACATAATTCCCTACATCCTTCACTACTTTCTCCGACATCGTTCCGAGAATTAGGTCGTGCAACTCAACCTATATATCCAATTCGTTGAGTAGAACATCCCTTGGGTTCTCTCCCTCCTTCAATCTCTGGTAGATTAGCTGAGGACTCCTCTCTATCACCCTTCGAATATCGACCTCGTGATAAAATTGGAATACGTAGAGATTGAGATACCTCCGTGACATACATACCACATCATGTTTGCCACAACGCCGCTATCATATGCTGCATCGACTGGAAATCGCCAGGTCTTGCCGTCAAAAACCTCCCCACAAGACACCATCTTGTATTGATTTCCAGATCTACGATCGCTTCCTCCTCGTACTCCAACCCCCCTTCATCTTCTTCCTCGAGATTGAGTCTCTTCCAATCCTCTTCCAACGCTTGCAACTGATCGTTTGTTGACCCCATTTTGAAGAACTATGACACAAGAATTCTCTCACTGCTCACGACATGCCAAAGGGCAAGACAGCAAAATAATATATACATGCTTTAAAGGTTTGAAGAAGTTGAAGAAGAAGAATAAAATTGAGGTGAAAGAAAAAGAAAGATAGATTTGTTTTATATCTAGACTTGATTTTATGGGACCATCCATAATTGTCCGCTATGTTATCATACAACACAACAGAAGCTCTCACTCCTTTCACAAATCATTTTCATTGTTGAAACCATATCCTTCCAGAGCTGCTTTCTCCATTACGGCTCTCTGTTTTATACAAATAAATAAAAATTTAATTTTGAACTAAAAACGAAACGACTATCAGGTAATTTAGCTAAATAGTCAATTTAAAGTAATGAATTTGCAAAATAGTCAAAATTTGTCTAAAATTAGTGAAATAGTCAAAATGTACAATAATCGGGTTTCAAATTTTTTTTTTTTTTTACGGTATGATTAATTTGTTTGAAAGTGATAAATAGGTTATAGTAATTTGTTTCAAAGACATATTTTCTATAATTTGGCATTGAGGTTACCTGTATAGTTCTTGTTACAATCCCGGGACAATCCTGATCGTGAAAAGAAATAAAGCAATGAAAACAAAGACCTGATATAGATTGATGTAGTCACATACTAAGAAAAAAAAATGAACCAAACCTCGAATTTCTTAGTATTCCAAGATATCTCATTCCACGATCTCGAATCCAGTGAATCCCACGAATCTGGAACAGAAATCGTCTGTGTGTGCTGTAAGAGTCTCAAGCTATCTGCACCCGAGATCATATCAACATCAACAGTAGCGAATACACCATCCTAACTTCAACTTAGTTAGTTTCAGACGTAAATCAATTCTTTTATCTTCAACAAACCGCATACTTGTGATAAATGCCTCTTCCCAAATCTCGTTCTCCGACCACGATGGCGCCACTTCACGAAAGGAAATGCCTTCGCTCAAGCAGGCTCTGCGGATTTTGAAAATGAAACCGAAATAATGAGCTCAATCTCAGAAGGAGTGCTTTTACTTTGGATTTTTTTTTCCATGAGTAACACTAGGAAGAACGGACGTTCACGTACTCAATAACAAGCCGGCGAATAATCCCAGGAAGCGCTCCTTCGCTTATCGGAGCTGTTTGAACTTCGAAACTGTTCATCGTTTCGTTCCCCTTAGCTTCTCCGTCATCCTGAAATCCCCTTTGAATAAAACCACATTGCCTATACAATACTGCTAAGATAAACTCGTGATATCACCGAATCAACTCACCTTGCGACAAACAACAAAGAAATTCGAGACGCTGCCTTCAATAATTCGATCACCATCGTCGGATAACAAGAGCTCCGTCGCAGAAGGAGGCCTCAGGTTCTCTAGTCCCTTCCTAACTCTGCACAGGAAAAGTAAAATGAGTCGCACAAACAAACCAGAATCAAATAGAGGCATTGATGAACGAAAGCCCTAGACTCAGTTCAGACCTCACCCAATCCGAATACTTCGCCTCCGCGGCTTCTCTGGGACGACCGACCACCGCCAAATTCGCTCCGTTTTCTCGGACGCCAAAGACGAGCGGCTTATAGACTCCGACGTGGACGTGGACATCAAGAACACCGCCTCGGTCGGAGTTTCCAGAAACCAGAGCCGTGACGGAGAGCTCCTCGCCGGGGCACCGATCCTCCGCGGCGATCGGAAGAATTGTTCGCACCGAGTGGTTGACCCGACTCCGGAGCGGTGGGTCCCAGGACGAGAGAGAGAAGTCGGAATCTCCGTGGGTTGGGGCGAAGAGAAGGTGAGGGTGCGATTCCGAGAGGATGCGGACGGAGTCGCAGAGCCTGTCCAGGTGTCGCTCCCAGAACAAGAGGCGGGAACCGCCGCAATCGGAGCGCGTGGTTGTGTACGCGCCTTGGAGAGTTTGGAGTAGAGTTGCGACGGTCGGAGCGTCGGCGGAGCTGAAAACAACGCCGTTGCTGATCAGGAAACAGGGGGTTGACATTATACCTTCTCAGGCTCTCACTTTAGGAACCTGGAAACTGGAGGTTGACCCTCTATTTGGAACTTAGAAAAAAAAAATTAGGACAAAATACTCCATTGTATTTTCTAGGGTGATTTTGGTTTTTCCCCTAAAAGTTACACCATTTTGTTTTATGCACTTAAGAGTTTCAACTTTAGGTGAGTACCTCTCTTAAACAAAACAACTACTTCTCCTGAACGCATATTGAAAAAAAAAAGAGCATACGTGGTTCTCGCTTGCACACCACACCAAGTCATCGAGTGAAGCTTCATTCGGGCGGTAGACATTCCGGTGGCGAATTCGAGTTCCGACGACGGCGACGTTATTGACGGTGCAAAAACTCAACCCCTAAACAAATTAGGGCTTTGTGTTTAGGTAGTTTCATCAATGAAATTTTTATATTTCGAGTTTGATACTTATTTTGTTGTGTTAGATTGAAAACTTTGTTAGTTTTGAACCAGAAAAATATGTATCCAACTCAATGAAACTTTGATTGGAAAATATTTTCGAATGTTGAAGATGATCGTCGAACTCTACTGATACTGGTAATTTCCAGTAGATCAGTAGAGCAGTAGAGTTCCGGAGGTAGAGCAGTAGAGCAGTAGATCAGTAGAGCAGTAGAGTTCCAGAGGTAGAGCAGTAGAGCAGTAGATCAGTAGAGCAGTAGAGTTTGATTTAAGCAGTAGAATTTCAAAGGTAGATCAGTAGAGCAGTAGAGTTTGATTTAAGCATTAGAGTTCGAGAGTTAGATCAGTAGAACAGTAGAGTGACATAGTTATATCTCATGAACAAAGTAGATTTATATAGTAAATTTATTATTAGTGTTCTAATTTTTAATTTTCATATTGTATATTAAATTTAACATTAGTAGTCTAATTTTTAATTATCATTTTGTAGATAATGACGGAGACTACGATAACGGTTTATTACAATGGAAAGTGGAAAAAAGAAGATGGCTCGCATCATTGGGTTAGTGAAAAGAATGATAAGCCTGTTATCATCGTCATAAATATCGAGATCAAGCTAGCCGACTTAATTGAAAAATTGTATGTGAAACTCAAAGTGGATAAACGTAAGCTAGACTTGAAGCTAAGTTTTATGTCAACTTCATGGGATGCATACGATCCTATCTACATAGAAGATGACGATGATGTGTACGGTTTCTTGATGGATCGTGATGAAAAAAACCGTAGAAGTTCACTCCGTGTAGAATGGAGGAGAAGCTAGGTTGACACCATCAAAAAAACGCAAGAACTGATAAAAAGAAAAAAAAATGCTTATATGTATTTTTTGAATTGACTTATTTATCGTATGTCCATGGATGTTTGTTACCATGCATTATTGCTTTCATTTTCTTAAATTGTAGTGATATTAATATTGATCTACTAATCAGTAGAGCAGCTCTAATGCTCAGTAGAACCATTAGTTATATTGTTCTACTGACCAGTAGAGTAGCTCTAATGCTCGGTAGAACCACTGGTAATATTGATCTACTGATCAGTAGAGTAGCTCTAATGCTCGGTAGAACCACTAGTAATATTGATCTACTGACCAGTAGAGTAGCTCTAATGCTCGGTAGAACCACTAGTAATATTGATTTACTGACCAGTAGAGTAACTCTAATGCTCGGTAGAACCACTAGTAATATTGATCTACTGACCAGTAGAGTAGCTCTAATGCTCAGTAGAGTCACTAGTAATTGTGATCTACTGACCAGTAGAGTAGCTCTACTGCTTAGTAGAGTCATATAAAACTTAAAAAATATTATACATGATCCTAACTAATATTAATAAATTTGTCACTAATTTTAATCAAATATATCATAGGACACATATTATAGATGAAGCTCATTAATTTTAAATTATTCATATGACTTTGTTATTATACATGAAACTAATTAATATTAATAAATTTGTCACTAATGTTATAGATGAATCTAATTCTAATTAATTGTTCACTAATTTTAATCAAATATACCATAGGACGCATATTATAGATGAAGCTCATTTATTTTAAATTATTCATATGACTTTGTTATTATACATGAAACTAATTAATATTAATAAATTTGTCACTAATGTTATAGATGAATCTAATTATAATTAATAAAGTTGTCACTAATGTTATAGATGAATCTAATTATAATTAATCGTTCACTAATTTTAATCAAATATATCATAGGACACATATAATAGATGAAGCTCATTAATTTTAAATTATTCATATGACTTTGTTATTATACATGAAACTAATTAATATTAATAAATTTGTCACTAATGTTATAGATGAATCTAATTATAATTAATAAAGTTGTCACTAATGTTATAGATGAATCTAATTATAATTAATTGTTCACTAATTTTAATCAAATATATCATAGGATACATATAATAGATGAAGCTCATTATAATTAATTGATCTACTGACCAGTAGAGTAGCTCTAATGCTCGGTAGAATGACTAGTAATATTGATCTACAGACCAGTAGAGTAGCTCTAATGCTCGGTAGAATCACTAGTAATATTGATCTACTGATCAGTAGATAGCTCTAATGCTCGGTAGAACCACTAAAACTACTGACCAGTAGAGTAGCTCTACCGCTCGGTAGAACCTTTCATTTTTATAAAAAGCGTTAATGCCTTCAAAATACCTTCTCAAGGACTTGTTCATCATATTAATTTCTAAAAACAATAAGTATCAAGACACATAATATACTTAACTAGTACATATATTGAGTATAAGTCAATGTTCCCAATTGCCTTCAAAAATATCAACGGCCATCTTCTTCTTAAAGAGTGGAACGTTAGCATCGTTTATATCTTCAAAGGCTACTCCGGCGGAATCAAACTCGATATATTTGATTGCATATATTTCACAATCCGTTCCCCTGTTTACAAAAAAAACAAAAGTTAAAAAAATAACACAAAGTTGATTACCTAACAAATAGACATTGTAAATAACATCTACACACTTACTTCTTATTTTGTGACAAATCTTTCACCCGCTTACACGGCCATGGACTTCTTAATATTGATAATCTTCCATTGAAAATCTCATTGGTGTTGAATTAACCATCATCCACATTTCCTTTTTCTTCTTTGTCGGATAGAATAAAAACTATAATTCTATTAATATTGTTTACTCTACAGTTGAGTAGAGTACTCTACTGAGCTGTAGACTGGAGCAGAATCTGCTCTACTGAGCAGTAGAGTAGCATTTTATTGCAATAAATTAAAAGTGTTTTTACCTGAATGATCCGATCATTTGACGACTCTTCATCGTCGTCACTTTCATGTTCTTCTTCCTCTGATGCATTTGAAAACTCGAACTCATTGGGTACCTAAATATAAAACCAATACAAAACTAATACTCCATTTAAGACATGGAAGATTTGAGATGATAGAACAATATGATAAGATGCAAACTCGGACTGCAATTTTAACTACCCTTAATCACTATAAAATCTCCTTTAAAACTTTTGCTATATATACAAGTCATATACATATAAGATTTATTTTCCTCCAATATTGAATAAAAATTAATAAAGGAAACATGAGTGCACTTACTTTATCTCATCAAAGACCACTCTACTACATCTACTCTTATAACAAAGAAAAAAAGTTAAAACGCTTATTGGTAACAAATCCATCATATTCCAAAACCAACCAACCACTATTTTATTCAGATAAATGTTAACAACTGAAATCAAAAGTCCGGGTTAGCATCGATCTTGCTAAAAAAGTCTCCACTAATGGGATATAGCGAACCAAGCAATCTGTTCAAGACGATGTCCGTATCCACATTGAAATATTCTGTGTATGATGAAATAATGAACAATTTCCGTCTACAAGAACCTGTCAAAGTTATAACTTGCAATATTTTTACCAAAACAGTCAATGTAGAGTTGTCTAAAGGAATGCTAGGTCTATTTTTGGTTTTGTAGTAAATGAAACTCATACCAGTTTGCTTTGACAAATCCCAATAAATTCCTCTGTATTTCATGTACCATGATCAAATTTATAAAAAAAATTATACATTAGAGTCACTTCAAATAAAACAACCAACATGGTGACAGAGCATAAACAATTTCCGTTCAAGATAAGTTTACCTCGTCCTCAACGCGCCGCCCTCGTCCTTCGCACACCGCCGGTGTCTCACCTCGTCTTCCGCATGCCGCCTTCGTCCTCCGTGCGCGCCGGTGTCTCACCTCGTCCTCCGCACGCCGCCAGTGTCTCTCGTCCCCCTTTAAATCTTCTCAGCGTCTTCTCTCTCTCCGCTCACTCACCCCACGCCTCTCTTTCTCTCTAACTTGGCCGGATTTTTTTTTTCCTGTGGTCGGGTGTGGTTTCTCCTCTTTCTCAGGTGAGAACCCTTCTCAAGTTCGCTAGGGTCACAGGTCTGAGTGGGAGGAGAGTTGGAATTTTCAAGTTTTCTATTTTATTTTTAATAAAAAAAATATGGGCATATAAGTAATTTTGATGTTTTGGACTAAAAAAATAAATAGAAAAGAAAATAAAAATGAGACGAGGGTATAGAATTAAAACCAACTTTTTATAAATGCATTCAGTTAATTTTCTCGTATTTTCTTTGAGGCTTTTTTTTTTTTTAAATGATATCATTGCTGAATTTTCATGTTTTTCTCTTTATAATCCCATATAGATATATATATAATTTTATATAAAATAAGCATTAATTTGAAACAAACTTAAAACATGACAAAAATGCCTACCTCTAAAAAAACAGGCAACCGTATCAATTTTTCCCTATTTCTCTTATTTTGCTTGCATAATTGAAAATTTAAAATAAAAATAGCATTATTCGCCCTATTTTAAGAATCATAGATAATAACGCCTCTTTTATATTTTTCACTTTGTAATGCTCTTATATTTATACATAATTTCAAACTAAAAATGAATATTGATTGAAAATGAACTTAGAATGAAATATAGATATTTATTGCTAAAAAAAGAACAATTGTGTCCAAATCCGATTTGAAGAGAAGACCATTTGTGCAAAAATAAGGGGGAAAGTGAGATTTCATCGTTCTTGAAGGCGTAGCTAGGAAAAAATAAATCTAGGCAAATTCTTACGTATGTGATGAAACTAAGGATTTCAATTTTTTCCATTAATATTATTTTACTTTAAGAAATAGGAAATTTTTATTTTCCACATTTTCTTTATCCAGCGTAAAATCTAGGTTCCAAACACAACCTAACATTTCACAAAATTTTGGAAATGTAAGAAAAATAATCGATGCAATATGTTCTAAAAAAATGTTCATCATGAGGGGTGAAAAAATGACCCTCCCTTCAAATGACAACAAATGATCAAAATTTATTATTTACATGTATATAGTAGTCATTTATTATTTAGAATACTAACGGGATTGGTTGATCCCAAAACCGAAATTTGATCATCCGAATATTTAGCTGACCGGTTTTTTAAAACTAATATCCAGTTTAATATAAGTAGAATTCTAAGGATTTGGGGCTTACCCATACAACTCAAATCGAATGACTTTCTGTCTTGAGGAGGCGGAGGTTCCTTGTAAACAATGTTAAAGACCTTTTAGTTCCTCTCCCTTTTGACATTTTGAGGAGGAGAAGATGGCGGTAGCTAGGTTTCTCTGACACCATGGAGAAATCATTAATGAGATCGAGGACATCTATTCTTATTAAGGGAAGGTGAACTGATTCAAAGTTTCTTCCCTTCGGACACTCTATAGACGTGTCGATTTTTCAATGAATTTGTTTCATCTCGATTTCTTAGTTGTTGATCTAGTAGCCCCGCCAACTATCTCCTTGAATATACGTCCTTCTCACCAGCATCTGCATATATGTTTTCACTTTTACTAGTCGGATTTGGCTCTTGAAGATTCGCTGAATATGTATGAATTCTTTTAGAGCATCTCTAACTCAAAACTATAAAATGCAATTTTTTTTACATTCAACTATGCAGGTTTTTTTTTTTTTTTTTTTTTTTTTTTTTTTTTTATCAAATAAAAAAATATTTTGATATCCAATCCAACACTCAATTCTTAACACCCAAAAAGTATTTATTTCTCATTGACTATTATTATAATAATTTTAAGTTTTAACAAGTTTTTATTTATTACCGTCTATTTGACATATATTTAACTTGTGTGCCTTTTTTAGTTGCTTTAATTTAGTTTAATTATCTAAGTTCACATATAAATGGGCAGGCCATCTCCGCCTATAAAAGGAAATTTCTTAAAATATTTGTTTGTCTTTTTTCAATGTAATTTTGCATTTTCTAAATAATTTGTTGATATAAATATATTATTTAATATTATTGTTAGTTAATTAAAACTACTAATATCCCTCACCTAATTTAATATTTATAGAATTATTATTGATATAACAAATTAATAGATGCATAGTAACTTAAAGAAAATAATATTAAAAAGTATAAAAGATAATATTCTTTTTGGGGCTTAATATGTAATATTGGATTGGAGATACATGTAAATTATTTAATGTAGAATTTAAACCAAAAGATTGAAAAATTAGTCTAGTACGAGTGTTTGGTAATGATCAAAGTGGCTTGACATCTTCATCAATATCTTTAGTAGAACTTTGGCCATGTTGATACTCGTAACACCAAGCGCACGCTAAATAGTACCCAAAGTTGAGAACACCAATCACCGCACACAACCAAAACACGTTGTCCAGTCTCCCATCATTTATGTCGTTTGGCATCCAACCCGTAACCCGATTCACGAAATCCGTAAAAGCCGCGCTGAGATAGTACCCTAATCCGATCAAGAGAGAAATCATAGCCGTCGAGGTACTCCTCAACGGCTTGGGAAACTCTCGGTAGTACAACGCAATCTGTCCCGGGAATTGAAACCCTTCTCCGATCCCCGCGAGCACTAGGGTTCCAACAAGCCAAAACGCCGACATGGGTGTGGTGGCCAGGCTCGCTTCGTGGGCCACGCCGAGCCGCCTCGACTCAATCAAGGCGGACCCCACCATTGTCAAAACGTTAATGACGTGGCCGGTCCCTATTCGTTGGAGGAGCGTCACACTCCGACCCCCTTGAAGTTTTTGCCACGCTGGCAAAAGCGCACGGTCGATGACGAAGATCGAGGCGGCGGTGCCTACTAGGGTGAAGACTAGAAAGCTTCCGGCGGATATCTTGACGGATCCCAAGTTTCTGTCCATGGTTAGGGCTTGGACGGTGGTGACCGCGTTGAGGATGGCTATTGTGATTCTCAAGAGAATACCGGATGACCAGAGAGGCAAGATTTTGATGACGGTTTTCAGGTCTTCCACTTCTTGGATTGAGCATAGTGTCCATGACTTCTGTGGATAAGACTCATTTTTACTTTTCAACGCCGCTTTGTTCAACCACCTAATTTGCATAGAATACAAGGAACCAAAAAAATTAAGCAAAGTGACGGATTAACTGTTAAAAATATCACGCGTAAAGCATGGAATTCAAGATATGGTTTAACATGGTCGACATCCAACACCATATTTTCAAGAAATCAAATAGAAATGTTTTTTTTTTGGTGAATGTGTCGGAGATTCGATTTTCAATATCTTAGTTCTCTATATTCCAAATAAAAGTCCTACATTGGATTGGATTGGATTGGAGGTATCAAATGAAATCAATTAAAAGTAGTGGATAAAGAGTGGGGAGATGCAATCTTGTTGGAGAATATTTGATTCATAATTTTTATTTAATAAGACTGGCAGAGGAGCCATAGACTAAAATTAGGGGTGGCCAAATGTAAAAAATATGAATTTTTGAGATAAATATCATCTATAAAATTTAGGATAAAAAACTTTAAATGAGTCAATAGTAATTTTTATATAAAATTTAGTATATCTTCTTAACTATTAAGGTATTTGGAGGTATCAATCTCTAGTTTTGTTAGATAATAATGAGGAACTCTAATTAACTAGCCCTTTTCTAAATTTAGAATTATGAAATAGTCAACGTTTTAGTAATATTTGATAATTGATCAACCTCTGATACAATAAGATAAAATTGCCCTTATTTTTCCCCCTCATTCCTTGTCAAAAATAAATTAAATGAAAATAATTTATATATATATATCTCTCTCTCTCTCTCTCTCTCTCTCTCTCTCTCATTTCGTCACCTTTTTAGCCATGGCGGAGGTTAAAAAAACAACAGTATCGCAGTTAATAGTCGATAATGACTATTAATAAGTTTTTGGAACCAGAAACCTATTAACGGTTATTATCGACTATTAATTGAAGTAGAAACCTACCAATAGTTATTATCGACTATTAATTGCGGTTTTAATGTTTTTGACCTCTATCTGTGGTTAAAAATGAAATGGAAAAGGAGAGAGAGAGAGAGAGAGAGAGAGAGAGAACTGAGATTCGACAAATTATGGATTTTGAATAATAAATTGAATTTTTTAATTTCGAAAATAAATTCTAATTAACTAATTAATAAGGGTAATAATGGTACAATTCATGTGCCACATCAGCTTGTTGCCTATTTGTTAAATATTTTCTAAACCTTGACTATAAAAAAATTCTCACGTTTGAAGTGGTCTAGTTTGGTGATAAACTCTAATAGTTATGTTATTATATCTAAATCATTGGATATACCCTCAATATCCCCAAAATGTAAAATAGTTTTCAACGTGCATCAAATATATTTGGTAAAACTTTATTTTCAATGGAATTCAATTAAATGGTAAAAATGAAATTAGACAAGTAAAATAAAAAGTCAAAGTTTCATAAATATGTGTCTCCTATTTACGTCTCAAATTCCTTAACAAAATATGTTCCCTAAGCTACCAGTTTGAATTTATTGTCATGATTGTGGCATCAAATATTTTGCATCAAAATCGTCGCGAAAAAATTACCTGAAGCCTTTACTCGGGGAATTTCGAAACCCACAATCTTCCTCAAAATAGTAACCCTCCAAGATCTCGACGTTCCTCTTTCGAATGGCCGAGATAACGACACGGGCCATGCTTGCAAACGGGCTTCCTTTGGGTTTGACGGAGCGGTATAAGGGTTTCCCAAGCAAGAGCATAGTCAACCCTATGGCTGCAGAGAGTGCACAAATCCCAAACCCTAGTCCCCATCCCACATTATCCTCCAAATAGACGACTCCAAGATAGCTCACGGCGTTCCCTATGTATAGTACAATGAAATAACAGTTGAAGTAAGTCGCCTTGTTGACGGAGCTCTCATTGAATTGGTCAGCTCCCATTGTGGCCACCGTGAAGCGGGACCCTCCGATCCCGAGGCAAGTCAGCCCCATGGCCAGGTAGAGACAGAGGTATTGGATCGTGGTTGGACTTGTGCAAGATGCTTTATCGTCTAAGCATGGCAACAAGCTTAACGAATTGACTCCGGCTATTAGTGTTAGCATTATCATGCCCTATAAATAAAGATCGTGTTTTGTAGTAAGAAAAATGGTGACACGGACAACAAATTTTCTTGAGTAAGGGAATAACATATAAGTTTAAAAAATAAATGAAAATATAAAGGAGCATTTTACGCGGTCTAGACTTTAGAAAAAAAAAAAAAAAATTCTTTGTTCATATTTAAATTTTTTTTTTTTTTTTTTTTTTTTTTTTATTGTTTACAGTTTCATTTAACCTTTTTTAGTTTCTTAGCTGTTTATAGTTTCGTTTACAGTAACGAAAAAAAATTATTTGAAAATTATAAAAAAACACATATGTATTTTGAGTATTTGAAAATTATAATTATTCAGATAATGAGATATTTGTGGACTTTCCTATATTTTTTGAGGTTGGTGGGCTCCGACACCTGTGGTTTTCTCTAATTGGGCTCTGACCACAACAAATAATCACATCACTTTGTCGATTATTTTCCCATTATTTTATGCTATCAACATTTGATTATTTATTTTCAATGTAGATACTTATATTGATAGTTAACTTGACAATCAACTGTTTAAGCTTCTCAAACATATATATATATATATATATATATATATATATATATATATATATATATATGTTGGTTTTGGAAGCCAGCAACTCTTTTGCCGAAGCCCATTAGCTGAGGCCCACTGGGATGAAGATCAAAAGGCTTCAGCTCCTCGGTGTTGTGCTCTGTCTATTAAAACTGAGATTTGGTTATGTTGTTTACAGTTTTAGTTTAGTCTAAGAAGTCTTTGTTATGTCGTTTTTGGTTAGGTTAGTTTTTTATCTGTCGTTACATATTGCTCACAGCCTATATAAAGGCTGGTTTGATGTACAAATCGGTAAGTCAAATAAAACAGTTTTGGGTCTCTGATTCATTCAAGAACAGAGTCCGAATTTCCAATTTGATTTCATCTTCTCAAATCCTAGAAATGCAATATGGTATCAGAGCGAATTTCCGCATTCGATTTTCTAGGTTAGAGAAATCCACTTCGTCCTCCCCGATTTCCTCGACGATCGGAAAAGATCTCCGACGCGAGCCCGGTGGAATTTCACGAAGGTCAATTTTCTTTTACCTCCGAGTATTCCGGTTATTTGGCGCCTCTTTTTCTCGATTTCAAGTTCTTCTTACCATCGCTTATTCATCGACGGAAGAAGCTTCATCGACGGAGCGCATTGGAAGTTCGGAGTGTTTTTATCAAGATTCTAGTCCGGCGAATTTCAAGCTGTTTTTATCAAGAATCTATTTCCGGCGATTTTCCGCTTTGTCAAGACTTCAAGATCTTTTTTTTTCGGCGATTCAACGTCGTATCAACGGGTTCAAGATCCCAATCCGGCGAGTCCCGCCGTGTCAACATTCAAGATCTTCTCCGGCGAGTCCCGCCGTGTCAAAGTTTCAAGATCTTTTTCCGGCGAGTCCCGCTGTGTCATAGCCATCAAGGTTCTCTTCCGGCGAATCCAGCCGTATCGAGCCCGTAAGAATCTTCCTCCGGCGAGTCCCGCCATGCCAATATGATCAAGATTATTCTCCGGTGAGTCCCCGCCGTGTCAAAGCCGTCAACAGCTCCTCCGATCTCTCTCTGCGAGCCATCCGTGGCCAACGAAGCGAAATCTGCCTCTGGCTCGAGTTTCAAGGGAAGAAAAAAAAAGTGGCGAGCGACGGGCTGTTCCTCCGACATGGTGACGGTGATCGCGACGCCGATCGACAACTCCGACATGATCGTCTCGGCGTCCAGAGACAAGTCTCTCACCCAAATCAATGGCCTTCAGCGATGCTCCGATCTCCTCCGACAACGAGAGGTACGGGTTTCAGCGGTTGGAGACGAACTCCGCCACCCTCGTCGGCACCGTCGGCGCGTACGGGCGCCACGTGTTCCTCTGCTACAATACTCCCGAGGCCTGGCTTTCTGACGTTGAGTCCTCCGACGCCGATCCGCTTCCCAAGCTCCTCGCATCTGCTCCCAACTCTCGCAAGAACGATATCGCCGTCATGACGAAACTGACGATCTGCGAGGGACGCGAAGGAACAGAATTTTTGGACAGAGATTTTCTCGACGTAGCAATGGGTTTTCGCTGATTCAGTCTCGCCGTTTCGGAGAGAAAGTCGCGAGCGATTCGCAGTCGGACAGAGATCTTCTCGCGCTGCATTGGGTTTCTTCTTCGTCAAGACCTGTGTTGTTGCTTCTTCTGGGATTGCTTTCAGCGGAGGCTTTGGGAGTTACCTTTTTGGAATGAGTGAGAAAATCGCCAAGACATCCTCAAACACTACCGATTTCAAGAACCCATCGCTGACGTGGATTATTGGGTTCCTCTTCATTGTCAGCTTTGTTATGCAATTATGTTCTTCTCAGCGCACTCAAGGTGTTCGACAAAATGCCTCTGAGAGATTTTTTTCTCAAAACAAGACCGATTCTTCACAAAGTCCATTTTTTCTTCATTCGCACAATCAAGTTCTTCTCCGATGTTTAATCTTTTTCAGTCCAAGATAAACTTTCAAGAAAGTTCATCTTGAGGGGGTGTATTAGAACTGAGATTTGGTTATGTTGTTTACAGTTTTAGTTTAGTCTAAGAAGTCTTTGTTATGTCGTTTTTGGTTAGTTTAGTTTTTTATCCGTCGTTACATATTGCTCACAGCCTATATAAAGGCTGGTTTGATGTACAAATCGGTAAGTCAAATAAAACAGTTTTGGATCTCTGATTCATTCAAGAACAGAGTCCGAATTTCCAATTTGATTTCATCTTCTCAAATCCTAGAAATGCAATACTGTCGTTTAAACTGAACGACATCGTAGCGCATAAAGGAACATGAGTCGTTGATCTCACCTGATCTGACGGTCGAGCATTTCTTCGGGATCGCCTATCTCTTATAATGAGCTCGAGACCTTTTGTTCGAGTCATTACGTCCTGTTCGAATACTGTGTTAGGGTTTTCTCTATTCTTCTTCTCTCTGAGTGGTTTGTTCTTGAGCGATCGGCTTGATCGTGTTTCTTGTGTGAAACTGGTAAAAAGAATTGCTTGTGATTGAGAGTGTGAGGTTGTATCCGTGAGTTTGCGAGATTGGTGATCTTGAGGGTGTAATCGAGACAATGCTAGTACAGACCGAGTTTCTCCCACGGAGCTCAACGTGCATGTAGATCTTTCTGGATCGAAGCACGGGAAAAATCTGGTTGTGTCTTTTCATTTCAGTACTTTATTTTCTTGCAAGAACCTGAGTAGTTATTTTTAGGTCATCTTTGTTGCATAGATTAGGGCTAAAGTTACAACAATATATATATATATATATATATATATATATATTTTTTTTTTTTTTTACTATGTCCTTATGTATACTACTTATGGCATGACTTTTTAGACCAATATTTCAGCCTTTAAATTACTAAAGAACATAATAATAATACTATATGATAAATATTAGAAGAAGTATATTAAATAGTTGAATGACGATTTTCAGTTAAAATTATAGTTTTATGATTTAAATATTAAGGATATAGTCAAAATTATGTCCATATTTCACTTAATTTGGACTACGATCTTAATTATTAAGTAATTAAACTATAACTTTAAGATAGAGACTCTAAAATGACCATTTGACTAACTCTCTGTAAACAATATTCGGTCCATCCGTTAAAATTTAAATTGGTGTATAAAAATCAAAATTTTAGCAGTAGAAACTTAAAAACAAAATAATAATAATAACGATAAGGAGAAAACACATTTTTTAGGCAAGTTTATATATCAGAATATCCATCGGTTAACTTTTAACTTACATAATAAAAGCTCTTTCTGTATGTAATTATGTTTTGTTTACTTTATGCTAGGAGGCAAAGTGTACTACGAAGTATCTGTGTCTTTTCTACTTACAAGCAAGGCAATGAAGGAAGACATTGCAACGACGGCAAAATTTCCGGTGAAGGCATCGGCGATGATAGCTCCGGCGATGGGTGAGAGGTAGATGAAGCCGAATCCGACATTGTTGATCTTTGTGGCGGTTATGCTTCCGATATTGAACTTGGTGATCAGAAATACTATCCAATTGGCTGCCCATCCTCCGCTCGCTACCGAAAGACCCGCCAAATTGCCTGTGAACCCCAATCAGAATACAAAGAATTAATTATTGTTATGATCAAGATAAAAAAAAGACTGATCAATGATTAATCATATCTGTGGGTGTTGTTCAAAAGAGACCAATTATGAAGGGAATTGTAATCCAGCCTCCTTTCTTATTATTAGGCTCTTCTTGCGCTTCTAAGGCTTCTTGATTATCATCATTTTGGTGTAGTCCAGGCGAGAGCTCGTCGTCGCCACCTTCGCTCTCAATGCCATCCATTTTGTTTTTATATTTTTCCCTGATCTATGATGTGGTTAGCACATGGGATATATAAGTCTCCGTATTTTATAAATATACAAATTTTTATTCATCAGACATAAAATAAAAAGGTACCAAAATGGCCACTAACAAATCTTAAGTTTACAAAATCAATGTTTGGTTAATTTTGTAATTTAGTTATTAATGAAAATAAACAAGTCAATAAAAATCACAATATATTCCTATTGTTATTAGTCGCGTTTCAAATTAACAATATAAATTATTATTTTTTGTTATGTGTGATGATTGACTTATTTTTTACGGTAAGTTTATTCGGAAAAAAATGTCTTGTAACATGCTCTAGAATATGTTGAGACATCTTGACCGCTGTGCACAAAATCTATATTTTTGGCAAATTTCACTGGGACAAGAGGAATTTTGGATGCAAACTAAAAAATCGCATCCAAAAGACTTTTGAGTGCGACATATCGCATCCAAACGCATCACCGATCTTCACAATAAAATGAATTCTTTAATTGATTTTAAATCAATGAATGTAATTAAGAATTTGTTTGTTTACAAATAAAAGCGTTTGTTGTAATCCGATTAACATTTTTTTTGTATTGTTAGTTCACATGTTTTAGTCGCAATTAGTTCCGAATTTTGAGTTTCTTCCTTGAATTTTATTCTCTAAACGCCGCATCAATTGTTATTTTTTCGATTGAAGAAAATAATATTAAAAGTATAATTTTTTTTATTTTTTTTATTTTATATTATGTAATAGAATTAATGACATTTTAGTCCCTGGACTATGTCGTGTGTAACAACTTGGTCCTTCGGCGAAAAAAGCTGTAGCATCGATACCTGGTGAATGTGAGAAAATCACGATTGATCCTTCTGTCAAATTTATCCACTACAACAAATCTCACTATTACCGACGATTTTTTTCGTCGCTAATAACCCGATATTCATCGCTAAATATATTTAGCGACGATTTTTATCGTTGCTAAATGTCCGTGCCTAAATATATTTAGCGACGAAATAGTCGTCGCTAAATCTTTACCGACGATATTAGCGACGATTTTGTCGTCCCTAAATGTCTAAACGATGAGTTTTTTAAAATTATTTAGTGACGACTTTATCGTCGCTAATTTGCGCGGACTAATTTCGCGCGCTAATTAGCGACGATAAAGTCGTCGCTAATAATTAATTTTTTTAATAATTAGCGACGACTTTGTCGTCGGTAATAATTAATTTTTTTCGATTTTTGAAATTATTAATTTTTATCTTCGTTAATTATTTATTTATTTTTATTTTGTTTTTTGTTTATGAAATTCTAAAATGAAAAATCAAATAAAAATCAAATTATATTATCGAAATGAACTTATATATAAAATACGGTTACAATTTCGATTATCGTCAAATATGTAAATAAAAATCTACCATATACAAAATATGTAATAAAACACTAGTCGCGACCTTTGCTTCGTCGTCCCGCCGCTCGTTTTCCCCCGCCTCGACGTGAAACGCTCTTTTGGTGGCGCTGAAACTCTGCATGGTGCGGCGGGATTACAATTTGCTCATCAGCCGATTGACTCGGACCGCCGGGCGTCGTCTGCTGGCTACCATCGGGAGTCCTCTGCTGGCCGCCCGTCGGAGTGTGGACGCCGGACGTCGGAGTCTGGACACCGGCCGTCGGAGTCTGCTGGCTGTGGGTCGACGGAGCCTGCTGCGAACTATGTGGAAATTGAGGCATAAACGAGCTCAGGTTGAGGTTGGGCACCTAACTCTGTATTGCCTCGGCGAACGAGGCGAGGGTCGACGTGAACACCTCCTGGGAGATATATCCTGGATGCGACGTCCCAGCCTCCGAACTACCGTAAACTTCGGCGATGTCAGCAGCCATCCGTGCTCCCTGTGGCACCAAACGTCCGACGCCGGTCAAGTGATCACTCCGCGAACCCATAATATCGCGGATCGCCTGCTGCTCTAGGACGGAAATATCAACTTCCGCTCCTTGTTGCTCAGCCTCCGCTCGCAACGTGTTGAACCTATCGACCAGTCGATCCTGATATAATTAACTAGTTAGTATATATTAATCGAAAAATAAGACAAAATAAATGTAAACTTACGTAACGTGCAGAGGCTTCAGGAGTCAGCCATTCGAACTTGTCGGACTGATGTTGGCGCTTGTAGTTCGCAAACAAGCTCTCGAAAGTGCCTGTCTCGGTGCTCTTCTGCATGTAAACAACATTTCAAGTGTTAGATAGTTTTAACGATTTGAAGTATCATATAAACATAAAACTTACGTTCTTCATGCGGTGGGTCGAGAACCCAATCGTCCCCTGTCGAGTCTTCGTTTTCTTCTTCGCGCGATTCGCCTTGTTCTTCGCTTGTATTACCTGTAATATAAGTAAACGTACACATAAATAACAAATCATATAATAAAAGGGTAAACACCTATTTAACGTAAATGATTTGATTACCTTAAACTCATCGCTCGTATATCGTTGTATCAGCGTCTCCCATTCGGTGTCGAGCTTAACGGTCCTCGGTTTCATCGACCGCGCCACCTGTACGCTGCTCTTGCAGTCGATGTCGAACCATGACCGCAAGGTATGCTTCCAATCACGAAGACGAGTCTTCGCGTCTCGAATGATTGCCGCATCGACAATCGCCTTCTTCTTTCCTGTTGCGTCACCATCGACTCGAATGTCGTACTTGTCTCGAATCGCTGCTCGGATCTCGGCCTCCTTCGCCGGCCCTACGTTCGCATTCGTCCACCTTGGGACCGTAGGCGAGATCTTGTCTCGGACGACCAACCCGAGCATGTTCGCGAACGTCGCGAGATCCGGATTCATCTCTCGCTCTGGCTGCAAGAACGACTCAAACTTCTCGTTATAAATAACAACTTCATTCACCCCGGGGCGCCGTGCATGCTCAGATCGAATCCCGAGCGTCGGCCCACGCACGGCCGGTTCAATATCTTCATCTTCTTCTTCGACGCCATCGCGTACGGGCGCCGACTCGCAATAATTCGGGAGACGGGATAAGTAGTCATCCCCGCCTCCGCTGCCTCCAGCTCCTGTAGCCGTAGCCATCTGAAATTCAAATCAAACGATCCTACCGAAATTTTGGCAGAACCTCCCCTATAAACTTAACACCCCGGCATCAAGCCTTTAACTTTAAAACCTGCATAGAAACATCCTAAAACTAACGACAAATCGAACCTCAGTGGTTCGATTATTAAAATACATAATCCATAACCAACTAATTAATTTCACATTTTTATTCTTTTTTAAATCTATAAACAACTAATTAATTTCACATTTTTATTCATTTTTAAATCTATAACCAATTAATTAATGTCACATTTTTATTCATTTCTAACAAAAATTAAATCGAATTTCAATTTCAATCCATAACCAATTAATTAATTTCACATAATTAACAAAATCACATTTCCTAATTTATTAATCTCTAATCTACTATACTTATATACATAATTAATCTATAATCCTAATTTACAATTTTAAATTATCAAACATCCTAAATTATCCTAAATTATATCGTAATTAAATCCTAAATACTAAATTATATCCTAAATACTTATATCCTAAATAATTATATATATAACTAATTATGTAAATACTTATATCCTATATAATTATAACTAATTATATAAATACTTATATCCTTATATACTAAATTATGAAAATATATAAAATATAACTTTTATATATATATATATATTTATATATATATATATATAAAACTTACCGGCGGTGCAGATCGAGGAAGAGCCGTGCAGGCGGAGGAAGAGGCGGACCGGGGAGGACGAGATGGACTTCGGCGTCGGCGGCGGAATGGCGGAGGACGGCGGTGGACGGCGACAAGCTTCGGAGAGACAAATCTGAGGAGAGGGAGAGACGTGAGGAGAGAGAGATGTGTGGAGAGAGAGACATGAGGAGAGAGCGACTTATCGGAGCTTCGGGACGGCGGAGGACGGAGGTTCGTTGGAGGAGAATCGGGTTTTTGGGTGAGATTTGAGAAAATGAGATTTTTAGGTCAGGGAAGCAAATGGGGGAAACTGATACGCGACCTGGGATTTAAAGACATTTAGCCGATTAAATCGTCGCTAAATGGTTTAAATTTCGTAGCTAAATGAACTTACCTTTTCAGTTCATAACCAGGCATTTAGCGACGATTTACTCGTCACTAATAGTTTTTTTACAACATTTAGCGACGATTAAATCGTCGCTAAATCATTTCGTTTAAATTAATTTGGGGGGATTTTTCCCTCTTTACATTTCGTTAAAATTCGAAATTAATTCGATATTAATTCAAAACTATTAGCGACGATTTAATCGTCGCTAATAGTTTTTTACACATTTAGCGACGATTTTATCGTCGCTAAATATTTTCCCGCGAACTTAGCGACGACAAAAAAGAATTAGCGACGATATTTTCGTCGCTAATTATCTTTGCTGCCAAACTTTAATATTTTTGGCACCAAAAAATCAGCGATGATATTATCGTCGCTAAAAGGGTGATTAGCGACGATTAAGTCGTCGCTAATAGTTTCGTCGCTAAATGTCGTATTTCTTGTAGTGATCGTCTATTTAGACAGAAATGTGCTGACGTGGCTTGATCGACTAGGGTAGTTAAGTAATTTTATATTTCAACCGATTAAATGGGACCTATTCGATACATTTTCCCCAAAATATTCAAATTGAACGACAAAGAAATTGAACGACAACGAAAATCTTAATTGGCGGCTGTGAAAACCCTAATGGCGAAGACGAAGTCGCCGGCGACGAAGATGCCGGCTGTGGAATTTAATGGAGGAGCAACGTCGAGTCGAAATACAACCCCAGTGCAGTCGGGGTGTTACGGTGAGAATGAACTCTCAAAAGTTTTTGGTTAGTTTTAGAAACATATGAAAATGATTTTTGGATACCACGGGGACCACTTTTTTTTTGTTGTCGTTGGAATGGGGTTTAGCCATATTTTTTGGTCGGGATTTGTCTGGGACCACGCGAATAAGTTGTTTATGGTCGGATATTATTTGGGGATAACTGGGACCATGCGAATAACTTGTTTTTGGTCGGTTATTTTCTGGGACCACTTGTTTGTTTATACCTTCTTTGTTTTGTATGGGACCACTGGTGTTTTATTGTCCCCTGATGCATATTATTTGTTTATTGAATATTCTTGTTTATTTTTGTCAAGTAATGGACTGATTTTTGTCCTCTGATTGTTTTGTATATTGACAGAGGCGTTGGTCAACAGCTTTACGTTACAAGTCCACCATGGTGGGTCAATGGTATTTGATACTGATGGAACCAGATACGTTGGAGGTGGCATAAGTCCTCAAGAATTCACAGATTTAGACAAGATGTCTATCTTTGAATTAAATGGGATTTTGAATGACCTGGGTTACTCATCTGCTCCAACATATTTCTTGAAGTCAGGTACGAGCGATTGGATGAATTTTGTTGAAAATGATGAGTGCTTGATTGAAGATATGGATGAGATATTGAAGACACAGTGGGAGGTACACTTGTTCTGTTCTCACCCACTTGACATGACTGAGAATGAGGAGCTATTACGTGCCGGTGATGAGCTAATACCTGCCGTGGAAGAAGAACAGCCAACGCTTGAGGTTGACGCTAACAATGAGGTTAATGATGATGAGATGAGCGGTATAGACACAGATGAAGAAGCTACAAAACAACCCGGTGAGGCTGAGTTCGGGTTCGAGTTGAGCGATGAGGACATTCAAGTTGATGGAGCAGCAGTGGATCTTGGGCTTGCTGGACTACGGGACAAAGGAAAACGTATTCTCGATGAGGATTTTGATCCGGACAGTGAGAGTGAAGACGATATTGACGCTGACTTTGGAGGGTTCGACACAGATTCAGAAGAAGAGTGTGAAAAAGAAGATGACAAGTTCTGGAACAAGCGAAACCCGAAGAGGAAACTGCCACGATTTCAAGAGTTTAGAGAGGAAGGTGATATGGGTAATGTGACCCTGAAATTAGGATTGTCCTTCAATAGCTCGAAAGTCTTCAAGGAGGCAGTGAAAGAATACGCTATCCGCCAGGGTAAGGACATTTATTTTAAAAAAAATGACAGCAGACGGGTACGAGCTGAGTGTCATGACAAAGGCTGCAAATGGGTTTGTTACGCATCAAACCGGGGGACTAGGAATGGTGTTTTCATCATTAAAACATACATCGTTGAACACACGTGTCCAAGGGTCAACAAAAACAGATTTGCTACCTCGTCATGGCTTGCGAAGAAGTATATGCAATCTTTCAAAGACAGTGAATCATGGTCCGCCCCGGACTTCATGAATCGGGTTCAAAAGGATTATGTCCTTGAATGTAACAAGATGAAGACGTATAGAGCAAAAAGGCTTGCGACAAAGGCCATTGAAGGCTGTAATAAAGAGCAGTACGCGGCATTGTGGGACTACGCAGCGGAGTTGAAGCGGTCAAACCCGGGATCCACTGTTGAAATTGAAGAAGAATCTGGTCCTGATGGTAAGCCGGTGTTTAAAAGGATGTACATTTGCTTTCAAGCTTGCAAGTTAGGATTCGCTCATTGCCGACATGTGATCGGTGTCGATGGCTGCCATATCAAAGGTCACCACACCGGTCAGTTACTCTCAGCAATAGGTATTGATGCGAACAATTCAATGTTCCCTATCGCGTACGCGGTTGTTGAATAAGAAGGAAGAGCTACTTGGAGTTGGTTTTTAAACTTTTTAAAAGAGGACGTGAAGATCGACAACGGACACCATTGGACTTTCATATCGGATAAACAAAAGGGATTGCAAGAAGCGTTGAATGACCTATGGGAAGTGGGATCGGTTCAAGGTGAGCATCGACACTGTGCCCGCCATCTTCAGGGAAATTTCACTAAGGTAAATGAGTTTATTTTTTGATGTGTTTGAATTCTGTTTATAGACGTGTATTTTCTCATTTTTTGTATTCAATCTGTTTTATGACAGGTTTTTAAAGCCACATTTTTTAAGTTGGTCCCTATTCTTTATTTTTGACGATGTTACAACAAAAACGTTAGTCTTAACTCCTCAGCTCGGCTTCAGCGAGCTCGACTCCTCAGCTCGCTCCAGCGAGCTCGACTCCTCAACTCGCTCCGGCGAGCTCGAATCCTCAGCTCGCTCCGGCGAGCTCGACTCCTCAGTCACAAGCAAACTGAGGAGTCGAGCTCGCTGGAGCGAGCTGAGTTGAGCGAGCGAGCTGAAGAGTTGAGCTCGCTGGAGCGAGCTGAGGAGTCGAGCTCGCTGAATGGCTATTATACTTGAATTCAATATGATTTAGTATTGATTTATTATTGACTATGTACATTTCTGTAATAACTTTCACAGAGGCATGGAAGAGCATCACAACCACCATCATCCCAGCCTTCTCAAGCTCAGCCACCATCATCACAGCCTTCTCAACCTCAGCCACCGCCATCACAGCCTTCCCAAGCTACACAGCCACCACGACCGTCACCGCCTTTAAGTCAAGCTACACAGCCATTGAGGGTGAGGGTACTACTGAATTTTGATATTCTTAATTTTTTTTTGTTCTCATTCCATGTGTCTTTTTATTGTACAGAGAAGCCCGAGATTTAGGACTCACAACATAAGACAGGATCTCATCAGGCCGCGAGGTTTATTCAAGTAGATGGTTTATTCAAAACAAGTATCTCATAAGGCCGAGATTTTTTGGGTTGCAGATTGTTTATGTCTGTATTAAGGTTTCTTTTGATGAAATGAACTGATGTTTATGAATGGTTTATGTACTTGGTTAAAACAGATTCTACTTTTGGTTTATGACTGGTTTATGTACTTGGTTGGTATATGAATGATTAAAATAGATTGACATCTTATTGACTCTAAATTATGTTGTTTGATAGCTTATTTTGTCTGTTGATTATGTACTTTGGTTTAACAATAATTTTTTCCAAGAATCTGTATCAAGAATTGATAGCTTAAATCAACTGAAAATATAACCTACTAAAACTGAGAAATAAACCAACTGACATTACTTGAGCATTTGAATCCAAAATACCAGACAACATTACACGTTCATTATCAGTTACAAAACAACTTTCATCACAAAACCTGCATCACAATTTACTTGAACAAAAGTACAACCACAAACAGTAATATAACCATGGCCAACATCTTAATCTGTTTTAGATCTTTCGTGAAATTCACTCCACAGCTTTGGTGGTCGTGAAATTCTTCTGTTACCAAGTCCGACTTCGTCCTCTCAAATGCATTAATTCTCTTCAACAGTCCGGGAATAATCGTTGTTGATCTTGCGCACATTGGAGGGTCTAGCCATTCATGAAATCCACAGCCTGGCTCTGTTTTATGCTGGTAATTTTCAAAATATTTACAGTCGGCAATTTCACAAACACAGCAAGAAAAAAAATTGAAAATCCCTAAATTGAAAACCTCACCTTATACCCGGGGCATCCATAAAATATTCGACCCGGGTTTTCAGTCGTCCACGATGTGCGTTCGACCCCAGTAGCGCTGCAGAAACACGCCGGAGGTCGTCGCCGCCCACTCGACCCATCGACCTCTACGCGAGATTTCCTTGACGAAGAAGACAGAGAGGATTCCATGACACTCCAAGCTTGTCGCGGTTGTCTTCAAGCCCAGTTCTGAAGAAATTTGTTCATTTCGTCTCGATTATGGAATTAAACGATTTGGGATTTTAGGGTTTTATCGAGGAATTTGATTTTCTCGATTTGGGATTACACGACCATATAAAAGCGAATATTCTATAAAAGAAGAGGAAACCATTAAAACATGGGCAAAATGGTAACTACCCTAGTCGATCAAGCCACGTCAGCACATTTCTGTCTAAATAGACGATAAATTTAACAGAAGGATCAATCGTGATTTTCTCACATTCACCAGGTATCGATGCTACAGCTTTTTTCGCCGAAGGACCAAGTTGTTACACACGATATAGTCCAGGGACTAAAAATGTCATTAATTCTATGTAATATTGGATTGGAGATAAATGTAGATTTAATATAGAACTAAAACCAAAAGATTGAAATTAGTCTATTATGAGTGTTTTGGTAGCGATCAAAGTGGCTTGACATCTTCATCAACATCTTTAGTACAAATTTGGTCATGTTGATACTCGTAACACCAAGCGCATGCTAAATAGTACCCAAACTTGAGAACTCCAATCACCGCACACAACCAAAACACGTTGTCCAATCTCCCGTGATTTATGTCGTTTGGCATCCATCACGTGATCTCATTCACAAAATCCATAAAAGTGGCGCTAAGATAATACCCTAATCCGATCAAGAGCGAAATCATAGCCGTTGAAGTACTCCGCAACAGCTTGGGAAATTCTTGGTAGTACAACGTGATCTGTCCCGGGTATTGAAACCCTTCTCCGATCCCCGTAAGCACTAGGGTTTCAACAAGCTAGAACGCCGACATGGGTGTGGTGGTCGGGCTCGCTTCTTGGGCCACGCCGAGCCGCCTCGACTCGAACAAGGCCGACCCCACCATCGTCAAAACATTAATGACGTGGCCCCTATTCATTGGAGGAGCGTCACACTTCAACCCCTTTGTAGTTTTTGCCACGCTGGCAAAAGCGCGCCGTCGATGACGAAGATCGAGGTAGATGAATCCGAATCCGACATTGTTGATCTTGGCGGTTACGATATTGAACTTGGTGATCAGAAATATTATCCAATTGGCTCCCCATCCTCCGCTCGCTACCGAAAGACCCGCCTAATTGCCTGTGAAACCCAATCAGAATACAAAGAATTATTGTTATGATCAAGATAAGAAAAGTCTTATCAATGATTAATCATATCTGTTGGTGTTCTTCGAAAGAGACCGATTATGAGGGGAATTGTAATCCAGCCTCCTTTCCTATTAGGCTCTTCTTAGGCTCTTCTTGGGATTCTAAGACGTGATATATATATATATATATATATATATATATATATATATGTTTATATATATGTATGTATTTATGTTTATACATATGTATGTATGTATGTTTATACATACGTATATGTATGTATGTATGTATGTATCCAAATTACCATTTATTTAAACAAGGTTAGAAAACGTGGCAAAGTATCCACTAACATATATTTAATTGCAAAATCAATGTTTGATTAATTTTGCGATCTCGCGATTAATAAAAATAAATGAGTTATTAAGGAGTACATTATTAGATTTGTTTGGCGTTGCTGTGCTTTTAAAAAAAATGCTTTTAGATTCTATTGTTAAAAAAATTTCTATTTTCAAAAACAGATAAATGTTTGATAAACTATAAAATTGCAGTAGATGTTAGCCGAAGCTGATTTAGTGTTTGGTAAAATATATATAAATATTTGTAATTAATAATTATTTATATAAAATGTAATTATTACTAATACCAAGATATTCTTAGGTGTATCAAAAATATATTAAAGTGGGTGTCCATAAATTGTAAAAAATAAATTATGATAATAAAAATAATTATTTGACTAAAAAATATAAAAATAATTAGAATTAAAAGTGGAAGTGAGAGAATAAAAGAATAAGAAAGAGAAAAATAAGCAATATAGCTTTTAAATTTTTAGTTGAAACATTGAAAAAAACTTTTCAACTTAATTTTTATTTTTATTTTACCAAACACTTAAATATGATTTAGCTTTTGGAAAAAGCTAAAAACCGGTTTAATAAACAATGTCAAATAGTGTCATTATATCCTTATTGCTACAAGCCACGTTTTTAAAGTACTAGTTAAAATAAATTTGAAAAGAACACTATCTATCAATCAATGATAAAACCTAAATCATATCCCGTCTTTAGGCCATCTCCAATCGATCACTCTATTTCTCACTCTATTTTTCAGTAAACAGTAATTTCTCTCCAACCGAACTTTATTTCCCACTCTATTTTTCACTCTATTTTTATCCCCCTTTATCTCTTATTTAGAATTATACCCCTATATTATTATTATTATTATTACTAATTAGATCACTTAGAAGAATTATGATAATGAGTAAAATATTACTACTCTATAAATTATTTATAATTATAAATATAAATACACATTAAATAAAATAAAATTTTATTTAATAAAAATTACAACACAAAAAATAAAATATAACACAACACAATTAAAATAAAATAAATTACAACACAACTCAATTAAAATAAAGTAAAACAAACTAACACAACAAATAAAGAGATTTATAAAAGATCACTAGCCTACTTATAGAGGTGACTTTTAAATTATAGTCCAACTATCCATTTATTTAGGGAAATAGCCCATATTTCTCATACTTCCAAAATTGTCATTGGTTTCATAAAACTTCGTTCTTATTTGTTTGCTAATTCCAAATTTTTTCCAGTTATTCATCATCGGATTTGAATCATGGAATCGTTCGCCAAATCGAAGACATGTATTTTGCTTTTTCGAATGATAAATAAGATTTACTATCGAATGGCCGGAATGCAAATATTATTTACCATTAAAATTATCATGCGATTTGCAACCAAGAAATTCAACGACTCATTGAAATAGATGTTTAGGATCGGTGATTTCGTAGATGTTCTTCTATTATTCTTATATTATCTGTTCGTCTAGGTTAGTCATTTAATCATTCTTAGTTTATGTTTGTCTAGTGTAGGTGTTTAGTTCTTTGGTTTCATAAAACTTCATTCTTATTTGTTTGCTAATTCCAATTTTTTTTTTTTTCAGTTATTCATCATCAGATTTGAATCATGTAATCGTTTGTCAAATCGGAGACAAGTATTTTGCTTTTTCGAATGGTAAATAATATTTACTATAAAATGGCCCGACTATAAATATTATTTACCATTAAAGTTTCAGAGTTTCGGTTATGGTGTTCTATGGGTTAATCGAATTGGAAATATTATTTACCATATTTTATAGTTAATCTAACAGAGAATTGATCGGAGATGCAGGCTAGGGTTTCGATTATGGTGTTCTACGGGTTAATCGAATGAGAAATAATATTTACTTAGCATTTTTTCCAAGTCTGAGAACGGAGACGTCTTCGTCGGCTTCGAAAGTGGCGAAATCAGAAAATTGGTGGCGGAAAAGGAGGTCGGACGCAATATCGGAGGATTGAAGGATTCGAAATCGACGGAGAGTTCGGAGACAATATCGGAGGATTAAAGGATTCGGAGTCGGATACGAAAATTTTGGTGTGTATTTGATGAGGGGTAGGATAGGAATATAATATTATTAAGTAGTGGATTGAGCTAGTTACCCAATTTAAGTAATAGTTGAGCTAGAATTTTAAAGGAGGTGACCAATTTGAGCTAGATACCTAACCGGTCCACAATTAATAAAAGTAACTTTAACACAAAAAATTATAACTCGGAATTAGAATACTCTTCCCACAAATGCTCAATCAATACATTTCGAAGTGCGATGAGTGCATCTTTATCTCCTATTTTAAAATATTGTTGTTTTTTAAATTATGTAAAATAATAAATTTTGTATAAATTAAATAATTTTAGGGGTAAATATTAAATAATTATATAAAATCTGGATATTTGGACAAATTTTAAAACTTAAAAAAATTATAAAAAAAATAATGTACTAAACTGTGCAGCGCTACAAATAGCGCTACACTGTTGTAAAATATCATCCCACGCTATAATAGCGTTGGTGATACAGTCCGAGTGGGCACTTGTGCCAAACTGGAGAGACTCTTAGACAATTAGTTATTTTTCAACTCTCTCTCTCTCTCTCTCTCTCTCTCTCTCTCTCTCTCTCTCTGCTTCTTCTTATTCTTCAAATAAATATATTAAAAAATAACGAAATTTGTGTAGCTCTCTCTGCTTCTTCTTATTCTTCAAATAAATGTATTAAAAAATAACGAAATTTGTGTAGCTCATGTTGTCGGTATATTTCATAGTGAAGGGAGACAAAAAAACCATACTTATTAATTCGTACTCTACTACAAATGATTGTCAATTTTAGTAAACAATGAGTATTGTTCAGGAATACAAATTCCAGACAGATTATGGATATGATATTGACAGAAATAAACGAACGATAAAACAACTTATGAAAACGAAGCAAAACTGAACAAAAACAATGAGTTACCAAAAATTGTTTTAGATTAGAATATGATAATAGTTGTGTATTTAAAATGAGGAACGAGAGAGAGAGAGAGAATTAAAGAAGTAAAAAAAAAAATGAAAAACAAAGTGTGTGAGAGGAGAGAGAAAGAAAGGGATAATTATAATAGAATTAAAATTGCAAAATATTTGGAACTAAATACATGATATAGGTTAAAAACGATATCAAAAAATTAATTTCATTGCCACATCACACTATTAGACTACTTTGCTAAACTTTCCCAAACTTGTCTCAACGTTTTAAGTGGTCTAATTTGTATTATTTTTCTAAAAAGCCTAATTAAATAATTAGATACCTTACCATGCCCATGGTATTTGCTTGAGATCTCCGATAAAGCTGTTAATCAAAGACAATTTTTTTTCCAAGAAAAAATGTAACGTATTAAAGTAGGTTATATAGGTTCATCAAATTCAAATAAGGAGATTGAAGATCTTCAAATCCGTTACGTTGTTGTTCAAATATTTTATATTGAGAAACCTACTTAAGAACAATAATTTATATTTATATATTATTAGTGAATATGGCGCTACTAGGAGGAGACATATGGACTCGAGTGGTCCAACTTGTGTGAATGTCTCCTCAAAGTGAATGCCGTCAATTCGAGTTCATTTTACTCGAGCTTTGTTGTCGATAGTCTTTGCCTTTTTTTTCTTCTCTAATTTGTTGCGAAAGATCCATTTAGTGTCGAAATTGTTCTGGTTGGTCGCTCTGTAAGTCTCTAGAATTTCTTTATTAATTTTAAATTGTTGCAGCTCAACCCATGTTATCAATCTAAAAATATTTAATTATGACACACCAATGCTTTTTCTGAGACCGGCCACATCTGATACTCGTCTTGCTTGAGTCTGACGCCCATCCTTTGACTTCATCTTTTTCAGCGTGAGTGTTTATGAGAACTCAAGCATCTAAGGTAAAAAGAAATAATTTTTTTAAATCATAATCTCAATAATTGTTTAGATTAACACGACTTCTTGATATATTTTGTAACTTTTTGACCAACTCATCGACGTGACTTTGCCGTAGTACTCTTCGAAGAATACCGAAAATTCAATTTCGGTTCATTCATTAGACTATATTAAATCAAAATCATAAATAACCAAGATGTTACGTTCATGGAAGGCGGTGACTTTCTACATCAGATCATTAATATTTTAAAATAAAAAATTCAGTTTTAATTAGACTAAAATCAACTTAGTTATAGTACTTAAAAATATCTGATACATAGTTAAGCAAGAGCTTATACTTCAACTTCTAAAGGTCCGGAGAATACATAAAATTATTTGCTAGCAAATTAGAGCTATTCCTTACAAACAGCATCAAGTACATTTATCCATCATCCAACTTCAACGTCTAAAAGCTGTTTTTTTTTTTTTTTCCTCTTTGCTCTCTATCTTTTTTTCCTTTTTCATTTTAAATCCCAGAAACATTGCTAGTGATCAAGATGACCTCGCAGCACCATCATCATTTCCATCTTCATTCGAACTCGGATCGTGCTGATACTCGTAATACCAAGCGCACACCAAATAGTACCCGAAGTTGACTACACCAATAACCGTGCACAACCAATACACATTGTCCAATCTCCCGCGATTTATGTCGTTTGGCATCCAACCCGTAACCCGATTCACGAAATCCGTAAAAGCCGCGCTAAGATAATACCCCAATCCTATCAAGAGCGAGATCATAGCCGTCGATGTACTCCTCAACGGCTTGGGAAACTCCCGGTAGTACAACGCGATCTGTCCCGGGAATTGAAACGCTTCGCCGAACCCGACCATCGCTAGGGTTCCCACGAGCCAAAACGCCGACATGGGCTCGGGCGACGAGGGGCCCGCTTCTCGGGCCACGCTGAGCCGCCTCGACTCGATCAGGGCCGACCCCATCATCGCCACGACGTTGATGACGTGGCCGGTCCCTATTCGCTGGAGGAGCGTCAGGCCGAGACCCCCGCGAAGTCTTTGCCAAGCTGGCAGAATTGCGCGGTCAATGACCAAGATCGAGGTGGCCGTGGCCACGAGGCTAAAGACCAAGAAGGTCCCGGCGGAGATCTCGATGGACCCCAAGTTTCTGTCCATGGCTAGGGCTTGGACGGTGGTGAGGCTGTTGAGGATGGCGATGGTGATGCTCAAGAGAATACCTGATGACCAGAGAGGCAATATTTTGACGACGGTTTTCAAGTCTTCAACTTCTTGGACTGAGCATAGTGTCCATGACTTTTTTGGATAAGACCCGTCCGGTTGTCTATCATTTTCAGTTTTCAATGCAGCGCTGTTCAACAACCTGGTTTGCATGTAATATACGATGTTACTTTGAATATAATAACCCTAGAAACCGATAAAGCGTAGACATTAGAATACGGTATTGAAATCAAATAATAATAAAAAAAATTACGTGAGCGCGAGTTTTGGTAATTGAGTAAACTATTCCATAGAAAACTCAGATATTGGATTGGTGGGAGTAAGTGTATCTTTTTTAAATAAGTGTATGTGACAGGGGTTTAATAATCGGGACAAGACATTCTACCTATAAAATGAAATCAATTATAACAAAAGGCGATAAATGTTGTGGAGAATCAATTAGAGCATCTCCAATGCAAAGTTGCTTTATTACTTATTTGGCAATATCATGTTATTTTCATTTTTGCATATTAATATTATGAGTTATAATGATTATGACAAAGTAGTCAATTTTATCATCAATGCCAACTGTTTTTTAATATTAAAAAAAATACTAAACACACCAATATCTTGAATAGATTAGTGGGACCAACTTTTAACAATTTTTTGTGCTACCACCATTGAAATATTTTTATGTAAGATATTACAAATATTGATGTGAATAAAAATAAATAAACAATATTATTTTTTTTATGATGTATAAAGCAACTTTAATAGCTTGCGTGTTGGAGATGCTCTCACATTTATTATTAATAACTCGGAGAATAGTGAGTTTATAAAATGAAATCAATTATAATAAAAGACAATAAATGTTGCGCGGAGAAGTAATCATATATATATATATATCATTAATAAATCGGAGAATGGTGAGTTTATATAACAGCCATTCATTTAGACAAACGGCCGCCAGATCAGGGATTGTCAACTCTGGATAGCATAAACTAACAAAATGGGTACAAGAATAATAATTATAAAACTAAACGAACAAAAATGGGAAGATATGTACCTCAAAAAAAAAAATGGGAAGATATGGCATATTGCCTTTTAGCATAATATAAAGGAAATATAACGTGTAAATGGAAAAAAAGGCACTGCTGACAGATTCAGTACTGTTCTCCTTGATATATATTTTTTATTATTCAATTATGAAAAACATATATTACGCTAATGATAAAACTATATAATAATTATGTTAGTATAACTACATTATTTGATATATACTCTTTCTAGAATCTCAAATATTGAATGATTGTCAAGGTAAGGTGTGGTTAAAAATGTTTGTTAATAATTTCTTTGTTAAATAGAATGCAATAAATTGTAAAAACGAAATAAAATTAGTATTAAAAAAAAACTCTTAATAATAACAGTTTAGTTTCATAAAATTTAGTCCCACAAAATATATTTAAAACTAGTTGACTAAGATGATTTTGAAAGTTACTATTTTTTTTTTTTTTTTGGAATAGATATTATATAAGAAGAAAAAAAAAAAATTACCCGAAGCTTTTACTCGGGGATTTTTGACCCATCTTGAATGGCCCGCAATCTTCACCGAAATAGAAACCGTCCGAGTTGATCGTGTTTCTCTTTCGAATGGCAGCCACAACGACGCGAGCCATGCTGGCAAATGGGCTTCCCTTGAGCTTGACGGATCGATAGAAAGGTTTTCCAATCAAGAACACCGCCAAAGCTATAGCGACGGAGAGTGCACATAGCCCAAACCCTAGACCCCACCCCACATTGTCCTCCAAATAGACGAGGCCGAGAAAGCTGAAGGCGTTCCCGATGTAGAGTACAATGAAATACCAGTTAAAGTAAGTGGCTTGGTTGACCGAGCCCTCGTCGAATTGGTCGGCTCCCATGGTGGCCACCGTGAAGCGGGACCCTCCAATCCCGATGCAAGTCAGTCCCATAGCCGTGTAGAGGAGAAGGTATTGGACCACGCTCGCGCTATCGCAAGATTGGTTGTTGCTCGAGCATGGCGACGGTTTTAATGAATCAATTCCGGCTATAAGGGTTAACAATATCATGCCCTAAAAAAAAAGGATGTAGTGTCAAGACAATATACGACTATAATAAGAGTTTACCAAGAATAAATGAAAATTTTAAGACTTTTTTTAGGCGAATTGGTCAAGAAAGCGAAGGGTACGTAAATTTATGGGATTATTTCAAAAGTATAGAAAGATGTTTTCTCAATATCAATTGAGAAGTTTTTTTTTTCCCCCAATTAATTTATTGCAATATAAACGTCATTAAAATTGCATTTAGTGGCACATATGTCATGAAAAAGTTGTATTTAATGATAATTATAGTCATAAAAATGAAATGAAAGAAAATATTCCTAATAGATAATGAGAAAAAGCCGTCCAATTAATCATTGTTTTGAAATGATCTCAAATCTTATAATCCAAAGCAAAAGCCCTTTTTAAAAGAAAAATCATTATCATATTAGCTATATATCCAAGTTAAGTGCAACTTTAGGTTCTGCTCCACTTGTTACAACGACTCTGTCGGCTAAAAGCATATATCTTCCACGCGTCAATTGGTGTACTGTTTATGGAAAGACTTTTTAGTTTCCACTCTTAATATTAGTTATTTATATTTATAAAAAAAAAAAAAAAAAAAAGGATGATGTTCGTATAGCATACACAAACTTTTTCGGGTTATTAAGTTATATAAGCATATTGGAATATAGCTCACATTCGATTAATTTCTTGTAAATAGCCAAGTTAACTTATTAACAGATTAGTAAAAGACTTTTTAACTCAGTCAAACATGTAAAAAATGTAGTTAATAGACTGTCACGTATGCAAGTTGACAATTTACATAATATTTACAAAAAATTGGCTAATTTACAATTCCTATAGTTTAGGTGTATAGTTTAGGTGGGTTACGTAACCAATTTTTTAAATTTTTTCTCAATCATGCATAGCGCTGCCTCTATGTGTAATCATTTGTTTTAATGCTTGGAAGCAAAGTGTACTCAAAACCATATTGAACTTACAAGCAAAGCAATCAAAGAAGAGATAGCGACGACAGCAAAATTTCCAGCGAAAGAGTCGGCGATGATGGCTCCGGCGACCGGGAAAAGGTTGACGAAGCCGAACCCTACGTTGTTGATCTTCGTGGCCGTTATGCTTCCGATATTGAACTTGGTGATCAGAAACACTATCCAATTGGCTCCCCATCCTCCGGCCGCCACCGAAAGACCAGCCAAATTGCCTGTCCAAAACCCAATAAGACAATAATCACTTATTTATGTTCACCGTATATATATAATTATATGATCAAGAGAAGAGAGCGCCGATCAACGATCGATAATCAGATGGGCGTAGTCTAAGAGTTACCAATTATGAAGGGAAACGTAATCCAGCCTCCTTTCTTGTTAGCATCTTCTTGGTTTTCTAAGACTTGGTCATCGTGATTTTGCTGTCTAAGCGAAAGCTTATTCCTGCGATCAATCCCTTCCATCTTTTTTTTTTTTTTTTTTTTTAAGGTGCTACACCATGTGCATTCCCTTCCCTAGCTTACAGGCCCCTTTATACTTACCACATGAGACACACACGAGCGCGGGTTTATATATATATACACATATATTGGTAGGTAAATGTATAAAGCTATAGTTCACCACGTGCTACTTATTATGCCCGTAAGTAAACTAACAGACTATTTTTTTTCACCCCCAATAATCTAGCTTGGCTGGCACCAGGGCCGGCTCAACGTTCACGCCGGCCTTAGGCGAGAATGAAAAATTAGGCCTTTTGAAAAAACAAAAAAGGCATAACAAAGATTTAATGATATATTAAAAGAAAAAAAAATATATATAATTTTTAACAGGCAAAAAGGATAGCTAACTAATGAACGGCTATAGAAATGAGAAGATTGAAAATAGCATGGCAGGCAAAAATGTTATGTGAAAGTAGCATAGTAGACAAAAATGTTATGTGAATTAAAAATAAAATAAAAAACTATCTTATTTAAATGCTAAACCTGGACTAAAGTAAAATCGATCTCATCTAACAACAAATGGTGGGCCTTTTTATTTTGAGATTTTGACGATTTCATAGGGATTATTCTTAAACTATAATGTCCTCAATAAAATATGTTTTTTCTTTTATATTTTATCTGTCTAGTTTATTTACACAATCTTCAATAATCTACATGATTTATCGACGTTATCGATATTATGGTTTTTATTTTTGGAAACTTAAAAATCTGGAAAAAAAATTATTCAAGCAAACTAAACGGAAATCAACAACTACACATCCGAAATCAATCTCGTTTCGAGCATCTCTCCATTGACCGGCATGATTCATATTTATTTGTAATGGCTTTAACTTTAGGGTTTGGGTTCGGGTTTTGGTGTTTTTTTGTCATTTTGGATGGAGAGAGAGAGAGAGAGAGAGAGAGAGAGAGAGAGAGAGAGAGAGCAATTTATATCCATATCAACGTGTTTCACGATTTCACTCCCTCTAAAGCCTCGTATATACCTAATAATTTGAGAAATCTGAAAAAAAAAAATGGTTTTAAGAATCTGAAAATTCGTTTGAAGATTTATTGTCATTTTGTCTTTTTATTGACATCAATGTCAATAAATCTTCAAACGATTCTGAAAACTTCTTTGAAGATTTATTGATATCGATGTCAATAAATTTTCTGGATGTCAATAAATCTTCAAAGAATTTGGTTGGTTGAAGATTTATCGACATGCATAAAATATTTTGACAACGATGTCAATAAATCTTCAAATAATTTTCCAGAATCGTTTGAAGATTTATGACATTCATCTCAATCAAAAGACAAAACGTCAATAAATCTTCAAACTAATTTCCAATTTTTTTATTTTATTTTATTTTTCTTCAGATTTTCAAATTTTCCAATTTTTTTAACTTCACATACCAAACGAAAAATGATTTATAATTTTGCTTTTGTGACCATTAAGTAAATAACAAAATTAAATACAAAAGAAAATAAAAAGATATTTCATTGATGGTATTTTTGTACTTATACATGTATGGAAGTCATACTTTTGGATTAATAATGACTTATAGGATTTTGATCCTAAAGTATTGAGGATGTTATAGTTTAGGAATAATCACTTTTTATAAAGGTCGGGCCTTGTTATAATACGACATTTATCATGCCTTTAATTTTCTTTGTCGTACTAAAAAAATGTCCATAATCAAAATTATCCAAAAAGAAATGGGCTATTTTCCCCCTAAATAATGAGGACCTAGGTCATTGTCTAACCTGTCTAAGGGTTTGGCCGGGCCTGGTTGGCACTACCCCAAAATAGCGATTTGACTTCATTATTTAAAGTTTAACGAATTTATTTATTATTTTGAGTTTAAATGTTTCATGTTATCAAGATACAATGTATGAATGAAAAAATAGTCAGAAGAAAAATTATTCTTTTTCCCTTCAAAAAAGTTACAAAATAAATTTGGTCAAATGAATTTAACATGAATTTGTTGCAACTAACCATTCCATTGACTCTTTTTAAGATTCTAGCACAAGTTTCATTTTATTACAAAAATAGCACACCAGCCCGAAATAAATTAAATTAACTAAATAGTTAATTTAATTAACTCTGTAGTTAATTTATTTAATTTTTTAGTTAATTTAATTTACTGCGGGCTGATGGACTATTTTTTTAATAATATAAACTTGCGCTATTTTTTAAAAAGATGATGAGATATTGGGCTACTATCATTATTGTCCTTAAATTTAATAACACATTAAATTGTATTTTTTTAATCATAATGTAAATTGGTAAAATGAAACAATTTGGACCAAAATACCTTTAACTTACACCAATGAGGTGCTTAATGATCATGAGATCATTTCCGACCATGTGGAGCCACATGTCTAGCAAAGCAGTTAAGTAGCTTCTGATCCCCAACCAGAAGAGACTTTTGAAAACCGAGAAGTGGCTTCAGACAACATAGATTCATCAACACTTGTTAGGTGTTCAACTCGCCCATCTAAACCACCTACTTATCTTCAGGGCTATCATTGTGATCTTATCGGCACAATGTTTAATTCTTCTCCTAAAATCACTTCACCTCATCACATATATAATGTACTTTGCTATGATTCACTTAACCCGGCGTATAGGGCATTCACACTGGCCATTTCTGCAACCTTAGAGCCAGAGTACTATCATCAAGCTGTAAAGTATGAGGAGTGAAGAGAGGCGATGAAAGAGGAGCTGGATGATATGCACAACAATGGCACTGGGACGATAACAGTATTGCCAAAGGATAAGAAGGCAATCGGATGTAGATGGTTCTTCAAGAACAAATTCCACACAGATGGCGCCCTTGCACGTCGAAAGACACGTCTAGTGGTCAAGGGATACCTGCAGCAAGAAGGGCTTAACTAAACGGAAACATTCTCACCAGCGGCGAAGCTTGTCACCATTAAGATGTTGAACTATCTCAACATCACAGAATTGGATTCTGACCTACATGGATGTCAATAATGCGTTTTTGAATGGTGACTTAGACGAAGTATACATGGAGCTTCCTCGAGGCATTCGTATTTAGAGGGTGCCAAACATGGGAAAGAGGGTGTGTAGACTGAATAGGTGTATATACGGACTCAAGCAAGCGTCGAGACAGTGGAACCTGAAATTCACACAAGTCTTGGTCAAATTGGACTTCTCGCAATCTCTGGCAGATTATTCTTTGTTCACTTGTGGATCCGGTAATGACTTTGTTGCCATTGTTCTATACGTGGATGACATCGTCATTGCAGGGCCTAATCCACAAATGATTGCCAAAGTCAAAGAATATTTGCACTAGAATTTCAAAATCAGAGATCTCGATGACTTAAAATACTTTTTGGAACTCGAGATAGCCAGATCAAAGACTTATTGGTTACACAGAGGCAATATAGACTAACATCCTCTCAGACATGAGATTTGTTGAGTCTAAGCCAGCAAAGATGCCCATGGATCTACGAGTCACCCTTGATGCAGAAACTGGTGAAGAGCTTGAAGATGCTACTCAGTACATGCATTTTGGTGGGTCGTTTACTGTAATTGACGATTACACACCCATATATCACCTTTGTTGTTCATCAGCTTAGTCAATTCTTGGCCAAGCCTTACGAGCCTCATTTATAGGCTTGTAATCATCTTTTGAGATACATAAAAAGCCAACCAGAACTTGGTTTGTTCTACTCAACCTCATCCTCTATGCAACTGCGTGCATTCTCTGAGGCGAACTAGGCAACATGTTCAAATTCAAGACGCTTCATTACACGCTTTAGTGTTTTTTGGGTGATTCGTTGATTGCCTGGAAATAAAAAAAAAATACAGTATCAAGATCGTCCGCGGAAGCTGAGTATATCGAGAAATTATAGCTGCTAAGTAAGATTCTATGGTTGCAACAACTTCCTCATGACTTGCAGATCACGCAATTTAATCTTACTCTCTTGTTTTGTGATAACCAAGCAGTTGTACATATAGCAACCAATCCAACTTTCCACGAGCGTACCAAACATTTTTTCTTTTCTTTTGTTTTAACTGTAGCGTACCAGTTCGTTCGGCGCTACAGTTACTAATGCTTTTACCAAACCTTTGACCTCTCATAAATAGCTTCATCTTATGACCAAGATGGCACGTAAGAGCATTTATGAGCCCTCTTGAGGAGGTGTATTAAGAGTTAAGTTTATGTTTATTGTATAGTTAGGTTACATGTGATGTGCGAACTTTTATTTCCTTTATTTCCTCTAGCGTTAATCAGTCCTGCTTGTCATATTACGTGGACTAGTTGAGCTGTATATAAGACCAATTGGTCTATTTTGAAACGAATGAATCAAATGAATACTTTCCTTGAGTTTTTCCTCTTTACTCTTATTCGTCCCCAGTTCCTCTTCTTCTTCATCTTGTTCCTTTCAATCTCTGGAACAAGATCTCAAGAACGCGACAATACGATATTAAAATGTTAGAATGAGTTCTAACTTCTAAAATATTATAAAAACACGATACATGATAATAAGAGATCGAGAAAACTAGATGATTTACTTACCTCGATCTTAAAATGAGTTAACTAGCCAAGATCTTAGAACTAGATGATTTTCACAAAGCGTTAGAGATCGAAAAAACTTACCTCGATCTATGACGAGAGCGACGACGACGGTGGCGTGATCACCGGAATTAGTTTCTCTCTCTTGAACCCTTTAATCTTGATACATTTCTTGTGATGACAAATGAAAACTAGGTTATGTGTTGAGAGATGACCAATCCCTAAGAATTTCTCTTTATATAAACCCACCATCGGGATATTAACTAATAAGATTTCACTTGATTATATATTAAGCCCATTAATTGGTATTACACTTGACCCACAATTAACATTTCACAGTATGTATATTTTGCTTTTCATTTCAACAGAAGGTTTTAGCATTTAGTCAACAAGATGAAACAATATACAACAGATCAATAGGATCCTTAAATTAGCTGCATATTAATAAGCATAATTTAAATGTTTCAGTAGTTACATGATTAAATCATTCAACGGCTGATATTTTAGTTCCACATAAGATATGCGCAATATTCAAAACATGACCACCACGTGAACCATTATATTCTTCTTAGCAAAATATTCTTGTAAGTGGTCAATCGATTCTCTGTAAATTCGGGCCTACGACAACAACGACAAGTTGGTATACACGTACTGTTCTATCCGACTTATAAGTTGCATAGTTGATAATGACGACACATTTTGCTGTATAGTCATTGACTATAACTTTATTTTTTTCAATTAAATAATACTGACGAGAAAATAATCATAGTTACAGTTCTAACGTCTTTTTTTAGCATGAATTGATAGCTAAAAGTTTAAGTGATTTTTTTTTTCTTTTTTTTTAATAAAATAAATAAAAAAATAGTCGGAGTTTGCAATTGTATATAAAAATATTGATTATTAGATATAAAATATCTATACCGTATATAATTATATATAAATATATATATATATATATAAATATATATATATATATATATATATATATATATATATATTGACATGCAGTATGAAAGTTAAAGTGAATTGACAAAGTTATATGAATGTTAATTGACAAACATGCCCCCGAACCATGACTGCTAAGTTTAATTGACAAAATTATATGAAAGTTAATATTATTTACATTGACAGTTAATAACATTAAACGTTAAAGTTAGTATTCTTGAACACTTTATTAATTGGATAAGAATATGAAAAAAAAAATTCTTCTGATATTTGACGGTTAATATTAATTACCATTTTTTGTAATAAAATAATTAGTAAATTGCTAAATTAAACGTGTTTATCCCTTTTCTTGTGCTAGAGCATTATAGAAATAGTTACAATGCAGTTTTTCTTGAATATATATATATATATATATATATATATATTTATATATTTAAAAGAATAAAAAATATAGACAATAAAAAATCTTTCAGGGTGAAAACACTACTGTGAATTTATATAGCGACGAAGTGCGCGATCTCCAAAGACACGTGTTGGCGATTTCGTCCTTCATCACCTCTTGTCCCACCACGTCATATCGCTTGGTTGAATCAGTTCGGTGGAAATCGTCAACACTCCAGGTCTCGAGACGAGATCGCGCATCTCTTGTTGACTTAGACTTCGTGGATGCTTCTTGAAGAAGGTGGGCCGAACTCATGATACAAAATATGGGCCAGGCCCAAATAGTTTGTTGAATGTGTGCGACAGCAGATGATGAACGACGAAGAAATTATTGTTTGGTTATTTTATATGTCGTTGGGGCCACGCGGGCCTTCACAAGTTACTGAGCTTTTCGGCCCATTAACCTTTAATTCAAGGAGATCAAACTCTACACCCACAATCAGCCCCCTAGAGCATTTAATAGTTCTAAAAGATTAAATGGACTAATAGAAAGAGGTCGAGTCCGTCCGAATTTTCGGCGCGAATCAAAATTTGAAAAATATTAACTAACGCATGCGCTACACGTGTCGCTCCCTCACAACAACACAATTTCGAAGTCAATTCAGTTTCGTGCTTCTGCTGAGATTTTTCACGTGGATAAGAGAGAGAGAGAGAGAGAGAGAGAGAGAGAGAGAATATGATTTGATGGTTAATGATGAGGTTTTCTCGGAACGTCGATTTTAACTGCCTCTTATATAAAGATATCAAGGGCCTCATCCATTTATTTGTTATATTTACGGCGCACGAGAGAAATTTGCAGATGACTTCTCTCATTTTTATAACTTTCTTTTATTCCGTCTTCGTTAATATTCTCTCTAGCGAGTTCACAGTAGGTTTACTTAGTTCGTTTGAATTTTTCGTTGAGATCTCCCACAGTTGATAGAAAATCCCAACAATCCGTCTCTCTATTCTTGTACCTATTTGAGTTCGTATTGAACAATCCCCCGAGATCATGTCGAACTCAGAGCGTCCCAAGTCATCATTTGGGGTTTTAAATGATAACATAGATCTTTTGCTGCCTTCGATCCTTAGATCTACTAACTTAGAATCCTTCCATAGGAAGTTACAGATTCCCTATGAGATTTGTTTACTTAACCCGCCTCCAGGAACAAACGCGGCTACATTGATAGATAATTATTGTTGTATATATGAGATATTTTCGAGAAATGTAGACTTAGGTTTCCGATTTCGCCTCTCTTGTTAAAGTACCTCGCAAACTTAAGCTTATCATTTCTCAAATGTGCCCGACCTTCGTCCGCATGATGATCGCCTCATAACTCTTGCCAAGGAACACGAGGTCGATCTCACAGTGATGGATTTACAAATGCATCGTCTCAGTGACTCGTACACATTAGTGAAAGATCCAGTGATCTTACCTTCTTTTCTCTTATTATTATTATTATTATTATTATTATTATTATTATTATTATTATCATCATTTTCTCTCTTCTCAGTTACATTCTTCGAGCTCGCTATTCATAATTCGAATTATTGAGCTCGACATTGTAATTGAGATCGTTTCATTAATAAAATCTCTTCATTCCTTGTTTAATTTCGTTATTTTTTTTAGTTTATTATTGTTTTTAGACAATAATTTTCTGAGATCTACATTCTAAATATAAGACGAAACAAATTCTTTGTTTTCTCGTGATTGTTGAAGCTCAAAAACGACATCAACAACTACTGCAATCTCTGCCTTCAGGTACGAAAGGTATCCGACGCGACTTATTGTGTCCATATAGGCGTGATGATCTAGTGTACAGACGCGATTTGTCGCGTGTGACTAAAAATTTCCCTAAAATTTTGAATGCGAGATTTGTCCAGCTTTTTGTTACATTCGTTTAACGATAAACGTGACGTCGCTGCAATATCAAAGAGAAATTTCCCAATTTGCCATCAATTTCATAACATTTTCTCACTTTCCACCAAAAGACTAATTTGGCCCAAAATGCCACTATCTATGTTAACAATGTTGACATTTATTTTTGCCCTTCACTATTAGATGTCAACATTGTTGACATATCGGTGACATTTTGAGCCAAATTAGTCTTTTGGTGGAAAGTGGAAAAATGTTATGAAATTGGTGGCAAATGAGGCAATTTCTCAATATCAAAAGGTGCGTCAATATAAAATTTATGAAAAAATATAGGAGAGAGAAATTTGTTGTGGCAATATAGACATGAGATTAGACGCGGCTAGTTGCGTCAGAAAAAAAAAAAAATAGACAAGACTTTGTCGCTTCTAGGTTTGATGTTATATATAAATCTCCAAATTAGCGATTTCTCTACCTTTCTTCGTTGACTTTCTTCTCCACACGATTTCCCATAAATCGACCACTTCTCCTTGGTTCGCCGTTTGTTCTGGCGAGTCGATCTCTCTCCCTCTGTCTCGCTCTCTTTCAGACACAGTACTAGTCTTGTCTGCTTATCGTTAGACGCGACCTTTTAAACACGACATGAGTTTTTTCTGAAGTCGCATTTGTAGTTTATATAAACGGGATTTTTTAGGTTTTAGACGCGAAATGAAAGAGAATTATTTTTAACCATGTCAAATGCACTAGAGTGCAAAAAACATATTATTTATATTGTTATCATTCATATCCATCTTACTTAATATCAACAGTATCCTTGTTCATTTAGATTCCATAGACAGTTAAAATTTAAAACTAGTAGGATATATATTATTTATTAAGCTCATCACTAAGAGAAAAATAAATTTTAGAAGCTACAAATATCATTTTTAAAAACTAAAATATCGCTTCTAAAATAGTTTTGAAAGTGATATTAAAAGCAACAAATATCTCTTATTAAAAATACTGTTTTTAATATTTTAGAAGCGATATTATATATATATATATATATATATATATATATATATATATATATATATATATATATATATATATATATATATATATGATAGTTTTATGTTTTATGTTTTATTTTTTCTGTTTTGACTTTTTATCATGGGTGGGGTGGGGCTATGTATATCATTGCATAGTGGTTTCTCTATTGTTTAAAATATTGTGTGCGGTAGGTAATGAATTTTGTGAATATGACTTGCAATTGGATTGATATATCATTAGTTTTATATGACTATTGTTGCCATATGCGGTAGGTAAGACACTTGTTTGATTGAAAACAAAAGGTAAGATATGTTTTGAATGAGATCATAATTGGTGATCACTAGTACAAAATATAGCATCAGATGCGACAAAAGTCGCACCTGAAAGCACCACAGTCGCACCTGAAACTATCATCAGGTGCGACTTTAGATGCGACAAAGTCGCATCTGAAAGTCCGCACCTGATGATTTTAGATGCGACTTGTCGCACCAAAAGTCGCACCTAAATATACTCCAAAATAAGATATTAAGGCGGGATATATAGTATCAGGTGCGACTAGTCGCATCTGATACTTTCCCGCGAAAGTATCAAATGCGACTAGGCGCACCTGATAGTAATTCCCCGCCTAATATTTTGACGGGTTACAGTACAATCAGATGCGACTAGTCGCATCTGATACTTTTCTCGCAAAAGTATCAGATGCGACTAGTGCATCTGATTGTCTGTAGTTTTTTTTTTAAATGCTGATTCTAATAGAATCAACATATATAAAATTCATTTAGAATCAATATTTTTTTGTTAAATTAATTAAACAATTTTAATAATAATAATTATATAATATTAATTAGAATAATTATATAAATAATTTAATAGAAATTCTAATATTAAATTCATAAAATTTGATAATTTACGTTCAATAAATTTAAAAAATTACAATCTATTCCTTTTGTTTCCCTTTTTTGTGACATTTCGCTGAATGAGAGCGAGAAATAAAAGTTTGGAAGAGTTATTGATAAAGGACGACGGAGAACAAAATGAAAGAGAGATTATGAATTCTATGTTATTTTGAGCTCGGATTGAATAAGTTGGGAGTTTTTAGACTAATTAATTCGAAACTCTACCGAAATTTCGGCAGAGTTTCCCCTATTATACTGACAAACCAAAAACCTGCAAAATTATTTTAAAACATACACAAACCATCCAGAACTATCCTATAAATTAGCTCAGCCCTAAACCGAACCTCCGTGGTTCGATCACAACATTTATAAATGAAAAATCGAAATAAACAAAATATCACAAACTATCAAAACATGTCACAAACTATCAAAGCATGTCATAAAACTATTTTTCTTATTTAAATTACAATTTCATTACATGTTAAATCAACTACACAAACTTATCACAAATTAATTAACTAATTATAAACTAAGCAACATAAATGTAATTATTAAACTAATTACAATTTTAGGTAATAATTTACTTACAATTAATCTAAATTAATTAAAAGCAAAAAATTTAAAAATGTCACAAACTATATATCAAAACATGTCAATTCCCAATTAAAACTTAATTTTAACATAATATAAACTAATCACATTATTAAACATGTGAAATTATCATATTAATACTAACTAATTTACAATCAATTTAAACTTTTAACCTAAACTAATAGAATTATTAAACTTAACCAAATTACTAAACATGTTAAATTAATTATCAAATTAATACTAATTAAGTTACACTTTAAATTAAACTAATCCAATTAAAATTACTTAACACAATATACAATACTATAATTAGTAACACATATAAACTAAACATATATGCAATATACAAACACACATATATATATATATATATATACATATATTGTTACACATATATACATGAAAAAAAATAAAAACACTAACCTTGCGTCGGAGATTCAGCAGGGACGGTAGAGACGGTGAGGTCCGGTGGCTGAGGCGCTGTCGGAGATGGAGCAGCGACGGCGGAGACGGTGGCGGAGCTGGCGCAGCTCCGGCTGATGAAACAAAGAAAATTCGTGAGAGAGAGAGAGAGAGAGACAGATAACCTGGTGGTCCGGTGACTGAGGATGTCGGAGCGGGAGCTTGTGGTGGTCCGGTGGCCGGCTGACGCAGCGGAACCTGAGACGGCCGCTTGTGGTGGTCGGCGAAGTGTTCTTAGGCGAAGGAATAGTCGGAGAAGAGAGGGATGGAGGAGATGGATGTGGAGTCGGCTAATGAGTTTACAACCGGAGAAGAGAAGTTCGCAGAGAGGGAGAGAGAAAATCGATTTTACAAACAAGTTTCAGCGGCTACGGAGAAGAAGAGTCGACATGTGTTTTTAAACAAACCCTAATAATCAGGTGCGACTTAATCGCACCTGATAACTCTTCAGGTGCGACTAGTCGCACCTGATACCTCTACCGATGCGACTAGTCGCACCTGATACCTCTACCGATGCGACTAGTCGCACCGGATTATAATTAAAAAAAATAAAAATTTCATTCGCCACGTCAGATTAATGAAATAAAAGAGGGGGAGATGAGGCCCGCCTAAAAATTTAAAACTAAGAGATGCGACATAGTCGCACCTGAAAGTTTCAACATATTTTCAGGTGCGACTAGTCGCATCGGATTGTCAAAATCAAAAGACAATTCATATTAAACTTGATTTTGGAGAGGGAGAGAGAGCAAAGTGAGGATTTGGGAGAAGAAGCCATAAGAGCTTTTGGAGAATAAGAAGAAGAAGAATGAAAGAGCTAGTGACAAGCATCCGTGGCGATATTTTCGTACGCAAGATCGCTTAAGTAGTAATTTCGTTAGAAAGAGTTGATCCCTCGAGGACTAAGTTAATAAAAAATCAAACGAGCAAGCAACGAATTGAACACAAGTTTATGAAGACGCTTATTAACTAAAAATAAGAAATTAAATAAAAACACAAAATAAAACCGAATGGGTCGATGATAGGAAGTCAAGGGCAACGGATTCGCAAACTCTCCTATGGTTGGAATTTCTAGAACTACGCACGATTTTTTGGTTCTCACTTTGCTAATCATGCTCACATCTTATTATCGCTAAATCTCTCTTGAGCATCTAACAACCTATGTCAATATTAGGAAAATCATCTCTCGAACTTCATTCCTAAAAATACTACAAACTTTACGTTTGTGAGCGGACACATGACTGCGTAGCACCCTGACTATCTCTAGTTATAGGAATGTACTACAGTGAAATAATTCTTATGCACGATAAACTTAATCTTTCTCAAGCATCAAATCAATCCTAACAAATCATGAACGAGTTAGCTAATCACATTCAAGTATTAAGTATGGAATTAAATAAAGCAAACGATGATGAACACAAAAAATACTTCCCTCAAATAAATAAATCCACAACTATATAAAAACGCTAAGCCATCACCCTCTCCGGGATTAGTTCATGCCGACGAGAGTAACAGACAAAAAAAAAAATTAAATAAACAAACCCCATAACAATAAAATAAAAACAAAGCATGAAAACGGGAGTTCCATAATTAAAGAGAAGAAAGAAAAACACTGAATTGATGGTGGCGAATGGTGGTGAAGAACGGGTCTTCTTCTCCGACATTCCTTCTCTCCCAACGAGCCAAACAAGAAAGCGAAAACCTAAAATAAACAAAATTTATGTTTTTAGGGACTCTAACTCGTACATATATAGGTCTACAAGGTGTTTTCGGAGCCTTATGGATCCTTGGATGGGATCCGACGGTTCAAAACTTTCAAAAACCGCGAATTTTAATGTTACTGATTTGCGCGCATGTGCGTGGCGCGCAATGAGTTTTGACAACGCGTACTAGTGTTTGAAATGGCAATAACTCCTAGCTCCGATGTCCGATTTTTTTTTTAAATAAATATGCGTTGGAAAGTTAAGAGAAAATTTCTATCTAATGGTGGGAATAATTTATCCAAAATCATTAATAGAGAATCTCAAAATCGTGCATAACAGAACACCGTGTTTCTTGTTTCACTCTAAGTAGTCCAAACGTGTCTGAATCGTCTTGAATTGCACCGATTACATTCTTAACACAATCATTCTCTCTCTACTCTATAAAATCGCTCAAAAACACAGTAATGCAATAAAAAAGCTCTCGAGAACTTGTGAGATTTAAGCCCAGAGATAGGTGTTTAACACGTATAAAACGCTTATCAGCATCTTCAACCTACTCTTCACCACCATCTTCTCCATAGTTATATCCTCTTGTCTCTTCCTCTTCTTCGTTACTTTTGCTTGAACTCCATTTGGTTTATCTTTTCCATTTTAGCTTGAATCTTGTGTAGTTGATTTGAGATAACTTTAGTTGATCTTGATTGAGACTTTAGATTTCTTGTTCAATTGGATTTTATTGTTGCTTATTGAACACCAAAATGATTTCTTGGACGGTGCTAATTATACGAGTAACAACACCAAAATTGTAGTTATGTAAAAATGACACTGACAACTTAGTGATCGTATAAAAAATGATTTGTTTTTAGAAAAAGAAATTATTGTCTAGAAAGAAGAAGAAAAAAAATGAAAGCCTGGGTTTCTGAGCGAGAGGGAGAATGAAGGTTTACTAAGATATGACAGTTTACTCATCATATATTATTAATTGTTACAATTTCAAACATAAAATATTGACTAAAGTTGTTTTTGTGAATTATAAGTTGACTGACTGTTTCTGACGGTTTTCTTTTGAGTTTATTGTAACAAATTCCTCCATTTAACTCAAAGATCTTCCGTCTTTCATTTCAATCATTCTCTTGAGATTTTTTAACAACATCTCCGGCAGTGCCTCTACGACAATAGTGACTTGATCACGACTCCCACATGGCTCATTCACCCATCACCTTCTTTCACATATTCTCGAATAAAATGAAAACGAACATATATGTGCTTGCTCCTCTCATTTTTTGTGTAGACTGGATTCTTTGCCAACTTAACTGCGAATTTGTTGTACCCGGGTGGTTTCTCCACATACACTTCCTCTTCAAGAACACCATTTGAAAATGGCTATATTTCATCCATTTGATTGATCGACAACATGAATTGTGCCGATTGGGATAAAAAAACCGAATTGTCTCGATTCTTGCAACCGGAAAATAGTTCATCACAGCCAATCGCCACCTAGATCTCTTCATTCATAGCGACTTTCCATTCTTTATATCTTGCCGCTTCTTAAAAATCAATGTTCTCTACATCCACCAAAAGATATATCATGTGTGTTTCACTTGTTGACTTGCACAACTCTTTTAAACTTCGTTTCTTTGGGTTTTTTTTTTCTCATCTTCATCATTTTTATCTTTTATGCAATCATGAGAACACCGTCATCACTTGTCTTCTCTTCCTAGACTAGATTCACATTTTTGCTCTACCTTTTCCTTATAGTAGCATTCTTTTGCAATGTGCCCGTACTGGCCACAATTATAGCACTCGATACTTGAGCGGTTCGATCAACCGCATCTACCTCGACCGCATCCTCGGCCGAGCCAATTTTGTTCAAAAAATAGTTTTCTTCTTCATAGTTTTTTTCAAAATCGCGGCCTTCACCATGACCAATAACACGACCTTCATGGTCACGTCCCTTTGCTCGGTTTTTCCGTGCGTACATCACTTTTTCCTCCTTCATGCTTTCTTTAGCTTGTAACACCTCATCAAGCTCCTCTTCTTTCTTCTTATTTTTTTTTTGTTCATGCGCTTCAAGAGAACCAGCGAGATCATCAACAGTCATCTCCTCCAAATTCTTTAAAAGCGCAAATCACATTCTCGAAATTATCGGTCAATGATCGTAGAATCTTCTCAACAACCCTTGCATCTGTGAAGGTAATTTCTCCGTTGCGTTTAAGCTGGTTTGCCACAGCTTGAACACGTGTGATGTAGTCGAATACTCCTCCCGACTCCTTCATCTTCATTGCCTCCAACTGTCCTCGAAGAGTTTGAAATCGCACTTGTTTGACTTGGTCGGCACCCTTGATAATTATCTCCAACTTGTCTCATGCTTTCTTCGAAGTCTTTGCATCGGCAGTCTTCTCAAAACCCGATCCATCTACTAATTAGAACAGAAGACATAGAGCAGCTTTGTCTTTTATGCGTGTCTCTTTTAACGCCTTCAAATGATTCTCCGTATGATTTGTTGTTGGAGTCGACTCCTCATAGTCATCTTGGACTATTTTTCATGCATCTTGAGCATCGAGCAAAGCTCGCATTTGAATATTCCAATTATCATAGCTCGACTTGATAAGTCGTCGCAATGGTATGTGCCCCATCAGTGTAATCCCGAAATTCATCCTAGCTCTGATACCAATTTATGAATTATAAGTGTTTAGGAGGAAGATGAATGAGACTTTTGAGGGAGTTTCTTTAACAAAACATAAACCAATACTTTTATAATTGTTTCTCTTTTTCACTCTTAAACTATCAGTTCATACGACTTTTTATATATTTTGTTCACATCTGAATACAACTTGAAAAAATCTAGAGGAATTAACTAGCAATTAAAATAATTTATTTTAGCAACATTTATTCTTGACCATCGATTACAAAAACGGACGTAACTTTTTCCTCCAAGCTCCAAATATCCTGAACCTCACCATTACAAAATAGATATAAATGGCTTGAATTTGATATATTATGCAGTCAAATCCGTAACCGTTTTCCCATCCATGTGATCACACTCAAAGTTGACTTACTGTTTCTCTGACGATTTTCTTTTTGAGTTTATTGTAACAGTTTTTAAGTATATTTATTCTAGTGTACACATATCGCCACTCGGTTTAGCATATTTATACATCAGCTAGCATATGAACACGAAACCCCTTCTGCACAGATTGTACAATCCTTTATCTAAGCACAAGAAACGCGTACGTAAACAGAACCTATGACAATCGAGACAGAAAATGAAAGATCCAACCAAAATAATAATAATAAAAAAAACTTAAATGAATATCCAAATTAGTATTCTTATTATTTTTTCATTATTAATATGATTATGGTTATGATCATTACTATCATCTTAGTAATATAGGTCGATCGAGTCTCACCCCCTCGAGTAAAAAAAAGGGGCTAAAATTAACAGTAGAGAGTAAAAACCCTTTAATTAGGGCAAAAAAGGCGAAAAGAGAAAAGGAGCTAGTTCATCATGAGGATGTTCTTGCGGACGTACTTTCTGGCCCAGACATGTTTTCCGGCGATGGAGAACTTCATACGAGAGTTGCCTTCGAGAACGATATCGATCAGATTCAGCGATCGCACCACAAGCCGAGCGTACAGCGGCTGCTCCTCCCTCGTCCGTACCTCTTGCATGTACACTGCCTCTATCACATCTACACCGTATTTGCTGCCACACCACAACCATTAATAATATGTTACACATATATACGTACGTACGTGATTAATTACGAACATAATAGAATGGACTTTTATATGTTATTATAATTATGTAAACTGCACTGAAATTTTACTTACTTAAACACCTGTTTCCGAGAGATTCTCTTTTTATTCGTAATGAAAAAAAAAAAAAAAAACTTTTAGTTTTCAGAAGAAAGATAGAGAGCTAAAAGGACTTCTTTTAAAAAATTGCTATTTAAACACCTATTTCTAAGACCTTAAAAAGGGATTTCCAAAAGGACTTCTTATTTTTTGCTTATTGTTGACAATATTGCACCGTCAACATAAGCAGTTATATTATGACCTTTAATAGAAATGATATGAGAGTCTTTTCTACTATAAAAAAATAAGAAGAAATTAGAACGAGTAGGATGATAAAAAAAATAAGTTCACTTATATCAATAAAATAAGGGTCCAGTGGTTACTTAGTCATATCAAAAGTTAAAAATTTTCAAATAGTCAACGTTTCGTTAATTTTTTTGTAAATAGTCACGTAAATTTATTTACGTTATCAAATGATAAAAAAAAACACAAAATAAATTTTTAGTAAATATGTGTAAATAGCGTTGGTTATGTCATATTTTTAGCTATTTACGAAAAATTTACAAAACGTTGGCTAAAATACAAATATTTATGTATATGTGACTTATATCACTATGATAAAATAAAGGATAAATGACACCAATGCTCTTAGAACTTTTACGCGTGTGACAATTTATCCTTTGACTGAAATTTTGTTGACAAATGTTTACCCTAAACTAATAATCGCTTGCTACTCTAATATTTCTGTTAGTTTTCTCTCAAAATGGTCAAATATTTAGCAGAGACTAAGGGTAAACTCATAAAATCATATTTTCTATATAATATTTTATTTTGTATTCTTCCCTCTCTCTCTCACTGATCTCTCTCTCTCTCTCTCGTAAACACATGCACAGGATCAGGAATTCTTACCGTCAAGATTTGAGCACATTCATTAAACCATTATATTCACTAATCTTTGAGGAAAAACTTTACCGTCCCATAACTAAAAAATTAAACTAAACTAAACTAAACCACCCAGCAACTCTTTAAGCGTGTTTGATTAGACTAAAACGCAAAGTAATAGCTTACACGAATGAAATGCCTGTATATATATATCTGAAGAAACATATATTAATCAGAAAAAAAAATCATGGACTGAAATAGATTAAAAGCTTGGTGGGTGGTGGGTACAAAGCTTTTTGAATATTTAAAACAATTTAAAGATATAAAAAAATAGAAAAAAAGAATGTAATATATATATCTTTGTTTGCATATAAAGAAAAGTCAAACCCAAAAATATAAACCCCAGAACCACAATCACAAGGGTAGGATAGGAATAGGTAGTGTTGTACATTAGGGAGTGAGAAGATAAAAGAGTATAGATGCATCTCTAATATTTTATTATGTATGTTAATGTATGTGTGTATATATATGTATATTAGATGTGTGCGTACGTGCGCCTGCGTTTTTTTTTCTTTTTTTGCTGAGAGTACTAGTGTTTATGTGGTTTTTGGGTTTGAGAGAGAGAGAGAAAGAGGGAGAGAGAGAGAGAGAGAGAGAGAGAGAGAGAGAGAGAGATTATTTAAAAAATATGATTTTATAATTTTATCTTTAATTTCTGTTAAATATTTGGCGGTTTTGAGAGAAAAGTGACAAAAGGATTAGAGTTGTAAACGATAATTAGTTTAGTGTAAATATTTGTCAATAAAATTCACTCCAAAAGTAAGGGGGCATGTTGTTACATGCGTGTAAAAGTTCAATGGGCAGTCATTTATCCTATAATAAATCTTGAATAAAGAAATCAGACTGATATAAACAAACAAAAGCATTTTGTATATTAAGGTTAATATAAGAAATTCATTCCTTTATGATAGATATACCAGAATTTACATACTTGACACATAAAGACATACTGATGGACTTTATTAAACAAATAATATTATAAAACAGGTTTAGCAAAGGCAAACGGGGTTCTCTCTCACAAATCTATAAAAAGAAAATGCATAAAGACAAACGTATCAATCTACATATATATCTATCTCTCACACATACACACACAAAGCATAAGCAACAATATAAACCAAATACAAACTCTCTCTCTCTCTCTCTCTCTCTCTCTCTCTCTCTCTCTCTCTCTCTCTCTCTCTCTCTCTCTCTCTCACACACACACACACACGCGCGCGCGCGCACACACACAGTTTTCATTCAGAAATGAGTAAAGAAAATGTTTAACTAGCTAGCTCGCGTAAAAATATATATGAACACAGCACAATATTAACATAAGCTTATATTTAATCTTAACCTAAATAACTATCGGATCATTTTATTTTACTTGATCATCGACTACTTTAAAGCACTCAAATCATATCCTTTTGCTTTCATCAGTTTCAACGCACACACACAAATTGTGCAACAAGATCTAAAGAAACAGTACCACGAGCAGAAACACGTAGGCTAAACAATTTAGAAACTCACACAGAACAACATATAATATCTTATTCTATATCTTCAATTTGGTTTTCATTCTAAATAATCTATGAAGCAAACAGTATTGACGACATCGAGGGATATAAAATCAAAATAACCTTAATGGAATCAATCAAAATAGCACAGGCCGCACAGAATGATTATCAACATATAGTTTACTATTTATTTCTTCATAAATTTAATACCTGTATGGATAACTATAGGGACATAAAGAGAGTGGTGTTCTATCTTAATATTGATGTTTTCAAACTTATAATGCCTTTTTAATTCCAAACATAATTTCTAAGTGCATTTCTTATACATCCCAAATGACACAGTTTTTCCCTCTTATTAATGCCATTTTACAAAATTCACACCTCATAGTTCTTGTAAGAGCTTGATACTATTTTCAGTAGTCAAACTTTTTTTACATATAAGACTTGCTTATTCATTCCTAATATACGGAATAAACCAGTATCAAACGGATTCTTGTATTATCTCCTCATACTAATGTTTCGATATAATTCCTCGTTAAATACATAAATATAAGCACGTTGCACAGAAAGGCTGCCAAACAGACATGTTCCCAAATGAATACCAATAAGTTGACATCATATATATGAACTAGGTTGACACATGTCACACCACATCCCATTCCCAAACACTTGGAGATCATAATAAGATAACAAATATAATCAAAAAGTTTTCCCCGGGATGATTTCTGCAAGTTTAAATCTGAACAGATAGCTTTTATTTTTATCTTCACGCAACCTTGATTCAGTAAAAAATCCTTATAAAAAAAACTCTAAGGAACCTGTTTTTTTTTTACCTCGAAAACAAAAAGAGTGCCCTGGTTTTCATCGTTAGTTACAATCTATTTTTTTATTATATATAGTACGGCATATGAAATATAAGATATTCATAGGATATTCCTAGTTATGATTGCGCCAGAAAACTGTGTAGAAGAAAACCACCAATAACATCAAACCAATTTTTTTTTTTTAACTTTATCAAATCAAAAGTTTTTTAGTTTCAGTACCTTTTGTCTAGCAAACCACCGTACTCTTTATAATTCTATTTAATTCATAAAGTTAGACTCAGCAAGAAAAACATGTCACTATACATTTCCTATTAAAATTTAAAAACTTGGGGAAATTATCATTTAATCAAGTTAATTTCAAGCAAAAACCTTGATCAAGGTAAGACCTACAATGCTGATTCAGAAAACCTAGCCTTCAAAAAGTATTATGAGAGAGTCCTATTTGCAACAAACTAAGTATTTAATAAGTAGTCTCAAATTGCTTTGGATATTGCTATGGGGCATATATGAGGAATGTTACATTCTAAGCGAAATCAACTTAATTATGTATATGTGACAACAATATCATACCTGGTGAAGAAATCCCTGACCTCCCTCTCCGTGATAGGATAGCCTTTGGAGAAGGTGAGGAAGATAGTCCTCTCATCCACAGGCACTCCATAATCTCCGGCGCCACGATAATCATCGGCATTAACGAAGCCAAAGCGAGGGCCGTGATTCATCGCAATCACAAAGCCGTCGTCCTCCTCCTCGGCGGAAGCCACGTCCAAGCGAATGTGAAACCCCCTCTCGATCTCGCTCATCTCGTCCTCCCCGGTCGAAAACCCGTCTCCTCCGCCGTAGAGAAGGCTCCGATGATATCCATAGCTAATCACAACATCTTCCTCTCCGACCAACATGTCGCTAAAGCTCCTCCGCCGCCGCGTATAATGCTCCACCGCAACGGCCTCATTGGCATTGCCGTAGCTAGTACTTCCATAGCTGTTGTTGTTGTTGTTATAGCCGTAGGGCTGGAAGGAAGGGGTGTTGGGGTTTAGGTTGGAGTTAGGGCTAGGGTTAGGGCTAGGGTTAGGGTTAGGGTTAGGGTTGTAGTAAGAGTGGTGGTGGTGATGGAGCGGCACGGGAGGAGCGGGGACGGCTCCGGCGAGGATCATTCTGGCGGCGATCTCCTCGGCGCGCCACTCGACGGCGCGGAGAACGATGTCGCGAAAAGCGCGGAGGCACACCGAGGCCGAGCGGTGCGCCACGGCCTGGACCACCGCGAGCCGATTCTCGAGGAAGAATCGGATCGCGGAGCCGCCACCCGGGACGAGGCGGTCGAGGAAGGGAAGCTCGACGGCGGCGGAGGCGGCGGTGGTGTCTCCGGGGGAGGCCTCGACGGCGCGGAGGACGGCGACGGACTCGTCGGCAATGGCCTCGAGAAGGCGGTCCGGGAGTGGGAGGATGATCAGCGGGATGAGGCTGCGACCAATCATGGACTGGATTGCGTGCTCGAGCCAGATCCAAAGAGCCATCACGCGGGAAGATTCCGCCGGGTCTCGCCGGAGATTGAGAACCAGCCGGGAAAACAGAGTTCGGTCTGAGCGGTGGAAGCTGTTGAACTCCTCGTCGGTGAGAGGTGTGTCGGAGACGTTGTAGTCCATATTCGCTGGTGTGGTGAGAGAGAGAGAGAGAGTTGGAGATGTGTGTGGGATAGGAATGGTGGGTTTGGGTTTTAGGGCTTTTTGTTCCACGAAACGCCATTTTTTTTTTAGTTCTGACCGCCAAATATGGAAGAATAGAACAGTTATTGCGAGCATTAAAACTATACAGGAATGAACGAACGAAGGTTGTACTTTTTTCCTTTTACTTTTTTTTTTTTTTTTTTTTTGCAACAATGTTTATCTAGAAAGAATGTTTTAGGGAATAAATGTATAATGGTTTTGGTTCATTGCACTGTTTTTTGAATCGTCGCGCTCCGTTTGACGGGACGATCGAGTTTTTCGCTTCGGACATGGGGAAAAAAAATAAATAGGACTCTTTAGCGGGAAATCAAATAAAAATATAAATTAAAATTAAAATCTGACGTGGCAATTGTTTATTTTTTTTTTTAGGGAAATGTGGCATTCGTCTCGTGAGAGCATGTTTTGCTTTTTTTTTTTTTTTTTTTTTTTTTTTTTTTTTTTTTTTTTTTTCTTCTTTCTTGAAAATGACAATCAAAATAGTAGTCCGAAAGTTATATAAAATGTAAAATTTACAAACTTAAGTAAAGGGATTAGTATGATTTTAAATATAGCCTCATTTTTCTATATTTTAAATATATAACTAAGCTTTTAAACAAGGATTGAGATATCATTACTGGCATGTCAAAACAAGTATGATGTTAGGTGAATTACTTATCGCGCGCAAACATATGCACGAGGTATAAATAAGAACAGGACGGGTTACCGTTATTGATGCATAAATAACTTATCGCATACGCAAAATAACAAGTAAAACCGATGATTATTTAGAAATAAATATATAAAACAATTATCACAGACATATATTAATTAAGCATCGAAATCAAAATTTATTATTATTAAAAAAGAAAAATATACTCTAAATCATTGGAAACATAACAATTTCATTTTAGCTAATATTTCAATTCTTTTTTTTTTAATAGAACGGATTTTTCCATTAAAATTTGGTAAAATGACCCATCAATACTGGAGAATAACACACCTTAGTACATAGATCACGAAGACCTAAGTCGAAGTGAATCTAACACTAAGTTCCGGTAAAAGTACGTTATGTGCAAACTTCCGACAACGGGAAGAATTACAAGCACAAATAGAGCACACAAGAGGCTCGTTAAAAACCCAAAGATTGGCGATGGAGAAATCCAACCAACTTCGATCCGATAGCCACGACCAAGATGGCTCTTCAACCTGCATAGATCAAAACCTAACAGGAAATCCACAACGGGAGATGAGATTACGGCTAATCCGAGTCCAAAACAAACCAAAAGAAACCAAGCAGAAAAATAAATACAATAATCCATACTCAAACCAAGAACACTAAGGCTAAACTGAAACCTACGCTAACAACCAGGAACCTGAAAGTAAAAACCCACAACTTCACACAACCGTCATCTGCTTCCCGCATCAGCCATCTCACGCTGCATAAACTCGAAACCGGCCTTGACCACCCACCTCTCGCAGACGGAAAGGTAGAGAGAAGCCGAGGCTCCGAGGCTCTGAGACTCGACCCAAAAAAAGGAAACAAATCTCAGTCAGAGAAAGGACAGATCAAACACACAACGACGCCGGGGGTAGGACGTCGCCAGAAGAAGTTCTCCGACCAAAAATCGTTCCCTGTCTTGGATCGACTTCGGGTAGAGATCGATGAGCCACACCAGGAGGGAGAACCGAGAGCTCGCCGCCGACTCCGGGGTGGAAAGACGCCGGGAAGACACCGCACCACGGAGGTCCGATCTACGCCGAAGAGCTCCCGTCTCCTAGCAAGACGAACCACGCCGAGGCAGAGCCGCCGAGAACGGGGCGAGAGAACTGAGCTCACATCGACGCCGCGGGGGGGAAGACGGCGCCGGGAAGAAAAACTCCACCGTGGTCGCACTCCGCCGTAGCAGGATCCGATGTCGAAGAGAAGAACCGACGTGAGGAGAAGCTTTGGTTGGTTTAGGGAAAGAAAAAACCGAAGAGAGAGGGAGACGGGAAGGCGGAGGTCCTTCCAAGCTTCCCCCGGACAAGGCCCGCCGCCGATGGCTCAGGGCAGAAATCGATGTCCGGGGGAGGCAGCGGCGGCGCAAAGATGGAGCCCTGTTTTTTTTTCAAAAGAGAGAAAACCCTACTCTGTGTTTAGAGAGAGAAAGCTTCACGGTTTTTCTTTCCTCTAATTCTAGTCTATTACTTTATTTCAATTCCTTTTTAAATTAGTCTCCCGTGACAAGTTTTGTCACATACTCTTATTAATTAAATTATCAAAATTTAATTGAGAAAAATAAACTCAATTCATATTCAATCATTTTAAGATCTACTTTTTAAGATCTCAATACTCATTAAAAAAAAAAAATCAATCATTTTATTTCAATTTTTTTTTTCTCAATCTTCTACTTCATCTATCCCATAACTCTCTCATTTTCATACTTTCTCTTCAAAGTTTTGATTTTTTTCTTCTCTTCAAAACTTCAAACGTTCATATCTCGCACATATGAAAGTCAGAATTGAGAGATTTCAAGTTTTGTGGATTTGTGGCACTGAGATCTTTGAGAAAAATATCATTGTTCTGGCTAAAAAAATTATATACACGCCTTTGAACTTATATTTTTCGATCACTGGCAAGAGGTGATCTTCATCGCCGGTCTAAAATAAATTTTACAATATGAGTAACTAAATATCCCTCATTAATTTGTTTATATCTAATTTTTTTATTTTAAATTTCATACAGTTAATAATCAGCAATAACAATTAATAAATTTATGAGTTTCTGAATTTTGTTTCATATACTTTACAAATGTTAATAATTGTTAATAAGTTTTATAATTAATTTAAGACTTTTATTAATTATTATTAACCATTATAAACTGATATGTGGAAAGAGAAAGAAAGGAAGAAAAAAAAAAGAAGGAAATCCAGGTATTAAGACTGTCATGTAAAAAAATTATTTAAAATGGGCCAAGTGGCATTTTTTGTCCCTTTTGGCCAGTTAATAATTTGGGTAGCTAATTTCCAATTTTTAATCAAATATTGGCTGAAATATTATTTCAATTTCATTAAGGCGATTTAGCTATAATGTCCTTAAAAAAAACATGACAAATAATACAAATGCCAATAGTCAATACTTTTATAGTTCAATAGAAACTTAAGTGATATAAATATTTGAATACCATAATCAAATCTCGGCTACACGGTAGCCTCAATAACAACTTAGCTCATAATTAAAAACATCAAAACAATGAAAAAAAAACTAGCAAAGTATTCATGACCAAGTTTGTTCATGACTACAAAAACTAAATTAACTATGGTTTTATTATGAACATGGCAAAAGGAGATGAGAAAACGCTCACAGAATAAAAGGATAATGCCAATGTTACGTTGCCATATATATATATATATATATATATATATATATATATATATATATATATATATATATATATATATATATATATTATGAAACGAGTTTCTCTTAATATGTAGTGCGACATCTTTTTGTCTTAGGGATCAATGTTTCTAATTTATGTTATTGGTCGGTTAAAAGTAAATTTATCCATTTGTATTATTATGGAACTTGTCGGTAATAGTGTTTTTTTAAAATTAATTGTAGAGTTTAAAATTTTTATTGCGAATACTACATTTATTTTTCTTCATATTTATATATAAAAATTCAATTTACTTTTTAATATTTGTTTATTGTTTTCAGTTTAAAAATAATATTAGTTTAATAAAATTAATTTATAGATATTTTCTGAAAAGTTATTTTTGAAATTTCCCCTTTTGTATATGATAAGTGAGATTTATTCACACTTATATATAGCTCCTAGATAAGAATCGAAGCTTGTTCTTAATGTTTTTGATATTATTTTGTAGTTTTTATTGCATTTTCAGGTTTGAGAGAGTATGAGAAGATTGTGGTGCGAAAACGGGCTGAATCAGAGCTAAATCGAGCAAGTTATGGTCATTTGAAGTCAAGTCAACAAAAGTCAACGACGGTCTATGGAGTCAACGTTTCTCGAGAGGCGCGCCGCGCCCTGGTGCCAAAATTTACACCGAGAGCTCGAGCAGACGACGCGCAAGAGAGACGCGGCGCGCCTTCAGAAATTCACGAGTGGCGCGCCGCGCCAGTTGCATTTTCAGCATTTTTTGGAGCTCGTCTTTTAGATCATTTTTGGCCATTGGATCCCATCCAAGGGTCCATATTTGCTCCGAAAACCTTTCCTAAACCCTCATATACACTTATTCAAAGAGGAAAGGAGGAAGCTTTAGCATAGAACACTTTTGTTTTTGTTTTGAAACCTTGAGAGAGAAAGTGAGAGAGAGAAAGCTAGGGTTTGACACCCATTTTGCTCTTGAGCTTGGGAGTGAAGAAGAAGAGGGAGAAGTGACAACCTCCATCATCCTCATCACCTCCATTTGTTCACTCTTAACTCTATCTCTTTTATTTATTGTTCTTTAGTTATTTACTCCATTTAATGCTTTGTTGAACATATTTGAAGCTTTCAAGTATTCTATTTGAGTTTTTGTTGATTACTTTTATCTATTGAGCATTGAGTTTTGGTGATTACTTTAGTCTCTTGAACATTGAATATTTGTGTTTTGAATTTATTGTTTTGGTTTAGTGGATTTTTGGAGTTGGTGGTAGTAAATTAATGAGAGCTTAAGTGTTTGTTTATTTTAGCACTCAATGTCTACTTATTTTATTGCTTTAATTCTTTTGTTAATTTCTATTTTGCTTTGTTTATTCATAATCATGAGTAGCTAAGTAGATTTAGGGGTGCGATGTAGTTAAGTAATTGAGTTGGTTGGTCAAACCTTTAGATTAGATTTTGTGCTTCATGGTTGGGTTGAGAGTGAAATATTATGGGTATGGGTTGTGTGTTAACGCTAATTAGAGTAGCTAACTAATTAATTAGTGAACCTTAGACGAGTTTAGAAACCGAGAGGTAATAAACGAGTGAGCTCTACCCGTCCCATCATTAACCTTCCTAGAGCTATAGAAAGACTAGGGGGTAGATGTAGTTGATTGAAATCCCGGGCTAAATGCGGTTTTGTGTTTTAGTAGGACCCAAACCGAGAGGTGTAAGTTCGACACGTAGCTAGATTCCTAAAGACTCGAGAGAGATTAGTGAATGTTTTAAGAGGGATTGAGACTAAATTTTACAACTCTAAACCCGAGCTTAGAATCGTACCAAGACCGACCGACTCGATGAAATAACGAAATCGCGCCCCTTCCTTTTAACTTGTGTTTAAATAGTGTTTTCACTTTTGTTTACATTTCATCGTGTTCTCAAAACAATAAAAAAACCCCCATTTTTCATTTTCCATAACTCGAAAAAGAAAGCTAGTGAGTTTGCTTCGGAAATAGTCTAGAGTCCTTGTGGGATCGATATCCGTGCTTTTGCACTCTATTACTTGACGACACGTTCGCTTGCGTCGTGTAGAATTTTTCTCTAGTTAAGAAAATTCCATCAAGTTTTTGGCGCCGTTGCCGTGGACTACGGTTCTATTTTCGATTGAATTATCTAGTTTAATTTTTTAGTTTGCTTGTTATTATTGTGCTTATTGTGTGCCTCTTATGTTTTAAAGGTGCATGCGACGACGTAACCCTCCGCTCATTCCTATCAATCACGAGATAGAACGGACTTGCCGACGAAACCGAGCGGAGGCAAGGCGAGCCGCCATGGAAGGAGGCAATGAAGCACAACCTCGTGCTCGTCGAAACGGAGAGCAAGTGGAAGAACGAAGGACCATACTTGATTATGGTCAACCCACTTTTGACGAGCATCAATCGGCGATACGAATTTCGGAGATGGAAGGGAACCCGAATTTCGAGATTAAAACCTCGATCATTCATATGGTGCAAAACAATCAATTCGCCGGTTCCCCCTCCGAAGATCCGCAAGACCACATCAACAATTTCTTGCGGATTTGCAACACGTTCAACCTCCCTCATTTGTCCAAAGAAGCCGTGTGTCTCCGACTTTTCCCGTTCTCCATCCGAGACTGCGCACATGGGTGGTTATCCTCGCTTGCTCCGTGTTCAATCACCACATGGGATGACTTATGCTCAAAGTTCATCTCACGATTCTTCACTTTTGAGAAGATGACTCGGAGGAGAAACGAAATCCATAACTTTGGACAATTCGACGGAGAGTCCCTCTACGAAGCGTGGGCTACGAAGCGTGGGCTCGCTTCAAGGACATGATTCGGAAGTGTCCGGGCCACGGTATAGCGGAGTGGGTGCAACTACAAATCTTCTATAGCGGGCTTATGGCCTCGACTCAAGACCGAGTCAACACCGCATCAGGAGGCTCACTTCTCAACAACACCACCACCGACGCATTTGCACTACTCGAGAAGATGGCCCAAGTGAACGATCAATGCCCGGTCGAGAGGAGAATTGCCGCGAGAGAGCCGATAACTCCGGAGATGGAGCTCCTCAAATCGTTGACAATTGAGGTAGCCAAACTCGCGAAGACCGTCCATGGAAAAGAAGCAACGAAGGCGGTGGGGACATCTCACCACAAGTGTGGTTTGTGTGCGGGTCCTCACCCGACGGACGAATGTGGCGAGATAGAGGAGTCTAAGTTTGTGGGAAACCACAACAATCATCCCACTTACCAAAAATCGGGGAATTATTACACGGGAGCGAGGAACAATCATCCAAACTTCTCGTGGAGAAATCCTCAATACCAAGTGGCAATGCAACCGGCTCCACCTCAACACCAACAACCATACCTCCCACCACATCATCAACAACATCAACACCCACCGCCTCAACAACACCATCAACAACACCATGGGAGCTCTCAATACCGGAATAATCCTCCTCCTCAAGACAAAAGACCGAATCTTGAAGATTTAATTGCCCAAATGGCAATTGAAAACACCAAGTTCATGACGAACACCACGGCCGCACTCGAACGCCAAGAAGCGGCCATCAAAAGCAACTCGGCCCAAATAAGAACTCTTGAAGTTCAAATGGGTCACTTCGCTAAAGCCATGAGCGAGAGACCGCAAGGTTCCCTCCCAAGCAATACCGATGTCAACCCCCGATCACAATGTAACGCCATCACTTTGAGAAGTGGTAATGTGGTTGACAACTCGACCGAGAGCCAAGAGAAAAAGAAAGGAAAGACGCATGTAGACGAGTCTTCACCAACGGATCAAGCGTCACCGACTCGACTTCCGATTGCTCCACCAATCACCAAGGTTCCCGTTCAAGTCCCGTTCCCTCAACGCCTCAAGAAAACAACATCGACAAGCAATTTGATAAGTTTCTTGACATCTTCAAGAAACTAGAGATCAATATACCATTTGCTGATGCGATAGAGCAAATGCCGAAATACGCAAAATTCCTAAAGGAGATCATTACCCACAAGAGACGGATAAGCGAAGAGTGCGATACTATCGCTCTCACCGAGGAGTGTAGTGCGATTATCCAACGGAGGCTACCCACGAAGTTGAAAGATCCGGGGAGCTTCACCGTTCCTTGTGATATTGGAGGCTCGAATCTTGGGAGGGCGTTATGTGACTTGGGAGCTAGCATCAACTTGATGCCGTACTCGGTCTTCGTCAAGCTTGGAATCGGGGATATCGCACCGACCCGCATCACGCTTCAAATGGCGGACCGGTCGATCAAGTATCCGCGGGGAGTGATCGAGGACGTACTCGTTAAGGTGGATAAATTCATCCTCCCGGCGGATTTTGTTGTGCTCGATATGGAGGAGGATCGAAACATTCCGATCATTTTGGGGAGACCTTTCTTAGCGACCGCCGGTGCGCTCATCGATGCGCAAAAAGGAGAATTGAAGTTGCGGGTCAATGGCGAAGAAGCTCATTTCAACGTCTTCAACTCGGTGAAACACCCGCGAGCTAGCGACGACGTGTTCCGCATCAACGCTCTTGACGAGCTAAGAACCGATGCGTATGAGAACGCAAAGATCTACAAAGAAAATACCAAGGCGTGGCATGACAAACATATCGTGCGCAAGGAGTTCGTAGTGGGTCAACGAGTTCTTCTCTTCAACTCTAGGTTGAAACTCTTTCCCGGGAAGCTGAAATCTCGATGGTCCGGACCGTTCGAAGTCACTCAAGTGTTCCCGTACGGCTCGGTGGAACTCAAGGCCGCAAATGGATCGGTATTCAAAGTGAATGGACAACGTGTGAAGCCTTACTACGGTGGAGTATTCGAGAGTGAGCGGGTAGTCATTCTCCTCGATCCCGAGCAATGAACATCAAAACGGTACCCCGTCGAGCTCTAGACGTTAAATTAAGCGCTAATGGGAGGCAACCCACAAATTTCTTTCATTGAATTTTCATTTGATTTTCTTCAATTTTATTTTTTTTGTTTTATTTTCTTTAAATATTCTGTTTGAATTTTTTCTTTCTTAGTTTTTATTTTGTTCTTTTTATATTATGTAAACCAAAAAAAAGAGCTACAGGGCGCGGCGCGCTTGACAAGTGGCGCGGCGCGCTTGACAAGTGGCGCGCGCGCCTAAAGAAAATAAAACTTACCGAGAGTAAGCGCGCCGGGCGCGCCTCAATCGCGCGTCGCGCGTGCTTAATTTTTCAAGAGGCACGGCGCGCCTGATAAGTGGCGCGCCGCGCCTAATCGAATTTAAAAAAAAAATTGCTCGAGAAACACAAAAAAAATTCTAATTTTTTCAAACTCTCTCAACCTCTCTTAAAACCTCCGACCCCAACAACCAAAACTTCAAAAATTTCAACTTCAAAACACCAAATTGTCTCATAAATCTTGCATTAAACATCATTATTCCCGCTCCTTCTTGTGTGTTCATCGTCGATTTCAACTCTTTTGTGCATTTTCACTCCGAATTCCCTTTTTCACGGTGAGTTGATTTTCGAAATTTCTTAATGATTTTGGACGAATTGGTGATGGATATGGTGTTTAGGATGTGTTTAGGTTGTTTGTAGATGGGTTTGGATGCTCGAAAATTGCATTTTGTGTGGGTTTCTTGCTCGAAAAGTTTGCACGCTAAGTGTTCGTAAAAATGTCCGAGAGAGAAATTTTGTGATTTTTGTGTGTTTTAGGCCGAGTTTGAACTTGTTGTTGACTTCATATAAGGTGGTAGTGTGGTGCATAAGTGTTGATTTGATAATTTTGAACACAGGGTCGATTTTTAAATTTTTCCATATTGTGACCCGTTTTCCCCGACGCCGCGTCCCGGCGTCGTGAGTCTAATGCCGTGTCGAGTTGTGATTTTCAGGAATGGCCTCCAACAAACGAGCAAGAGCGGCATCTTCCCGACGCACAACTCCCTTGGGGTCTACACGGAGTCCGTAGGCTCACGGCTCACTTCCACCGCGGGTTTCGGCCGCGACATGTACAACCATTGGTCATCTTCGACATCCGCGAGCGAGCCCGAAACTTTCTTCGACGGGGGCGCGCCGAGCTTCCCAAGCGATTTCTTCGACCCGTATCCGACACGCGAGCCTTACGTGCCCTACTACTACCCGCAACCACCACCGGAAAATGATGGCGACGCTCCGATGTAGTCGCCTAACTTCACCCCCGCGACTACCCTCTTCACCGATTTTCCACGCCTACATTGGGGACAATGTAGAGTTCAAGTTTGGGGGGGTGGTTACGCAACTCGCGGGGGGGGGGGGGGGGGGGGGGGGGGGGGGGCTTGTCGGTACAATCTCTTTTCTCTCTTGCTTGTTTAGTTTGTCTTTGTTTGAATATTTGGTTTTTCTTTTCTTTTGTGTGATTGTGAATATTGTGATGCTTAGTTTAATTTCGTAATTTAATTTTTTTTTTATCTTAATTTTGAGTGAGTGAATTTGTGAAATGCTTTGGATTTGCTAGTGGTGTGAACATTCATGACCCAAAGAGTCTTGAGGCTTTGAGTAATAGCGATGAATCTTTGTTTGCACTTAAAATCTTGTGGTAGGTTGAAACTCTAGGTGGCTTAACTTTGTTTGGTTTGATCCGATGATTTTCATCACACATTGCACGTTTCGAGCCTAGTCTTGTGTTTAAGAGACCGGAAAACCTAGTCTTAGCAATCACACCTTGGGGGGCACTAGAACCACTTGAACCCTCCTCGAGGCGAAACGATTATAGGTGAGAAATGTTAGAATGATAAAGGCATAGGAGTAGCCACTCGAGCCAAAAAGCCGACCCGTTCTACCACCACTAGAACCCTTTCACAAAAAGCCGAACGTTATTCCATCTCTCGATACTTAGTCACAAAGAGCCTTAGCCGATGAAATTTAAATCCTACAAAGAACCCCGTTCTTTAGCGACTCTTGAGTGATTTTGTCTATTTTGTGGATGTTGTGTTTTTTTTTTTCGCATTTTGTCGATACTTACGCCGCGCCGGCATTTGTAGATATCTTGGTAACCTCTTATTTTTCCTTTTATTTTGTTTGCTAAAAAAAAAAAGAGAAAAAAAAAAGAAAGAAGAGGCACAATCATGCCTCACTCTTGAAAAGTTGTGTATATTTGTTTTTCATTATTGTTTTTTTTTCGTTCATTTATGGCGCGGTGATTGTTTTCTTTTTGACAAACAAACACATAGTCTAGACTAAAAGAGTGAAAAAGTCTAAGTTTGGGGGAGTGTGAACTTTGTGCTTAAAAGAAGGAAGAGAATGAGATTTTCAAGACAAAGTGAGATTTTGTGTTTGCTTAGTGAGTTTGAGTCGCTAGGGTAACGATTAGCCACTTAAAAAGTCCATATCATACCTTTGACCCTAGCCTAACATTACAAGCCTATAAAAGACCTTTTGACTTTCATTGTCTTGCCTAAATCGAGTGGAGAGAGAGTGGTGAAAAGCCTTATGGTGCTCCGAGTTCTTATTCGAACATACTTTTCGAGTGTGCATGCTAGGAAGAGGGGAGAAAGTCTCCGAGGCATTTTGACTTGGTTTCGAAACAATATTTTACACGGAGATTCTCAATCAAGGAAAAGCCACCCGAAGTTTGACCGATCACTTGTATTCATTGAGCTTAATTGTGGTTGTTCTTACTTTGTGAGTCAATTTTATCTAGGCGAGACGTTCAAGCAAGTCCAAAGTCTTTAACAAATTCAACATTCAACTTTTTAGTTTAAATTCTTTTATCCTTTGGTCTAGATTTGTGTGTGTTGTTTATGTATAGCTTCATTTTTTTAGGCTGTTTCGTGTGCGTATAATGTGTATAGTTTTATTTTGTTACTTGAGGACAAGTAACGGTTCAAGTTTGGGGGTTTGATAAGTGAGATTTACTCACACTTATATATAGCTCCTAGATAATAATCGAAGCTTGTTCTTAATGTTTTTTATATTATTTTGTAGTTTTTATTGCATTTTCAGGTTTGAGAGAGTATGAGAAGGTTGTGGTGCGAAAACGGGCTGAATCGGAGCTAAATCGAGCAAGTTATGGTCATTTGAAGTCAAGTCAACAAAAGTCAACGACGGTCTATGGAGTCAACGTTTCTCGAGAGGCGCGCCGCGCCCTGGTGCCAAAATTTACACCGAGAGCTCGAGCAGACGACGCGCAAGAGAGGCGCGGCGCGCCTTCAGAAATTCACGAGTGGCGCGCCGCGCCAGTTGCATTTTCAGCATTTTTTGGAGCTCGTCTTTTAGATCATTTTTGGCCCTTGGATCCCATCCAAGGGTCCATATTTGCTCCGAAAACCTTTCCTAAACCCTCATATACACTTATTCAAAGAGGAAAGGAGGAAGCTTTAGCATAGAACACTTTTGTTTTTGTTTTGAAACCTTGAGAGAGAAAGTGAGAGAGAGAAAGCTAGGGTTTGACACCCATTTTGCTCTTGAGCTTGGGAGTGAAGAAGAAGAGGGAGAAGTGACAACCTCCATCATCCTCATCACCTCCATTTGTTCACTCTTAACTCTATCTCTTTTATTTATTGTTCTTTAGTTATTTACTCCATTTAATGCTTTGTTGAACATATTTGAAGCTTTCAAGTATTCTATTTGAGTTTTTGTTGATTACTTTTATCTATTGAGCATTGAGTTTTGGTGATTACTTTAGTCTCTTGAACATTGAATATTTGTGTTTTGAATTTATTGTTTTGGTTTAGTGGATTTTTGGAGTTGGTGGTAGTAAATTAATGAGAGCTTAAGTGTTTGTTTATTTTAGCACTCAATGTCTACTTATTTTATTGCTTTAATTCTTTTGTTAATTTCTATTTTGCTTTGTTTATTCATAATCATGAGTAGCTAAGTAGATTTAGGGGTGCGATGTAGTTAAGTAATTGAGTTGGTTGGTCAAACCTTTAGATTAGATTTTGTGCTTCATGGTTGGGTTGAGAGTGAAATATTATGGGTATGGATTGTGTGTTAACGCTAATTAGAGTAGCTAACTAATTAGTGAACCTTAGACGAGTTTAGAAACCGAGAAGTAATAAACGAGTGAGCTCTACCCGTCCCATCATTAACCTTCCTAGAGCTATAGAAAGACTAGGGGGTAGATGTAGTTGATTGAAATCCCGGGCTAAATGCGGTTTTGTGTTTTAGTAGGACCCAAACCGAGAGGTGTAAGTTCGACACGTAGCTAGATTCCTAAAGACTCGAGAGAGATTAGTGAATGTTTTAAGAGGGATTGAGACTAAATTTTACAACTCTAAACCCGAGCTTAGAATCGTACCAAGACCGACCGACTCGATGAAATAACGAAATCGCGCCCCTTCCTTTTAACTTGTGTTTAAATAGTGTTTTCACTTTTGTTTACATTTCATCGTGTTCTCAAAACAATAAAAAACCCCCATTTTTCATTTTCCATAACTCGAAAAAGAAAGCTAGTGAGTTTGTTTCGGAAATAGTCTAGAGTCCTTGTGGGATCGATATCCGTGCTTTTGCACTCTATTACTTGACGACACGTTCGCTTGCGTCGTGTAGAATTTTTCTTTAGTTAAGAAAATTCCCATCAGTATATTAAGTGATAATATCTTGTTCATACTATTCCAATAGGATGATTCACGAATAACATAAGATGAATGACGAATAAAAATATGAAATTCCTCTAGAAAACACAAAAAAAAACAAAAAAAAAACAATAAACAATAAAACCTAACAAAGATATATCCTAACAAGGTATTTTATCGAATTTGAACTTACAATGCATAAAAATACATGTGAAGCATCAAATCTTGCATTGCAATGTACTACCCCTGCACTGGTGAGCTCTCGCAAATACATCCGGGAAACGGATTCGCATAGAAATTTTCTTCGAATTTTGCATCGTGCGGTCTCCGTGAAGGATGTCTCATGGACGGCGCACCTGTTCGGTTTTGATGTAAGCTCTTGACCATAGATGAAAATTGCTCCTTAGTAATGACACCTTTATCTAGTTTGTCAACCAATTTCACAAAGCTTTTCCTGCATAGTAAAAAAAAAATATATGCTCAGATAAATATAATTTTGACGACTGAGCAAAATACTTTGTACTAGCTAAATATGTAGCAAATAACTATTTTAGAATCTATTTTTGTGTCTATTTTTATTTAAGTTATGCTTTTTATGTTTTGCAAAATGCTTTTGTGTCTATAATTACTATACTTAGTCTCTTTAATTTAGTTGGCTAGTTTTGGGTATTTAGTATGATTTTTAATAGAACCCTAGCTTAAATAATACCTGTCAGGGCTGATGGTTCTGCGAAAGCCTTCAAACTTCCTATGACCCTGCAACGCTCTCGCCATATTCCCATCGAAAGAGTAAACAAAAACGTCGCTGTAAAGCGACACAACATAGTCAATCGCAGCTAGACGATTGTGGAAGCTTCCAAAAGGTCTAAGCTCTTCGTCGGTCGCGAGGCTTGTTTTGGAGTAGAGATTTGGGAACTTCTCTTGGAGCGCTCGAACGCCATCTTCCCCAAAAATATCACCACCGACCACGTAGATTTTTGTGTGTGAAGGATATCCGATCCCTTCAAGAAACAAGGCCGTCTCACTTGGAGTCATTGGGCAAAGCCCTTGAATTCTTCGCTCGAAGCCGTTTATATTTTTTTCCTTCCAATGGGGAACTTTATGGCGCATCTTTGTAAGCTCTTCGTGCTCGCTTTTTCTTAGGCCATGACTACACCCGGTAAATGCGAGCATGTCCTTTTCGTACCTGTCATACTTAATAACGAGTGTTATATCTACATAATCAATTGAAATTACTAAATTTGCAAAAGAGGCGAGATTTTCCTAAGATCAGTGAAATAGCTCAAATATTCAAGTAACATGCTCTAGTAACAACGTTCCTTGAAAATGATAAATTACTTATATAATGTCAAATTTTTTAATAACAACATAAAAACAATTGACGATGTAACTCTGACTATTTTACTAATAACTTGAAATTTTGGCTATTTTTCCAATCAATTAGTTTGTATAATTTTTCTGATAACAATAGTCAATAATTAATTTATTATTTCATCTTGCTAAAAAAGCCCTAGTTATTTTTGTCTTCACCTTAAATGGAGAGCGATAAACGGGTCTCCGGTATTGTTCTTTAGCCTGTTGATCAACTTCATGCCTAGCTCTTCGATTTCTTTTCTAAACTTCAGCGCTTTGTACATCGTGCGACATCGAAGCCTCTGCATCGAACCCGCGATGTTGTTCGCTAAACGCGAATCCGAGTGAAGGAACTTTAGGACCTTGTACTTCTTCAGCAAGTTTTTCATATCAGATCTGTAGTAACTTGCCTGAAAAATATGCAATGATCATAGCATACAATATATATGCAACGATTAAAAAAAAAAACAAATTATAATAAACTTCAAGAACCCTAAAAAATAAAAAAGAGAGGCAAATTATTTAAATGCTTTGAACTTACTTTTGACCAAGAAACAGGGTTCTTTTCGAAGGGCGTCACTGATGCGAATTCTGAAGGAAGTGACTCTAAGATGGTAATATCATCTTTTAGCACTTCAATGAAATTCGTCAAGTTAAAGATATCTTGAAATTCACTGGGCCAATCAGTTAAAAAAGATTAGAGTACATTATACAAAAATTATGAATATGAGTAATACAAGTTAATTGTGCATCCTTACCTTGGATCATTCCAGTACGAATTATGGTCTAAAGAAGGCACAATTAAAGTGGCATTCATACTTTTTGCTATCACAACCATGTCACTTATCTGCAATTAATGTTCCCAAAACATGTTCAGCCTTTAATTAAGAGAACTAAATAAACAGTCGAAACAGATATTGAAACATATTGTTTATGGAAGACACATCTGATTTATTTTTTACCCCAAGTTTCATTTGATTTAATCCCCCATTGGCGTGGGCTAGAAGGAAACCATCCGTAGCTAATTTGTTATTCCCTGAAAAAAAAAAAAAAAAAAAACAGATTTTGAGTGAAAATTCTCTTACTGAGGATCGAAATATTTATTTATTATCATAATAATGGAGCTTAAAAACGCCATGGCAATATGCATGGCATGTACATACCTGTTTCCTTCATTGTTCGGTCAATGCACGTTCGGTAATTTTCACTCTTCGGCTGCCTCCAAATTTCAAGATTCTGTCCCACAGAGTTATAAACAAATACAAATTAACACAAAATCTATCGGTAGTAGAAGAATCTCGGAGCTCAGCAATACGTAAAGAAAAATCTATTAAATAAAGCACTTCGATATGGTTTTTTTTTTATAAGATTCAACGTAGAAACTAACTTCAGTACGTAGTTAAGAATAAAAAAATATATATGTACAAGAAAACTAATCATCAAACCTGAAACTCGGGCGTTGCAGACCCTTTGAAATCGTTTACGTCTTCACTGAGCACGTTACTAGTGTTGTGTTGGGTCACTCGGGGCCTCTCTTCAATCATAAGTTTGACCACGCTAGATTTGACTTTGCTATAACAGACCAACTGTTGGAGATGATAAGTGTTCATTACTATAAAACATGGCGTGAAAATTCCCAACACCATGAGCGCAAACAAACATATTTGCCTCTGGCTAACTATGAATTTTCCTCGACGACCAAATCCCATGATTAGTTTGTTGATGTCTCGTCTGTGATTTTCAATCAATGAAGAACCAGTTTCTACACTCCATCCGTTTGATTAACGAAAAGATAGTTCACTCACAATTTTTTTTTTTTTTTTTTTCTATTTGAAAACAATCACTCGCAAGTTTCTGAAGGGGTGGATTCTATTTTATTTTATTTTGTTTTTGCTAGATCTCCCACATGTATATTGATATTTTATCTGCAATCTGTTAAGAATTCGTAAGCAAATCTGTTTTTAATTTTGGAATATAATGCTTCTACCAGTTTAATTGAAAAGTAGGATTAGAAGTTATTTATATATAATGCTTCTACCAGTTTAAATTCTAATTGAAGTAGGATTTAATTAATTTTAATAGTTGATACATATGGGCCAAAAACTTTCCAAATTATCTCCGCGGTACCATAAAAAATTACTTTGGAATAAAAAGTTTTCCTAGGGTTACCTATACACCAAGAAAGCATTATTTTCGTAATCGGAATTGTGATTATTTGGGACCTATAAATTTATAATTTTTTCAATCCTCAGATAGATTTTGTTTTTAGAGTTACGAGAATAGCCATCTAGGGTGCATATCAGAAGCCCTATATATGAGTAAGGTAGGACACATCACTCATCTTTCTATAAACAAACCCTGGTTATCTCGGAAGAGATCAATTTTCTAGATATGAGTATAATTTGTTATTGGTATTGTGACTAATTGACAACTATAATAAATAATTGGAAAAATTGTAAAAAATAGCAATTTGAAACTTATTGAATAACAAAATAGTAAAAGTTTCAACTTTTCAGTAAAGTAGTCAAATTTAGATTTTCAAATTTTTTTTTTACAACCAAGATATAAATTTTGACGATTATTATAAGCAATTTATCACTTTCAAACAAATTAATCTTGGAGTAAAAAAAAAAATTGAAACCAAATTACTGCATATTTTGGCTATTTCACTAACTTAAGATAAACTTTGACAATTTTACAAATTCATAACTTTAAATTGGCTATTTAGCTACATCACTCTAAATAATTATAGAGTATGTTCGGTAGGAGTTAACCATATTTTTCAGAATATTTTGATTGTTTGGTATGTATTAATATGAAGAAAAGTAAAAAGATTTTGTGATACTTAATTGGGTCTAGCGATAATTTCACATCACTTACAACGTGGAGGTCGTGGGTTCAATTCCTATCGCCAATGTCCATAAATAAATGTTAAAAAAGTTCGTAGGAATGTAATTAACAAGGTAGTTTATTTTTAAAATTAAGTGGGGCTAATCAAATCTTCTATTTCCCCTAAATAGGTGCATCGGAGAAGAAAGAGTGCCCATTTCCTAAGACATTCAACACAGCCAAATGGTTAAACTTATCCCAGACAAGAGTCAGGATATCCCCAAGATTAAAAAAACCTGATACATGATCTTTTGTGACCCATTAACAAATCTCATGGGTCACTACATTTACGCTTCTACTAGCTAACCCACACAAACGAAACATACTCAAAACAACCAAGCATATCTATGATAATAATAAATAAATAAAAATAGGAAGAAGCTTCTAATCAGGGAAGGTTGACCCATTCAGGGTACACCTCATAAACATAATTATCCACTTTGATCACCAAGGAGTAAAGTTTGATAGACAACGAGCATTTCAGCTTCAATGATCGAGTCCGCAACAATTGGACTCCTCCAGAACCATACAAAGTCATAAGCGATGTCCCTCACTGCCACTCCAATCGTAGCTCCCAATCTTCCAAAGGCAGCGTCAACTACGTTGAATTTGAGGACTCCCTCCTCTGGCGCAGTCTATTCTAAGATGGGGCAAAGACCAAGATCATTGGTTGTAAAGTCCTAATCACGATTTTGATCCACATTAGTAACTTTGAGGCTCTCTTTCGTCCCAACTCTGATGCTCGAAATCGTCTTTTGCAGATTCGTGTAGTGAGGATGCAAAATACTGTTGATCATCCATCTTCATATAATTTCATCTAATAGAACCAAGGATTCGAATACCGCTACCGATGCCGTACCGGGACTCAGATTTTGCTCGGTTACTGGGAGATACCCTTGGTTTGTCGGGGTATCCAGTGAAACTGAAGGTAAACCGTGCCGGTGAATTTACCGTTACTGGAGTGGTTTATCGGCAAATATCGGACTTACCGAGGGAGTATCCAGTAAACAAATAATTTATAAAATGTCATACATACCATAGGCTAAAAATGAAAATAGTTTACAATATCTTTATTACATAATCAATTTGAACCACAAACCTAATGAAAATAGCTTACAATATCCAAGTGTTCAACAAAAACAAACCAAAAAATGACTCTACTCGAACAATATCCCACCGCTAATCGTCATACAATAGTCGTACCAACTCAAAAAATGAGCATATGAAGTTTGATACGTTTCTATATGGTAGTCGTATTATCATTGAGTCGTACCTGTAGAGAAAAAGTATGCGGGATAATCTTATTGCGGTCGGATTGGGGTAATGATGGGAGGTGGTGGTGGACAATGTTGGTTGTTGTAGTAAGAAGATGACCCTTCATAATACGGGTATGAGTACCTCGTATCTGGAGGAGTAATTGTCACTGATCCGAAGTTGGTAGACAAGTAATCAACGTCATTGGTAGACGTAAATGACATGACATCGTTCATACCTCCGTCGTGGCCGCCCCCATAACATGTTACCAAAAAAAAAACTAGGGTGGAAACAGTTATAGTCTTCATCACTTGGTATGTATCCACTACCACCACCACCACTATAAGAGCCTCCACGTCCGTCACCACCAGCACCATTATAGGAGCCTCCTCCATAATCACCACCACCGTAGAAACCTCGATCGTCACCACCACCTCCACCTCCTCCATCACGGTCTTCCCGGAACGGGCATGCGGTACTTCCTTGCTGAGTTTGATGGCGCCATTCTTTAAGTCTACTCTACAAACAAGGAACAACACATATTCATAAGAATTAAAAGAATCCACAAAAAATTTCAACAAAATCATATACACATATTCTAAATTTAATTTCAACAATCCATAACAAATTTCCACAATTCATATGAAATTTCAACAATCCATAACAATCTTGCTCAGAGATGTCATCGTTCGGACCTTTTCAATGTCTCTATCTATTTCATCCGAGAACAAGTTCTTGAGAAGATGGGAATCCCGAAAGCCTCTTACTTCTACCAAAAGATCAATCGCCATCATATTCTAATTCAAGCCCGTGGACTACGTAAGATATCTATCATTATAGATCCAAAAGTCATCAAATAATTTAACATTTTGACCATCACCAATAACAAAACAAGAGTTATTATTGATAAATTCTTGTGTCCCACAACATTGGTAAATTTTCCTCTTTGAATTCAACAATAAAAATAGCACGAGTCTCGGCAATACTTTTTCTAGAGAAGTCTCACCCAAAAAAATATTCAAATCGGCGGCGACATTCCAACCAATTTTGCAGTAAGGGCCGAATTAGAACCTTCAAATTTACGGAGCCCAAGCCCCCCACCCCCGGTCTTTAGGTTGACAAACCTTATCCCATTTGAGGAGCGACATGTACTTCCCTTCCGTACATTTCTCACTCTACCAAAATTTCCTAACCATCTTGTCCAAGGAGCGACAAAAAGTCTTAGCTAATTTGAATGTTGACATCGTGTAGGTGGGGATGTTTTGGACCATCGATCTCATCAAAGTAGCTAGTCCTACCGGCCTTTGAGATGGTCTTAGCAATCTACCCCTTAAGGCATACGTGAATTTCTTTCTTGAGGAACGAGATGGCCTTGTACCTATTCCTTCCCACGATCAATGGGTTCTCCAAATACATAATATCATCTATGCACCCTTCCATGTCAAAGCAAATACCTATAACACGTTCCAAAGTCAAGGAGAAATTTTTAGAAAAGATAAGCCCATATTTAAAAATGTTTATCTCATGGCCGGACCACTTTAAGTATTTCTCAATGCAACTCCACACCACTTTTTCTTTCTTGCGAGATAGCAACCAATATTAAGGACCTCGGAGGCCATAATGAAAAGATACGGTGATTTCGGATCACCTGCTGAAGTCATCTTTCAATTCAAAGTGTGCCAAGGGGCCTCCCATTTAGGAGGATAGCACTAGAAGCCGCGCACATACATTGTTCAATAAACTTGACCACCTTAGAGGAAAGCCCGAAACAATGAAGAACTATAAGGAAGAATCCCCAGTCCAACCTATTAATGGACTAAAGAATTGACTCTAAGGAAGAATCCCCAGTCTAACCTATTATATGCTTTGCTCATATAAATCTAAATCCCGACAAGGCCTCTGACTCCCTTGATATATTTTTCATTTGTGCATCACATCCCACGCAAGAATGGTATTTTCCGCGATCCAACGACCCCAAAAAAGGCCGATTGGTAAGGGAGATCATCCTATCCAGGAACCCTCTAATACGAGATGATGTGATTGATAACCTTAAAATGGGATAATTAATGAGTAAGTAAGCCACTAAAATTTAGAAGTTTGCTAAATAGTCAACTTTTTGTAAATTTTAAGCAAATAGTCTTTTTTTTTACGTTTCTCCTCAGCCAAATGACATTTTTTGTCTGTATTTTCTTGTAAGATTAAAGTATAGTCATATAAAATACGAATATTTAAGTATTATGAATTATATTATAATTTTGGTTTCATTTGGTAAAATAAATTTGTATACTCACCATATTGGAACTTATATTTTATTTCATGATATATTCGTCTAATGTTTTTGTTGTTTGTATCGATTGTTCTAGACTTCTATTCAAAATATTCACGATTCATAGGAAATTTACTCAGATAAAAGGAAAATATAGATAAATAAATATTCATTAAGAACTATATATTATTGTTATATTCATCTTTTATCTTTTTGGCTTTGTCAATAAAATCTCGTGACTATTTACTTAAAATTTATCAAAAGTTGATTATATGGAAAAACTTGAGTTTTCATATGATTATATATTCAGAGAGCCTGTAATTGTAACACCACAAAAAATGTAGCTTTCACATTAATATCCCCCATGGTCGTGTTATGGTAGTCTTCATTTCAATATATTTTTTAAAGTGATTATTTTTATTTTGTACGTGTCTCCTCAGCCAAATGACATTTTTCTCAGGGTTTTCTTGTATGATTAAAGTATAGTCATATAAAATACAAATATTTAAGTATTATGAATTATATTATAATTTTGGTTTCATTTGGTAAAATAAATTTGTATACCCACCATATTGGAACATATATTATATTTCACGATACACTTGTCTATTATTTTTGTTGTACGTATCGATTGTTCTAGACTTCTAGTCAAAATATTCACGATTCATACGAAATTTACTCAGATAAAAATGAAAATATAGATAAATAAATAAGTTCATTAAGAACTATAAATTATTGCAACATTCATCTTTTATATTTTTGGCTTTGCCAATAAAATCTCGTGACTATTTACTTAAAAATTATCAAAAGTTGACTATATGAAAAAAATTGAGTTTTCATATGGTTATATATTTAGAGAGCCCGTAATTTTAATACCAAAAAAATGTAGCTTTCACATTACCATCCCCCATGGTCGTCTTATGGTAGTCTTCATTTCAATTTAAAAAAAAAAAAAAAAAAAAAAAAAAAGAAGAAGTGATTATTTTGATTGTTTATGTTTCTCCTCAGCCAAATGACTTTTTTCTCTGGATTTTCTTGTAAGATTAAAGTATAGTCATATCAAACACGAATATTTAAGTATTATGAAGTATATTATAATGTTGGTTTCATTTGGTAAAATAAATTTGTATACTCACCATATTGGAACTTATATTTTATTTCATGATACATTTGTCTATTGTTTTTGTTGTTTGTATCGAATATTGTTCTATACTTCTAGTCAAAATATTCACGATTCATACGAAATTTACTCAAATAAAAGGAAAATATTGATAAATAAATATGTTCATTACGAACTATATATTATTGCTATATTCACCTTTTATCTTTTTGACTTTATCAATAAAATCTCGTGACTATCTACTTAAAATTTATCAAAAGTTGACTATATAGAAAAACTTGAGTTATCATACTAGATAGCCCGTAATTTTAATACCACAAAAAATGTAGCTTTCACATTACCATCCCCCATGGTCGTCCTATGGTACTCTTCATTGCACTTTAAAAAAATAAGGGCACTGTAGCGAAATAGTCAAAATGAAAATATGAAATTTGTTTTTAATCTATGTTTCACAACTTTTAGGAAAATAGCCAACAGACTTATGTGGCAATAATTAAGGTCTGATTTACCCTTATTTATTAACAAATTCGTGACTTTCTCTCTCCTACTTTTTTCCTACACTTTTTTTTACATAAAAACTTCAAAAATCATATCTATCTCATATGAACTCGAAATTGAGTGATTCCAAATCCTACGGATTCGTGACGCCGAGATCTTCAAAAATAGATCCATTGTATTTGATGAAAAATCATGTTTAATACCATAGATGTAGAAAAATCACGTTACTACCTTAAATATGGAAATAATTGTAAATTTTTGAAATTATCAAAAAATAAATGGAAACGTAACTATGATGCCTTAAACATAAGTTTTCATCAAACACAATGGGTCTATTTTTGAAGATCTCGACGCCACAAATTTGTAGGATCTGAAATCACTCAATTTCGAGTTCGTATGAGAAAGATACGAATTTTTGAAGTTTTGATGCAAAAAAAATTATTTGAAAAAAATAGGAGAGAGAAAGTGACGAATTTTTTAATAAATAAGGGCAAATCAACCTTAATTATTGCCACATAAGTCATTTGGCTATATCACTAAAAATTGTCAAACATAGGCTAGATCCAAAATCTCATGTTTAAAGTGGCCTAGTTACTTACAAATCTCAAAAAATAAAGTGATTATTTTGATTTTTTTTTACGTTTCTCCTCAGCCAAATGATAGTTTTCTGTGGATTTTCTTGTAAGATTAAAGTATAGTCATATAAAATACAAATATTTTAGTATTATGAATTATATTATAATTTTGGTTTCATTTGGTAAAATAACTTTGTATACTCACCATATTGGAACATATATTTTATTTCATGATACATTTGTCTATTATTTTTGTTGTTTGTATCGATTGTTCTAGACTTCTAGTCAAAATATTCACGATTCATACGAAATTTACTCAGATAAAAAAAAATAGATAAATAAATATGTTCATTAATAACTATAAATTATTGATATATTCATCTTTTATCTTTTTGACTTTGTCAATAAAATCTCGTGATTATGTACTTAAAATTTTTCAAAAGTTGACTACATAGAAAATCTTGAGTTTTCATATGATTATATATTTAGAGAACCTGTAATTTTAAGACCACAAAAAATCTAGCTTTCACGTTACCATCCCCCCATGGTCGTCTTATGCTAGTCTCCATAAAAAAAATAAAAAAATAAAAAATAAAAATTAATAAATAAATAAAAGGTGACTATGGGAGACTTGTTTCTTCAGTCTCTTAAGTAGAGTATCAGTGTCCATTTCCCCTCAAATATAAAACAAGTGTACACTTTCCTGCAACCTCTTATCAAATCCTCTTATTTTTATGCAATGTTATTTGACTGTACCATCATTGGTTAAGCTAATCCACGGCGCACAGATTAGAATAACGTTGTTAAGATAACTTCTCACGGTAATTTTCTAACTTTTTGCTAATAACTTCTTCATGGTAATTTTACATAACCGTGATGACTTTCTTACTCATAAGAGGAATCTTCGCCACTCATTTCTTTTAGAAATGGTCACAGGGTTCCCTAAATAGCTAGGTTTAAAATTATTCTTGAAATAGCTCAAAAGCTAAATACCCGGACAAAAATTTCCTTGTGATTATACTCAATACCTAATGCATAAACTTAAACTATACTTCATTTTCACGAATATTGTCGTATCACCGTCAGCTGAGTCAGAGACGGCTCGACTAAATCAGGGGCCTTGGGCGAGAGACAAAAAAAAAAACCGTCTTATAACCGCAAGAACAAAAGTTTAAAATAAGGACATAGTAGAAAATTCGCATATAGTATGAGCCAAAGGATTGAAATGCCGACGGCCGATTTCGTGCCGATGGTCTCAAAAAACGGAAATTACGGTGGCCGATGGGAATTGCGACGGAAAAATGTGGAAATTTGAAAAAATTGTGCCGACGGAAATTGCGGTGCCGACGGAAATTTCGATAAAACACGGAAATGCCGACGGAAATAATGTTGCGAAATTTAATTTAAAAAAAATATATTTTGATATATATGTATATACATCTAATATTTTCAATTTATTTCTATTATTCCAAGTGGTTTATCACTTTATTGTTTGTACCTAACCGTTAACATTATTAAACAAATTGAAAACTAATGACCCAAAACCATGTCAATATCCATAAGCCATCTTAGGTAAAAAAAATAAAAAAACAAGTTTTTATTTTTATTATTATTTTTTGGGTCAAGCGGCTAAATGACCAAATAGAACTTAAGGATTTGCAAAATAGCCAAAGTTTATCAAGTATAAGCAAAATAGCCAAGCTACGATTATTAATCCAGGCAGGATTAAATTTAATCCAGACAAGATATCGGGATTAAATTTAATCCAGGCAGGATTAATTTAGTCCAGGGATTTTATTCAGCCTTAAAATTTAATCCTCGACCTTCTCCGATCTTCTTCTTCTCAGACCTCCTTCCAGTCACCGCAATCGCACACATCTTACCTCCCGTCGGACTCTCCGTCACGGCGGCGAAGGCGAGGAGATCGACGGAGATTCGCGACTCTCCGTCACGCTACGGCGACGAGGCGGGCTTCCTCGCTGGAAAGGTTCGTCGCCGGAGCTCCTGCCCTCCCTCGCCGGCGAGATAGTCGCCGCCGCCCGCCACATGGCCGACCACCGCCCGCGACGTGGCCCCGCGGTGCTGCGCATGGAAGTCGAGATGGTCCTCCCGGTCGACAGAATCCCCGGCGGCGAGGCGATCGAGGGTCTGCAGAGAGTGGTGGCTATTTTGGCTAACTTAATGAAATATGGCTATTTTGCAAAAGCCATAGTTTGAATTGGCTAGTTCATGCCATTTTTCCTTATTTTTTTATATATATATTGTAGGCAGTGCACGGTAAAACATTTAATACTATCATATATTTGTATCAAGGATTGAAATCTCGTATCTCGCAACCTTACCGCACTTTAAATTTTGAGGGTATCTCGTCTCGTATCAGGGTATTCCGCGGTATTTGACGAACGTTGAGGGTATCTCGTACCGCGTGGTAACTCGCATTCCGCGAGGTATACCGCAAATAAAATGGTATTCCGCGGGGTATTTGGACAATAAGTAATTTTTTAAAAAAATTACAATACATACATATGTTGCAAGTGAAATTAATGGGTTTAGGATACTAATAAAAATTGTTTGATTTTCTCCTAATGAATTTTGATACTTATAAATATTATTAGTATGTTAAAAATCATTTAATATCATTTAAAACATATTACACTTAGAGAGTAATTTTGATATTAATTTGTAAATTAGAATTTTTAGAGTAATTTTGATATTGATTTATAAATATTGTACTTTCACGAAATTAATTTTGATATCACTTAGATATTAATTTGCAAATTGTAAAAAGAAAAAGTACAAATTACATTACCAAACATAGTACAAAGTACAAACCAAGACTATATAACATAGGATAGAAGTTAAAATCTAATACATTACCATATACACTGTGAGAGAGTGTGGGAAAAAACATCTTGTGCTTGTGGTAATGGCGCAGCTAGCAGATACTAAATGGGTATCTCGCATCTTGTGCTGTTTGAAATGACTTTGACATACCCAAAACAGTCTAAATTTTTTTTTTTAACATTTTTTAAATATTTTTTTAACATTTTTTAAATATTTTTTTAACATATTTTTAAGTCTTTTCGCGAGATATTTATTTTTTCCCGCGGAAAGTGCGAGAAATTGCGCGGAAAGCGCGAGAAATTGCGAGATTTACTACATACCGCGAGATATACTCATCTCGCTCTCGCAGAGGTGCGAGAAACGAGATCTCGCGCGAGATACCCTCATCTCGCGCGAGATTTCAAACCTTGATTTGTATTGCTTTTTACTAAAACATCACATCATATTAATATCTCTTTTACTCTCTTTTCCTCTCTCTATCTCTTCTTTCTCTCTCTCTCTCTCTCTCTCTCTCTCTCTCTCTCTCTCTCTTCTGCTCACGACCTCCATTGTTGTCTTCTCCTCTTGTCGATCAAAAGCCCCGATTTTTTGGTTTTTATAACAGCTTCAAAACGACACATTTCGGCATGACGACAACGACAAAAAAACGACAACACCACGCAATATCGACGACATTAATCTCCGAAACGATAAAACGTGATTTTTTGGCCGGCCTCCTCTGATTTCCGCGACGCCGACGCAATTTCGCCGTCATTCTCCGGCAATTTAAACCTTGGTTACTATGAGCTATTATCATAATAAGAATAAGAATATGTAAACGTTTAAAAAAAATATTAAAAAAAAGGCACATTATTTCCACTTTTTTCACGCAAATGATTAATCAAACATTTTCTCTTTCTAAATCTTTACGCTCTAAACCGTCCATCTCCTACGCATTCTCTCTCTCTCTCTCTCTCTCTCTCTCTCTCTCTCTCTCTCTCTCTCTCTCTCAAGTGCTCAAGTATCCTATATAAGTGTGGAAATCAACCAACGCTGCATATTTGGAAGGAAAAACTTCTAAAACTTACCTAAAACCAAGTTTCAAGCCATGTGTTAGGGAAACTCAAACTAGAGCTTAAAAGAGGCTAAAATGTGGGCAACGATATTTCCGTCTCTCTTCGTGAAGGAGAAGAAACAGTGGCCCTACTGAGAAGGAGAACGGTATTCCCGTATGTCATCGAAGATAAAGCATTCCTTCATTAAGAGATCATCGGCCCTACTGAGAAGGATATAGCTAATTTGGAATCCATCTAAATTTCGCGTTGTTAAGATCAAAAAGACACTTCACCGTTACTTCTCATTCTCAATGGTACTAGATGCGCCTACACTAACTCATAACTTACCTCTCATAGCATACACCAAGAGACTTTAACAGACCAGTTGAGGAAAAGCGTAAAATTTCATCGAAGAGCGTCCGTGGGATAAAGCAACAACCTGAAACTTTCTTGGGTGGTGCTATAAAACCAAGTACATAGATAATAGTTTTCAAGAGTCCTTACTTCACTTTGAAGCGATCATTCTCATCTGCTATTTGTATGCTAATAATAGTAGAAGCGGCAAAAATTTAATGGACTGATCTAGAATTGGATATCAACTTAGAACGTTGTAAGAATTAAGACGTCTTCATAAAATTGCACGTGAAATAAAAAAAAAGCATAAAAAATTCAACAAGTTTGAATAGTTTCCGTGAGTCCGAGAACAAAAAAAATAACAAATAGCATTACCACAGGACTCGAAAAGAAACAAAAATTTTATTGACGTATGGGTATTGCATTTGTGATCTTAATCCAAATAATATACACAAGATTCAAGATGAATGTGGTTTGCGGACATGAAATACGGACTAGAAAGGACCAGCCAAATTTACAGTATCTCAGGAAATTAATAATTAGGCATCAAAAGAAAAAATTATTAATTTGACTTTTTTCTTAAAGAGCCAGGGCATCACCTGACAGAAGCAGTGCTATAATGCAGCTGATCTATGTACAATGTCATATAGAGAGAGTAGAATTTCAGCCCCAATCAGGGCAATGATGAGCCACTCCAAAAAGTCAGATTTCCTATTTTGAAGGATCTCCTGAAGAAAGCGAATATTGTGCTGCAAAGAAACAACAAAAGTGGATTTGCATCGTCAACACGACTCTAATCAGTGTCATGACTCTAGAACTGACGTCAAGGAAAACGATTGAATTTTCACATTACCTCTACAAACTTCAACTTGAAATCTAGACTTGCGAATCTCTGTGTTAACTCAAATTCGTCTCTGAGGTACTCCCATATTTGAGCATACTTGGCATCTTTCCAGGCGATATCCGATCTGCAACGCCAATCGAAGTTGTCAATTAAAGTATCTAGAAGAAGTCATCATTGCGAATATATCAAAAGCAGGGATGCGATGATTATAATTGCGGAATGAATTAAGTGCAGATTGTAGGTCAACTAAGAGTTAGATAAAAACAGACATTGATCGACAAAAAAACGGTTCTTAGTTTTGTGGCTTACATTTTTACGATTAAAACATTCCCTTTGGAACTATTACACTGATCAAATTGAATGTTTTTCCTATTACTTTAACGCTGTTATAGCTAATACATTACCAGAGATTGACAATCACATTATAGCACACAAACAGCATATAGTCCAAAGGAACTCCAACTAGTATTTTGTCCATGGATGATCATAAAAAATCATCCTTTAATGTATACTAGTTTAAGTGATACCTTTCAAACAGTCCCAGCCTAAGAATCACATCAGCAAGGTTAGAATTTGCCTTCCCCACTAACTGAAAGAGTTTTTTCCTCTTCATTTTGAATTTTCCAGTTGCTTCCATTTCACGATTGATGTCCGTAAATTCTGCAACCATCCCATCAACCTAACGGAGTATATTTAAGCACTAGATAATAAGACACACACACACACATATATATAAGCTCTGAAACTCATATGTTCTATGTCATACCTGGCGCACATAGTAATCCAGAGCGATACTTTGACCGAGAACAGAACCAATGATACGAATTCCATCAATGTTTAAGTACTGCAACATTATATAATCTAGCCCCCCTTCCATCCACGTGCTTAATGTTGGGCATTCTCTCACCTCATACTCTATATTCCATAAGTATCAAGTTGGAAGCAGGATTAGATTCCGCAAAATCCATATTTTCTGATATCAAATTTCATTTTTAACAGACGTTTAAAAATTGAAGAAAATAAGGCCATTGGGATAGTATCCAGGTCGTATATTCCACGGCCTCGTGGAGATTAGTCGGGTATAACCCGGACACCACGGTTAAAAAAATAAATAAATAAAAAATAATTGAAGAAAATAAACGCAAAGTCTTCCATCCTTGAAGAGATTTTGATCCCTAACATGATTGATCTTCTTATAAGTACAAATAATCAAATACAGAGGAGCATATCATTTATTTATTTTTTTGTGAAGAAACAAAAGAAAATTATCACAACCCGCGTTTCAGTGCTGCTTTTGGTATGCTTTTTGTAGTGTTCAAAATATGAAAGTTGAAACCCATAAAGCTTCATGTATTCAAGTTAATTTGGAAGAGCTTACCGTCCTTTCTCATCTCAGGAAGCAATCCTGATACGTGTTGTTTCACAATTTTCAAGTAGCCATCAACATCATTTTCTCGAACATTAAATAAGACGATGGACCCATACTGGAAAACAACCATGTAGCAGCAGTTGCCTCCACTTATGGAAGCACCCAAGCCCTGATACAAAGATTATAATTTTTTCTTCAGTTAAAAACTCAAAGTACCACAATAACATTAAGCAGTAAAGTCGGGAATGATCACATTTTATGATCCTCAGAAGTTAGCGACATAACAAACAAGTAAGCAGATCATATAGGTAAACATGTACGACTTTATAAATTACAACGGTTAGAAACATTCATTTTTTTTATTTTTTATTTGGTTTAGCAAACGAGACAAAAAATAATCTCACACCAGGGCCTCAGCCCAGTCTCCAATTTACAAAAGAAATACTGTGAAAACAGTTTATTACTAGAGTGGAGCAAAATAACTATCAAAAGGTATGTTACAATACATCCCAAAGGTTGACAACAATATCTTCGGATTGTTCAAAATCCTTTTATTTCTCCCTACCCAAATTCCCCGAGAGCTGGCTAAAATTGCAGATATGAATGCTGCTTCTCACGCCTTATTTGACCTTGAATATATAAAACACTTTTCCGGGATCAGTTGAAAACCTTTTGTTTCCTCCTTTTAAAGCAGCTGGCTCTATATTGCCCTAGAGAATCCGCAGTGAAAAAAAGGCGTGATCGATTGTTTCACCATTTTAGATGAGGATTTTGTTTCTGCGTAACGTTGTTCATGTTCCAAAAACAAAACTAACACTTTCGAAACGGTGCACAAACAGCTGCTGATCCGAGGGTGTAGCTAGGGAAAAACAATATTTCCTTTACATGAAGGTTCCATTTGGTACCTGGAAAATAGGAGAAAAAGGAAAATGGAATCCCTCCTATTTTCCTTGTATTGCTGGATGGAGGGAAAATAAAAGGGAAATGAAAATGTGAGGGAAAATGTATAACTAACACAGGGATTCCAGTTTCTATGGAAAATTGGGTGGCAGATGAAATCCATCCAAATTTCTACATTGCCCGCGTTTGTCTCTATTTTTTCACATTCCCCTATCGTTTCCCTCTTATTTAAGGAATTGAAAACACAACATATAATTTTGACTTTCCCTCTCATTTTCCCTTCCATTTTCCTTTTCCTCGTATGTTCAGGTCCCAAATAGAGCTTAAAGACACTAGTCACCGAGACAAGTTATTCTATAAATGATTCCGTACATAAGTTAAGACAGTCAAGACCTTCAGCAATAGTACAGCTTCTTAGGATTCTCTCATTTCCCTGAGCTGACATGTTACTCATAGTCACCCATTTTAATTATAAGATTTCTTTTTTATACTACTTCCCTCTGTTTCTGTCACACCGTGTTGCACAGTGAATAATCTCTGCTACACAATCATCCTCCTCTAGCTCGTCCTGTAGTCAGTTGTCTCGCACATACACGAACACACCTCTCATCAGAGCATTGTGTTCCCATTCTCCGGTCAGTCTCCAGCAGTCTGCTTCAAGGATAGTAAAATAAAATTGTTTCCCCAATTCCCTACGTTTCATTCTATAAAACATTAAAAAAAAAACCCCCTCCTCTGACTGCATTACCAAAGAGCACAGTGGTCTTATGAAATTAGGTTACAGTCAGGAAAAGATTGCTGCGCAGAGGTTTCGTAATCTTATGAAATAAAAAAAATACCAAACTGTCTGAGAAAAACCACTACGCAAGTAACTAAGAAAATTATCTACACCGATAATCCCAATGCCAGCAAAATCACTAATACTAGCAGACAATAAATTTTATTCTCGGGCGTGTCGATAAACACAGCAATATTGTCATCTCATGAATACATATTAATTCTCACAATCTGAATTTAAGGGAACTAGCCACATGACACACAGAGAGAAGAAGAAAAATAAAACATAATAAGAAAAGAATAGAGAAAGAAGATAATCTCACATGTGGATCACAAAGCTCGCCAAATTTAAGAACCACGTAATTGGTCATTCGTGATATTGGCGGGATGAAATTCATCTTGTTCTGTTCCACCAATCGTCGCAAATCCACACTACAGCCGTATACAGAAAAAAATTAAAAAATTAAAAAATTAAAAAAATTAAAAAATTAAAAAATTAAAAAATTAAAAAAATTAAAAAAAAAAAAATTGGCAAATCGCTTGTTTTAAGATATTCTATACACAAAAAAAAAATCGAGCATTACAACAAAACTAGCTCTTCTCAAACAATTACCACACTAATCGGCCAATTCAGTGTATTCAATAACCATGACTGAATGTAGTAAGAACACAGTTGCATAGTTAGGCATAAAAGAGACCTGGTAGAGAAGAAGTAAGCCCGGACAGGAATAAAGGGTTTGACATCTTCGTCCACAGAGCCGCCATCGTTGCGGTTGGCGACCTCCGGAGAGGGAACAGGCTCGTTCCAATCGAGCTTCTGCGCCGGCGACGCCGACGAGACGCACCTGAAGGCGACGAGGCCGAACCTCTGGTAGCCGCGGCGGAGGGCGGATAAACCGGCGAACAGGTCGGTGCGCGAGGCTAGGGTTTTGGGAGGGGAAGAGAGGAGTGACGACCGAGGGCTAGGCTGAGCAGTAATGGCGATTGTACGGACGAATGTTAGGGCTGAAGAAGAAGAAGGAATGAGAGTGAGACGCATGGTTCTGAGATGGGCGTCGATGCCTCGCCACATCTTTGGGGATTTGATTTTGTATTTCTCTTCTTTAATTTTGGCTGTGAACAAGTTGCTTGCTTGACAGGTGAGTGAGAGATTCGAGGTAGAAGAGCTACGGACCAAGAACTTGCGATTTGGTTTTGGTGCATACTCTAGTAGGGAAGACTTGATTTAATAAATTGTGTTCGAAAATATATGATTGGATTTTTTTTTTTTTTTTTTTTTTGTTGGGAAGGAGACTTTGTTAGAGGCATCGCTAGAATTATCGATTTACTACATGACCTCTAATTAGTATGAACTATCTTAGTTGATCAAGGTTCAAAATGTCATTTTCTTGAGGAAGATTAGTATGTTATTCCTAGAGTAATTTTTATATGTTGAACGATGGCATTTCCACTCGGCATTGTCGAATTACTAAGGCCGACTTTCATCCATGCTCGACGGGTGGGTCTTGCAATCAAGCTCCCTTATGCTTTTACAATCGAGGGTCAATCTTTGTCTGGCCTGAGGAAACCTTTTCATGCCTCCGTTATTTTTTTAGAGGCCTACGCCCCATAGAAATTATCTACGTGAGACTGTCCTTTGGCCAATAGGTCCTGACATAAGGTTAGAACTTTTTGATGATGCGATTTCAAACTTTTTGATTTATGGAAAATCGACACGTCGAAGAAAAACCGAACGAAAAAAATGTAGAAAATGGCAATTGATATGCCGGTTTTCATGAAAAATCGATATGTTGATGAAAAATCGACATGCCGATGAAAAATCGAACGGAAATAATATTACGTAGTATGTTAAGTATAGATATAATTATATATATATATATATATTTATATATATATTAAATTTTAACTAATATAACAAGAATTTACTAAAATAATTTAGATATAAATTAAATTTGAAAACATAGCTCAATAACAAGAATAATTGCTTAATCATATAATATATACATCTAAATTATTATTAATTTATCGAGATAATAAAAAACTATCCTGCAAATATATATCTAAAACTAATAATTTAAATTTTTTTGTTTGTTAATATTTTTTAGTATTAAATCTTAAAAGTTGGTAATACTAACTTACTAAAAAAAAAAAAGCCAATTCAGCAGTAGTACAAATTGTGGCACAACTACCCAGCTTGCTTGGGCCAAGTGGTAACATCACTCTCCTCCCAAGGGGAGGACGCGGGATCGAATCCCGGCGGGCGCAATGCCCACATTTAATTATTTCTGGGGTGTGTTTGTGTGGTTCTAGAAATAGATACTTATATTTATCCAGCCCCCTATATTTGTAAATATTCGATCTTATATCATTGGCTAGTTATAAAACCCTCCCTAAAAAAAAAAATTGTGGCACAACTGGTACAATTCAGTATGTTCGTTTTTCTTTTAGTTGCTCATTTTACTTGACTTTCTATTTCTCTTTTTTATTTGTATAAAACAAATAATAATGTATTCAATATTTATTATTAATGAGATGGTATTCTGATAAATAATGTTGTATAAAACAAATAATGATGTATTCAATTTATTATTATTAATAATGATGTATTCTGACATACGCACACCACAAATCAAAGAACATTAATTAAATATTTTTTTTTAAAAAGAGTGGGTTAAGTATTTAACCCAAACAGCTTTTTCACGTTAAAATTATAGCCAATTTATTAAGGGTAATTTAGCAAAATAGCCAACTCAAACGTTGAGAATTGCTAAATAGCCAAGGTTTTGTAAATAATAGATAAATAGCCATTTGAATGACGTGGATCAATCAGATTATTTTTTAATTACGGAGATTGTCCTTTTAGATTTGAATCTGGAAATTATTAGAATTTTGAATTGTTCAGGATTCCCATAAATTGAATTTTGAATTGTTTCAGAATTCCCTAAATTAAGTGTGAACATAATTTGGGGTTTAATTTCGTTTCCTTATATGCAGCAATTGAAATTTACGTGGGTGTTTTATTGTTATTTTGTTTTCTTATATATTAGACGTTATTTATTTCTTATTTATTGAATCCGAGTATACATTATTTCCTTATTAGATATAACAATTTTTGGACTTTACATATTCTGCAGTAAATACATGTAAATAATCTCCTAAATACATGTAAATAATCTCGTTATTTGTTTCAGAATTCCCTAAATTAAGTGTGAACATAATTTGGGGTTTAATTTCGTTTCGTTATATGTAGCAATTGAAATTTACGTGGGTGTTTTATTGTTATTTTGTTTCCTTATATATTAGACGTTATTTATTTCTCATTTATTGAATCCGAGTATACATTCTTTCCTTATTAGATATAACAATTTTTGGACTTTACATATTCTGCAGTAAATACATGTAAATAATCGATTGGGCGGGAAGAAATTTGGGCATTTTAGTAAACTTAGATGTGTAATTAAAATCTGCTGGCTATTTACCTACTATTTACGAAACCTTGGCTATTTAGCAATTCTCAACGTTTGAGTTGGCTATTTTGCTAATTATTTGATTTATTAATATATTTAGGAAAGTAAGCAATTTGTTATAATAACACTCCATTATTCCAATATTATTAACTGTCAGAGTAAATAATATTAATGGTAACACGAAAAATAGTAAATCTTGTTAACAGTAACATGAATATTTAATAGTAAATCTTATTAACGGTAACACGAACACCAGTAAATTTTATTAACCGTAATAAGAAAAACGGTAAATCTTATTAACTGTAACAAGAACAACAGTAAATCTTATTAATCGTAATAAGAACAACAGTAAATCTTATTAATCGTCACAAGAATAACAGTAAATCTTATTAACCGTGACAAAAACAACAGTAAATCTTATTAACCGTAACAAAAATAACAGTAAATCTTATTAATCGTAACAAGAACAATGATAAATCTTATTTATCGTAACAAGAACAATCTTAATAAATCTTATTAACCGTAACAAGAACAATATATATATATATATATATATATATATATATATATATATATATTAGTAAATTATTTCATTGGTATCTTGATACCGAATTATGAAAATGCCAAATTACGAATGTCAATCCATAATAATAATCAACAAATTATAATGCTTGCAAATAAAAATTATAATATAAGATAATATCTCTTGGTATTTTTCAATAATAGATAAATTATTATCATCTAAATGACAATGGAAAAAAAAATTGCCTAGAAAGCCAGATCACGTGCAACAAACGACCAAAAGTGTAGTCCAGTGATTCGCCGCATCCAAACCACCATCAAATATATCTAGCGCACAGTCAAACGTACCAGACTTCTCCTCTCCTCCCGGAAATGGCGTCGCTCCAATCGTCGGAGATTGAATCCTACGCGACAGACTTGGTGACGTCGTCTCCGTATTCCGAGAAGTTCTTCTCCGTGTCTTCGCTCTCCTCCGGATCGCGCTTCACATCGTCGGCAAAATGATTGAATCAAAACCTAATCGCATTTGTAAATCGCCTAGAACAAATAACTGTCAATAATCAGGAAATCTGTGTCATCGTGATGATCGGTTTCGAAAGCTCGATCTGACGAGAGATCGAGATTCCGAGTGAGAGAAGCGCAAAGTATAGGATTGGAATCTCGACGGAGTTTGGCGAGAGGACGAACGCCGATTGATTTTCGGCGGAGTTTCCGAGCCATATCTTGATCGCGAGCTATTCGGCTAGGGTTTCGACTCGGATTCGGAGCTTTGAGAAGAGGATTGGGAGATTGGTTTCATCGGCAAAGGCATGGGTCATCGAAGGATAGCTTCGGGGAGAGTTTTGTAGCAGCAGGGATCGATGAAGAAAGGTTCGGAGGTATCAGAGTTGAATATGAAGGAAAAGGGTATTATTGGGATCTCACATTAATGTTGGCTATTATTTAAAATAAAGTTTGGCTAAAATTTTAACTTCCACCCTAAAAACAGGCTACTTGTTTACAAATCTCTTAAAAAAAATTGACTTCTTATCTTCTCTCTCTCATGTTCCTTATTTACTTCATCTTTATCCCAAAGTTTAAATCTCAGAAAACAAAACCAGCAAAAACGAGAAGACTGTATTTTATTATTATGCACTTCAAGTCACATCTTAACGTCAAGTTCCATTGATTTTCCACCGAAAGATTCTTTTGTTGATCTTTAGTATGAAAGTATCGACAGTTTATCAAATCTATAATCAACCCTTAGGTGAGTGAACATGAAGTCTTTTTCTACTAGATTTAGTTTTTGTAAATCTCATTTCGAAGTGATCACAACGCAAGTTCTCAAACATAAGTATTTGAGTCATGATTGAGTAAGAGCTAATTAATCAAAGACTTTGATAATCTTACCTTAAATTCTTAGACTACAATTGATCATATGAACTTCAACAATGCATCTTATTAAAGTCTGTCTAGGTCATGTATGGACTATTGACACATACTTTTCTCTCACTTAGACCTATATCCGATGTTCCATATATATGATTTCATATCTAGCTATCCATAGATTCATCACTGACCATTTTAAGCGTTTTACATAAACTACATAATTCAGATGGAAAGATCTAATCTAGTTACTACATGCAACTTAAGGACATTACGAATTTTTTTATACTATGGTTTGAAATAGCTTTCTAACTCAATAGTAATGATAAGGAAAACTTATTTAATCAAACCATTATCAAAATATAACGAACCATGTAAAACCATTATCAAACTTGATAATGATATACTATGGGAAAGGATTGCCATCAAATGACAATAAATAGGTTCGATTATCCTCTCAAATGGATGTTGGAAAATCCCCTAAGTAATCAAAATAATTTATTTATTGTTCCCAATAAGGTCCCATCTGAAGAAGAGAATAGTGAAGATGATGGATCGACCAAGACGTTAGAGTCATCTAAACATAAAATAGAGAAGAGAAAGGAATAAATTATTTTAAAAATGAGAACCCGTTAAAGAGAAAAATGAAAAAATATGAGAAGATTTGAAGAAAGAAGTACCACTACAAACACCACAATTCCTTCTTTAGAAAGACCAAAAGAAGAATCCGCACCTGCTCTGCTCCCCAGGTACCATCATCATCAACTGCCCAATAACCACCTAAGTCCGCACCAATAGGATGAATTATGCCAATGCAACTTACCAATGGTCACTGAACAACTTAATTGGTGGTTAGAAGTTTATATATTTTTTACCTCTTGCGTTCTCAAGTTTTAAAAGAGAATTTTACATTCAATTTTTTTTCTTCTTCTTAATAACAGTTTAAGGCTTAAATAGTTTAAGTAGCCTTTAGTTGTACTTGATGCAAACATGAAGGGTAGCATTAGTGTATCTTGATTGCTTATGTTTTGTGATAAGGTGTTTTGGAGACCATCTGGGTAATTACTTAGTGATCCTATATTCTATTTGCTAGACCATTTTTTTTCTAAAAAAAGGTAGCATTAGTGTATTTTGATTGCTTATGGGATAAGGTACACTATGCTTGCTAAAAGCATCCATGCAAACTAGTCCTTTTGTATAGTTAGAAGATTCCAGAGGCACTTAGAAGCAGTCAAACTTTACAAACGGCAAGTTGCTTCTAATTTGAATCGATCTAAAGATATTTCTCGTTTCTTGTACTTAACTGAGATTCAAAAAAATATATGCCTCGTTTTTTTTTAAGACGTAAGAAGCGACTAATTTGCTTCTAAATACATTACATATATTTAAAAGTGACTATTCGCTTCTAATATTGCCTCAACAATTTATCAAACATGAGCAGTTTGAAGTACCACTCTACTGTTTTATACAACGGTTATCTACCAAAACAAAAATAGATCTTGGACGACTCCCACCCATGAAGGGCCTATGTAAACTTTTCATTTGAGTTTAAGATTGTTGTGTCTAGCTACTAAGGCTTAGTCACCTGGTATTTGGTAATTATTTTGCGTTTAAATATTTGTTTGGCATATACTTAGTTGATTGTACAGGGAAAACTCCCAAAATTTGGGTAAAACTCCTTATACAGTTTATTGTTAATTGGTAGATTTCCTTATGAAGTTTATTGTTAACTTAGATTATATTTTCACATATTCTCGTTAGATTGTAGTTTTCATTCTTGAAATTAAGCGGCAAGCGGAGGGCCTGGGTCAAACCCCAATATAGACGCACGAGAGGTCGAAATGATGAGTATGAATCTTGGGGAGAGGTTTGATTAAACTAACGGAATATGCCCATTGATCCCTAGAGGATATATTATTTTTCGCGTGATGATGAGGATCTAATTTGAAGTCACGAGAATGAGGGACGGTACAATCGACCATCACCAGCCCATATAGGAAGCCAAGTAAGCTATCGCTTAAGGCCTATTTATTTTGGAAAAAAATTAGGCCCCAATTTAAGCCTCAAATTTTGGTAAAAGGAAACCCAAATTTTTGTATTAATCCAACGAAATATTAGGACAACCAAATAGGTCAAATTTGTTTTTTGTTATTTCCGTTACTAATCAATAGACTTGAAATGAATAAGCCCAAATTAGGATTTCAATATTTTTAACCATCATTCACACATGCCAATTGGGGTTTTGGTATCATCCATAATCTTAGCCATATTATACAATGATAATTTTTTAATGTTTTTCATCTCATTCATGCTTTAATAATCTTGAAGGCAAGTTTTGAAAAAAATTTATTTTCATGAGCTAATAGTTGTAAGGTAAGATTTAAGTTTGATGTATAATATTTTATTTTTATATTTTACCTTATTTTGTTTATTTTCTTTTTAGAGCATAGAAAAATTATGACCACTACCAAATATATTTCGGGTTATGAAAAAAAAAGAGAAGAAGAATTTGTTAACTTTCAAAAATTAGATCCTGAAAAATTTATTAAGAAAACGATTTACTAACCAACATAGGTATGAAGAGGCGAGCGAGTATGAAGATGATGATAATACATTTTCTTTTGTATTCTATGGAACCTATGTATTGTTTTAATATTTATTAAAAATAACGGTCGGGTTATACTTTTCTCTTATCAATTTGCTATATCATTATTGATGTTTTTTGTAAAAAAAATTAGACGAATTAAGCCACCGCGCAAATGTGTAGATTGCTATTTATCAAAACTTTCATAAACGTTTCAAAAATAGCCACAAAGGATGATGAGACAAAATTAATCCATATGACTTTTACACAAATAACCTTGCATAAATAATTCAGAACAAAAACGTTTATAGCGTACCTTCAGAAGCATATACATAGCCAATGTGTAATTATTTTGTTAAAAATAATGCATACCGTTGACTTTATAATTTTAGAACATAATTGATACGTGTTAATTTGTTATAAACTAAATCTCCTCTCTCTCTACAATTCATATTTCAAATTTAAATTCTTGTTCGATTGAGGAGTCGGAGATGCATGGTGGAGGAGCTTCAATTGATGGAGATAGATCCATGGCCAGCGGCGTAGTTGTGACGGCGAAAGTGTTCGTAGTTGTGGCGGGTAGGATCTCCGATTGGCGGAGAGTCTTCTTAGTTGAGTTTTCGCGGCCGCAATCTATCTTTAAGCTGCGACTGGCTCCACTGCCGTCGCTAGACTCTTCGTCGTCGGAGTTGGTTTGTTGTTGTTGGTGGTTTTGTTGTTGTCGTCACTGGACTCTTCATGATCGAGGTAAATATATCTTCTCTGATGGTCCATTTTTTAAGATGAAGTTAGGGTCTCCTTTGTTGATTGTTGAAACATTTATGACATAGTTTATTTGGAAAAACAAATTGTAACATAAGTTGTTCAAGCCGGAGCGTCAACAAGTTGTTCAAGCAACTTTAGTCACGGTACTTGCGAATTTTTCTCACGTGGAATTAGTAACTGATTACTTTTGATTAGTTACTCAATTTACTTGGTAGAATAATATCGGATTTGGAGAATCCGGTTGGTTCTCTAGTTCCCACCCATATAGATATTCCACCTAGAGTTTATGTATGGTTCTCTGGTTCCTTAATTGTTTGGAATATTCACGAAGCCATAGTTCTTGTGTTTGTCTCTCTATTCCAGAGATTTTCATCAACAACAGATTTAGAACAACTCACATCTTGTGTACCGCCGTACTGAGAGTGAGATCGTGTTTTGCATATTGACGTGCTATTGATTTTCGGGAGAATATTAGGTGAAACATAGAGAGAGAGTCTCTAGATCTTAGCGGAGCTCGGATTCACATCCATTGAAGATGATCAAGGAGAGAGGTGTTTGCGAATGTGAGCTTTTTCAAACTTAATATTCATATAACTTTGATTGATTGATTATAATGGATTGTTTTCACCCGGACATATCAGTTCTCCTGAGTAAGTTGTTTATACCGAACATGGTTACCAACTTTACTGTTTTTTGTTTATCATCTTGATTAATCTTCTTAAAACATTAAGTTGTTCAATCTACAACTTGAACAACTATTTTAACCACGTTAGGTAATTTCATTGATGTTGTTGTTTTGATTCTAAAAATATGAAATTGAATTGGATGAAGATTCTAAGTTTTCATATCTGTGTATTGATTTGATGATTGTTGAATTTCAGGAAATTGGTCTTTGAATAGGTATTTTTGAGTTTAAAATTCGAATTGATGATACGTTGACATTGAGATCTCTTTTTTCAAAAATTGTCATATGTTTATTTTTGTTAATTTTACACATAATATAAGTTATTTACTGAAATTAAATACGATGCACTAAAATTTACATATATTAACGGTACTACCAAATTTGTAGTTCGGCTCGTCAATGGTGTTCTTGACGTCAAGGATCTGTGTAAGGTATTCATGTGATTGCGTTAATATGGTCTTATGAGAGAGAGAGAGAGAGAGAGAGAGAGATGGGGAATTAAACGTGGCTATGGTCAACTCATTTGATCACTCATTTTTTTTTATTTTAATTATGAAATGCTTCCTGGAGAGTATTTTGGATATTTGAGCCTACGTAATTTATGTGCAGCATTAATAAAATTTTGACTATTTAACAAAGCTCAAATTTGTTATTGGTTAGTTAGTTATAGAGCTTTTTTTTTTTTTTTTTTTTTTTTTTTTTTATAAAGTCCCAATTTTAAATTGGCATAAGTTCCCGATATATGTCGGACCGGGCCTGCTTGACGATAATGAAAGTTGAAACTATTTTTCTCCGTTAAAACATGATGAACATCATCGTCGTTTATTGACAATATCTTCATCGTTACATGGGACCTGTTGGTTAAAATGCCGGGCCAACAAGGTCTCTTTCATTCTTTCAAATATTCAGGTATATATATGTTCATTATTCGTTAGTTTCAAAGCCCAAATAAGAGACCCAACGACAATTGGAGTTCAATATCGGTTTGTTTAAAACGATATGTCTGTAGTTGGACTTGTAGGACGATCGAGAATATGGAAGTGTGTTTTTCTTTTTACAGAAATTACCCAAAATTGTTTTTCACTTCTTACATATCGCTACAAGACACACAACAAGTTGTCAAATAAAAAATTAAAAAAAAAAAAAGAATCTGTAGCAGTGGGGTCTGCTTGGAATTCATTGCCACCATTTTTTTTTATTCTAGAAAGCACTTCTTGTGGTCACCGAGAGAGGTGAACTAAAGGACAAGCCATCGATATCACAATTATTAGAATTTTTAGCAGTACAAAGAAATGAATCTTAACTAATAACGTTAAAAGAAAAATGATTTGAGAATGGTCGGCTAAAATATTCAGCTAGAAACCCAACCACCATTTTTAATGTGTATTTCTACACCTTTAAAGGGTTGAGGCTGACCCATCGTGAAAGTGTTGGCGAAATGGAAAAACATCAAACCTTTTTCTAGCTGGCTAGTCGTTCCTTTGTGCTGAGTGTGTTTATGAATTCTCATTCGAAAGAAGAAAAAAAAATGCGTGACAATTTAATTCGTTCTCGCTGATTCAGACCAATTATTTATTACCCTGACCATACATACACATGCTGTTTCTCGATAGGGCAAAGCCTAGATATTTTCTAGCAGACTCAAACATCCATCTCAGTTTCTTGTCTTACCCACGATCTATATCTTAAGACATCTATTATTACTAATAATATTATTAAAATTTTCTATTTTCTTTGTTTTATTAAGACTCGTGGTACTCATCTATTTGAGGAATAAACTGAATCATAAGAATTTAATGTTCCTACATAAGTAAACCAACAGCCAGTCTATTTGTCTATTTATCTATCATAATAATAACAAAAAATTGACTACGTAAGCCACCTAAACTATATGAATTGTAAATTAGTCAACCTTTGGTAAATAAGTTGTAAATAGCCAACTTGCATACGTGGCAGCCTATTAACTACCTAAAATATATGTTTGGTTGTGTTAAATAAGGCTTTTATTAATCTGTTAATAAGTTTACTTGGCTATTTACAAAAAATTAATCAAAGGTGAGCTATATCTCAATCCACTATATCCGTTTGGCTATATAACTTAATAACCCCAATAATAATTATATATAAGTGTATATCTGTTTGTTAGTTTCTCCTTTAATAATTCTATTTGTCTAATAGTTGTCTACATATATTAGGTGTCAACATATAATCGGTATTCTTGCATTAGTGGGAAAAAAAAAAGGTGAAGAATATGGAAATAAATAATAATACGAGTACTGAAGAAAATCCATCTATTTCTATTCATTTCTCATAATCAATCATATTCTCAAATGATCCTTGGATAAGGATGAAAGAACTTTAATATTTCTGTACTTCACTGACGATGAAAGGAAAAGAAGCCTATATATACAATACAACATCAGATAGAAAGATTACATTACAGTTGCGCAAAATCTGTGGATCAGAAAAATGATAAATTTATA